>NW_028245964.1:0-600000 GCF_964263255.1 Lissotriton vulgaris
AAAGTTTTCACCTCATAAGTTCCAGCCCACAAATACATTAACAAGCTACTGACAAGTGACTGGTCAACCTTTGCGAAGGCCCTTCTACAGCGCAGGAACACGTCGATCCACTTATAATAATTTTCGATCTGTTCGAGGTAGAAACAGTTTTGTTAAAACCTGCTAAGGATGCAGCAGAATAGAATAGAATAGAAAGAAGATTGGTAGAGCGCGGTAGTTACCCTCTGGCGTCCTAGCGCTAACTAGCAGGTGATGCATTCTGTGGCAAGTGCATCACAAACATAACTATTAAAAAGCTGCACAGTAGCCAAATTGCATAATTCCAGTGGCCCAGATTATAAGGTTGGTAAGCCTCAATTGTATATCTGAGTTCAAGGGTTCTTCAGGAGAGAGACACAATCTACCACAGCCCAAATTAATTAACAAGGATCATGAAAAAACAAGCTCTCTCACAGCACTGCCTTAGCAGGAATGTCCAAAATCAATTTGGTAGCAACTAGGAAATCTCAGTCGAACACTTGTGTGGGAGGAGTTCCACACCACCCAGGGCGAGGGACGCTTGGCTTCAAACATGAAGAGACATGCGCATGTTGGGACACTGATTGCTAAACAAAGATCTCCATGGTAAGCAGCTTAATAGACTGAACATTGAAAAATAGTCGCCACAAGCTAATTCACTGTTGGACACTCTGGAGATTTAGATCTTGCGTAGAATTGACCACCATCTTTGATTGGGAAAAAACTTTCTTTATTTACAGGTTTTGTGCATAATATCCTCCATCTCAGTATGGACCAATGCTAACCAATGGGATCAGCTCTGCCTAGTGCCATACATTGGGCATTAACCTATCCAGTTCTAATGCTGATGTCCACATCACATCATTAAAATGCTATTTTGTGCATGATTACCGAAGCCCTCTGAGTCCACTGAGAGCCATTGTACAGGAGTACTGTTGTTACAGAATACTTCATTTGCTACCCTTCCTTCCAGGTAGTGTTTGTTAATGATACGGTACCTGTTTACATTTTACGTTTTATTTAATCTTGCATTGTCTAAGATTGCATGTCTTTCTCTGATGTCGTGCTTCGCTAGTTTTTTTGAGCAACATGGGACTTTTGTAGAGTGCATATTGTTTATTGGCAGGCCCTTAGGTGCCTGACGGAGTTCAAGTTGTGGGTGTGTGTTCATGCTAGGACATGATTGGGCCCTCTGGTGCTAAGGCTGAAAGTAGTGTGAATTTCTCACAGTACCTGCCAGTGGATCATAAAGTTGTTTTTTCACTACATGCTCATCCAGTCCTTGGCCTCTCTGCACCATTTACAGACCGATTGTCACACATGTTCCAGTTGTGATTACTATTTTATGTGAGAGGATTGCGACGAGGTGCACAGGTGTCAAAATACCAAGTACATGAAACTAATGATTATTTTTTTTACAGGTGAGAGTGTGTGTGTGTTTGTGTGCGTGTGTGGGAGAGAGAGAGAGAGAGGAGAAAGAAAGCATGTTGAAGAGGTTACACCAGGAACAACAGGCAGACAGACTGTGAAAAGTGTCATTAAGAGAAAGATGATGTGTCAGATTTGCAGGTGGAGGATTTAATTACAATTTGAGTATAAGAAGGGTGTAAGTGACTAACTGAGAAACTGCAGAAGAAAGTGGTGTGAAGAGAGCAACGGAGTGAGACACTCCAAAGACCTGGCACTGCCCCTTCCACAAACCTAGTAGTGTTCAATACATAGCCTATTTTCAGAATGGAAACATTTTCAATAATAATTATTCACAAAAATATGTATTACTTATTGATCTGATATTTCTAACAAGCATTGGCAGTGCCTATCGGTTTCCCTCGTTTAAAGGGTGCTGTATTTTCATTGTTGTGAAATGTCATTGGAAGCAGCAACAAAAAACTTAGAGGCCCTCAAATATTGGTCAAGGCTTTCATTTACTCGCAACAAAGAGCCATTTGAAATGTTACAGATTTGACAGTAGAATGTCACTCAGAGGGAGACTGAAAACACAGAAATGCTACATATACGCAATATTAAACTGGATACAATTGTGTAGGACAATGCTTGTGTTTTCTTTTAATGTGTAAATTCTGCCTCAGTGTTTTTAGGCATTGTTTAGACAGCTTTGACATACATACCTTTGAGGCAATTTATTATTTTAATATGTAGCTTAAATTTTACATTTCAAATCGGGAAAATACACACATTTGCTGAATTTTCCGAGTCTTGCCATAAAAATACTGGTCCTGTCCATAAAATACTGGCCAGGAGGCAACCTTTTGTCACCGACACGACCCAAATGACGTCAGAGGCAACAAGGCCGATGCTAGGTTATTCTTCTCGGTGTCCATGGATACCCGAAGCGACACACACCCACCTTGTTCACAGCGCCACAGATACAATCTTATTGTGTAACTAGTATGATGTTTATAAATGACGCGTGCGTGTGTTTTAGTTGTTTTAATTGCACCCTTCAGTTGTTAATTTGAGGTCATATGTGAAAAAATGAATTGGCCTTGATTGACACCATTAACAGCAGGTGTGAAAAGCGCATATTTTAGGAACCAAGGCCTAGCTACGGAAGCCCTGGGATGTTCGAGCTGGGAAACCCTGGGTTCTGTAACACTGTATCCTTGGTAACGACAAGCTATGGGATCGTATCTAAAGCATGGCATTAGTATTGTTAAGTCCCAATGAAAGGAAAGCTAGGGGGGAGTGGGTCGGGGGCGTTGTGGCCTCGCGCTCTGTGACGTGTCCTCCCGGGGCCGAAAGCGGGGCCTCTCTCGCGTGTGCACAGCGAGAGAGGCCCGGCGTGGGCTGGTTCAGGACCACACCTATTATTCAGGGATGGAACCGGCGAGGCGAGCTGTGCTCGCGGCCCGCAGACCATGAATCACTACCGGGCTGCTGTGCGCCCGAGGGCGGGCGTCTGGCGCATGCACCGCTTTATCGCTCATTCGCTCTCAGTGAAACCTCTGTGTCTGTGCTCTTGTGGTAAGGATCTTCATATAAAAGAAAGCAGGATAAGCAAATGAAAGGAAGATCCAATGAAATGAAGATTTAAATTATCTTAAAGTTGTATTTATAGAAATGGAGCCACCACTGTCCAGGTCAAAGTCTAAGGCTAATCTCACACAGAACACTGCCAATTCAAGAACAGTGTTTGTCATAAGGAACATCATGTATAAAACATTCTTTAAAGAAACACTACTACAAATTAAGGAATAAATAACTAACATACTACACATCCCCCTTTTATTAGTGAAAAGAAGAAAACCCTAAACAAAACATAAAAATTATAAATAAAAGAAAACAAAATCAATCTCATGAAACAAAGATTAAAAACACTATAACATATTACATTAATGCAATACATAGTCTTGAAAACGAGATGGTACATGTCTAACTCGTCCAGTTCTATTTAACCTACACCCATCCCCCTTTCCATCGTGAGCAGGTAGCAAAGGAGAATGAGGCACAATTTTAGAAGAATCCCCTCCAGCAAAAGCTGGAGTGAATTCTGCTGAAGTACATGGTTGCACATATGAACCCTGAGTACTGGGTACTACTTCAAACTGAGGAATAAATAAGTAACATACTACAGCTCTCTCCCGGAAAAGAAGACCATCCGAGGCGCGAGTCAGGCGCCTCTGGTGCCAATCCCAGCAGACAGCAAATCATTTCTATACACAGGGCTTTAAGTGGGATGAAAAAACTGGGCGGTCTCTCAAAGGGGCGTGGCCACTAATTAGGAGCGTGGCTTTTAAACACTTGCGCTAAAAATCTCTGTTTAGTATAGTGTGCCGCCCAACTTGTATTTTGCTGTTTCTGTCATTGCATCCAGATATGTGATACAATAAGTAACATCATACCTACAACAAGTAAGGACTATTGGCTTTGTCAATGGTTATTAGTTGCATAAGATAAATAAGCTGCAACTACATCTTGTTACATATAATATTGAAAAAGCTTCCAATTAAAGCCCTGGTGACTCTACCACAAAGCCGCTTTCAAACACCGACTAGATAACAACGCCCACAGCAGCAAGGAATTATTCAACATCGTCAAAGAGTTTACCAACCCATCAGCCAACTCCAACGACATCACCCCCTCCCAAACCCTATGCGACTCACTAGCTTCCTTCTTCTACAACAAAATCGCAGACATTCACAACAGCTTCGACAACCGACCCGGAGACCAACCGAATCAACCTACTGCAGGACCTTCACCCCCCTTGAACATCCTTAACGAATGGACCCCAATCTCAACCGAGGACACCATCCGCCTGATGAACTCCATCCACTCAGGATCGCCAACTGACCCATGCCCTCACCACAACTTCAACAAAGCAGACTCCATCATAGCTCCACACCTCCGAGACATCATCAACTGCTCCCTCAACTCCGCCACCTTCCCGGAAAGCTGGAAACACGCTGAACTCAGCGCCCTTCTGAAAAAACCCACAGCTGACCCCACCGAACTCAAAAACTACCGCCCCATCTCGCTTCTTCCTTTCCCGGCCAAAGTCATCGAGAAAGCTGTCAACAACCAGCTCGCCACCTTCCTCGAAAGCAACAAATCCCTCGACCCCTCTCAGTCCGGATTCCGAGCCAAACACAGCACTGAGACCGCACTCATCGCAGCAACAGAGAACATCCGAACTCTATTGGACAATGGAGACACAGTCGCTCTCATCCTCCTCGACCTCTCCGCAGCCTTCGACACAGTCTGTCATATTACCCTATTACAGCGCCTCAGAAACATCGGAATCCAAGGAAAAGCACTGGAATGGATAACCTCGTTCCTTACCGGAAGAACTCAGAGAGTCCGGCTCCCTCCATTCAAGTCAGCGGCCTCTGAAGTCATCTGCGGCGTGCCACAAGGATCCTCACTCAGCCCCACCCTCTTCAACGTATACATGAGCCCATGAGCCCCCTCGCAGCCATCGCACGCCAACACAACCTCAACATCATCTCCTACGCTGACGACACTCAACTGATCCTCTCACTCACCAAAGACCCTAACACCGCCAAAAACAACTTACACGAAGGAATAAAAGAAGTAGCCGAGTGGATGAAGCACAGCCGTCTTAACTCAGACAAAACAGAAGTCCTCATCTTAGGCACCTCCCCCTCCACCTGGGATGACTCTTGGTGGCCAGAGGCCCTTGGAAAAGCACCCATCCCGACGGACCACGCACGGAACCTGGGCGTCATCCTGGACGCCTCACTCTCGATGAAAAGACAAGTCAACGCCGTCTCATCATCCTGCTTCAACATTCTCCGCATGCTCAAAAAGACATTTCGCTGGATCCCCACCGAAACTATAAAAACGGTCACTCACGCACTGGTCACGAGCCGCCTGGACTATGGAAACACCTTATACGCTGGTACCTCCGCAAAACTCCAGAAAAAACTCCAACGCATCCAGAACGCGTCAGCCAGGCTCATTCTAGACATCCCGCGTAAAGAACACATCTCTGGTCACCTGAAAAACCTCCTCTGGCTCCCCGTTAATAAGAGGATTACTTTCCGCCTCTTAACCCACGCACACAAAGCACTTTACGAACTTGGACCCGAATGCCTCAACACACGACTGTCCTTCTACACCCCCCCCCCCGTCAGCTACGATCCTCCAACCAAGCCCTTGCCACTGTATCTCGCATCAACAAAGCCACCATGGGAGGTAGATCCTTCTCCTACCTGGCAGCTAAAACTTGGAACTCTCTTCCCACTCACCTACGTCTTACTCAGAACCACATAACATTCAGAAAACAACTTAAAACTTGGATATTCGACAAGTAACTCCACCCCCCCCCCTCCTCAAGCGCCTTGAGACCCTCTGGGTATGTAGCGCGCTATATAAATCCTGACTTGACTTGCTGCTCTTGCGTTTCAGAAAGAGAAGTGAAATCCAGAGAGAAAATGACTCTTTTTAAAGGATTTCCCTTCCCCCACAAAGCTCACCCGGCATGACGTCATAACTTCTCCATTAGTGAGAAGTGAGCAGCGCACATCCATGTGCTTGTCTCGAAACGGGTCTCTATCTGGCTGTTTTGTGCCCTGGCACTTTTTTCCGGACTGCAGTGACAGTAAACTGCTGCCTCTGCAGTCTGGAAAAAAACGAACCGCCTGTGCCAGGGCTCAAAACAGAGCCCGATAGAGACCCGTTTCGAGGCCTCTTTTAAAAAACTCCCGGTGCTCAGACCCCTTGAGACCCGGCCCACTTAAAGCCCTGTCTATACATCTCTCAAGTTTACTCAGTCCATTCATGAGAAACTCCCCAAGGCCACGCTTTTTTTGTATTTACATTTTGGGAATTGTAGTCCTGCTGATCCCCTTCTAAAATCGAGACACAGTCACCAACTGCACACATAAAATACTCTAAAACAGACGACGGTGTTGGTTACGGCCGGAGCGGACGACTTTCGAACTGGGGAATCGGGTTCAATTCTCGGCGTCCGCTCACCATCCTGTGATTCTGGGCAAATCACTCAGTCTCCGCGTGCCTATAAAAACGAAGGTAGTTTTCAGCAATGTAACTGGTGCTCATGTAAAGCCATCCCGTGCCCTCGAGTTCGCGCTGCATAAAACTGCAAAATAAAATAAGAATAATAAAGAACGTCTATTGAACGCTCGATTTGTGTATGGGACTGAGAGACGCAAGCGCCTTGTCTGCGTTAAATGGGTGTGACATTTCCGGTTTGGACGCGTCTATCAGCCAGCTGGGCCTATGTCTTGGGTGACACATCCAGCCAGCACTGACATTTTTTTATAACGTCACTTGGCATGCTGGTACCTGTCCCACCACGTGTACAAAGGGGAGACACAAGCACAGGAGCTTGAATGCTAATTGTTGTTGGCTAAAAAGCCGGAAATGGTTAAAGATTAACGCTGACTGGACACATGGAAAGTTCCCACCTGTCTCTGTGTTATCAAACTGTTTTGCATTCGTTGGGTCTTTACCAACACATCCTTGCTTTCAGGTGTGTTATTTACAGTAGTTCAATAGGAGCACAGCTTCCAGACACTAAGCATTGGGTTGTCGCGTGAAAGCCCACTGCTGAAAACAGTGTCTGTCATGGCCCTGATTTCCTGTAACCACTTTATTTCCTTTTCATGTAATAATTTGTACATTATACTTGGGAATTGTGTATGACTATAGCAACAGCTGTAAACAAACATTGGAATTTTTTTGCTCCAGGCTTGTACCAGCCATTAGAAGTCCGGAGCAGTCTATTGTCTTCAATGGAGCGCTCAACATACCAATGTTTTAATGAAGTAATCTAGAAAGAAGGAGGTTAACGTATGTAACTTTGGAGGAAAAGGCTAAGGAGAAGGTACATTTAACTTGGAAAAATAACTCTGCACCATATTTTATTAAAGCAGTATAAAACAAGGCTGATGTGGACAATTACATAAGCGGTTCTGCAGACCTCCGTCAAATCTTGTAGCGGAAATGTCTGAGCGCACTCAGTAGTGTAAAGAAAAATTATACACAGAAGCACATGGAGCAGCTGTATAGATTTCTGCAAGATGGATGTACCTGACCATAGTTGTGTATGGTCATTTGATCTGTGCAGAGTGAGTGCTCTGTTCCCTTTTGGCACTAATGCCTTCTTAACATCACAGCAATAACCATTAAACATCCATCTGGATATTGGGATAGAGGGCAAGAGAGATGGCAGCTCAGGTGACTGCCTGGACTACCCTCTATCTTGTATTGATTACAACCTATTATCCGAACCGGTGACCAGCAGCAAAACTAGTTCTTTGCCTTGTGGAATCCTGTACTACACACTACTTCCTGTCTTGCGATGTTTAAAATGGTATTGAAATCCCTTCTGTTTCAAAATCATTGCAAGCTTTAACTTCTCTATATACAGGGAATTATGAGACAAGGGAGGACCAAATTATGTCGAAGGGCTGATGAAATAATGAGACAAGAAAGGGCAATGTATGCGGCATATTGCAGCACATTTTGTAATAGTGTAACTTCTTTATTTTAGCATTTTTATACAAGGTATCATTTCAGGACATGGGTTTCATTGCATTAGTAATAGTTTAACACCCAAATACAGCAGGGCATGTCTAAGATGGTGGATGGGGCGAACATTTGAATGCGAGCTACGATCCCTTGCTTCAATTATCCGTCTCAAAACCCCTGCGCCACACATAATTATGGGGTGCGAGTGTTTGTGTCATGCTGGGGACAATCAGGTGCAAGCCCAGACTGTCGGAGGAGCAGCGGACCGAACCACGACACAGTGACAACATCGCGATCCATTGCTTCGCATGGGCCTAATAAAGTGTAGTCGTGGCTCCAATTGTGGACGGAGATGACAGCACGGACTCCCGCCTGGTGAGCCTTGTCTGGGTTGGGAGAGTCCAGAACAATGAGAGCAGCAGTGGTGCAGGTGGCAGTGCGTGCTGCCCGGGAGGTGGATCCTCGGATGTAGTGGGTGAAGAGTAGGGCATAGCCCCGCTCCAGCTGGTGCGGCCTACCAGGATTCCAGGCCTGCGTGCCGGTTTCGAGGCAGGATAGAGAGGCGGCTACAGCCGCCATAGACAGAACACACTGCCTAAACAGCATGTACAGCACCGCAGATATTTTTGGACTGCATGCGATGGGAGGATGGCTGTCCTGATGCTGCTGGCACCAGTGCAGGCCTGAGCAGATAAATACTGCCTTCCCCTACTATTGCATGGAAGGCACAAGAGACTTTGCTGCTTTCTCCTTTCCTCTGTCTGTGGCAACTACTAATGAGGAGTAACTCATCGGGCACTGCATGAGACTGTCTGGTAGGGCACTGCTGGTACAGGGAAGCTTGCCCCCATGTAACTGCTGCAGCATAGAACAAAGTGCTGCCTCTGTTGCGCTCCTCTCTTGCACATAGGGGTGGTGGGGAGCATTGGACGCTCCAGGATTGTGGGAGACTCTGGCTGGCTTGGAATCCTCAGGCTCCCTAACTGCCCTCTCGAGGTGGTGAAGGTCCTGCAGCGGAAGGGCAGAGATGGCCCACAGATCCGTGCTGTTGTCGAGCCAGCGCAGACCACAGTAGAACTATTTTTACAGGACCATACACAGAAATTCTCTGAACTACTAGCAGCTGGCAGCAGCCTCAAGGCCACCATTGAATCAAAACTTGCCTCCCTAATAATTGTTATGGGGCTCCTGAAAGATGACCACAGAAAGCTAAAGAACAGGGTGCAGAATCCAGTGGTAAGTCCGGCAGTCACAGACCATCAACAACAGATCAAGGCAATACAGAAAGAAGTGGCACTACTGTGAGCCAGCGCAAATGATTCAGAGGGCTGCACATGACATAACAATATCAGGGTGGGTGGTCTTCCGGAAGGGGCGAAAGGACAGAGCATGGACTTGTATCTGGAAAAGTGGCTATCTGAGGAGGTGCTTGGAGGACAGATCTCTAAACTTTTCTTGGTCGAAAGATCACACAGAGTACCAAGTCACCCTCCAGCCCCGGGTGCCCTACCATGACCACTGGTCGTGAGACTCTTCAACTTCAGAGATCGGGACAATATCCTGCAAATTGCCCATGCCAAGAGTCCTTAGAATGTGAATGATAGTAGGGTCACCATCCTTCCGGATTACACCATGGATGTCAGCAAGTTGAGAAACTCATTTCATGCTGTGAAAGAACGTCTTCGCACATTGATTCTATAATATGCATTGTTGTTCCCAGCGAGGCTAAGAGTTGTGTCCGGCACTGAGACAATGTTTTTGCAAAGTGGTGTGGGCCTAGCTGGAGTCTAGGGACAACGCACACCCCCTTCTGAAATTTAGGGGGACTGGCGTTCACAAAATTGCAGGAGACGCCCCACTCAGAAAGCTGGAAGCATACATGTTAGACCCACCAAGGCACAGGCTGCTTTGGGCAGGGGCGAAGTATTGGCAGCAGTAGGGTATACCTGAGGATCCTATTAAGAGGGCTGGGACTCTGACATCAATGGTGGGGCTCCACATGATAACGAGCTGGTGGCAGAGTTGCCAGAGCAAAGTAAAGTTAGGATTTTGTCTCAGTTAAACTTAAGTTTGTCTTAAGTTTAACTTAAGATTTTAACTTCAGACCAAAACTTAAGATTGACTGAGACAAAATCCTAACTTTAGTACTCCTAAATGCTTTATGTGAATACCGAAAGTCGTAAAGTTAGGATTTTGTCTCAGATAATTTTTGTAAATCGGGCCCATAGTGTCCATGTTTGCAGATGATACGCAGATTTATTTTCTAGCTGACCCTGCCATTCTGCCAGGCGTTATGTCGGCTTTGGATGCTTTTGGCCGCGTCTCCGGACTGCGTATCAACTGGGGGAAATCCTGTTTATTCCCCTTGTTACAAATACCTAACCTTCCACATCACCCCACACAGGATTCCCACATTTAGTTATGGAGGCGTGATACATTCAATTATCTATGAGTACAAATGTATCACTCTGAAAATGACCTGGTAGACTGGAACCTAGGGAGGACCTTGTTTGCGATTCGACAATCTCTACCCTTTTGGCCCCAACTACCTCTATCACCCCTGGCAAGAGTGTCTATTGCTAAAATGTTGGGACTCCACGCCTCCTGTACTTCTTTGCAGCACTTCCGGTGATACTGAAGAGGCCTTTTTTCGTAGACCATCAGCAACTGCTGGCCTCATTGATATGCATGAATTAGAGGCATAGGGTGAAACCAGAGATGCTATATGCTGAGTTGGAGAAAGGAGGGTTGGGTGCGGCCAATTATGAACTTTAATATGCTGTGGTCCAACTCCAATGGCCACTCTATTGGCTGCTAGAGGAGACCAACCCGGAACAGCATCTGGTGGGCACTGCCTTTGGGTATAACTTGCCACTGGAGTGGTTCTTGACCTCCACTTCGCATGCTGCTGTTAGTTACGGTGGTGACATGGAACTGGAGGAAATACACACTTCATTGTATGTGTGATACTCCCTATGTGCCTAGTCTCCCACACTGGGCACTCCCACTGAGGAAACACCTAAAAGGAAATTTTCCAGTGTAATCCTGTAACTCGGCTGGGTATGAGACCTGGGGAGATGTAATAGTAGATGGTTGTTTTTACACTTTCAAGGACTGGATGGAGGGGGCGAACTAGACCCAGGGCAGTTTCTTCTGTATTTTGTGCAGAGAACAGGGGCAGGGGAATTGTGGAAATTGGATGGGAATCCTGTGTCCGCGGCCGGCCCATTGGAATTGTTGTTAACATTGACGGGATCCAGGTGCGCTATCCCACACATATATGAAGCATTGTGAGAGGAGGGTGTGGATATGGGGTTCTCGGTACTGGGATGGTGGGAAGAAAACTGAATATGGAAGTGCAGGACTCCATGTGGCGAAGATGTTTGGGCTCAGTAAGTACGAACACGCGAAATACACGATTTAGATTTACGCAATTCAGTTATAAACATCAGAAGTACCTTTTCCCAGATACAATAGTAAAACTTTTTCCCGGGTACTGGGGAAGTGAGTTCCAGATGATCACAGGTTAATGCTGACTTTCTCCACATGGTGTTGTTGTGTCCAATAACAGTGGTCTTTTGGCAAGCAGTGTTCTCCTGTATCTCAGAGGTCGCTGTATCTATTCTGCCGTATGGCCCTGTGTTATGTCTTCTACACTCGGGAGTGGTGACAAAACAAACAAAACAGTTGAAGGGATTCCAGACACTGGCATTGGTACTAGTAAAACCGTGTATCGCAAAAACATGGAGGAGTGCACTCGCCCCTCCAGTGGTTGTGTGGCAGTGGGATGTGATCCGATGGACGAATGCAGAGCTCTCAGTTGAGATGGATATCAGAGCTCGGGATGGGAGGTGTAATCTTATGGAACAATGAAATGAGTGTTTGACCAAAATTAATGCTGTCTTTGCCCCCACCAATCGCACTAACGTACCTCAACCGTGAGGTCTATTATTCAATGAATGTAGGGGTTACTGCTAATCACTATGGTGATATGAGATATGGTCGCTTGACTTAATCCGGCAATGAGGGGTGGGGGAGCGGATTGTGGGTTTGCGGGGAGATGAGCAGAGTTGATTTTTTTTCTTTGATATGTGTTTTATTTCTGTAATGACAGTTGATACATGGCAGCGGGTGATGGCACAGCCATAAGCCTCCTTTGGCTTTATTCATTCGAATATCAATGTGTTGCTGCATAGGCTGACTGAACCAGATTACCTCACATCACGACACTGTAATACCTTTGATGTTGAAAATGTATCCTGCAAGTGCAATGCAACGAACATGCCAATTAAGATATATATATAAAAACACCCAAATACAGCTATAAGTAAATGAAAGGTGACTAGTCAACCTTCCTGTGATAGACAACACATGTTGCTGCATTTTTATCAACTTTTGATGAGTTTGAGGGAGTACATTTTTTTAATCTATAAATTATGCAGCCCATGAGATATTATGTGATTAATCCATAATTATGCAGAAAATGTCATGGCCACAGAACACATAACTCCAGTGGCGCTGCCTATATTACTCTATCTTCAAAACACAGGCTGCCTCCATCTCCACTCTGGAGGTTCCTTTCAGGCACCCTCCCTCATGTATCTCTTATTTTACACAGCTTTCAATGTATATCTTGCTCTTCCATATCCTCTCTCTACCTTGAACTCCTCATTTTTGCCTCTTTTCTCTGCTGTCCGTACTCCTGATCAGCCGCGGTCCGTGCAGGTAACAGCGGTGGGGCTGTGTAAGGGGGGATTCCGAGGGACGATGCAGAGGGAAAATTAAATAAATAATTCATTTTCCCTCTGAATCGTCCCCGGCATCCCCCCTTACACGACCCCACCACTCCACCGATGTTACCTGCACGGACAGCGGCTGAAACTAATCCATCCATGTTGAGACCACAATAGTATACCTTTACTCCTACTGCTCCCACTCCGAATTTAATTAAGAGCCCCACACTGATTTGTGAGTCACATTCAGACCAGCAAAATGTGCCACGGTATCCATTTTGCTGCTGATGTGAATGTAACTTTGCACGTTTATACTTGCTATGCTCTCCCTTGTAAACTTACTGTTTGAATGTAAAGTTCTCCAACCCCTTTGGGCCACTTTGCACTATATAAAAGCGCATAAATAAAACAAGTCCGTTTCGACTGATTGTTCATGTACCCAGACAATTCTTCATTCTTTTCTTCTGGCCTTCAACCAGCTTGTAGCCACCAGTGCTAGGGATGAGTTTCAATTTGGAAGTTTAACTTCTGAACTTTAAGATACACATGTTCATACATGTCTGCCAGACCTAATAAAAGAGATCTTCTCTGCTGATGTTGCCACAGCCCAGTCAGAATCCACAACAAAATGAAGCTCACACCACAGAAGAGGCGGTCCATTCAAGGATCTGCCCATTCATCCCCAGTAAATCCATGCCTCTAGTGGAGCTCACACAAAAGCATTTGTTGACCTGGCTGAAACTCCCCGATACCCATATTGACTCAGTACAAATGGCAAAAGAGAGGTCTTCAGCAGGTGCTGCAGTATTCTGCATGCCTGTATGAGTGTGTACACCTCACAATGATGCAATTGTGCTGTTATTGTGTCACATCAAACTGGGCAGGACCAGCTGTTCCAACCAGTGCTGGATTAAACCCTGCGGAGGCCTCTAGGCAGTACATTTTGGGGCCCCCTTGCAAATTATCTCATAATACCCAATTCACCTGATATTGTTTTACAAACTGATAGTTACCAGAAGATGAGCTTTTAAGAGACAACTGTTATGTGAATCTGATGTCTCTGGTTTGTGTGGTGCTTTAAGTTGTACATTAATACAGTATTTTCTCTATAGAGTCTTTAATGTAAAGTTTCATTTATTTGAGGTGATTCATTTTTTCCACCTTTTGGAAACAATATTTAAGAAAGCTTGATTGTCATTTCCTTTCAAGATCAAATCAATATTATTTTTTATCCGTTGCCATGGGGCTCCGAAAAGGAGTGGGGCCCCTAGGCAGGTGCCTTCTTTGCTTATTTGATATGCCGGAACTGTCTCCAACTTGTCACCCAGCTGCCCTATCAATAGATACCACCTGGTTTGATAACACATATGTTCTCTGCTAGTTACATTAAGTCGACCGTCGGTTGTTTTTCCAAACAAATCCTTATTTCTGCATGATTATTGCCGTATTTATTGGGGCATCATAAGATGGTCATATTGTTAGTTTGTTTTATTCTTGCCTTATGCCTGATTCACAAATTCCACAAACAATTGTAAAGATCTCCTGAGGTTTGTTTAATGGCCTTTTTTCCATAAGTGCAGTAGTAGGCATAAGGAAGAGATTTAGTAGAGACCATGACTGGTTTGTGTCAAAATAGGGAAATACCTTTTACAAATGGCAGATGAGTTGTAAAGAACACTCGACGGTACGCAGCCTCGCAGTGCAAAAGGTGCGCAGCAGACACAACGCATCATTGTAGATTGGGAGTGGGCTAGTTCAATTTCAGCTAAGGGGAGTGGGAGCTGACATTAATAAAGTCTATGCATCCACAACCCATGATATAAGTGTTGCATATGGAGAAGTATCTTGGTCGACTAGTACAGGAGAAAATTGCCTGCTCCACAGTCTCAAGGGACTTGACCATGGATAGTTAGGAAAAAGTTCAAACACCCGTTTGTGTACAAACCAGCTTTGATTCTCTCCCACTATCATTGTTTTTCTGTTGTTTTGTAGCAATTTAAAACAAAATGTATTGTCTATGTATTACATAATGTCCAACCCCAGCCCATGGCATAGTGCAGCGAGAGAGCAATCGGAATGTTATTTATGCTGTGGAGTGAGGTAAGGTCACTGCTACAATATTGATGACGTGTACCAGGTGCAGATACATGCTCAGCAAGGCAATGTGCAAAACAAAATGTTCTTGGTTCTGTGGGTTCACGGCTGGTTATAGATGGTACTGGCAAGTAGATGGGCCAGGTTGATACATCTCTGTTTATTACTCTAGTCCTTATACTGCAGGTTTCAGCCTATTGACTTGCATGCAGGATGCAATATTCAAAAGGGGCCTGTGTTCACAATAGGTGGAGTTTGCATAAATTCACCCATAAAAAAGCCGGACCTGAGATTACAAAGATTACAATGGGGAGATTCTTATGTGAACTAGGATGCAGTGTTGCATGCTAAGAAGAAAATCCTATCAGGCGTTGCAGACGGTCGCTGCTGTAGCATCGCGTTGGTGGTCACAGAGGGCTGTTAATGCTGTACCTCGAAGTACAGATCTATAGTTGCTGGTCGTCACTGGAGGTCACTGTTGTGTGAAGAGTAGGGTCCACCCAAACTTCTCGTTGGTGGTTCTTGAGAGATCTCACTGCAAACAGCCCTATTTGCAGTTGCAAAAAGCCCAAAACTTCAGGATGTCTTCTTTTCTTTACAGTAGGATCTCAATCAAAGGTCCAGGATCTGGGGAGGCACCTCTTAGGAATGAGGAACTCACTCCAGTAGAGATCAGCAGGGCTCACGCAGGTCCAGTTGCAGGTTCAGGGAGGCCCAGTGCAGCAGGTCAGCTGGGTAGCTGCAGGAAGGCCTCTGGAGCTTTTTATGTTCCTGTAGCTCAAAACAGGAGGTTGGCCAACTTACACCGGGAGTCAATCTTTCTGGGATGAAGGGAGCATCTCCAGTGATACTTCTAAGAGAGCAGGGCAGGCCTCAAACAGCAGGGTTGTCCTCTGGGAGCAGGGCAGTCCTTCCTTAGTAGTATCCACAGGTCCTGGAGTGTAGTGACGAGTGGGTGGGTTTAAAGGTCCTCTATAGTTTGAAACCTATCAGACAGCACAGATGTGTAGTTTGCTAATTCCTTCTTGTGGGCATTCTGAAAGTTTCCCTGGGAAAACATTTTTCCTACTGCTTAGTTTTGGCTTTGCGGTTTGTAATTCACAGTTGCTTGCTCTCTATTTGCTTTAGGCTGTCGACCTTGAGTTTGTCCCTTCAGTGGAGAATCCCTTGTTTACTGTATCATTCTGAGTACTCGCTTTCTGTTTCTTGTTCTTATCTTATTACATTTGCTGTGTGTTCAAAGACAGAGGTCAAATGTCGGGCCCTGCCTTCCGAGGGAGCTTGGTGTTTACTTTTTTTTCTCTGACTTCAAAGTGAGAGGTGTATATTTGACAATCCTGCTGGGTACCCATATGAGAGTAGAGTCTATAAGATGTTATTGTTTCTAGCACACAACACAGACTATATCAGAATTTGGGAAGTGCAAATGAAACACATTTTTCGTAATTCTGAAGTATGGTGGAAACAAATATTTGAATACGATCAAAACATAACGGTGATTTCAGTCGAAAATGTGTTGTCTGTAATGGCAGTGTGCTACCACACCATGCATACGTCACACTTCAACACTGTACTCCACTCTATGCCCTTCCGCTCTATGCAAGCCACTCCATTCTACGGCACTCCACTCTATGACATATCATTCCACACTACGCCCCTCCACTCTAAGACACTCTACGACACGTCATGTCACTCCACTCTACAGTACACAATGGCACTCTATTCTACACCACTCTGCACCACACAGTGAGTCAGACTACCTTCGTTCCTCTCAGAACCTACAGAGATCAGCTGCAGAGTGACACCCAGCTGATCCTCTCCCTCACCAATGAACTCACACCCGCCAGGATCTTCTTCCACAGCGGGAGAAAGGCCATGGCCACCTGGATGAAAGATCGCTGCCTCAAGCCCAACTCGGACAAGACCGAAGTACTCATCCTGGGACCCCCCAAACCCTCAGCCTGGAATGACTCCTGGTGGCCTGCCGCACTGGGAAACCCTCACACCCCCACCGACCATGCATGTAACTTTGGGATCATACTGGACTCCTCGCTCACAGGGAACCACCAGATCAATGCCATATCATCATCCTGCTTCCACACGCACCGCCTCCTTCGAAAGACATTCAGATGAATCCTCACAGAATCCAGAAAGACGATCACTCATGCACTTATCACCAGAAGACTTGACTACGGCAATGCACTCTAGGCCAGCATCACCCAGAAACAGCTCAGGAAACTACAGGACGCCACAGCCAGACCTTTCCTCAGCATCCCCCACCACAGTCACATTACACAACACCTCCGACAACTCCACTGGCTTCCAGTCAACAAGAGAATCGCCGTCAAGCTCCTCACACATGCCTACAAAGCTCTCCATGATGCAGGACCAGCATATCTGAACCACCGCCTCTCATTCCACGTACCCGCCAGACAACTTCGCCTAGCCCAATTTGTCCTGGCCACCGTTCCACGGATTCACAAGACTAGAACCGGAAGAAGATCCTTCTCCTATCTCTTTACCAGGCCGGGAACAGTCTGCCCCACCACCTCAGGCAATCCCCATCGCTGACCCAATTCAGGAAGGATCTCAAGACCTAGCTCTCCGGCTGAACCTCCACGTCCAGGCGGATAAGCAGCCCCCTCCTCTCAATGCCTTGTGACCCAAAGGGGTAAGTAGCCGTGCTATATAAACTCCTGATTGATTGATTGACTCTGTACTAGGCCTGGGTGGTGAACTTTGCTCCGTTCGCGGAGTTTGCAGAGTTTTCTGCACTTCCCACTCCGCAGAGTTCGCGGAGTGCAGAAAACTCCGCTTCGCGATGTGCAGCAGAGTTTTTTCCCCGCTCCCGGTCGTGAATGGTAAGTTCGCAAGCGCAAGCTGCTGCTCGGGTAGAATTTGTACCCGAGCGGCAGGAATACCAGCATAAACTGCAGTCCGCACTACACTCCACCACATATGGAACTTCCAAAAGTTTTTTGTAACTTTGCGGAGTTTCATGTAGCAAAACTACGCCCAGGCCTATTCTAAACTCCTCTACTCCACATGACTTATCCCACTCCACTTGAATCTATCTCAGTCTACTCCACTCTAGTCTACCTCAGTCTACCCAACGCCACTCCTTGTACCCCACTCCTCTTCAGTCTCCCCAATCTACTCCACTCCAATCTACCCCACCCCAATCCAGTCTACTCCCACTCTACTCCAATCTACCCTATTCCACTTCACTCCAATCCACCCCAATCTTCTGTACACCAATCTGCCCACTCTACCCCACTCCACTCCAATCTACCCCACTCCACTTCAGTCTATTCCACTCCAGTCTACCCCACTCCACCTCAGTCTATCCCACTCCACTCAATCTAAGGCCCAATCTACTCAACACTACTCCAATCTACCCCACTCCAATCCAATCTACCCCCCCCCACTCCACTCAATGTAACCCAACATGGAAAAAAATAAACCTGATGACCCTTGGTATGGTGCTCTTTTATATAAAAGAGGTAGGATCCTTGTGGACATAAAGGGTACATATAGACTGCATTGCAAAATTGAACACACCAAACATTTGTTAAATATTTGTTGCAAAAAGATACTTAAATTAGTGTAATACCAGTCAGATTTAAAAAATGCTAACTCAGAATGTGTAGAAACCTGCAGAGAGTTTCTGTGTTTCCTATAATTACCTAAAGCATGCAAAAAAATAAACACGCACCCATAAATATCTCATTTCTGACGATCACTGTTCATATAGAATAAGAGAGCAGAAGAAGGAAAAGCCAATTTTTGGCTGTTTAAACAGCAACTCTAATTATGCTGTGTGACCTGCCTTTCTCATTGGCTGCTGGCTGTGGCAGCAGACATGTGTTGTCAGAACTCAACTGTGATAATAAATTACAGTTGAGCAGTTATATCATTTCTTTACTACAGGCTCTCATTTATCTTAAGACTCTGATAGCCTCTTTCTTCTACTTTAGGGTATTTATTATTTTTGAGTCATGAAAATGCGAACAGTATGAGAACATCAATTTTGGATGAGGTTGTCTTCAAATCTTCGGCTCCCTACATCTAATTCTGAAGGATCTGTATGCCAGTAAGAAACAATAGTAGTGCAGATACACTATATCTAAGTGACTACTTGTTTCTGAGAAGTGCCTGTAATCTCTGGTTGAAACCTCAGCTGTGAAATGCAGGAATCCCCCCTCTCAAAATAAAAAAAAGTGCAGGTACGCAGTACCTGAAAGCACTAGCTCTTTTAAAGCACTGTCTTTAAGTTAAGTGCTGACATCTGACAACTTGGGTGAGTCAGAGTCCTCTAATTTGAATCCTAGTAGGACAAACTATTCCCAATACTACTAACAATAGAGTAGGCACACTGCTAGCTCAGTAAAACTGACACATTTGGTTGACCAAACTATGGATTGCAAAAGCATATCTAATTGGGCTGTTTACTGTGAGGGCGGCCGGGAGTAGCTGAATCAGTTTTCTTTTGTTTTTACTACTGTTGGGACATTTTGAGGTTCGATTTTGGTGTTGTGACCCCGAAGTCCCTTATTGGGCGGGACTTTTTCCTTCCGGCATCCCATTTAAACAGGCAGACTGGTGCGGATGCACAGCGGCTATTAGGTCTGTGGTTATAGCACGAACTGCAAAAACTGTGATTATATGTCTCCTGATTTGTTTTAAATTCAGAAATGTTCAAATCTATTTGGGCATGTTACTGTGAGGGTGGGTGCAAGCAGATTAATTGTTTTCCTTTTGTTTCTATTACTGTTGGGACATTTTGAGGCACCAGTTTGGTGTTGTGGCGCTCTAGTCTCCCTAATGGGGTGGACCTTTTACTGTTGGCAGCCTATTTAACCAGCACACTGGCACAGACGTGCGGCGGATGTGCACAGCAGTCGAACCCCTTGCATACTGAAGGCACGCCAAAGGCAATCCGGTCTGCACGCGTCCACATCCGATCAGTATCCAGCTCCAGCCATGCTGCCGGTTTCCCTCTCTGTGCTTCTGATAGACGAGTGACAACTTATGCAGAGTGCCAACTCAAAGCTTTAAACCCAGTGCAAGCCTGTATTCATCAGTTAAATATGCAACAGCTTTGCTGACCTCTTTCCTCTCTCTGTTGTATTCAGATTAGAGGTGGGCAGAATTTGCGTAGTCGCGCTAAGCAAAGCTCAGGGAAACGGTAAAAAATCTCTGTGAGCATGCAGAATTCTGCAAACACGCGGAATTGCTTGTTCCGCCCTTTCATGGCGCTTTTTTCCTGTTCGCGAACGCTGTTTTCTTGCTCTGGGAAAATATCTCACGAACATGCATTTTGAAAGCACAAACAAAGCCGTGGATCGCGGTATTTTTGGCAATTCCGCATTCTCTGCGGAACGCAAAATTACCCAAATTCGGCAAATTCCGCGAGCGGAACGGAATTAACTTGTCCAGGCCTAATTCAGATTCATTTCACAGGAAGGGTTCGTCCTTCTTCCGCAGGGTGGAAAGATTTAGCTACGGCAGTTTTCAGTAAGGTATGTTCAACCAAGCCTTTGGGATGCAAGTTTAAGGCTTGCCTAATCATTGCATTTTCTCTTCTGAAACAGATTTTAAATATATTTGACCTGGTTGCCTCAAGCAAATGGGATGCTGTTTTTCTCAGGGAAACATGACTTTTTGATTCTTCTGGTCTTGATATTGCCTTATCAGTCCCCTACAACATTGCTATTCAGTACCTAAGTAGGCAGGATAAGAAGGAGGTAGTATTGTGATAATTTTTCGCTCTGAGTTTACTTGATCCTTCATTACAGTTTAAAAAGCTTCCCTTTATGCGGGTGCCATTTTCTCTCTTCAACTGTCAGCAAATTTCTCTCTCTCTGGCGCACTAATTTATCACCCTGTAAGTGTACAAAGAAATTTAGTGCTACATTCTTACAATAAATTGCATTAAATATGCAAATTTTGCTGTTTGGGTCGATTCTAACACTAATGTGGACGCCGAGCTTAAATGTGGTCTCTCTCATCTCAGTGAAGCTTTTGCCACTTTGAGCATGCCTCAGAAAGGGTATGGTCCCACTCATGAGGTGGGGCAAATCCTTGACTTAATTTGGACTAACCTGCTTGATTTTCAGATTGATTCTCCAAGGCCTTTAGCGTGGTCCATTATCTTATATCATGTGAAGTCTCACTTCCTTGTAAATTTTATTCCTCAGTTCCCAGCATGCATAGCTCTCACCCCTGGCATAAAATAAATGACTCCAACTTGGTCTCGAGTCTCGCAAGTCCTACACCACAACTACACAACGATGTTGGAGCTGGATACTTCTATTTTTAATGATTAGTTGAGTTCAGCCATAGATTCTTTTGTGCCACTTAGACATGAACCGATGGCCCAATCGCTCCCATCCGCTCCTTGGTTTACACTTCACACATTTGCACTTATTAAATATAATTGAGATTTGAACGCGCTTGGAGGAATGCTTATGGGGCCAACGAGAAAGGGATCTATTAACAGGCCCTTAACAATTATCTTGCAGCTATTCGTAAGGCAGAAGCTGAGTATTTTGCTAATCAAATGGGGGCTTCCTCGAATAAGCCTGGAGAGATTTTCAAGATTGTAGACTTCTTTCTATCTCCTAAATACTGCTCTTGTGCAATTTTTCATTCTACGGCTCTCTGTGAGAATATTTCACTTTATTTTCAAGACAAAATTGGAAATATTTATGCAGAATTTCTGGTGAAAGACTCCCCTGCTTAAATAAGGGAGTTTTACTCGTCTGTGGGGCCTCTTGCTCCCTTTCTGGATTTTTTCCAGGCCATCTCTTTGCAGGACTCTGAACTAGCAATCTTCAAGTGCCGTTTGAGTTCTCCTCTGTCTCCCTGTCCCACGCCCATTTTAGCCAAGGGAAGGCAAATCATCAATCCTCATATTAATGTCCTGCTCAGTGGTAGAAGTGGAGGGGGATCGGTGGGCACGGCGTGCCCCTACTTCTAAAAAATTGTTCAGTCCGATCCCCTACTTCTTGCTTTCAAAAAAGAGTCCCGGGACGGCAAGAATAGTCCAACTTTAAAACTTTTTTCATTCGCTTCCAGGGGCTGCTTGCACTTCTCTGTGAACTCCAGAGGCTGCAGCAGTCCCTCCCTGAACTCAAACAGACCGAGGAGGCCCATTGTCATTCCGATTGAGGCTGATTGCCTCTTTCGAATGACAATGCGCCGCCCTCTGCCTTTAGCATATCAAGTGGCCCTGAGATTAGAGTTGATGATTAGAGATGAGCTTTCCCCAAGCAGGGTACTGTGGGGAACTTGACACCAGTGGCTATCTTGTGACGAGTTGTGAGTGTGTGTGTGGTTAGTGGATGGAGGCGGCAAACTCAACCCCGGAATCTAGCCCCTGGCGCTGTTAATGTTCTACAGATAAGTGTGAATGCGTGGCTTGTTATCTTCGCGATCTTTTTTTTTATTTAATGCATTTTTATGTAGCGCGGACTTTATCTGAAGGTGATGGCAGAACAACTTCCTCAGCACCGATCAGCCTCCCCAAGTGAGCTCCGTCGATATCTTGCAGACAGGATTCTGTGGCACAATTGTATCAGCAACTCCTGGCACATACTTTTAGTAGGGGGCTCACATGTGCGAATTTAATTACGTGTTACCATAGTGACTACATATCAGCCACTATGTCTGTTTTCCTTCTCTCACTTCATGGTGCTGCTGTACGCTAACATTTATTCTAGTCAGGATTTAATTTCACCAGTGAAATGGGTTTCAAAACTTAGAAACAGATGCACTGGTGAAGTGCCACCGCGTGGTGCGCGCAGCCTGCTGTTTCCTTTAGCAACCTGCGGAGGTGCATTAGAAGAGCCAGGAGTGCAGCAAGGAATCTGTACACCATTATAAGAGAAGGGTTGGAATTGTCTGTATGACTGCAGAACGCCATGCAAACCTTTTTACTGACTTTTTGTGCTTGGCTGGAAGTCAACATATGCAGGCCCTGGTGAGTTTAAAGTATTTGGCATTGCCCTGGCTGAAATGTTAAATGGCTGTGTGTGTGTTTTCAAATGATGTGATTTGAAAGTCTTTCTTCTCATCGCTTTGCAGAGCAAAAGAGCGAGAACTGCGTTAAACACATGAAGAGCAAAATAATGTTTCTTTGTGAATAATTTGAAAGAGCTAGCAATGACACGTTTTGACCTGTCAAGAGTATTGTGCTGGTAGACCCATAAGACGTATCATAAAAGTACCCAGCACCAAGCTTTTTTAAGGAGAGGTGACGGGGCAGAGAAGGTGACGGGCCATGAGCTAGAGCAGTAACCGGGTGTGAGCGGTGAAAGGACAGGAGCGGTGAAAGGACAGGAGCAGTGAAGGGGGCAGGAGCAGTGAAGGGGGCAGGAGCAGTGAAGGGCGCAGGAGCAGTGAAGGGGGCAGGAGCAGTGAAGGGGGCGGCAGGAGCAGTGAAGGGGGCGGCAGGAGCAGTGAAGGGGGCAGGAGCAGTGAAGGGGGCAGGAGCAGTGAAGGGGGCAGGAGCAGTGAACGGGGCAGAAGCAGTGATGGGGCAGGAGCAGTGATGGGGCAGGAGCAATGATGGGGTAGGAGAGGCAACAGGGCAGGAAAGGCAACAGGGCAGGAGAGGTGACCGGGCAAAAGAAGTGACGGGCAGGTGACATGACAGGTAGGTGACATGACAGGCAGGTGACATGACAGGCAGGTGATGTGACGGGTAGGTGAGGTGATGGGGCAGGAGAGGTGATGGGGCAGGAGAGGTGATGGGGCAGGAGAGGTGACGGGGCAGGAGAGGTGACGGGGCAGGAGAGGTGACGGGGCAGGAGAGGTGACGGGGCAGGAGTGGTGACGGGCAGGAGAGGTGATGGGGCAGGAGCATTGAACAGGACAGGAGAATTGAACAGGGCAGGAGCATTGAACAGGGCAGGAGCAGTGAGTGGGGCAGGAGCGGTGAGCGGGGCAGGAGCGGTGAACAGGGCAGGAGCGGTGAACAGGGCAGGAGCGGTGAACAGGGCAGGAGCAGTGAACAGGACAGGAGCAGTGATAGGCAGGAGAAGTGAGGGGCAGGAGAAGTGACGGGCCCCCAGACCCCCTCCAGTCACCTGAAAGACCTCCACTGGCTCCCCGTCAGCAAAAGAATAACGTTTCGTCTCCTCACCCACGCACACAAAGCACTATACAACCTTGGACCCGAATGCCTCAACACACGCCTTTCCTTCTACACCCCCTCCCGCAAACTCCGATCGTCCAACCAAGCCCTCGCCACAATACCACGCATCCGCAGATCCACCATGGGGGGGAAGATCCTTCTCCTACCTTGCGGCCAAAACCTGGAACTCCCTCCCCACCCATCTTCACCTTACCCAAAACCACCTCTCCTTCAGAAAACAACTCAAAACCTGGATGTTTGATAAGTAATCCCCCACCTCCCTCAAGCGCCATGAGACCCTATGGGTGAGTAGTGCGCTATATAAATGCCAAACTTGAACTTGAAGTGACGGGCCAGGAGAAGGGAGGGGGCGGGGGAATTGACGAAGCAGGAGTGTTGATCGAGCATGAGCAGGAGTACTGACTGGACAGTAGCAGTGAAAGGGCAGGAGCAGGCTTTTCCCAGGGCGACTGGAAGGGTAGGGGGCCAGTTTAGTTTGGGGGGACGGGTTTTGTACAAGTGCAGGAGTTTTAAAAACACTGCAAACTTATTTGTATGTTCAGCAGGTTTCGGTCAACCATACAAGTGCGAAGATAACTTTGGTAATCAATGTACCTGCTGGAGAGAGATGGGAGCATGTTTTGTCTAGTGGCTGTTTTACTCATCTAAGGTAGTGAAGAGGGGTAATATGCCTGCTGCAAAGAACATGTACCATGCATATCAAAGAGCAATATGTTATGTGTATAGTTCAGTGGGTACTGCTTTGTGTTCACTTCCCGAATGAAAGGACACTTGAATACATATGGCCTGGCAGTTCGGGCTGGACTTTTCACATTGGGCGCAGGATCAAGACTGATTTGCATATGGCTGGGTCCAAACTGGAATGGCATGGTGAGCAAAAAACGATGGATTTAAGCCCAGATCTCTGAACTGGGGTGAATGTATGACATTGTTCTGCATTCTTTCCATCAATTGTTCTTTTTGCATTTGTCACCCCGAGTGGGACAGGTATGCTCAGACATGAGTCCCATGCTCTCCATGCCACTGGAATCAGGCTATCCTGGCTGATGAGGGCTGAAAGCCCGAAACCAGTCCTAGGATGTTGTTTCCAGTCCAGGGAGGCCCTGGCCTGGCAGTTCGGGCTAGACTGTTCTCATTGGGCGCAGGATCAAGACTGATTTGCATAAGGCTGGGTCCAAACTGGAATGGCGAGCAAATAAACAATGGATTTAGGCCCAGCTCTCTGCACTGGGGTGAATGTATGATATTGCTCTGCATTCTGCCCACCAGTTGTTCTTTTGGCTATATTATGATTGAGCAGCTAGCTGGCTGACATGAATATGAAGGAGCCTTTGTGGGTTTCCGTGAGTCTAGATTCTCCTGAAGAGTCCCTTTCTCTTCTGAACCCTGCTTAACACATTTGTATAGGAGGAGCCCTTCATTCATGACCTCAATGTTTGAGACAAAAAATAATCATGGATTTCTGAACAATGAGCGTAAAAGCATTAAGGTAACATGTTGTTCCTGCTTATATTTCACATGCTTTACATAAACCTGTATTCCCTATGAGTGTTTGCTTTTTCCTGAATTAAACCTCAAATAAACATATCCATTCTTTTAATTAAATAACGTTATAAGCTGTAACGGGTCAGTGAAATGCTAAACGTACTAAAAATTGGTATGTTTTGCAATTTCTAGCCACACCCCTGACTCCGCCCACTGATTCAATCTTCGGTTATTCCGGCCCCCTGATTCTCCACCAACAGTTCCCCTACTTTTTTTCCCCACTTCGACCACTGGTCCTGCTGAACAATTCTATCTATCAGGCGCAAGTCCCTAAGTCTTGAAAACATGCCTCCTCTTTTAAAAAAAGCCATTAGCAGCTCCTGAAATTATCGCCTATTATAGACCAATTTCCTAGCTCCCTACCCTTTCTAAAATATTGGAAAGACAAGTGAACCTTGAACTGACTCAGTTCATTGAAGGTCACAATCTCCTTCATGACTCACAATTCGGTTTCACACCATGCAACAGTAATGAAACGGCACTTTTGGAGTTCTCTGAATTTGTAAAAGTTAATTTGGATCAGGGTTAGGGAGCTATAGGGGTCCTGCTGGACCTGTATGCCGCCTTTGATACGGTATCTCACCCCATGCTGCTTCAAATGTTTGCTGACTGTGGCACTGGGGGCCTGGCATTTCAATGGATCCAATATATCTTTCTTTCTCCTTTTCTATCTTCCCCAATCCTCTGCCTTTTGGTGTCCCTCAAAGGTCTGCCTCAGACCCACTGTATTTAATGTTTTTATGGCCCCCTTGGCTGATCTCATTCAACCCCTTGGGTTCTAGGTGGTGTCTTATGCAGATGACACACAGTTTCTAATATTTTTTTCTGTATCTAACTGTAATCTTCAACATTCTTTTCAATCTTGTCTACTCCGTAGAGCAGATTGGATAAAGTCTGGCTGTCTGAAACTTAATGCGGCTAAAACTGAGGTCATAATCTTTCGTTGTTGTCCCTACCTGTGGTACAGTGCCTGGCGGACATGGGAATTGACCACTTCCTCGGCGCTGGTGTCACAGGCAGAAACTTGGGAGTTAAATTTGATAATGAACTCTCCTTTGCCCTACGGGTAAAAGCCGTTTGTGGCATGTGCTTTGTGATATTTTGGTAAGTTTAAAAAAATCCTGTATGGGTAGCAGCTCCTTTTTAGGTCTTGCGCTTAGCGTTGCAGTGCGCAGCGAGAGACTTCTTGTAGGGGTTTCTAAACTAACCTAGGAATCGAACACGCTTTTGCGTGTGCTTTTCCTTTTGGCCCACGCTATTGGCCTCTGCGTGCGTCTTTTTAACTAAGACAGCATGCAATTGGCCAAAGACGGGTGCATTGCTCCGCCCATGGCCTATTGGTGTCAGTTACCCACACCGCCTCCATGTGGTGTCAATTGTCGTGGCCAAACACAGTTGCGATAGTTGAAACACATGTCTCGCTGTGCTGCGCACGCACCAATCGTTCTCATTTGTACCAGCACTTCACATATGTGAAGGTTCCCTCCCAAATATCGAGCTGCCGCAGCGGCTCCTTCTGCATGTGCTCTTGTTTTTATTCACGGTGTGTGGATGGCTGCTAATAGTGCCCGATGCAATTGAAGCCTGAGTTCAGTATGCCCTGGCTCCCTCAACAATTCTCCTGCTGCCTCAGATGATGCCCCCAACCTTTATGTTTGTCACAGCCTGGAATTAATTAATTAATTGACAAAGCTAATTTTCTTTTCCAGCACATGGGCAGCTACTGCCCACTTGAGACACAGGCTCAATCGAGTAAGTCCGACCAGAACCTTGACTCCCGGAACATGCTCCGACTTTAAGGAAGTTGAAAAGTTGGTCACTGAGTCCCGGCGTGCCTTCTTTGTAGATGTGCGTAGGGATAAAACCACACAGCCCCGGCCTCCATGTCCCCAATGCGCCCAGTCCTCTGAGTTCGTAGCACCTTGAGGCAATTCATTTCGGAGCTACCGAGCGTGTGCATTCTCTTACTCTGGGCATGCGGTGCTACGGTAATATGTGGAGCTGTGCCGGTGTGCAGTGCGATTCCAGGGGTGCTGTGATCATCTCCCCAATACTAGTGATGTTCCGAGGGGGTCCCCATGACTCAAATAGTGCACGTACTGTATTATCCCCATCCCCCCTTGTTAGTAGCATTGTGGTCTGTAAGTTTGTGAGACTGGGGGTGGGTATTGTGGTCTGTAGGTTTGTGAGACTTGAGGCGAGGGGGGAGCATTGTGGTCTGTAGGTTTGTGAGACTTGAGGTGAGGGGGGAGCATTGTGGTCTATAGGTTTGTGAGACTTGAGGCGAGGGGGGAGCATTGTGGTCTGTAGATGTGGGAGAATGAGGGGAGCATTGTGGTGTGTGTGTTTGTGAGATGTGGGGGGGCAAGCTCGAGCCGACCAGTATATTGTCACACACATTTGTTTGCCCTGTTTTTCCTCCTGTGTGCGTGCCTTGTGGTTTGCTTGTTCTTTTCAGCGGGTTATTGGTTTTCTGGCCATGCTTCTCCAAGGGACAGGCCAGCGGTAGGAAGGGGGAGGGTTACAGATGTAAACAGCGATCACTGTACCCTCACCCCAGCCCGACTTCAGGGAACTGAACCAGAACAAGCCGGGTGGGGCTGCCTGAAAACTGTCCTTCCTTTGAGACCACCCCTGAGGGCCACAGCCCCCAGTAAAGTTTGGACACTCCAGGAGCTGAACCTCGTGCTGAGGGGGGTTGGGGGGGGGGGGGTGACACGTCCATTAGGGTAGCCAAGGCTAATGGCTGCATACAGTTCTCTCGACGTCGAGGTCACACTCAAGGTGCCACGTGGGTCTCACTCGGTTCACTATGCTCACAGCCACGTGGGTCTCAGAATCACCCTTCTCAGATGTGGTCTTAAGAGTTCACAGCCACGTGGGTCTTGCTCTGTTCACTGGACTCACAGACACGTAGGTCTTCCTATATTCACTCCACTTACAGACACGTGGGTCTCACTCTGTTCACTGCACTCACAGCCATCTGGGTCTCCTTCTGCCTGGTGCATTCAGACTTGTGAGTCTCTGCTCTCACATGCACGTGGGACTCCCTCTGTTCACTGCAAACACAGACGTTTGGGTTTCACTCGTGGGCATAGTTCATTCCACTCGCTGCCATATGTGTCTCATTCTGATCACTGTGACTGCACTCACAGCACGTGGCCCCCCCTCTGGTCCCTGCACTCACAGAACGTGGCCACCTCTGGTCACTGCACTCACAGCACGTGAATCACCTCTGGTCACTGCACTCACAACACGTGGCCCTCCTCTGGTCCCTGCACCCACAGCATGGGGCTCTCCCTCTGTTCACTGCCCTCCGAGCCATGTGGGTCTCCCTCAGCTCAGTGCCCTCAAAGCCATTTGGGTCCCACAATCTTTACAACTATGTGGCACTCACTGTAATGTAATGTAATACGTATTTATTGAGCGCAACTGTCACCCAAAAGGGTATCCTGGCGCTGTGACCAAAACATTACTGACAGATGTTACGCACTACACTACTCTTAGGAAGAGATAGCTTTTTAAACCCTTTTTAAAAGCCGCCAAATCCTGGCAGCTCGGCAGGGGCAGGGATAAGGAGTTCCAAAGTTTTGCAGCTGCAAAACTGAACGACCGACCGCCCATCCTCACCCTTTTAATCCTGGGAACAACTACCAGGAAGGTTGAGGAAGACCTAAGCGGTCTTGCGGCTGACTACCAGGAGAAGAGATCTTGTAACATCACTGGCCCCAGCCCATGTAAGGCCCTGAAAACAAGGCAAGAGGCCTTGAAATGAATCCGTTGCTGAACAGGCAGCCAATGAAGGTCCGAAAGCGCCAAAGACGGTGACGCTGAGCGTGGACAAGAGAGGGCCAGCTTGGCAGCCATGTTCTGAATCCTCTGCAGCTTAAAAACCAAGATGTTAGGGGCTCCTAGAAGCAGTGAGTTGCAGTAGTCTAACCTACTGAGGATGGTACTACGCACCACTTCTGTCCTGGCCGCAGTTGGAAGTAACGGCAGAATCTTCCGTAAAGTGCGAAGCAGGAGCATACAGGTCGCCGCGGTTTTATTAACAAAAGCGTCAAGCTGCAGACTCGGACCGAACATGATGCCAAGATTACAGGCCGAGTCAGCAGCAGTCACTGTGCCCAAGATTGAAGAAGGCCAGAACCCATCAGGTAGAGGGTGAGGCAACCGGTCCAGGGAGCAGTGGAGCACCTCGGTCTTCGCTCCATTGAATTGGAGTGAGTTGTGGCGTAACCAATCTGCCGTTGCAGTCATGCAGCGGTGAAAGGTTTCCCTCGAAACCGCATCACCTCCTTCAAATGAAAAAATAAGTTGAGTGTCATCGGCATAGTTAATAACAGATATGCCGAATGACCTAAACTTATTAGTGGACGAAGATATAGATTGAAAAGGATCGGGCTAATTGCCGATCCCTGAGGCACGCCCTGCTTTACATTCTTCACTGCTGACCGAAAAGGTGGAAGTGCCACAGCCTGCTGCCTGTTGCAAAGATAGGAAGTCAACCAGTCCACGGCCGGACTAGTCACTCCGGCCTTCTGAAGCCTGCCCAGTGACACCGCATGGTCAACTGTGTCGAACGCGGCCGACATGTCGAGCAGCACCAAAAATGCCGCTCTACCCATGGCGACACGCGAGCACAGGTCATCCAACACGGCCACCAGGGCAGACTCCGTATCGTGGGCCGGCCTGAAGCCAAACTGGGCTGCGTCCAGGCAGGCATTGGTTTCCAGAAAGTTAGACAGGACCCTTGTAACCAATTTCTCCAAGATTTTTATAGAAAATGGCAAAAGTGAAATTGGCCTATAATTGGCTGGATTCGAAGGGTCCAAGGTGGCTTTTTTTAGCAGGGGTGAAACCACTGCCAGCTTCCAACTATCCGGAACCGTGGCTGTGGCAAGGGACTGACAGCAGATGGAATGGAGCGGTGGAAAGAGCTCAGCCTGATATAAGCATGGGCGTAAAATCCGTTCTGGATTTTCGGTAAATTCGCAATCCGCGAACTCTCGCGAATTTGCCAAAAATCTGCAAATTCGCAAGCGGTGGATTTTTTTGCTTGGTGATACAATATTGCTGTGCGCGGCATTCACTTACTGTCATTCAGCGTTTGCCGAGTTGTTTTTCTCAATATTATGCGAGTGCTGCGCCATTTTGGATCTTGCTGCGGGATCCCGCGGGAGTTTGGCGACGGCGATTACGTCATCGCGGCTTGCCACCTTGCACAGCGAGAGTTTGACAACACGAGTACGCTGTAATCACGTATCGCGGGAGTCCGCAATTGCGAACACGTTGATGCGGCGAGCAGCAACAATCTCGCACTCGCGAAATTACAAAATTAGCAATTCTGCACAAGAAATCCACCAGCAAGCAGCATAAACCTTCTGAAAATGATGATTTTTATCAGAATAACTCCTCAGATTGACATTTGCCTGCACTTTTTTTTGCAAGGAGTCCCTTTTGGGGGGGGGGGGGTGGGAGGAAGGAAGTGCCCCACAGTCTCCAACTTCCTGTTCCTGTCCAGCAGGCTCCTCCCAGTGCTTTCTTCATGTGCTGGTCACTTTCATTCGGATCTTGACCTGGAAGGATTACTTTTTGTGGATGCTGCTGGATATTTGGATTTGAGGCCTTTTTGACTTTCTTTGGATCACTTTTGGATTAGAAATTTCACAAGTAAGTTTGTTTTGGGCATTACAGTTCCTGCAAATACAATTTTGGAATTTTCGATTTTTGGGCTGTTGTTGGGGCCTTTTGCCCAGGGGTAGTGAGTGGTGCATGGACTGAGTCGTTCGGTGGGGTTTCTTTAATGTGAACATCATGGAGGGCATGGATGGCATGGGATTGTGCTGATTTTTGTGTGTTTTTCGTTTTTTTTGGCTCCTGTTGGGGCCTTTTGCCCAGGGGTAGTGAGTGGTGCATGGACTGAGTCTTTCTGTGGGGTCTCTTTAATGTAAACAGCATGGAGGGCATGGATGGCATGGGATTGTGCTGATTTTTCTGTGGTTTTCGATTTTTTGGGCTGCTGTTGGGGCCTTTTGCCCAGGGCTTGTGAGTGGTGCATGGACTGAGTCTTTCTGTGGGGTCTCTTTAATGTAAATATCATGGAGGGCATGGATAGCATTGGATTGTGGTGATTTTTTTGTGTTTTTCGATTTTTTGGGGTGTTCATGGGGACTGGCCATGTGGGTGGAGGCCATTTTGAGTGCTGGTACAGGCAGGCCCTGGCCATGTGCTGGGAGGCAAGGGGCCATTTTGAATGCAGGCAGTGTTCTCAGGCCTGCACCCATTTTGCCTAGCTTTCATCCATTATGCCCAGGGGTAGTGAGTGGTGCATGGGCCTAGTCTTTCTGTGGGGTGTCTTGAATTTAAACATCATTGAGGGCATGGATGGCATGGGATTGTGCTGATTTTTCTGTGGTTTTCGATTTTTTGGGCTGCTGTTGGGGCCTTTTGCCCAGGGCTAGTGAGTGGTGCATGGACTGAGTCTTTCTGTGGGCTCTCTTTAATGTAATATCATGGAGGGCATGGATGGCATGGGATTGTGGTGATTTTTGTGTGTTTTTCGATTTTTTGGGGTGTTCATGGGGACTGGCCATGTGGGTGGGGGCCATTTTGAGTGCTGGTACAGGCAGGCCCTGGCCATGTGCTGGGAGGCAAGGGGCCATTTTTAATGCAGGCAGTGTTCTCAGGCCTGCACCAATTGTACCTAGCTTTCATCCATTATGCCCAGGGGTAGTGAGTGGTGCATGGGCCTAGTCTTTCTGTGGGGTGTCTTGAATTTAAACATCATTGAGGGCATGGATGGCATGGGATTGTGCTGATTTTTCTGTGGTTTTCGATTTTTTGGGCTGCTGTTGGGGCCTTTTGCCCAGGGCTTGTGAGTGGTGCATGGACTGAGTCTTTCTGTGGGGTCTCTTTAATGTAAATATCATGGAGGGCATGGATAGCATTGGATTGTGGTGATTTGTTTGTGTTTTTCGATTTTTTGGGGTGTTCATGGGGACTGGCCATGTGGGTGGAGGCCATTTTGAGTGCTGGTACAGGCAGGCCCTGGCCATGTGCTGGGAGGCAAGGGGCCATTTTGAATGCAGGCAGTGTTCTCAGGCCTGCACCCATTTTGCCTAGCTTTCATCCATTATGCCCAGGGGTAGTGAGTGGTGCATGGGCCTAGTCTTTCTGTGGGGTGTCTTGAATTTAAACATCATTGAGGGCATGGATGGCATGGGATTGTGCTGATTTTTCTGTGGTTTTCGATTTTTTGGGCTGCTGTTGGGGCCTTTTGCCCAGGGCTAGTGAGTGGTGCATGGACTGAGTCTTTCTGTGGGGTCTCTTTAATGTAATATCATGGAGGGCATGGATGGCATGGGATTGTGGTGATTTTTGTGTGTTTTTCGATTTTTTGGGGTGTTCATGGGGACTGGCCATGTGGGTGGGGGCCATTTTGAGTGCTGGTACAGGCAGGCCCTGGCCATGTGCTGGGAGGCAAGGGGGCATTTTTAATGCAGGCAGTGTTCTCAGGCCTGCACCAATTGTACCTAGCTTTCATCCATTATGCCCAGGGGTAGTGAGTGGTGCATGGGCCTAGTCTTTCTGTGGGGTGTCTTGAATTTAAACATCATTGAGGGCATGGATGGCATGGAATTGTGCTAATTCTGTGGTTTTCGATTTTTTGGGCTGCTGTTGGGGCCTTTTGCCTAGGGCTAGTGAGTGGTGCATAGACTGGGTCTTTCTGTGGGGGCTCTTTAATGTAAACATCATGGAGGGCATGGATGGCATGGGATTGTGGTGATTTATGTGTGTTTTTCGATTTTTTGAGGTGTTCATGGGGACTGGCCATGTGGGCGGGGGCCATTTTGAGTGCTGCTACAGGCAGGCCCTGGCCATGTGCTGGGAGGCAAGGGGCCATTTTGAATGCAGGCAGTGTTCTCAGGCCTGCACCCATTTTGCCTAGCTTTCATCCATTATGCCCAGGGGTAGTGAGTGGTGCATGGGCCTAGTCTTTCTGTGGGGTGTCTTGAATTTAAACATCATTGAGGGCATGGATGGCATGGGATTGTGCTAATTCTGTGGTTTTCGATTTTTTGGGCTGCTGTTGGGGCCTTTTGCCCAGGGCTAGTGAGTGGTGCATGGACTGAGTCTTTCTGTGGGGTCTCTTTAATGTAAACATCATGGAGGGCATGGATGGCATGGGATTGTGGTGATTTTTGTGTGTTTTTCGATTTTTTGGGGTGTTCATGGGGACTGGCCATGTGGGTGGGGGCCATTTTGAGTGCTGGTACAGGCAGGCCCTAGCCATGTGCTGGGAGGCAAGGGGCCATTTTGAATGCAGGCAGTGTACTCAGGCCTGCACCCATTTTGCCTAGCTTTCATCCATTATGCCCAGGGGTAGTGAGTGGTGCATGGGCCTAGACTTTCTGTGAGGTGTCTTGAATTTAAACATCATTGAGGGCATGGATGGCATGGGATTGTGCTGATTTTTCTGTGGTTTTCGATTTTTTGGGCTGCTGTTGGGGCCTTTTGCTCAGGGCTAGTGAGTGGTGCAAGGACTGAGTCTTTCTGTGGGGTCTCTTTAATGTAAACATCATGGAGGGCATGAATGGCATGGGATTGTGGTGATTTATGCGTGTTTTTCGATTTTTTGGGGTGTTCATGGGGACTGGCCATGTGGGTGGGGGCCATTTTGACTGCTGGTACAGGCAGGCCCAGGCCATGTGCTGGGAGGCATGGGGCCATTTTGAATGCAAGCAGTGTTCTCAGGCCTGCACCCATTTTGCCTAGCTTTCATCCATTATGCCCAGGGGTTAAGGGTGGGTGTAAAATCCGTTTCACGTGCGAATTTGCGGATTCTCGCGAAATCGCGGTAAAATCCGCGAATCAGCGGGGACGAATTTTCAGCTAAGCAAGGGTTACAGCAGCAGGTGCAAAAGTTGAACCTAATTTCTTTGTAACCTTTTAAAAAAGGGTTACAAAGAAATTAACTTCAACTTGGGCACCTGCTGCTAAGTGCTGCCTGGCGCCTCGTTGCCTGCTCGCAACTAATCTCTGACCGTGCTCTGACCCTTGAAGCAGGGTCAGAGAATAGTTACAAGTAGGCAACGAGGCACCTGTCCAAGGAATTAAACCTCATCAGGAAGCACTTACAGATATAAAAAAAACGGAAGAAGGGAGAGGATGGCAAATACACCCATTTTGAGTTGTCAGGAGGGGTTAAACTAAAAGAGACCTTTACAGCACAATTTTCATATGCATTTAGCTAAAAATAAAAAGCTGTATGTTCTGTAGGGGCACTCAGGAATCTGGCCCTTCAGAGATCCGGCCTCTCTTTGTTTCTCTCGTTCTCTCTCTCCCTCTCTTTCTCTCTCTTTCTCTCTATCTATCTCTCTCTCCCTTTTCTTTCTTGCTCTATTTATCTCTTTCTCTCTCTCTTTCAAGTTCTTCCTCTTTCTCTGCTTATCTCTTTCTTTCTCCGTTGTTCTCTCTCTCTTTCTCTCTATCTCCCTCTCTTTCTTTCTCTCTCTCACATCCTCTCTTTCTCGCTCTCTCTTTCTCTCTCTTTCTTTCTCTCTCACTCTCCCTCTTTCTCTCTCTCTTTCTCTTTCTCACTCTCATCCTCTCTCTCTCTCTCCCTCTCTGTGTGTCTTTCTCTCTTTCTCTCTCTCTTTCCATGTCTCTCTCTCTCTTTCTCTCTCTCTTTTACTTTCTTGCTCTTTCTCTGTCTCTTTCTTTCTCTCTCATTCTCTCTTTCTCTCTCCCTCTCTTTCTCTCTCTCGATCCCTCTCTCCTCTTCTCTTTCCCTCTCTCTCTCTCTCCCTTTCTCCCTCTCTTTCTCTCTTTCACTTTCTTGCTCTTTCGCTGTCTCTCTCTTTCTTTCTCTCTCATTCTCTCTCTCCCTGTTTGTTTGTTTGTTTCTTTGTTTCGTCTTTCTTTATTTCGATCTTTCTTTCTTTCTTTCTTTCTTTCTTTCTTTCTTTCTTTCTTTCTTTCTTTCTTTCTTTCTTTCTTTCTCCCCCCTCTCTCTCTTACTCTCTCTTTCTCTCCCTCTCTTTCCCTTTCTCTCCCTTTCACTTTCTTGCTCTTTCTCTGTCTGTCTGTCTCTTTCTTTCTTTCTCTCTCTCTTTCTTTCTTTCTTTCTTTTTTCTTCCTTTCTTTCTTTCGTTCTTTCTTTCTTTCTTTCTTTCACTCTCTCTCTCCCTCCCTCTCTCTCTCTCTATCTCTCTCTCTTTCTCTCTTTTGAAACATTGCAAAGATCTCGTAGATGACAAAGTACAAACAAGCATTTGCAATGCAATAGGTCTCGCATGTTTTGTATTTACGTGACTTAGCTGTATTGATATTACAAATTACAATGGCTTTTAATTTTTTAAAATAATTAATACTTAAATAAAAGTAATTTTAATTTATAATGGCAATAGCTTAAACTTTTGTAAATAACTTTTGTGAAGATTATGTTCAGTGTATTTTATTGTGACGAAAATCCAAGAACAGAAGTGAAATATTAACATCTTTTTGTGACATTTGTAATAAAGTTTGAAACATTGAGAGAACATATTTGAACCAGTTGTTGTTGAATGGTTGTGCAGATTGATGCTGGGGTGGCGCTGAGTGGTGCTGTGGTGGTGCTGAGTGGTGCTGTGGTGATGCTGAGTGGTGCTGTGCTGGTGCTGAGTTGTGCTGTGGTGAAGTTGAGTGATGCTATGGTGGTGCTGAGTGATGCTGTGGTGGTGCTGAGTGGTGCTGTGGTGGAGCTGAGTGATGCTGGGGTAGCGCTGAGTGATGATGTGGTGATGCAGAGGGCAGAGAGGCACAACAAGCAGTCTAACAGAGGGCAGAAGGGCAGAAAAACAAGGGAAAAATGAGTCTAACAGAGGGCACAAGGGCACACAAAACGAGTCTAACAGGGGGCAGGAGGGCAGAAAAACAAGGGAGAAACAAGTCTAACAGAGGGCAGAAGGGCAGAAAAACAAGGGAAAATGAGTCTAACAGAGGGCAGAAGGGCACAAAAAACGAGTCTAACAGGGCAGAAAGGCACAAAAACGAGTCTAACAGAGGGCAGAAGGGCACAAAAAACGAGTCTAACAGAGGGCAGAAGGGCACAAAAACAAGGGAATAACAGAGGGCAGAATGGCACAAAAAACGAGTATAACAGAGGGCAGAAGGGCAGAAAAACAAGGGAAAAATGAGTCTAACAGAGGGCACAAGGGCACACAAAACGAGTCTAACAGGGGGCAGAAGGGCAGAAAAACAAGGGAGAAACAAGTCTAACAGAGGGCAGAAGGGCAGAAAAACAAGGGAAAAACGAGTCTAACAGAGGGCAGACGGGCACAAAAAAGGAGTCTAACAGGGGGCAGAATGAATCCCTCCCTGCAGGTTTGTCCACGAAGATGCCACCTTTTTGTGCAATACCTCTACTCAACTGGAGTACTTTCTACTGTCTAATCAGTAAGTGCTCCCTTGTTGGCTAAATGTATAGGGGCATATTTACAATAACTGGCGCATCCCCAGGGATGCGTCAGTTATTGTGCGCCGCAGCTCCGTCACCCATGGTGCGCCGCATTTACAATGCGGCGCACCATGTGGCAAAAACGGCACAGATGCGTCACGCATCTGTTCCGTAAAAGCAGCGCATTGCTGGAGCTGCGTCACGCTTGCGACGCAGCTCCAGCAATGCTCCGGGGGGGCCCTATCTCCCCAACGCTGCATCAAGCCTTGCGCCTGATTCAAGCAAGCGCAGGGTTTTGACGCAGCATAGGCCTAAAAGTGACTGAGTGAAATCTTGTAGATTTCACTCAGCCACTTTTAGGAGGCTGAGTCGGAACGCGTCCTGATGGCGCATGGCTTTACAACGTGACGCATCTCACAGAGAGATGCGTCAAACGTTGTTAATACCCAGCACCATGGCGCATCTTTTGTGCTGCCGCTGCGTTACAAAGGGTCTCGGTAGAGGGTGGCAGTGGTGGACCAGAGGGTGGCAGTGATGAACCAGAGGGTGGCAGGGGTAAACCAGAAGGTGACAGTGCTGAACCTGAGGGTGGCAGTGCTGAACCTTAGGGTGGCAGGGGTAAACCAGAGGGTGGCAGGGGTGAACCAGAGGGTGACAGTGCTGAACCAGAAGGAAGCAGTGCTGAACCAGAGGGTGGCAGGGGTGAACCAGAGGGTGGCAGTGATGAACCAGATGGTGGCAGGGGTGAACCAGAGGGTGGCAGTGGGGAACCAGAGGGTGACATGTGTGAACCAGAGGGTGGCAGTGGTGAACCAGAGAGTGGCAGTGGTGAACCAGAGGGTGGCAGTGCTGAACCAGAGGGTGACAGTGGTTAACCAGAGGGTGGCAGTGGTGAACTAGAGGTGCTGCGATGAAATAGAGGATGGCAGTCGTGAACCAGAGGGTGGCAGTGGTGAACCAGAGGGTGACAGTGCTGAACCAGAGGGTGGCAGGGGTGAACCAGAGGGTGCTGTGATGAACCAGAGGGTGGCAGGGGTGAACCAGAGGGTGGCAGGGGTGAACCAGAGGGTGGCAGTGGTGAACCAGAGGGTGGCAGTGCTGAACCAGAGGGTGACAGTGGTTAACCAGAGGGTGGCAGTGGTGAACCAGAGGTGCTATGATGAACCAGAGGGTGGCAGTCGTGAACCAGAGGGTGGCAGTGGTGAACCAGAGGGTGGCAGTGGTGAACCAGAGGGTGACAGTGCTGATCCAGAGGGTGGCAGGGGTGAACCAGAGAGTGGCAGTGCTGAACCAGAGGGTGGCAGTGGTGAACCAGAGGGTGGCAGTGGTGAACCAGAGGGTGGCAGGGGTGAACCAGAGGGTGGCAGTGGTGAACCAGAGGGTGGCATTGCTGAACCAGAGGGTGGCAGTGGTGAACCAGAGGGTGGCAGGGGTGAACCAGATGGTGGCAGGGGTGAACCACAGGGTGACAGTGGGGAACCAGAGGGTGCAATGGGTGAACCAGAGGGTGGCAGTGGTGAACCAAAGAATGGCAGTGGTGAACCAGAGGGTGGCAGTGCTGAACCAGAGGGTGACAGTGGTTAACCAGAGGGTGGCAGTGGTGAACCAGAGGTGCAGTGTTGAACCAGAGGGTGGCAGTCATGAACCAGAGGCTGACAGTGGTTAACCAGAGGGTGGCAGTGGTGAACCAGAGGTGCTGTGATGAACCAGAGGGTGGCAGTCGTGAACCAGAGGGTGGCAGTGGTGAACCAGAGGGTGACAGTGCTGACCCAGAGGGTGGCAGGGGTGAACCAGAGAGTGGCAGTGCTGAACCAGAGGGTGGCAGTGGTGAACCAAAGGGTGGCAGGGGTGAACCAGAGGGTGGCAGGGGTGAACCAGAGGGTGGCAGTGGTGAACCAGAGGGTGGCAGTGATGAACCAGAGGGTGCTGTGCCCATAAATGACTGCATGGGTAACTTTGCCATGCAAGACGCAAAAAGCCCCGCGAACACGCAAAAAAACCCAGCGAACACGCAAAAAACACAGCAAACACGCAAAAAACCCCGCCTTTTGCCCAGGGCTAGTGAGTGGTGCATGAACTGAGTCTTTCTGTGGGGTCTCTTTAATATAAACATCATGGAGGGCATGGATGGCATGGGATTCAGGTCATTTTTTTGTGTTTTTCGATTTTTTGGTGTGTTCATGGGGACTGGCCATGTGGGGGGGGGGGCATTTTGAGTGCTGGTACAGGCAGGCCCTGGCCATGTGCTGGGAGGCAAGGGGCCATTTTGAATGCAGGCAGTGTTCTCAGGCCTGCACCCATTTTGCCTAGCTTTCATCCATTATGCCCAGGGGTAGTGAGTGGTGCATGGGCCTAGGCTTTCTGTGGGGTGTCTTGAATTTAAACATCATTGAGGGCATGGATGGCATGGGATTGTGCTGATTTTTCTGTGGTTTTCGATTTTTTGGGCTGCTGTTGGGGCCTTTTGCCCAGGGCTAGTGAGTGGTGCATGGACTGAGTCTTTCTGTGGGGTCTCTTTAATGTAAACATCATGAAGGGCATGGATGGCATGGGATTGTGGTGATTTTTGTGTGTTTTTCGATTTTTTGGGGTGTTCATGGGGACTGGCCATGTGGGTGGGGGCCATTTTGAGTGCTGGTACAGGCAGGCCCTGGCCATGTGCTGGGAGGCAAGGGGCCATTTTGAATACAGGCAGTGTTCTCAGGCCTGCACCCATTGTGCCTAGCTTTCATCCATTATGCCCAGGGGTAGTGAGTGGTGCATGGGCCTAGTCTTTCTGTGGGGTGTCTTGAATTTAAACATCATTGAGGGCATGGATGGCATGGGATTGTGCTGATTTTTCTGTGGTTTTCGATTTTTTTGGGCTGCTGTTGGGGCCTTTTGCCCAGGGCTTGTGAGTGGTGCAAGGACTGAGTCTTTCTGTGGGGTCTCTTTAATGTAAACATCATGGAGGGCATGGATGGCATGGGATTGTGGTGATTTTTGTGTGTTTTTCGATTTTTTGGGGTGTTCATGGGGACAGGCCATGTGGGTGGGCGCCATTTTGAGTGCTGGTACAGGCAGGCCCTGGCCATGTGCTGGGAGGCAAGGGGCCATTTTGAATGCAGGCAGTGTTCTCAGGCCTGCACCCATTTTGCCTAGCTTTCATCCATTATGCCCAGGGGCAGTGAGTGGTGCATGGGCCTAGTCTTTCTGTGGGGTGTCTTGAATGTAAACATCATTGAGGGCATGGATGGCATGGGATTGTGCTGATTTTTCAGTGGTTTTCGATTTTTTGGGCTGCTGTTGGGGCCTTTTGCCCAGGGCTAGTGAGTGGTGCATGGACTGAGTCTTTCTGTGGGGCCTCTTTAATGTAAATATCATGGAGGGCATGGATGGCATGGGATTGTGGTGATTTTTGTGTGTTTTTCTATTTTTTGGGGTGTTCATGGGGACTGGCCATGTAGGTGGGGGCCATTTTGAGTGCTGGTACAGGCAGGCCCTGGCCATGTGCTGGGAGGCAAGGGGCCATTTTGAATGCAGGCAGTGTTCTCAGGCCTGCACCCATTTTACCTAGCTTTCATCCATTATGCCCAGGGGTAGTGAGTGGTGCATGGGCCTAGTTTTTCTGTGGGGTGTCTTGAATTTAAACATCATTGAGGGCATGTATGGCATGGGATTGTGCAGATTTTTCTGTGGTTTTCGATTTTTTGGGCTGCTGTTGGGGCCTTTTGCCCAGGGCTAGTGAAGTGGTGCATGGGCTGGGTCTTTCTGTGGGGTCTCTTAAATGTAAACATCATGAAGGGCATGGATGGCATGGGATTGTGGTGATTTTTGTGTGTTTTTCGATTTTTTGGTGTGTTCATGGGGACTGGCCATGTGGGCGGGGCTATTTTGAGTGCTGCTACAGGCAGGCCCTGGCCATGTGCTGGGAGGCAAGGGGCCAAATTGAATGCAGGCAGTGTTCTCAGGCCTGCACCCATTTTGCCTAGCTTTCATCCATTATGCCCAGGGGTAGTGAGTGGTGCATGGGCCTAGTTTTTCTGTGGGGTGTCTTGAATTTAAACATCATTGAGGGCATGGATGGCATGGGATTGTGCTGATTTTTCTGTGGTTTTCGATTTTTGGGGCTGCTGTTGGGGCCTTTTGCCCAGGGCTAGTAAGTGGTGCATGGACTGAGTCTTTCTGTGGGGTCTCTTTAATGTAAACATCATGGAGGGCATGGATGGCATGGGATTGTGGTGATTTTTGTGTTTTTCGATTTTTTGGGGTGTTCATGGGGACTTGCCTATGTGGGTGGGGGCCATTTTGAGTGCTGGTACAGGCAGGCCCTGGCCATCTGCTGGGAGGCAAGGGGCCATTTTGAATACAGGCAGTGTTCTCAGGCCTGCACCAATTTTGCCTAGCTTTCATCCGTTATGCCCAGGGGTAGTGAGTGGTGCATGGGCCTAGTCTTTCTGTGGGGTGTCTTGAATTTAAACATCATTGAGGGCATGGATGGCATGGGATTGTGCTGATTTGTCTGTGGTTTTCGATTTTTTTGGGCTGCTGTTGGGGCCCTTTGCCCAGGGCTTGTGAGTGGTGCAAGAACTGAGTCTTTCTGTGGGGTCTCTTTAATGTAAACATCATGGAGGGCATGGATGGCATGGGATTGTGGTGATTTTTGTGTTTTTGTATTTTTTGGGGTGTTCATGGGGACTGGCCATGTGGGTGGGGGCCATTTTGAGTGCTGGTACAGGCAGGCCCTGGCCATGTGCTGGGAGGCAAGGGGCCATTTTGAATGCAGGCAGTGTTCTCAGGCCTGCACCCATTTTGCCTAGCTTTCATCCATTATGCCCAGGGGCAGTGAGTGGTGCATGGGCCTAGTCTTTCTGTGGGGTGCCTTGAATGTAAACATCATTGAGGGCATGGATGTCATGGGATTGTGCTGATTTTTCTGTGGTTTTCGATTTTTTGGGCTGCTGTTGGGGCCTTTTGCCCAGGGCTAGTGAGTGGTGCATGGATTGTGTCTTTCTGTGGGGCCTCTTTAATGTAAATATCATGGAGGGCATGGATGGCATGGGATTGTGGTGATTTTTGTGTGTTTTTTGATTTTTTGGGGTGTTCATGGGGACTGGCCATGTAGGTGGGGGCCATTTTGAGTGCTGGTACAGGCAGGCCCTGGCCATGTGCTGGGAGGCAAGGGGCCATTTTGAATGCATGCAGTGTTCTCAGGCCTGCACCCATTTTACCTAGCTTTCATCCATTATGCCCAGGGGTAGTGAGTGGTGCATGGGCCTAGTTTTTCTGTTGGGTGTCTTGAATTTAAACATCATTGAGGGCATGGATGGCATGGGATTGTGCTGATTTTTCTGTGGTTTTCGATTTTTTGGGCTGCTGTTGGGGCCTTTTGCCCAGGGCTAGTGAGTGGTGCATGAACTGAGTCTTTCTGTGGGGTCTCTTTAATGTAAACATCATGGAGGGCATGGATGGCATTGGATTCTGGTGATTTTTTTGTGTTTTTTGATTTTTTGGTGTGTTCATGGGGACTGGCCATGTGGGGGGGGGTGGGGCATTTTGAGAGCTGGTACAGGCAGGCCCTGGCCATGTGCCGGGAGGCAAGGGGCCATTTTGAATGCAGGCAGTGTTCTCAGGCCTGCACCCATTTTGCCTAGCTTTCATCCATTATGCCCAGGGGTAGTGAGTGGTGCATGGGCCTAGGCTTTCTGTGGGGTGTCTTGAATTTAAACATCATTGAGGGCATGGATGGCATGGGATTGTGCTGATTTTTCTGTGGTTTTCGATTTTTTGGGCTGCTGTTGGGGCCTTTTGCCCAGGGCTAGTGAGTGGTGCATGGACTGAGTCTTTCTGTGGGGTCTCTTTAATGTAAACATCATGAAGGGCATGGATGGCATGGGATTGTGGTGATTTTTGTGTGTTTTTCGATTTTTTGGGGTGTTCATGGGGACTGGCCATGTGGGTGGGGGCCATTTTGAGTGCTGGTACAGGCAGGCCCTGGCCATGTGCTGGGAGGCAAGGGGCCATTTTGAATACAGGCAGTGTTCTCAGGCCTGCACCCATTTTGCCTAGCTTTCATCCATTATGCCCAGGGGTAGTGAGTGGTGCATGGGCCTAGTCTTTCTGTGGGGTGTCTTGAATTTAAACATCATTGAGGGCGTGGATGGCATGGGATTGTGCTGATTTTTCTGTGGTTTTCGATTTTTTTGGGCTGCTGTTGGGGCCTTTTGCCCAGGGCTTGTGAGTGGTGCAAGGACTGAGTCTTTCTGTGGGGTCTCTTTAATGTAAACATAATGGAGGGCATGAATGGCATGGGATTGTGGTGATTTATGTGTGTTTTTCGATTTTTTGGGGTGTTCATGGGGACTGGCCATGTGGGTGGGGGCCATTTTGAGTGCTGGTACAGGCAGGCCCTGGCCATGTGCGAGTAGGCAAGGGGCCATTTTGAATGCAGACGGTGTTCTCAGGCCTGCACCCATTTTGCCTAGCTTTCATCCATTATGCCCAGGGGCAGTGAGTGGTGCATGGGCCTAGTCTTTTTGTGGGGTGTCTTGAATGTAAACATCATTGAGGGCATGGATGGCACGGGATTGTGCTGATTTTTCAGTGGTTTTCGATTTTTTGGGCTGCTGTTGGGGCCTTTTGCCCAGGGCTAGTGAGTGGTGCATGGACTGAGTCTTTCTGTGGGGCCTCTTTAATGTAAATATCATGGAGGGCATGGATGGCATGGGATTGTGGTGATTTTTGTGTGTTTTTCGATTTTTTGGGGTGTTCATGGGGACTGGCCATGTAGGTGGGGGCCATTTTGAGTGCTGGTACAGGCAGGCCCTGGCCATGTGCTGGGAGGCAAGGGGCCATTTTGAATGCAGGCAGTGTTCTCAGGCCTGCACCCATTTTGCCTAGCTTTCATCCATTATGCCCAGGGGCAGTGAGTGGTGCATGGGCCTAGTCTTTCTGTGGGGTGTCTTGAATGTAAACATCATTGAGGGCATGGATGGCATGGGATTGTGCTGATTTTTCAGTGGTTTTCGATTTTTTGGGCTGCTGTTGGGGCCTTTTGCCCAGGGCTAGTGAGTGGTGCATGGACTGAGTCTTTCTGTGGGGCCTCTTTAATGTAAATATCATGGAGGGCATGGATGGCATGGGATTGTGGTGATTTTTGTGTGTTTTTCTATTTTTTGGGGTGTTCATGGGGACTGGCCATGTAGGTGGGGGCCATTTTGAGTGCTGGTACAGGCAGGCCCTGGCCATGTGCTGGGAGGCAAGGGGCCATTTTGAATGCAGGCAGTGTTCTCAGGCCTGCACCCATTTTACCTAGCTTTCATCCATTATGCCCAGGGGTAGTGAGTGGTGCATGGGCCTAGTTTTTCTGTGGGGTGTCTTGAATTTAAACATCATTGAGGGCATGTACGGCATGGGATTGTGCAGATTTTTCTGTGGTTTTCGATTTTTTGGGCTGCTGTTGGGGCCTTTTGCCCAGGGCTAGTGAAGTGGTGCATGGGCTGGGTCTTTCTGTGGGGTCTCTTAAATGTAAACATCATGAAGGGCATGGATGGCATGGGATTGTGGTGATTTTTGTGTGTTTTTCGATTTTTTGGTGTGTTCATGGGGACTGGCCATGTGGGCGGGGCTATTTTGAGTGCTGCTACAGGCAGGCCCTGGCCATGTGCTGGGAGGCAAGGGGCCAAATTGAATGCAGGCAGTGTTCTCAGGCCTGCACCCATTTTGCCTAGCTTTCATCCATTATGCCCAGGGTTAGTGAGTGGTGCATGGGCCTAGTTTTTCTGTGGGGTGTCTTGAATTTAAACATCATTGAGGGCATGGATGGCATGGGATTGTGCTGATTTTTCTGTGGTTTTCGATTTTTTGGGCTGCTGTTGGGGCCTTTTGCCCAGGGCTAGTAAGTGGTGCATGGACTGAGTCTTTCTGTGGGGTCTCTTTAATGTAAACATCATGGAGGGCATGGATGGCATGGGATTGTGGTGATTTTTGTGTTTTTCGATTTTTTGGGGTGTTCATGGGGACTTGCCTATGTGGGTGGGGGCCATTTTGAGTGCTGGTACAGGCAGGCCCTGGCCATCTGCTGGGAGGCAAGGGGCCATTTTGAATACAGGCAGTGTTCTCAGGCCTGCACCAATTTTGCCTAGCTTTCATCCATTATGCCCAGGGGTAGTGAGTGGTGCATGGGCCTAGTCTTTCTGTGGGGTGTCTTGAATTTAAACATCATTGAGGGCATGGATGGCATGGGATTGTGCTGATTTGTCTGTGGTTTTCGATTTTTTTGGGCTGCTGTTGGGGCCCTTTGCCCAGGGCTTGTGAGTGGTGCAAGAACTGAGTCTTTCTGTGGGGTCTCTTTAATGTAAACATCATGGAGGGCATGGATGGCATGGGATTGTGGTGATTTTTGTGTTTTTGTATTTTTTGGGGTGTTCATGGGGACTGGCCATGTGGGTGGGGGCCATTTTGAGTGCTGGTACAGGCAGGCCCTGGCCATGTGCTGGGAGGCAAGGGGCCATTTTGAATGCAGGCAGTGTTCTCAGGCCTGCACCCATTTTGCCTAGCTTTCATCCATTATGCCCAGGGGCAGTGAGTGGTGCATGGGCCTAGTCTTTCTGTGGGGTGCCTTGAATGTAAACATCATTGAGGGCATGGATGTCATGGGATTGTGCTGATTTTTCTGTGGTTTTCGATTTTTTGGGCTGCTGTTGGGGCCTTTTGCCCAGGGCTAGTGAGTGGTGCATGGATTGTGTCTTTCTGTGGGGCCTCTTTAATGTAAATATCATGGAGGGCATGGATGGCATGGGATTGTGGTGATTTTTGTGTGTTTTTTGATTTTTTGGGGTGTTCATGGGGACTGGCCATGTAGGTGGGGGCCATTTTGAGTGCTGGTACAGGCAGGCCCTGGCCATGTGCTGGGAGGCAAGGGGCCATTTTGAATGCATGCAGTGTTCTCAGGCCTGCACCCATTTTACCTAGCTTTCATCCATTATGCCCAGGGGTAGTGAGTGGTGCATGGGCCTAGTTTTTCTGTGGGGTGTCTTGAATTTAAACATCATTGAGGGCATGGATGGCATGGGATTGTGCTGATTTTTCTGTGGTTTTCGATTTTTTGGGCTGCTGTTGGGGCCTTTTGCCCAGGGCTAGTGAGTGGTGCATGAACTGAGTCTTTCTGTGGGGTCTCTTTAATGTAAACATCATGGAGGGCATGGATGGCATTGGATTCTGGTGATTTTTTTGTGTTTTTTGATTTTTTGGTGTGTTCATGGGGACTGGCCATGTGGGGGGGGGGTGGGGCATTTTGAGTGCTGGTGCAGGCAGGCCCTGGCCATGTGCCGGGAGGCAAGGGGCCATTTTGAATGCAGGCAGTGTTCTCAGTCCTGCACCCATTTTGCCTAGCTTTCATCCATTATGCCCAGGGGTAGTGAGTGGTGCATGGGCCTAGGCTTTCTGTGGGGTGTCTTGAATTTAAACATCATTGAGGGCATGGATGGCATGGGATTGTGCTGATTTTTCTGTGGTTTTCGATTTTTTGGGCTGCTGTTGGGGCCTTTTGCCCAGGGCTAGTGAGTGGTGCATGGACTGAGTCTTTCTGTGGGGTCTCTTTAATGTAAACATCATGAAGGGCATGGATGGCATGGGATTGTGGTGATTTTTGTGTGTTTTTCGATTTTTTGGGGTGTTCATGGGGACTGGCCATGTGGGTGGGGGCCATTTTGAGTGCTGGTACAGGCAAGCCCTGGCCATGTGCTGGGAGGCAAGGGGCCATTTTGAATACAGGCAGTGTTCTCAGGCCTGCACCCATTTTGCCTAGCTTTCATCCATTATGCCCAGGGGTAGTGAGTGGTGCATGGGCCTAGTCTTTCTGTGGGGTGTCTTGAATTTAAACATCATTGAGGGCGTGGATGGCATGGGATTGTGCTGATTTTTCTGTGGTTTTCGATTTTTTTGGGCTGCTGTTGGGGCCTTTTGCCCAGGGCTTGTGAGTGGTGCAAGGACTGAGTCTTTCTGTGGGGTCTCTTTAATGTAAACATAATGGAGGGCATGAATGGCATGGGATTGTGGTGATTTATGTGTGTTTTTCGATTTTTTGGGGTGTTCATGGGGACTGGCCATGTGGGTGGGGGCCATTTTGAGTGCTGGTACAGGCAGGCCCTGGCCATGTGCGAGTATGCAAGGGGCCATTTTGAATGCAGACGGTGTTCTCAGGCCTGCACCCATTTTGCCTAGCTTTCATCCATTATGCCCAGGGGCAGTGAGTGGTGCATGGGCCTAGTCTTTCTGTGGGGTGTCTTGAATGTAAACATCATTGAGGGCATGGATGGCACGGGATTGTGCTGATTTTTCTGTGGTTTTCGATTTTTTGGGCTGCTGTTGGGGCTTTTTGCCCAGGGCTAGAGAGTGGTGCATGGACTGAGTCTTTCTGTGGGGCCTCTTTATTGTAAATATCATGGAGGGCATGGATGGCATGGGATTGTGGTGATGTTTGTGTGTTTTTCTATTTTTTGGGGTGTTCATGGGGACTGGCCATGTAGGTGGGGGCCATTTTGAGTGCTGGTACAGGCAGGCCCTGGCCATGTGCTGGGAGGCAAGAGGCCATTTTGAATGCAGGCAGTGTTCTCAGGCCTGCACCCATTTTACCTAGCTTTCATCCATTATGCCCAGGGGTAGTGAGTGGTGCATGGGCCTAGTTTTTCTGTGGGGTGTCTTGAATTTAAACATCATTGAGGGCATGGATGGCATGGGATTGTGCTGATTTTTCTGTGGTTTTCGATTTTTTGGGCTGCTGTTGGGGCCTTTTGCCCAGGGCTAGTGAGTGGTGCATGGACTGGGTCTTTCTGTGAGGTCTCTTTAATGTAAACATCATGAAGGGCATGGATGGCATGGGATTGTGGTGATTTTTGTGTGTTTTTCGATTTTTTGGGGTGTTCATGGGGACTGGCCATGTGGGCGGGGGCCATTTTGAGTTCTGCTACAGGCAGGCCCTGGCCATGTGCTGGGAGGCAAGGGGCCATTTTGAATGCAGGCAGTGTTCTCAGGCCTGCACCCATTTTGCCTAGCTTTCATCCATTATGCCCATGGGTAGTGAGTGGTGCATGGGCCTAGTCTTTCTGTGGGGTGTCTTGAATTTAAACATCATTGAGGGCATGGATGGCATGGGATTGTGCTGATTTTTCTGTGGTTTTCGATTTTTTGGGCTGCTGTTGAGCCTTTTGCCCAGGGCTAGTAAGTGGTGCATGGACTGAGTCTTTCTGTGGGGTCTCTTTAATGTAAACATCATGGAGGGCATGGATGGCATTGGATTCTGGTGATTTTTTTGTGTTTTTTGATTTTTTGGGGTGTTCATGGGGACTGGCCAAGTGGGCGGGGGCCATTTTGAGTGCTGCTACAGGCAGGCCCTGGCAATGTGCTGGGAGGCAAGGGGCCATTTTGAATGCAGGCAGTGTTCTCAGGCCTGCACCCCTTTTGCCTAGCTTTCATCCATTATGCCCAGGGATAGTGAGTGGTGCATGGGCCTAGTCTTTCTGTTGGGTGTCTTAAATTTAAACATCATTGAGGGCATGGATGGCATGGGATTGTGCTGATTTTTCTGTTGTTTTTGATTTTTTTGGGCTGCTGTTGGGGCCTTTTGCCCAGGGCTAGTGAGTGGTGCATTGACTGAGTCTTTCTGTGTGGTCTCTTTAATGTAAACATCATGGATGGCATGGGATTGTGGTGATTTTTGTGTGTTTTTCGTTTTTTTGGGGTGTTCATGGGGACTGGCCATGTGGGTGGGGGCCATTTTGAGTGCTGGCCATGTGCCTGGGGGTAAGGGGCCATTTTGAATGCAGGCAGTGTTCTCAGGCCTGCACCCATTTTGCCTAGCTTTCATCCATTATGCCCAGGGGTAGTAAGTGGGGCATGGGCCTAGTCTTTCTGTGGGGTGTCTTGAATTTAAACATCATTGAGGGCATGGATGGCATGGGATTGTGCTGATTTTTATGTGGTTTTCGAGTTTTTGGGGTGTATAACTGAACTGATGTTCCTCTGTCTTCCATTGCTTTTAGGTGCACAAGACTCAAGAGAACCACCAGTGCCAGGAAGAGGTCCTGCAGCGGTGTGTGTGTGCAGCATAACGTCACGCGACGTCACGTCTGGCCACAGACAACTCTGCAACTCGCGCAACTGCGGCCTGCTGTTCTGACCTCTGAAGAAGATGGCCCCAAAAAAAGTTCCCTGTAGCTCCTCCAGCAAGAAAGTTGCCATTAAGGAGCAGAAGAAGCAAGTTACCAAGGAGACTGATGTGCCGCCCGCCACATTTTTTGGGAATAAAAAAGAAAGTACGCCTGCAGCAGCAGCGGGATCTGCTGGGGACCAAGCTGGGAGCAGCACCCCCGCTTCATTGGGCTCAGTGCCACAACCACCACGCCAACTTAAGTCCAACCCCTTGAGTGCTGCAGAGGCAGCCAGTCTACTTGTTCAATCACCTTCGACCAGTGATGTTGGCTCATCGCAAGAAAGTAGCAGCAATGTCCCTCAATCAGCACAGGTTTTTGTAACTCATCTGACGAGTGTTGAACAACCACAGCCGCAACAACAGTCACATGTGCAAGTACAAGCCCAAGTGCATGTGGAAGGAGAGGCAGCGCAAGGAGATGCGCAAGCAGAGGTGCATGGAGGGGCACAAGTGTCCACAATAGTTGTTCCTTCCGAAGTAGGGGCATATCAGGAAATCGACATTCAAGCCAAGGTATTATTTGAGGAAGCCACTCCTCCTGATGATCATTCATTGTCTTCCACATCCCTAGCAAGGAAAAGATCAAGGATGGTGTCTACATCTTCTTCAAGCCCACCTCCTTCTGATGATATGGATCAAACTTGCGAACCACCACTGCCGTCTGAGAGTGAGGCACACCATGATCTGACAAAGGTAGCTAAGCGTAAAAGGAAGGTCCCCAAAACTCTCATAGTTATGGAGTGTGATGCTGACACTGAACAAGAAGTGGCATATACTCCTGCTGATGAAGACTCTCACGACCACGACGCAGTCATCATAGACTTCACTCCAGCCTCAGCGGGCATGCAGCAAACAGACATTTTGACCCTAGCCCGAAAAGCTGCTGAGCGTGATGATGTTGTCGATGAGGAGGCAATGGGAACACCAGCATCATTGGAGTTAACTAGTACACCACCACCTACCACTTCCATATTTCTTTCTCGCAAGGGACCTCCATCCACCTCGACCTCAATTAGTGGTGGTGCAAGTGCACAACGTAGTAAAGTTCGGCAACACACATCCTCCACTTCATCTGGCATTAGCAGCATGACCACCACCAGTATCGCCTCCTCCGGCCCCCACAGACATTTCAAGTCCGCAGTTTGGGACTTCTTTAGTGTTTGCCCAAAAAAGGAAAACATAGCCATTTGTAGCATTTGTAAGCTTGTAGTTAGTCGTGGTAAGCTTGGTACCAACTATGGTACCGGAGGCCAGAGAGGTCATCCTAAGAGACAGCACACTGTCCAATGGTTTGCGCACCTTAAGGAGATCAAGGAAGCCCGAATTGGAAGTCAACAAACTGTATACGTTGATGTTTCATCTGATGATGACGAGGAGGAAGAAGCATCAAACACTTCACTTACACCCAGTACCCCTGTCAGCACACCCCCTGTGAGCCACACTAAGAGTGTGGGAGAGAGTGAGACACCAATGCGAAAAAGTTCATCATCGAGCGTAACTGGGTCGAAGAAGTCCTCATCATCATCCCATAAAATGGTCCAGCCCACCATTAGAGGCATGTTGTTTTCAGAAGCGCCATTTGATCGCAACCACCCACTGACGCGTCTGTATAACACTAAGCTGGCTAAAATGCTAGCTCTGGACCTTCTCCCTTTTTCTTTTGTGGAAGGGGTTGGTTTTCTAGAATTAGTGGCAACGCTCAGCCCTAAATGGAAGGTTCCTAGCCGGTTCTATTTTGCCAGGGTTGCGGTTCCAGCACTACATGAAGATGTGCTGGAGGTGACTGGGGCAGCTTTGCAGAAGAGTGCTGTTCACACTATACATCTGACAACAGACATGTGGACCAGTGACGCAGGCACTGATTACATGTGCATCACTGCACACTGGGTCTCTTTTTCAGGGGTTAAAGCAAAGCTAAACGCAGGTGTTGACCCGGACAACGTTTTTTAAGCTGCTCAGAAACATGCAACACTAGCCATGTTTGGCATGGAGAAAAGTCATACAGGAGAAAACATTTTGAAGGAGTTTAACACAAAGATCTTTCAATGGCTGTCCCCAAAAAAACGCACGATTGGTTATGTTTCCACGGATAATGGCGCCAATGTAGTTAAGGCCATGGAACTAAGTAAATATTTCAGAGTGCCGTGTTTGGCGCACTATATAAACCTGGTTGTTAAAAAATTCTTGAGTGAAGAAAGTCCAGTGTGCGAGTTAGTGACCACCTGCCGAAGAATGTGCAACCATTTCAGCCATTCTTTTAAAGCCCGGAAGCATCTGAGGGGCCTGCTACATGAACGTCGAATGCCAGTGAAAGCACTCATCCAGGAGGTGCCAATACGTTGGAACTCAACCTTCTACATGCTTGAGCTTCTGTATGAGCAGTTTACGGTACTCGATCAGTATTTCTTAAAACTGGGTACAGCTCAGAAGGACCTGAGACTATATGCGGCGCAATGGGAGCTAGTTAAAAGCCTGACAGACATGCTTCATCCTTTTGAGGTCTTCACGCGTGCAGTCAGCAGGGAGGACTGTAACGTGGGAAAAGCTATCCCATTGTTGCGAATGCTGGAGCACCAACTGAAGACGGTGTCTTCTATGTTTCAAAAAGATGAAGAAAAGCAAGAAGCTTTTTTTTGCTGAGAAATTATTACAGCGCCTACTTGGCGATGAACGTTTGATGTTTGATGTTTGTGGGTTTTTGTATAGCGCTCTGTCACTCCAGGGAGCATCCTGGCGCTTTGACTTCATGGCTGACAGTTTGTGCGATGTTTTTATCCGCGCTAAGTTGTTATGTATAGTTAGACCAGAGTTTTACATTTTGATTCTGACAGTCCGTAGATCCAGGTTTTTAAGGATTTTTTAAAAATCTGTTCTGATGATATGAGACGGAGGTCCGTGGGGAGTGTGTTCCAGGCTTTGGCTCCAAGAACTGCCAGTGACTTTCCCCCCTTAGTGGCAAGTTTGAACTTAGGGACAGTCATCAGATTGGCCGTGGCTGACCTGAGTTCTCTGGAGGGATAGTACCTATGAAATCTGTTGGTCAGATATTTTGGGCCACGTTTGTGAAAACACCTAAATGTGATCACGAGGACTTTGAATAAGATCCGCTTCTGAATAGGAAGCCAGTGCAGCTTGTTCAGGGCGGCTGACGCTGATGATTTTCTAGGCCACCTTAGGACCAGCCGCGCCGCCGCATTTTGAACCATCTGTAGTTTGTGCAGGGTAGATTTTGTTACCCCTGCATACAGACTATTACAGTAGTCAATTCTGGATGTAATTAAAGCAATTGCTACTGTTCGGCGGGCGGGCAGCGGCAGGTAATCAAAGAATTTGCGTAGTCCTTTCATGATGTTAAAACAGATGGCTGCTATTTCTTTAGATTGTTGCTTAAAAGAAAGCATGTTGTCAAATTTTATGCCCAGGTTACGAGTTGCATTGATGGTATTAGGAGGAGCCTCCGCATCAGATGGCCAACAGGTGTGTGGAGAAAACAGATTGTTTTTCCCAAATGGTAGGACCTCTGTTTTTGGAGAGTTGCATTTAAGATGATTATCATGCATCCAGTTAAAAGTCGCTGTCAGACACTCGTTTAGATCCCGTTCTGCTTTATCTGTATTCTCATCCATAATCAGGACCAGTTGGGTGTCGTCGGCGTATGCAACCGTATTCACATTAAAGAACACAATTAGATTGATCAGGGGTGCCATGTACAAGTTGAATAAGGTAGGGCTCAAACTAGAGCCCTGAGGCACCCCTGAACCAATCTCCTTCTCCTCTGAATAGTATTGTCCTAACCTGATTATTTGTTTTCTGTGTGACAGAAAGTTTGTAAACCAGTTCAACACGGTGCCCCCTATACCAGCCTCAGCTAGGCGATGTAATAAAATCGCATGGGACACCGAGTCGAAAGCTGCCGATAAATCAAGGAGGATAAGGACAGCCTTACCCCCCTGATTTCGTGCAGTTCTTATGGTTTCTGTTGTGGATAGTAGAGCTGATTCAGTAGAGTGGTTAGCTCTGAAACCTGCCTGGTTAGGATGTAAAATATTGTTTGCCTCCAGAAATTTTGATAGCTGTTTATTGACCAGGGTTTCAGCACATTTACATAATGCAGGGAGTTGGGAAATCGGTCGTAGGTTTGTTAGAACAGAGGGATCATGTAGGGCCTTTTTTTGCAGTGGTTTTACATTCGCAGTTTTCCACGCGCTGGGGACTTCTCCAGATTGAAGTGAGGCATTGATGATGTCATTGATCATGGGGTTTACCTCCTCTTTGATCGCATGAATTAGTGAGGGAGGGCATAGGTCCAGTGTCGAGCCGGATTTAATTTTTGACATGATTTGCAAGGTGTCTGCCTTATCAACCAGGTCAAAGGTATTCCATCTGGTCGTCGTCCCAGGGTTATTTCCTTGTATGTTGTTTTCCTTATTTACAGGAATAACTGGAAAATAATTTTTCGTAATGTTTACGATCTTTTGTTCAAAGTAATCTGCAATCTCGTTGCAAAAACTTTGTGATGGTGGTATGTCCTGAGATAGGATTTTTGGGTTTCGGAAACTTGTAACAATACGAAATATTTATTTTTGATCATTCTGTGCAGTTTCTATCCTATTTGTAAAATAAGTTGTTTTAGTTCGTTTAATAAGTGCGTGATAGGTCTGTCTTGCTATTTTAAAGTTGGCCTGGTCGTCCTCGTCATAGTGCTTAAGCCATTTACGTTCGAGTCTACGAACTATACGTCGAGTATCTTTTAATTCCTCTGTGAACCAGGGCGCTGAGATTTTCCGCTGTTTGGACATGGATTTTTTATTTCTTCCAGAAGTCAGTTTCTCACCTATGGCTCTCATCCATTTTTCATAACTAAGATTGTCAATAGCAACATTTCCTACTATCTCTGGTTTGTTCTCTCTAACCCAGTTAGGTAGGTCAGGGTGCTCAATGATTTTAGTCCAGCATGGAGTTGGTTTCATTGCTCTGACACTTGACACTTGCTCACTTGCGTAATAGATTGGACCCCTCCTGAGGCTTGAGCCGGGAGGTAGAAGAAAGCTAACCTGTATACAACGTCTTCAAATGATCCACTCAGAACAGCATTACATTTGTGCTACTATTCTGGATCCACGCTACAAAAAGGCACTGGCAGGCAGAGCATTCTTTGCTTTTGGTGACGCAGATGTTAAAAAGTACAAACATTGGCTAGCTGTGTCAGCCATGAGGTTTGAAAGAGAACGGCAGAAAATTGAAGGAAAAGGCAGTACCTCAGCATCAGCAGGCCATCCCCAGTCAAAAGAATCCACTTCTGCACCTGTGGCTGTGGCAGAAGTGACCTCTCAGCCGTTAAAGACACCGGCAACGGGATCATCTGCACCAGACTCAACAGTAACATTGGGTGAAGAAGAGGATTGGCTAACTCAGCTTGGGTTTGCTTCTCAAAAGGTCCCAGCAAAAAGTAAGCAAAGTGGAGGAACCGTGGAGAACCTTGAGTCGATGGTGGAGGACTATCTGAATGACTCAACAGAGGTCTATGTTAATGCTGAACCATTGGCGTATTGGCACGGGAAAAAAGAATTGTGGCTAGAGATCTCCAACCTGGCTATAAACTACTTGTCTTGCCCACTCGCAAGTGCGTCTTCTGAACGTGTTTTCAGTGCTGCTGGTGGCATTGTAACTTGCAAAAGGACCCGCCTCTCGCCCAAAAATGTGGAGAGGTTAATAATGATCAAGATGAATTAGCACCTCATACCACCAGATTACAAAGTATGAGAATACACGCCGGAAGAAGACGAGGAGGACAGCAACTTAGATGAGGGAATTTCTTCTCTGTTAGGTGACCTACTCCCGCCTGAATTCGCAGAGTATGAGGACGAACTCTTATTCCCTGACACCGAGCCCTGAAAATGAGCCAATGAATCAATAACTTTCTTTTTCGTCCTTATTCACTTTTATTCCTGTGTGTCTGTCTTACTTTGTTTTGCACAGTTAATATAATTAAAACTGTAATCACCTAATCACAAAAACAAGCCATCAGCAGAACTGTCTTCACTTATTTGCTTATTGATTTGAAGGTGCCGCAGTCTGCATTCCTCAGGTTCATAAGTTCACAAGAACATGCTCCTCTATCTATCTAACGTTTTTGCCTTTTTGCTCACTATCATGTTTTCTGGGGCCTGTTTGGGGGGCTTCCTGGTGTTTGTGGGTGGGTATCGGGGTCTGAGAGCACTGCTGGCACAGTCTATTGTTGATTGCATTTGTTTTCTAGGACATCCATGGTGGAAAAGTGGAGTCATGACCTAGCTGCACAGCGCGTTTGGACAGAAGGCCGAAAAATATTGTAAGTATGATATTTCCCATTTTTGCTTTTTGGCTGTTTGGGAGTGTTGTGCTTTTTTGCGGGTGGGTTGGCAGGTCTTGGGGCATTACTGGGAAGGTCTAATACCGGATAAAACCACTTTGGACCAAATCGGAGGCGAAATATTTTTTGCGTTTTTGCTGACTTGCTTGTCTTTGAGGTGCTCTTTGGGGGGGTTCCGGGTGTTTGTGGGTGGGTTTTGGGGTCTGGGAGCACTGCTGGAACAGTCTAATTTTGATTGCATTTGCTTTTCAGGAAATCCATGGTGGAAAACGGGAGTTATGGCCTAGCTGCACAGCGCGTTTGGACAGAAGGCCAAAAAATATTGTAAGTATGAGATTTTCCATTTTTGCTTTTTGGCTGTTTGGGGGTGTTGTGCTTTTTTGCGGGTGGGTTGGCGGTTCATGGGGCATTGCTGGGAAGGTCTAATACCGGATAAAACTGGTTTGGACAAAATCAGACTTGAAAGCGTTTTTGCCTTTTTGCTCACTATCATGGTTTCAGGGGCCTGTTTGGGGGGCTTCCTGGTGTTTGTGGGTGGGTTTCGGGTCTGGGAGCACTGCTGGGTATGGATACTTTTGATTGCAAGAAGTTTGAAGCAAATCCATGGTGGCAGAGGGGAGTTAGGGCCTAGCTGCAGAGCGCACGCGGAGTGATTTTGGAAATTGCCCTGGAAATGACTAAGTCCCCATTTTTGTACTTTTGCTTTTTGGCTGTTTGGGGGTCTTCTACTTGTTTTCGCCTGGGTTGACTGCTCTGTGGCCATTGCTGGAAAGGTCTAATACTGGATAAAACTGGTTTGGACCAAATCCATGAGGAAAAAGTTTTAGCATTTTCTGAAATTTCGCTCAATTTAGCATTTTCGGGGGCCTGTTTGGGGGGCTTCCTGGTGTTTGTGGGTGGGTTTCGGGGTCTGGGAGCACTTCTGGGTATGGATACTTTTGATTGCAAGAGGTTTGAAGCAAATCCATGGTGGCAGAGGGGAGTTAGGGCCTAGCTGCAGAGCACGCGCTGAGTGATTTGGGAAATTGCCCTGGAAATGACTGAGCCCCAATTTTTGTACTTTTGATTTTTGGCTGTTTGGGGGTCTTCTACTTGTTTTCGCCTGGGTTGACGGCTCTGTGGCCATTGCTGGGAAGGTCTAATACAGAATAAAACTGGTTTGGACCAAATCGGAGGCGAAATGTTTTTTGCGTTTTTGCTGACTTGCTTGTCTTTGAGGGGCTCTTTAGGGGGGTTTCCGGGTGTTTGTGGGTGGGTTTTGGGGCCTGGGAGCACTGCTGGCACAGTCTAATTTTGATTGCATTTGCTTTTCAGGAAATCCATGGTGGAAAACGGGACTATGGCCTAGCTGCACAGCTCGTTTGGACAGAATTGAAAGAAGGCGAAAAATATTCTAAGTATGAGATTTTCCATTTTTGCTTTTTGGCTGTTTGGGGGTGTTGTGCTTTTTTGCGGGTGGGTTGGCGGGTCTTGGGGCATTGCTGGGAAGGTCTAATACCAGATAAAACTGGTTTGGAGAAAATCCATGCGGAAAAACCTTTTGGCACTTTTTGTAACTTAGGGTTCGTTAGGGTTAGCACTAGCAGCAGGATTGCATGTGTTTCGGGGTGTTCTAGATTTTTGCAACTGAGTTCTGGGGTCTTAGAGCACTCGTGGGAATGTGTAATTTTGGTTGCAAGTGATTTGAAGAAAATCCATGGTGGGAAAGGGGGGATTTAGCATAGTTAAAGAAAGCGTTTGCCACTATTCTTAACTTAGGGCTCGTTTGGGTTAGCAGTATTTGTATTGCATGTGTTTGGGCGGGGGCTGTTTGTGGGGGGGTTTGCGTGTCTGGAGAGATGCTGGGTATAGATACTTTTGCTTGCTTGCAAGTGGTTTGAATACAATCCACGGTGGGTAAGGGGATTTGGGCCTACTTTTACTTTCAAAGTACGTTTTGTCACCAGTTTTCTACTAGGCCTCGTTTTTTTAGATCTGTTTGGGGGTCTTCTACATTTTTGCGCCTGGCTTTAGTAAGGGTCTGGGTGGGTGCACTGCTGGGAAGGTCTAATTTTGTTCTAAAACACAGTTTAAAGTTCACCTAGCTTGAGGGGAAAGATCCGCTAAATTAATTTGCCCATTCTTATTCATCCTTCAAAAGGAGACTCAGACAGAGTACGCACTTTCAAAAATGTTCTACTGTCTATTAGGAAACTCAAAGTGTGACCTTTTGCACTACACAGCGTACATACCTTATATTTATTTGTCAGTGGTGTTCTAATATCACTTCCTGTTTTCTCCATCAATAATTACAGGCCGGGTTTCAGTCTGTGCAATGGGAAAAAAAGGATGAAGTCAGGCTTCACATTAGCGAGCCACAATTCAGCATCCGCCAGGCAAGCAGTGGACAGGGTGTCTTCTGGTCACCAACATTGGTGGCCGGAGCGTCAGCTGGAATGGAGGAGTCCCGCTAATAAGAGGAATGGTTTGATGCATGCAACTTACCAAATTCAACAGGACAGATACAGTATCCGTTCTTTTCTAATTATCTTTAAAGTAATGTTATTGCTGTGAACTTCTATGAGTGTGAGTCTTGGATCTTTTCTTTTAAATTCATCCCTACAGCCATTCTATAGGTTTTACTTCTGCTATTTTTTAAACTTAATTTAATGTAAGAAGTGTTTCTCTGAGTGCAGAGATAGGCAAGTGAAAACGCTGCAGCCCTGTACTGTCGCATTCTGTCATTCACGGTTGTCGAAAGTACTACTTACTTTTCAGTAACCATGCATGCAGAAGTGCATGCACTTCCTTTATGTCACTTAAAAGAATTATGGTTAGCTTTGTACCCAAAGATTTCTTTATCTTCAATTATTGTTTGTCCATGCTGTGCTTTTTTTTCTTCTCTCAACAAAACTTTCCCCAAAAAAAAAATCCATTTCCATCCATTTTCCAAACCCTAACCCTCTTCCCCCGGGCTTTGTGGTTTTGATTGATGTGTGACTAAATGACGGCAATAATTCCACACACTTGCTGGGGAGGATAAGGTCATAGCAACAGGCTGGTGAAGGAATCCGAGGATATATTCTATTCTTACTCAGCTTGACACTCAGTCACTATTGGCAAAGGAAAGCAGATTTTCATGTGCGCCATCAACTTGATAGGTCATCAAGATTAGAACATCCTCCTCCTAGACGTGGCAAATTATTACGCTGCTGTGTCCTTCACCTTCGGTACTATTTCTTGTAGTAGTAGCCAATGTCAAAGAAATTCAACACAAGTACTAGTTATACTTTAAATACTTTACCATTTGTTAGGCTACATTGTGGCACTGTTCTAGTGTACTGTCACCTGCTATATTCTCTATCATACCGTTCTAATGCTACGGTAAGGACAAACAAGGTTTCATTTTCTTTTTTTTCAGATGCTGCAACTGCCACTGTGTAACACCACTAGTACCAACGCAATGATGACATTTCATCCGCCCAGGATTGCCAACCTTAATCGCCATTTGCCGTGCAGCCAGCCTTGTGCCTAGCCCTATTTCCAAATACAAATTACAGGTAAGATAAGCGTTTGGGGGAAGGAAGTATAATGCAGTACTAGGAGAGACGAGAGACTGACGCTAGTACTAGTAACGTCCTAGGACAATTGAATTCACTTACTCTGTGAGAGGCACTTAGTTTTGAAAACATTTGGGCAATTAATTACACAATTTGAATCAAGATGCCACTTAAGTTTCACGAAAACAAAGTTACTGTTAAACCCCCACCCAACAGCCTCAAAAGCAGTAAAAAAAACACGTATGCTAAGATAAAGTTTAAAGTATATTTATATCCCAGACAAAAATAATTTCCCACAAGACCCAACCCACCCCCACTCCCTAACCCCAACGAATGTCCGTGAAAAGTCCAAAAAAGTGAAAAAACCCAACTCCCAATTCCCACCCCCCAGAAGTCTTTAAAAAAGGGGCAAGGGATAGTCTCTCCTCCTACTGCTGGCTGCTGCTGTTGACTTTCCGGGCCAGGTCGGAATGCTCCTTGCGGAGGGTCTCGAGCAGGGTTTTGTGTTGAGCAGCTCCTGCTCGATGTAGGAAACCCTCAGGGAAAGGCGGTGCATCCGTTTTTTGCAACTGCTGTGGGGGGCATCTGATTTCTTTGCTGCTCGGCGGTGGCGGGTGGCTGCAGCAGTGGTACCCCGGCTCTGTACCGCTGGAGACCTTCTGCGCTGACTGGGTGACCCAGGGAGCGCGGAGGAGGATACAGCTGTGCCGGTAGATTTTGTTGTAGACTGCGTGTCCCCCTCCTCCTGGGCCACCAGCCGCCGATATTCAGCGACAGTGGCCACCAGCCTCCGTTGCCGGGCCCGTCTTGCCAGCTCCTTCCGGGTTGGTTTGGAAGGAGCATCTATATGAAGAAAGAAAGACATAGTCTGTAACCAATGCTCTTTAAGATTAACACAAAATGATTCAGCAGAAAGTTGTGTCACAGTAGAACTAGCAACTTGCAAGTGCAGTACATAACTATTGTGGCCAGTATCTATCTAACCTCCCACTTCTTCACCCTTGCTCTAACATTAGTGGGAGTTTAAGGAATCAATTCTACGAGCACTATGGACTAACTCCATTAGAGTCGACTATGACAGTACACCAGTCTTATTCTTCTTCTTCTCTCTTGTTTAGCAAAATTGGTACGTTAACTTCTGCAAGCCGGAATAATGGCGGCGCAGTCAACTTCCACCCGAGAAAAACAGACGCCCGCCATGATGAGTGAGACAGACTTGCATTACTGTACCAGTCCAGTACATGCAGGTGGTGATGCTCTTACTTTTCTATTATGGGTGGCACTGAGAATACTCTCTTACAAGGGCTACTGCTTAATTAATTTAACTTTCACCCTACAGTGCCAATGAATACTAGAAAAGGAAAATGAAGAAGATAAATAATCTGATTATCTATCACTGCACATGGTATATATTCGCTTACATTTGTGATGACTTTAGGTGCTTTGCTTTTTATTGAGTGAACAGTGATACATCCACACCTAAATGACCGAGTTCTACTAAACTTATTAACAAAGGTAGTGAGTGGCCATCGTAATAGCCGGATATATGCTGTGCTAGCAATACAAACTACTGCTACTATTCATGGTAATATTCGGACAAAATTACAACTTCTTTTCCTTGCCATTCCTACACTGGGACGGACGTGCGGGTGCGGTGTTACATGCTCTTCAAAGTAAAACTTAGTTCATCCAGTGACCGTCTACTCTCTCTAGATACACATATGCTATCTAAGAGTCAGATAGTACCATGATCCAGGCATCCAACCATTCAAACTATGGGGCCGATTAGGATTGCGGATTTCCCGCATTCTCCGGGCCAGCGGAATCCACCGCCGCCCGGAGGATGCGGGAAATCCGCAGCGGACTGAAAAAGACCCCCCGCCAAATTAGGAAGGCTGGGGGATCGTTTTTAAGTCTGCAACTTTTCCGCTGCGGTCGCCTCCCGTCCACGGTGGAAAAGCACTAACTTGGCTGGCGGTGTCTATCAGACACCGCCAGCCATATTAGGATGGCTGGAGGAACATGCCCTTACACGGCGGCATTTCCGCCGTGCAAAGGCATACGGATTTTTGTTCGGGCCCCCCAGGGTTGAAGGGGGGGGTGGGGGGTGCACATGGGGGGTATCTATGGTACCCCCCTGCATTTGCCTGCACAAAGCGGCAGGCACCGCGCGGTGCCTGCCGCTTTGTGCATGCAAATGCACAACTTACATTTTTATCATTGCGGCGGGTGCTGCTTCAAGCAGCCCCCGCCGCAATGATAAAAATACAGGATGTGACCGCCAGGGTGGCGGTCACATCCTAATTACCACGGAGCGACCGCCGCTGCCCCTGCGGACGGTCCCTCCTACTCTATGGTGGCAGACGGACTCAGGTCCGTCCACCATCATAATAGGCCCCTAAATGTCAATCATTCTTCTTCATGTCTCTCATCTGGACAAACCTTGCGTTTTCTCACTGGGAGCAGCACACTATGCAGCCTGCAATCTCAATAAGTAAGGAATATAAGAGCTTACCACTGCCCGCCGCTACCGTGGCAACCCGCACAGCAGTTTGGTCCGGCACTTGCTCCGCCTCCTCCCCAGAGCTTCCCTCCACCTCTGCACTGGGCCCTGCACCAGATGTTCCACCTACAAAGTACATTTAAGAATTTTAGATGTCATAGACATACACCACTCACTAGTATTTTGTCTAGGAATGAAGAAATGTGAATACAGAAACCAATCTAATAATTTGTGACTGTCTACTCTAAAGTAAAAATGTCCCTTTTTCCAGGGAAGGGTGTTGTCTTGCTGTACTTTTTGGCACAACTGATGAATGCTTGCTTTTTAACACGCACCATTTTCCTCATAACAGACAGAAGCTTCACTTCTAAGAACAAATCATTAGGACGAAGGGACCAATGATTCAGCAGGGAAATGAAATGAAAAGAAAAATGAAAGTTCAAACCAGGTGAGGGCTCGGCTCGCCCACAATAAATGTGTGAAATAAAAAATGACTAAGCACTTTTCCATTTTTAATGAACCGTTTATGTTTTATGACAAGCTTGATTTTAATAAATATTTTTACTTTTAATAAAGCTTTAAAACTTAAATAGACTCTGTGGTTTTTGGTCATGAGTGAATGAGCAAAAGGTTTTGCAATTTGCAAGCATGAGTCCGTGCCTCGGACACTTCTGGACTCTGACTCCGTACTCTTGTCCTGCGTTGGATAATCATCATTGGGGATCAATCATCGATGAATTCGGGAGCTAAATGACTCTGCCACACTATCTAGTCAGTAAGGAGATTGGGGGTTCTTCAAAGTCTGATATCACTGAGGTATGTGGAAAGAAAGTCTACCTGCACCTATTATAATTGATAAACAATGCACTATTTAGTGTCCATAGTTCAGTAGTAGAATGGATTGTCCTCCTATACAAACCAAAAGTAAAGTAGTATCTAATTCTTTCTTGGTGGTCATTCACTTTTTTATTGTTGGTAATTGTCAAAGCATAAACATTTAGAAGACTTGAAAAGACATTATGGACAATCCCAGAGGACTGCACTCAGTGCATAGAGCTATTGCTGACTAGAATGGGAGTTTTGTTTTACACCTTTTGCCAAATGTGCAATCTTTGTTAGCTACACAGACAGACTAATAAGAATAATCTAGTAATACCACAGGGAGTCATATTCGAGGCAGGATAAGAATTTAGATACAGTCTACAAGTAGATCAAAGACGATGTAGAAAAAATCGAATGAGGAACGCTAGGAAAAAATAGGTACTCTATATTAAAATTAAAACTTACCAGGGCCAGCAAAGGAGCCCTCGCCTGACCAATCCTGGCCTTGTTCAGCAGCAGCATCAGCAGCCTCCTCCAATGCCCTCTTGCCCCTGGGGGGAGCTGATGTACAACATGACGGAAAGAAAGACCAGAAAACATGGATGATATTTTTCAACCAAATCAAACATTTCAAAAGAACAATAACAAAATATTTTGGCGAAATAGCAAATGGACAAGTATTCCACGGGATATATTGACCTATCTCATGTGGTCTACTACGATATTAGTATTGCTTGATTTGCGGACCGATGACTTGGAAAGTTATGTAACTCACTAAACAAACTACTAAAAAGGTTCGCCTAGGACTGGCAGGCAGCAGTCCGCAGCACGCGAAGAGACAGACAAAGTCCATCGTGATTGCAGATCAGCGACAACACTAAAAAGTTTCCTACTACATTAACCAGTCATTAAAATACTCAAAGTATCAATCCACCACCACTATTTCTTCTTATTGCCAGGTGTACAAAGGAAGGACTGGACTTGAGTCTGTAGGGGCTGATTTAGAAGCCCCTTGCGGCTCTTTTGCTCCATTGTTGCGTGACTTTTGTGACGCAGCGGCAGAACAAAAGAGGCGCCATGGTGCGGCGTATATTAACAACGTGACGCATATGGGAGATGCATCACGTTGTAAAGCCCTGCGCCATCAGGGGGCTTTCTGGCGCAAGGGAGGGCGTTCCTGCGCAGGAACGCATCCTAAAAGTGGCTGAGGGCAATCTACAAGATTTCAATCAGTCACTTTGAGGACAATGATGCGTGACTCAAACCCTGCGCCTGCTTGAAGCAGACGTACAGCTTGACGCAGCATTGGGGAGATAGGGCACCCCAGAGCATTGCTGGAGCTGCGCCATCGTTGCGACGCAACTCCAGCAAAGCGCCGCCTTTACGGCACACATGCGTAACGCTTCGGTGACGATTTGGGCCCATGATGCGCCGCATTGTAAATACGACGCACCATGGGTGGTGGTGACGTGGCGCACAATTACTGGCGCATCCCTGCTACTTTGCAGGGATGCGCCGGTAATTAAAAATCTGACCCTTGTGTCTAGCATTACGCAGTTCTTTAAACTACACTCATGCATAATTTCACATGCCAATGAAATGAACACAAAATCGAAAACAAATAAGCATAGTAGCACCGCTACTGAGAAGGAGAGCAGTGCACCTGAAATGCACAGAAGATTTTGAAATATAATTTACCTACAATGTAATCAGCAGCATTATTGCTCTTGGTAAAAAACAAAAATTTGCAAGATAATAACACACAGAGCAGGAGAAATCATAGTAATAAAGAAATAGCTACTACTACTCACCAAGCCCGGGGATCTCAAGGCCGAGCAGGTCGAGCAGATCGTGTTCCCGGTCCAGGAGATCCGTCCAACTGTGGGTGGCCTGGTTGTAGGTGCCGGACCCGAGAGTGTTGGTACATGGCCCAGCACACCTTCTCCCACCGGTTCCGGCGCTCCTGGATCCCGTACCCGCTAGCGATCCTGCCACCTGCCATGATGGTCCTGGAGAGGCGGCGCTGAACATAAAAAACTAGTGCGGCCACCTCCTCTGCGCTGAAGATCTCCCGGGCTGTGACTGTCTCCTCACTCAAACGCCTGCACGGGAGCCGGGCACGGGGTGCAGGACCCTTCCCCTTCTCAGGATGCTTCCCGGCTCCCTTTACCATGGTCTGGGCAGAAAGGTAGCTAAATAATAAAGAAGAAATAGAATAGGGAAGAAGAAAAGAAAAGAGTTTAAAAAAGTAGTTTAAAATTAACCAAAAGTAGCAGAAAACACAAAAATATAGAGCTAGAAAAATAGAGGGATAGACAATAAGAAAAATAGATTTAAAAAAACTTCAAACAAGCAAAGGATGGCAGAGATTCAGAGAGGATACAGAAAGCATGCCCAGAACCATAGCAATGAATGAGAAACAAGATGGCCGCGCCGTTCACGACCGCGTGGGTAAGTTTGCGCGAGATTTTCCTCGCGATCACACGCAAAATTGTACTAGCGAGCCGCACCCTTTGCGAGATTACACATCGCGCCCGGAACCGGATATACGTCATGCAAGCAAGATGGCCGCGCCCGTGAACGACCGTGAGGGTAACTTCGCGCCGTTGCGCTACAAGCGGCTCGCTAAAACGCACAAAACCTTGCGAACTAACACGCCACAAAAAAACAAATCGCATATTCGCACGAATTCGCGGCTCCCGAATTCGATCTCGCGCAAATTTGCGCCCTGCGAATCCCGCAAAATTGCAGAAAAACAAGTTTTGCAAAACTGAAAGCACTCAGCAGGTGCAAAAGTTCAAACTCATCTTTATTAACCATTCCCTGTAGTGCTTCCTGAGGGGCCCCTCCAGAGTTCAGTTGCCTACTTGCAACTATTCTATGACCCTGCTCTGACCCTCACAGCAGGCTCATAGAATAGCTACAAGTAGGCCACAAAGGTCCTGGGAAAAAAATTGCACTGCAACAGAAAGCAAATTACAGATAAGGAAGCAGGTGCCAGACTGGAAGTTTAAATTCAGTGACACATTAATAAATCAACCCCAAATTAATTCATGTCAGTTGAAGCAGGGCAGGTGTGCTTGCTTTTCCCCCCCATAATAAGACACCATTTGCCACCAAACAGAAGTCCTCCAAGGAAGGAATAGGAAAACAGGTCAACAAGGGCTGTCCTGACTCTGCCCCAGAAACTTCTGGGGTCGTTGTGCTGGCCAATTCTACAGAGGAAGGCACCAACGGTGTAGTCTGACCAGAGTCCGAAAGGGCAAGTAGAATGTTCCTAATTTTTTCCTCGAAGGCGGCGGCCAAGGAGTCACATAACTCCTGAGACGCCGGAATAGCTGACGCAGCGCAAGAAGGATTGGATAGGTTGTTGACAAGTTTGAACAATGCCTGGGACTTGTTCGTGGCCTTAGTCAAGGTATCCTCCAGGAACTTTGCTTTGGCCACCCGTATCTGCGTTTTATATTCTTGAAGGGCTTCCTTGTAACCAGTTTATCAGATTCCAGATAGTGTCTTCTCCAAGCACGCTCCGCCCATTTACAGCAGAGTTTCTGCTTAAGGAGCTCACCAGAAAACCAAGGGGAGGCTCTCATAGGCTTGTCCTTTGCCTTACGCAAAGGGACCAACTTATCTAAAGATTCCAGGATCTGCTGGCATAGGACGGAGTAGCTCTCCTCCACGCTCTCCCCCAAAGAGAAAATCCCAGGCAGTAGCGCGGGCAAACTCGTGCCCTTCAGGAGGCGTGACCATTGCCTGCTGAACTTATACCTACCAGGGCCGCTAATGTTCAGCGAGCCTGCTGGCATGAGAATGGTGAAAAGGACCAATGCATGGTCTGTCCAGCATTGGACTGCAACCTCCTGGACTGAAACCGCAGAGCTATCCGCAAAGACCAAGTCCAGTGTGTGGCCCTTTGCATGAGTAGAGGAAGGCACAAGCTGGTCAAGATGTAAATTGAAACAAGCTTGGCAAAGCTCTCTATAAGCAAGGTCTTGAGGGCCATTGGGCCACAGATTAAAATCACCCAGGATTAGAAATCTAGCATGCGAATTGGATAGATCGTAAACCAAATCAATCAGCTGCTGGAGAGACGAAGCTGTCATAGACGGTGGCCTATAGCACAGGAGACCAGCCAATAGTACACCACCCTGGCTCGTTAAAGAGAAGCCCATGAGCTCAAACCCCAAGACCTCTCTAACAACGAGCTGTGATAGGGCGAGTGAGTCTCTAAAAATAAAGCACACTCCACCACCTCTCCCTGTGACTCGCGGGATATGCTTAATCGTGTACCCGGGGGACAAGCCCAACCGAGCTCCACTCCACTGTCCGCCCTGGTCCAAGTCTCGGTCATAAATAGGACATCCAACCTTGATGATTCGATTTAAAGGGCGATCTGTGCATGGTGTTTGCAGAGTGAGCGGACATTAAGCAGCCCACATCACTATGTTCACTGTGCCACAACTATGTGATTTTCACTCTGTTCATAACTATGTGAGTCTCACTTTTTCACTGTCACTTCTGTATGTCTCACTTTATTCATTTCACGCAGACATGAGGGACTCACAGTGTTGACTCCATACACAACCATTTGGGCCCCCACTGTTCACTGCCCTCACAGACATTCTGATCACGGCCCCAACAGACATGAGGGTCTCATTATGTTCACTGCCCAGACAGACACTTTGGCCATCTTCTATTATCTAAACTCACAGGTGCGATTGTCTCTCTCATAATGTTCACTGCCCTGATTGACACTTGGGTCACCTTCTGTTAGATACCCTCACAGACACATTGGTCTCTCTCATTCTGTTCACTGCCCTAATGGACACTTGGGTGACCTTCTATTAGCTAACCTCACAGACACGAGGGTCTCTCTCATTCTGTTCAATGCCCTGACTGACACTTGGGTCACCTTCTGTTAGATACCCTCACAGACGTGATTGTCTCTCTCATTCTGTTCACTGCCCTGACTGACACTTGGGCCACCTTCTGTTAGCTAAATTCTCAGTTTAAGCTATTAGTATTGTAAATGACAATGCCTTTTATTTATGTTTTAAAACCCAAAACATAAATAAAAGGCATTGTCATTTACAATGCCAATAGCTCAAACTTGCGTGAATGCGAGACCTATTGCATTGCAAATGCTTGTTCTACTTGGCCCCTAAAATGTGGAATACTTTTCCTTTGGCATTCGGGCCTCCCCTGGTAAATACTCGTTTAAAAAGGCTGAAAACAGTGCTTTTTTCAGTCATGTTGAACTATTCGTCCGCAGCAACGCCGGGACTCTTTGACAGCTGTGCCCCCTATAAATAGCATATTCATTCATTCATCCAAGTAGTGCAGCTTAGGTCGAGCGCAAATACTTTTTGCAAACCATTAAAAGTGGCAATGTACAATAATGAGGCCTTTGTAAAAGGTACACCAGGGAGATGATAATATAGCAAAGCATACATAGAGCCAGCAGCGGTCGGTGCAGGTAACAGCGGTGGGGCCGTTTAAGGGGGGATTTCGAAGGGACAATGCAGAGGGAAAATGAAATAAATAATACATTTTTCCTCTGCATCGTCCCTCAAATTACCCCCTTGCACTGCCCCACCGCTGTCACCTGCACGGAACGCGGCTGCATAGAGCACTGCAATCAGCAAGAAATGAAATACAGAGAAGCTGTGCAGAAAGAAATATACAGAGCTGGAGCTACATTGTTTGGGTTATAAGACGACAAGCCTAAATCACATTAAGCAGTAAAACTATACTAAATCTATTTAAATACGGTTTACCGTCCACTGGGCCAAGGATAGGTATATCACATCACATTGCCAACGCTTTTAAAAGTGCTTGTTGAACTGTATCTCCTGGCCTCTGGCTCATTTCAGAGTACATGAAACAGGAGACTCCTTCAATATGCAGGCAGGGTGAATACGTGAAGTTTTGAGAGGTAGGACATTTTTTTCAGACCTAGGACATTTTTTCGGATCTGAATAAGTGGCATTTAAGGACAAAGTCTACTAGTAGGTACGGAAAAAAAACATGGCCATGTGAAATCATTGAAGGCAGATGAGAGAAGACGTGTAACATGTGTAACGCATTCTGTAATCCATGGCACAGGTCAGAGGCTTGCTGTGTATGAGACTGGTTGACTGTACCATGCTACTGGATGTTTTGACATTTTGAAGTCAGATTTAGAAGGTAACTCATATGGTTTGCAGGATGATGTGTGTGACACAGACTCACAGGATGAAAGAATGACAAGGCACCATGACCACACAGAAATTCTTAATTTGTGAGTCTGGGTACAAATGCTTAGCATGATTTTTATCCTTAACAGGCTCGAGGATATACAACTGTGCCCACTAAATTAGGGGCCGATTAGGATGGCGGACGGAAAGCGTCCTGACTGCCAGTATCGCGGGAAATGACCGTCCGACCGCACCGCGGGGAACCCAGCGGTGCTATTAGGATTCCCCTCCAGCAAAACCTGACCGCGGCGGACAGATGTCTCCAAAGACCACCGGCCATGGACGTAACCATAGAAAAACGGACCGCCGTAGACGGAGTGGCCGCGGTAACAGGCCCAACCGCCGACAGTGCAGCGGAGTGACCGGCCGCACGATTAGGATAACACCACCAGGGCAACGTAAAGAATCACCCTCCACGACCGTAGCGGAAAATAACATCGACAAATGTAAGTATCAGCGGAAGGTCCAAAGCTAATCCACTGCGGCGGTCAGACCGCAAAAAAAATGGCGACTGCAAGGTACTATGCAATCCAGAAAATCAGGACCCAAACCTACCATGAACACCCCCCTCTCCCAATAACTCACATCAAAAACACACCCCCATGGTGGAAAACCTGACAGGCAAGGGTACATACCCACTAGGGCTGGGTCCATGGCGGTCGGGTCCGTGCGGTGGGTCTCGTGGTAATGCTTTCCCTCTCCGTTTTGGTGCTTCTGCCGTTTATGAGATGGAGGTGTTTCCACTGTAGTGTTCTGGTTTGTTTGTGACATCGTAATATTGCGGACGGTCGGGACGTCATTCCACACGGCGAGGAGCCTGGATTGGCTCCGTCCGCCAAGGTGTCTGGTGTGTTCCCGCGGCGGTTCACGTTTTTGCACGGCGGATGGTAAATGTGCCCAGTTCCCCTTATTAATATGGCGGATGGATGGCCCGCTGCTGGCGGACGATGAGGTGCATTTTCCACCGCCTCCAGCCCAGCAGTCATGCATCCGTCCGCCATCCTAATCAGCCTCTAAGTTTGGGCACATTTAACAAATTCACGATCAGTCCAGCAAATACTGAAATCTTTAGATGTATGGTCAAGTTTGTTCTGCAGAGGCCTAACCTGGCAAATGCCTGGCATTTAACTCACCTCCAGATGCTCCAGAACCTCTAGGGGCTTCAGGACCGTACTACTTGAACCACAGAAATTCCACAACATGAACACATACAGTTGAGTATTCTCAGGTATTGCACCTAGAATTTGGAACTCCTTACTACCGGAATTAGGACTGAATAATTCCACAGCTTCCTTCAAAAGGGAAGTCAAACCGATTCTGATGAAGAAATGTCTGGGCTAGTCCCACAACCCACCTGAGAAGGTGCTGCATTATCCTTTGTCTCGAGTGTGCTTCAATGATTGTTATTGTCATTTAGTTTTGTCCTCTCCTGTTCAGCTGTGACATTACCTTTTGCTTTCTTATTAAGAAAGTCAAAGGGTTATGCTGAATGAAATATTTGGTCAGTCCTTCAGTCTCACCCTCGAGTTCGCTCTCTCGCTCTCCTTTTGAAACTGGTGTGACATATGTTGTCTTTTTCTGGTCCTTCCTGTTCAAATGTCGTTTATTAGGTCGAGTGACCTATCTCAATGCGCATGCGCATTGAGCGGGAGCGAAGATATATAGGGGCTTAAATAAGCTTTACCTAGACTGGCAATTGACTGGCGATTTGATGCTGTGCCTGTGCGCTTTAAGGTCAATGCGCAAGCGCATTGACCTAAAATGCACGTGCACAGCATGAAATCGCCAGTCAATCTCCAGCAGCACTCCTCCCCTGCTGCTTCACACCCTCATGCCGCTCTCCCCCTCCCCTGCCCGCCGTGTCGCATTTCTCATCTCCCCTCCCCACAGCAATGCCCTCAGCCGGCCGTACTTTCACTTTGACGGCCGCAGGCCGTCTCTCGTGTTTCTCCTTGTTTCGCTCTGTCCCTCATACTTCTTTTGCTCCCTTCTAAATACTCCAACCATCTTTCCATCACTTCAAACCCATCTTTCTCTTCCTCCATATCCAGCCACCCAAGTGCCCTTGTCTTTCACTTGGATAACTTGTTCTTTGAATCCTTTTCCACCTCCCTCGTGTCTCTCACTTGCTGCCCTCCTTCCCTTCCGTTCCAGTAACCTAAGACCGCCTGTTGCAGAATAGACATAGAAGAAATACAGTAGCACTTGACATTCTTTATTTAGGCTGCTAATAAAAGGTAGCATTTACCCAAAATCTTTCACCCCTGATTGGTTTAAAAATACTGGTCTGTGTGCTAAAGTAGTGGCGCGAGCCGAGGAAGCACAGCAGGAATTCTAGGCACGGAGTGTGGCTGCAGCGAGCATTATCAGCACACAACCATGGTGTCACCAGGCTGTGTATGCTGCCTCCGCGGGCACCATGTATATGTCCATCTGCCTCACCGCCCTTCGCTGCTCTAGGAGCGGTGAGGGTCCTACATATCTGCACAAGCCCTTATGTGGTCTGATGTTCTCGTGTTATGCACCCTCCCCCTTTGTGCTTGCTCCTACAGCGTTGTAAAGCTGGAAATAAGATCTTTGCCATAGTCCAATTTAATGCATTTGAGTTAATCGAACTCAGAAGGATGCCGAGCTTCGTCGGCCCTAGTAGAGATTCAAACACATGATAGCACTTTACATTCCCATGTCATTAGCAAACAGTTGTGTTATTAATTTAGATGAGGTCATGTTTTATGGTGTGAATGTTTGTTATGCTTGCTGATTAGACTGTGCGCCAAGGCACCAAGATTACTATCTGCACCAACTGTTACAGTGCATATAGCAACCTTTTAAATAGATTTCAAGAGCTTTAATTGGACATTGGTTTCCATCCTTTAGGTTAGATATATACAAAGGACCACCGCCATTCTGAAACGTTCTTATACCGCTCTTTAGAGTACATTGTCCACCCTGCAGGGAACGGATGCGGACAATGCTTGACTCATAAAATAGATTCAAATGATCACCTGCCTGCCGTGTCGCATTTCTCCTCCACCCTCCCCACAGCAATGCCCTCCGTCTTGGCTCGCTGTTCTTTTAACTATTCGCTGCCTCCTCCCGCTCTCCTTAATCCGCTCTCCCTCTCCTGACAGTGAGCTGCAGCTTCTAAAACCATGCATAACATTTTCGGACTTTTAAGTCTATAATTAGCACGTCAGAACTTGTGGTGTAACTTTACCCATTCGGTTAAAATATCCAAGACTAGCTGACACTCCGAGAGCCAGTTAACTATGTGCCCTTACTGTTGTGTCGGGCAGTTGGTCAGCCACGACACTCTCGGTGTATTTAATTGACGGGTTGGAACGCTGCATCACTCTCCCTCCTCCCATCCCCCCGCTCCGCACCCTCCCCTGCCCGCCATGTCGCATTTCTCCTACCCCCTCCCAACAGCAATGCCCTCCGTCACTTATGGAAAATGTTCACATTCCAACACTTAGATTATCACTTACACTGAAATCTGTCTCCAGCACTTATTTTACTATTTTCAAAGCAACCGGTCAGACTCCAGTGCTTAGTTTACTAGTTACACTGGATTCTGCAAACCTCCAACCCTTTACCATTCACATGGAGCCGGGAAACCGGAGTATTCGGATTAACCACACGGATTTCTGAACACCCGAGGCATAATGGGAGTTATCCTATTCAAATTCATGGTATGCAAATGTATCCAATGTGGAAAACTTGAAACCATAAGAATGTGCCTCTTGTGGTCTGAGGTTGGTCACCATTGGTCTGGGGCCGGCATCTCCTGACAGTGAGCTGCAGCTTCTAAAACCATGCATAACAATTTCGGACTTTTAAGTCTATAATTAGCACGTCGGGACTTGTGGTGTAACTTTACCCATTCGGTTAAAATATCCAAGACTAGCTGACACTCCGAGAGCCAGTTAACTATGTGCCCTTACTGTTGTGTCGGGCAGTTGGTCAGCCACGACACTCTCGGTGTATTTTATTGATAAGGTGTGGGCCAAACGTGCTCAACAATAATCACAGGAGCCTGTGCGCTGTTTAACTATCGGCATTACACTTACCACAGTGAAAAGAGTCGGTGTCAGACAAGGTAATATTTTCATGTTGGAAATTGGCTTTTGAAATAATCGAAGTTCATATGTCTGTTGTTCTAAACCACAAGTACTAGCTGTGTGACGGGTTGAAACGCCGCATCCACCACCACCGCATCCACCACCACCGCATCCACCTCCACCACCACATCCACCACACCCACCACCACTACATCCACCACCCCATCCACCACCACCACCGCATCCACCACCGCATCCACCATCACCACATCCACTGCATCCACCACCACCGCATCCACCATCACCACATCCACTGCATCCACCACCACCGTATCCACCACCACATCCACCATCACCACCACATCCACCATCACATCCACATCCACCATCACATCCACCACCACATCCACTATCACATCCACCATCACCTCCACATCCACCGTGACATCCACCGCCACATCCACCACCACATCCACCACATCCACCAACCGCCACATCCACCACCACATCCACCACCACCACATCCACCACCACAACATCCCCCACAACCACCACCACTACCGCATCCACCACCACCACTGCATCCACCACCACCGCATCCACCATCACCACCACATCCACCACACCCACCACCCCATCCACCACCACCGCATCCACCATCACCACATCCACCGCATCCACCACCACCGCATCCACCACCACATCCGCCATCACCACCACATCCACCATCACATCCACCACCACCATCACATCCACCATCACCTCCACATCCACCATGACATCCACCGCCACATCCACCACCACATCCACCACATCCACCACCACCACCGCATCCACCACCACCACCACCCCATCCACCACCACCACCGCATCCACCATCACCACATCCACCATCAACACCACATCCACCATCACATCCACCATCACATCCACCACCACATCCACCATGACATCCACCGCCACATCCACCACCACATCCACCACATCCAGATCCACCACATCCACCACCACCGCATTCACCACCACATCCACCACCACCACCGCATCCACCATCACCACATCCACCACCACCGCATCCACCACCACATCCACCATCAACACCACGTCCACCATCAACACCACATCCACCATCAACACCACGCCCACCATCACGTCCACCATCACATCCACCACCACATCCACCACCACATCCACCATCACCTCCACATCCACCATGACATCCACCGCCACATCCACCACCACCACATCCACCACCGCCACATCCATCACCACCACCACATCCACCACCACTTCCACCACCACCGCATCCACCACCACCACCACATCCACCACCACTACCACATCCACCACCACCACATCCACCACCACATCCACCACCACATACACCGCATCCACCACCACCACATCCACCACCACATCCACCACATCCACCACATCCATCACCGCATCCACCACCACCACATCCACGACCATATCCACCACCTCATCCACCACCACATCCACCACACCCACCACCATCACTTCCACCACCACATCCACCACCACTTTCACCACATCCACAACCACCACATCCACCACCTCCACCACCACCACCACATCCACCACCACCACATCGACCACCACATCCACCACATCCACCACCACCACCACATCCACCCCCACATCCACCACCATCACCACCACATCCACCACCACCACCACATCCACCACCACATCCACCACATCCACATCCACCACATCCTCCACCACCGCATCCACCACCACCACATCCACCACATCCACCACCACCACCGCATCCACCATCACCACATCCACCACCACCGCATCCACCACCACATCCACCATCAACACCACGTCCACCATCAACACCACATCCACCATCAACACCACGTCCACCATCACGTCCACCATCACGTCCACCATCACATCCACCACCACATCCACCACCACATCCACCATCACCTCCACATCCACCATGACATCCACCGCTACATCCACCACCACCACATCCACCACCGCCACATCCACCACCACTTCCACCACCACCACATCCACCACCACTACCACATCCACTGCCACCACATCCACCACCACATCCACCACCACATACACCGCATCCACCACCACCACATCCACCACCACCACCACATCCACCACATCTATCACCGCATCCACCACCACCACATCCACGACCACATCCACCACCTCATCCACCACCACCACATCCACCACACCCACCACCATCACCTCCACCACCACATCCACCACCACTTTCACCACATCCACAACCACCACATCCACCACCTCCACCACCACATCCACCACCACCACCACATCCACCACCACATCCACCCCCACATCCACCACCATCACCACCACCACCACCACCACATCCACCACCACATCCACCCCCACATCCACCACCATCACCACCACATCCACCACCACCACCACATCCACCTCCACATCCACCACCACCATATCCCCCAGATCCACCACCACCACATCTACATGTGTGTGGCTCTGTGTGTGTGTAGGTGCAAATGCAATGTTCTTGGATTGTCGTCACAATAAAATACACTGAACATAATCTTCACAAAAGTTATTTACAAACGTTTAAGCTATTGCCATTATAAATTACAATAACTTTTATTTAAGTATTAATTATTTACAAAATTAAAAGCCATTGTTATTTGTAATATCAATACATCTAAGTCACGTAAATACAACACACATTGCATTACAAATGCTATAGGTGTCACATTTGCAAAAGTTAAAACTATTGACATTGTAACTGACAAAGCTATTTTTGCTACTTTCTCAACCAACACATAAATAAAAAGTGTCGTTTACAATACCAATAGCTCAAACTTTCCTAATGCGAGACCTATAGCATTTCCAATGCTTGTCTTTCTTATACCCTTGTAACTAACGTTCTGTGAAGTGCTCGGATAACCCCTGTGGTCTGGTCCACGCTATATAAAACTCTTTAAATAAATAAATAAAATAACCTCATATAGGCACATTCTATAAACAAAAAGAAATTGAAATGAATAAAGATGCGTACACCCAATTTCTAATCAGGAGTTTCTGTTTTGCAGAATGTTTTTATTATCTGCAACATAATTCCATCGGCACTCCAGACCTTGGCAGGTATTCCCTGTTTCCTCTAGTCTGATCCTTCTGGTTGATGATGATTTAAACAGAGGCTCTTGCAATACTCCTGCCTTTGAACCTAAATGGGGGAAGTAAGACCTCCATCGTCTCTGTGATCCTCTGGAAAGCCTTGGCAGTGTCTCCTTGTGCTCTTGGCATTTGTGTATTAATGCTCATGGTACACCTCACCAAGATATATACCATGCCTAAGACTAGACTACCTATCTCCCCGGTCAGTGGCAAGTGAATCCTTGATTCCAGCAGACATGTTGTTAATTGCAGCCAAGGCTTTAAGTAGGCTGGGTCCTGCCAGTGCTCAGCACCGCCAGTACTAAAAAGCAGGTGCTGAGACTGGTCCCTATCGGGCTCTCCATTTTTGCCCTCACCCTCAGGATGAAAAAAATCTTAACTCTGCAGCTGTGCCACCCTCCACTGCCTTTGATGTAACTTCAAAGAGACTCGTTATAGTACTTTCAGATTCTCATCAAGCCCGAAATAAAGGATTTTCAATATTCTATACAACAAAGCCATATTTCTTGAAGATTTATCTTACACAACAACCATTGACAAAGTCAATAGTCCTGGTTTGTTGTAGGTGTATTATTACTTGTTTTATTATATGTCTAGATGCAAAGACAGAAGCAGCAAAATACTGGTTGTGTGGCACGCTATGCTAAGCACAGATTTTTCGCTTAGGAGTTTTTAAGCCACGTCCTTAATTACATTAGCCACGCCCCTTTGAGAGACCCCCCAGTTGTTTCATTCCAATTAAAACCCTGATTGCAGCCATTTTTTCATCTGATATCAGACCCGCTCCATCTGCAATGCTAACAGACATGCCTTCAATGAACTGCTCAACACAACTGTAAATAGCTGCTTTAGCTTATGAGTGTATGATCCGATACAGCTTCTTTGATGTCCATCGGAGTATCCTCCACACCATCATCACTAATGTCTCCTTGTGATCTTGGCATTTGTTCATTTATGACTGTATGGTAATGGTCCACTCTGGCTTCCGTGAGGTCCTACAGAGTATCCTCCCCATCCATAGGAATGTGCCATGGCACTTTACTTGCGCTTCTAAGACATTGGAAGACATTGATGCTCTTTTGGATGACTTTCAAGTCAGCACGCGAGCATGCCATGCCGTCTTCAACATCTGTGCCTGTTTGACTCTAACACCCTGTGATCCTGTAGTCAAAACCTGTGAGATGTTCTTGCATTATTCCAGACATCCTCACTAGGTTGTTTTGATGTTACTCAACCGATTCAACTGGCCTAGCTGGTTGTTAGTGAAGCTTCCAAAATTGACTTTCCGGTGTTATTGTCACTGCACAGATCCGTCTTATAGGATTGTGTGTTCAATAGCTTGTGTGCCATTTAGTGATAGATCGGTTCCACCGGCACAGATTGTGACACTTCTTGTTTCCTTATGCCTTTCAAAAGACAACAAAAATATCTATTGATGTAACATTTGTGTTCCATGCCATGCACAGCGATGCTGAGTATGGTATTACCAAAATAGCAGTGTCAAGGTAGTAAAGTGTACCACAATGGATGAATCACAAGGAGTAACTTTCAAAAGAACCTTCCATGAATGAAGTAGTGAAAGGGTAATGACCTTACTGTTGCAGTGCCATTTTTCGTGATAAGGTACAATGTCTAAAAGACTGCATACACCATCCCTTGTGATGTAGGGGGCTGTTACTACTTCATCATTTTTAGCACACTACAGAGCAGGTTTGTGCACACTGAACAAGAACTCCCTTGCTAGCGTGTACCTCTCATGGCTGTTCAGTTCACTGGTGATATTTGGACATTTCCGTGTCACGTGTCATGTTGGGTATGGCCAGCGCTGTAGGTTCACCATTCCATTCGCTCTCTCCTAACGCATTCTACAAAAATGTATAGCACACATTTGCAATGCAATAGGTCTTGCATTTGCGAGAGTTTATGCAATTGGTATTGTAAATGACAATGTCTTTTATTTATCTGTTTTAACCCATTGGCTGCTGCCGTCGGCCAACGGTCGTCGCGTGCACTACCTTGGTAGTGCTGCGCACGTCTGTTGGCCGACGCTGCCCCACCCGTTTTTCGAACGTTCAGCACTGGAGCTGAACGTTCGACGCAGCCAATGGGTTAAAAACAACACATAAATAAAAGGCATTGTTGTTTACAATGCCAAAAGCTCAAATGCTCATAAATGCGAGACCTATTGCATTGCAAATTGTTTTTTTTTGCGCCTGGCTCTGACGCTGTGACGTGTTTGGTAATTGGTTCTTATTCATTTCTGTAGATGTGGTCCCTCTCTGCACATGCACACTTTTCCAAAGTTTGCTAGGCTCCTTTGGAAGTTTTTGATTCTGCGCCGTGACACAATGCAAGGAATGTCTGTGTCATGTGTGCCTGATCTTTGCGTTGCCTTGTTTGATGTGTGTTTGCACAGGTGTTGTGTTGTTGACAATGCTTAGTAATTGCAAAATCCATGGTATGAAATGCAGTTTATAAAAAGAAGCAAAAACAACAGGTGATGGACCGAATGTGGATCAATGTCACACACTCAACCCAGTCCGAAGATCTGGGCCCAAATCCATCGTTTTTTTGCACTCCACACCACCCCGGGTTAGACAATGGCGATATGCAAATCAGCTCTGACCCTGTGCCCCATGGGAACAGTCCAGTCCGAACTACAAAAGCCATGTCCTTCCCAGAACGGAATCAAGCATCCGAGGACCGGACCGGTTTCGAGGTAACACCTCTCATCAGCCCGGCTAGCTTGACTCCAGTGGTGTGGAGTGCCTGGGACCCACGTCTGGGCATCCCCAGCGCACTTAGGGCGGAATTTGCAAAAACAACAGGTGATGGACCGAATGTGGATCCATGTCACACACTCAACCCAGTCCGAAGATCTGGGCCCAAATCCATCGTTTTTTTGCACTCCACACCACCCCGGGTTAGACAATGGCGATATGCAAATCAGCTCTGACCCTGTGCCCCATGGGAACAGTCCAGTCCGAACTACAAAAGCCATGTCCTTCCCAGAACGGAATCAAGCATCCGAGGACCGGACCGGTTTCGAGGTAACACCTCTCATCAGCCCGGCTAGCTTGACTCCAGTGGTGTGGAGTGCCTGGGACCCACGTCTGGGCATCCCCAGCGCACTTAGGGCGGAATTTGCAAAAACAACAGGTGATGGACCGAATGTGGATCAATGTCACACACTCAACCCGGTCCGAAGATCTGGGCCCAAATCCATCGTTTTTTTGCACTCCACACCACCCCGGGTTAGACAATGGCGATATGCAAATCAGCTCTGACCCTGTGCCCCATGGGAACAGTCCAGTCCGAACTACAAAAGCCATGTCCTTCCCAGAACGGAATCAAGCATCCGAGGACCGGACCGGTTTCGAGGTAACACCTCTCATCAGCCCGGCTAGCTTGACTCCAGTGGTGTGGAGTGCCTGGGACCCACGTCTGGGCATCCCCAGCGCACTTAGGGCGGAATTTGCAAAAACAACAGGTGATGGACCGAATGTGGATCAATGTCACACACTCAACCCAGTCCGAAGATCTGGGCCCAAATCCATCGTTTTTTTGCACTCCACACCACCCCGGGTTAGACAATGGCGATATGCAAATCAGCTCTGACCCTGTGCCCCATGGGAACAGTCCAGTCCGAACTACAAAAGCCATGTCCTTCCCAGAACGGAATCAAGCATCCGAGGACCGGACCGGTTTCGAGGTAACACCTCTCATCAGCCCAGCTAGCTTGACTCCAGTGGTGTGGAGTGCCTGGGACCCACGTCTGGGCATCCCCAGCGCACTTAGGGCGGAATTTGCAAAAACAACAGGTGATGGACCGAATGTGGATCAATGTCACACACTCAACCCAATCCGCAGATCTGGGCCCAAATCCATCGTTTTTTTGCACTCCACACCACCCCGGGTTAGACAATGGCGATATGCAAATCAGCTCTGACCCTGTGCCCCATGGGAACAGTCCAGTCCGAACTACAAAAGCCATGTCCTTCCCAGAACGGAATCAAGCATCCGAGGACCGGACCGGTTTCGAGGTAACACCTCTCATCAGCCCGGCTAGCTTGACTCCAGTGGTGTGGAGTGCCTGGGACCCACGTCTGGGCATCCCCAGCGCACTTAGGGCGGAATTTGCAAAAACAACAGGTGATGGACCGAATGTGGATCAATGTCACACACTCAACCCAGTCCGAAGATCTGGGCCCAAATCCATCGTTTTTTTGCACTCCACACCACCCCGGGTTAGGCAATGGCGATATGCAAATCAGCTCTGACCCTGTGCCCCATGGGAACAGTCCAGTCCGAACTACAAAAGCCATGTCCTTCCCAGAACGGAATCAAGCATCCGAGGACCGGACCGGTTTCGAGGTAACACCTCTCATCAGCCCGGCTAGCTTGACTCCAGTGGTGTGGAGTGCCTGGGACCCACGTCTGGGCATCCCCAGCGCACTTAGGGCGGAATTTGCAAAAACAACAGGTGATGGACCGAATGTGGATCCATGTCACACACTCAACCCAGTCCGAAGATCTGGGCCCAAATCCATCGTTTTTTTGCACTCCACACCACCCCGGGTTAGACAATGGCGATATGCAAATCAGCTCTGACCCTGTGCCCCATGGGAACAGTCCAGTCCGAACTACAAAAGCCATGTCCTTCCCAGAACGGAATCAAGCATCCGAGGACCGGACCGGTTTCGAGGTAACACCTCTCATCAGCCCGGCTAGCTTGACTCCAGTGGTGTGGAGTGCCTGGGACCCACGTCTGGGCATCCCCAGCGCACTTAGGGCGGAATTTGCAAAAACAACAGGTGATGGACCGAATGTGGATCAATGTCACACACTCAACCCGGTCCGAAGATCTGGGCCCAAATCCATCGTTTTTTTGCACTCCACACCACCCCGGGTTAGACAATGGCGATATGCAAATCAGCTCTGACCCTGTGCCCCATGGGAACAGTCCAGTCCGAACTACAAAAGCCATGTCCTTCCCAGAACGGAATCAAGCATCCGAGGACCGGACCGGTTTCGAGGTAACACCTCTCATCAGCCCGGCTAGCTTGACTCCAGTGGTGTGGAGTGCCTGGGACCCACGTCTGGGCATCCCCAGCGCACTTAGGGCGGAATTTGCAAAAACAACAGGTGATGGACCGAATGTGGATCAATGTCACACACTCAACCCAGTCCGAAGATCTGGGCCCAAATCCATCGTTTTTTTGCACTCCACACCACCCCGGGTTAGACAATGGCGATATGCAAATCAGCTCTGACCCTGTGCCCCATGGGAACAGTCCAGTCCGAACTACAAAAGCCATGTCCTTCCCAGAACGGAATCAAGCATCCGAGGACCGGACCGGTTTCGAGGTAACACCTCTCATCAGCCCAGCTAGCTTGACTCCAGTGGTGTGGAGTGCCTGGGACCCACGTCTGGGCATCCCCAGCGCACTTAGGGCGGAATTTGCAAAAACAACAGGTGATGGACCGAATGTGGATCAATGTCACACACTCAACCCAATCCGCAGATCTGGGCCCAAATCCATCGTTTTTTTGCACTCCACACCACCCCGGGTTAGACAATGGCGATATGCAAATCAGCTCTGACCCTGTGCCCCATGGGAACAGTCCAGTCCGAACTACAAAAGCCATGTCCTTCCCAGAACGGAATCAAGCATCCGAGGACCGGACCGGTTTCGAGGTAACACCTCTCATCAGCCCGGCTAGCTTGACTCCAGTGGTGTGGAGTGCCTGGGACCCACGTCTGGGCATCCCCAGCGCACTTAGGGCGGAATTTGCAAAAACAACAGGTGATGGACCGAATGTGGATCAATGTCACACACTCAACCCAGTCCGAAGATCTGGGCCCAAATCCATCGTTTTTTTGCACTCCACACCACCCCGGGTTAGGCAATGGCGATATGCAAATCAGCTCTGACCCTGTGCCCCATGGGAACAGTCCAGTCCGAACTACAAAAGCCATGTCCTTCCCAGAACGGAATCAAGCATCCGAGGACCGGACCGGTTTCGAGGTAACACCTCTCATCAGCCCGGCTAGCTTGACTCCAGTGGTGTGGAGTGCCTGGGACCCACGTCTGGGCATCCCCAGCGCACTTAGGGCGGAATTTGCAAAAACAACAGGTGATGGACCGAATGTGGATCAATGTCACACACTCAACCCAGTCCGAAGATCTGGGCCCAAATCCATCGTTTTTTTGCACTCCACACCACCCCGGGTTAGACAATGGCGATATGCAAATCAGCTCTGACCCTGTGCCCCATGGGAACAGTCCAGTCCGAACTACAAAAGCCATGTCCTTCCCAGAACGGAATCAAGCATCCGAGGACCGGACCGGTTTCGAGGTAACACCTCTCATCAGCCCGGCTAGCTTGACTCCAGTGGTGTGGAGTGCCTGGGACCCACGTCTGGGCATCCCCAGCGCACTTAGGGCGGAATTTGCAAAAACAACAGGTGATGGACCGAATGTGGATCAATGTCACACACTCAACCCAGTCCGAAGATCTGGGCCCAAATCCATCGTTTTTTTGCACTCCACACCACCCGGGTTAGACAATGGCGATATGCAAATCAGCTCTGACCCTGTGCCCCATGGGAACAGTCCAGTCCGAACTACAAAAGCCATGTCCTTCCCAGAACGGAATCAAGCATCCGAGGACGGGACCGGTTTCGAGGTAACACCTCTCATCAGCCCGGCTAGCTTGACTCCAGTGGTGTGGAGTGCCTGGGACCCACGTCTGGGCATCCCCAGCGCACTTAGGGCGGAATTTGCAAAAACAACAGGTGATGGACCGAATGTGGATCAATGTCACACACTCAACCCAGTCCGAAGATCTGGGCCCAAATCCATCGTTTTTTTGCACTCCACACCACCCCGGGTTAGACAATGGCGATATGCAAATCAGCTCTGACCCTGTGCCCCATGGGAACAGTCCAGTCCGAACTACAAAAGCCATGTCCTTCCCAGAACGGAATCAAGCATCCGAGGACCGGACCGGTTTCGAGGTAACACCTCTCATCAGCCCGGCTAGCTTGACTCCAGTGGTGTGGAGTGCCTGGGACCCACGTCTGGGCATCCCCAGCGCACTTAGGGCGGAATTTGCAAAAACAACAGGTGATGGACCGAATGTGGATCAATGTCACACACTCAACCCAGTCCGAAGATCTGGGCCCAAATCCATCGTTTTTTTGCACTCCACACCACCCCGGGTTAGACAATGGCGATATGCAAATCAGCTCTGACCCTGTGCCCCATGGGAACAGTCCAGTCCGAACTACAAAAGCCATGTCCTTCCCAGAACGGAATCAAGCATCCGAGGACCGGACCGGTTTCGAGGTAACACCTCTCATCAGCCCGGCTAGCTTGACTCCAGTGGTGTGGAGTGCCTGGGACCCACGTCTGGGCATCCCCAGCGCACTTAGGGCGGAATTTGCAAAAACAACAGGTGATGGACCGAATGTGGATCAATGTCACACACTCAACCCAGTCCGAAGATCTGGGCCCAAATCCATCGTTTTTTTGCACTCCACACCACCCCGGGTTAGACAATGACGATATGCAAATCAGCTCTGACCCTGTGCCCCATGGGAACAGTCCAGTCCGAACTACAAAAGCCATGTCCTTCCCAGAACGGAATCAAGCATCCGAGGACCGGACCGGTTTCGAGGTAACACCTCTCATCAGCCCGGCTAGCTTGACTCCAGTGGTGTGGAGTGCCTGGGACCCACGTCTGGGCATCCCCAGCGCACTTAGGGCGGAATTTGCAAAAACAACAGGTGATGGACCGAATGTGGATCAATGTCACACACTCAACCCAGTCCGAAGATCTGGGCCCAAATCCATCGTTTTTTTGCACTCCACACCACCCCGGGTTAGACAATGGCGATATGCAAATCAGCTCTGACCATGTGCCCCATGGGAACAGTCCAGTCCGAACTACAAAAGCCGAAACCGGTCCGGTCCTCGGGTGCTTGATTCCGTTCTGGGAAGGACATGGCTTTTGTAGTTCGGACTGGACTGTTCCCATGGGGCAACAGGGTCAGAGTTGATTTGCATATCGCCATTGTCTAACCCAGGGTGGTGTGGAGTGCAAAAAAACGATGGATTTGGGCCCAGATCTTTTGACTGGGGGAATGTGTGACATTGATCCACATTCAGTCCATCACTTGTTGTTTTTGCAGTTTATAAAAAGAAGCCATTATTCTTCGACTATTCTGATTGGCCAAAAACTTCTACATGCTGTTCATCCCCATTGTTGATATTGAGGGCAGGGGCATATATTGAAAATAAGTAGAGTCCAAGGCATAGGGCCAGATAAGGAGGGGCCCGCAGAATAGTCAGACAGAAAACCAAAATCATCGCTGGCTAAAATGTTCAAACTTAACCCACTGTACAGGAGGTAGCTGATACAGTGAATCCACTGGGGCTTTCATGGTTGGATCACATCAGCCCATTCAGCTCCAAAGCAGCCACAGGCGTGTAGTGCAGGCCATTGGAATTATAAGATTCTGCAGCCTTGTCATTTTTTACAAAATTATGGATTTACCTCATTTGCCACCAAATTCACTATCTGCTGCATAATTTGCATACTTAGGAAAAAATTGTGTTTGTAGCTCAGACAGATGAAAAGTTGTTCAAAAGCTATAAACAAAGTGACGTGTTGCTGCACAGTGGACAGCCTTTTGGGAAGGTTCACCTGCCACTTAGCTTATTACCGTATTTAAGTTCAAAAGTGATTCTAATAAGGTGACACATTTGCAAAAATGGAAAAATTATGAATTAATACAGTCAAAAAGTGTTATTTTCTTGCTTCATAATTTAGTCAACTCTGCCACATAATGAGGTCTTCTCCTACTGCATAATTCCAGTGGTCCTGCCTATAGTCTACTGGGCCAGGACAATTTTGCACTGCAGCACCTGCAGTGGCGGCCAATACAAATAAAAAGTTGTGGGCAGTGGGATAACGGGAGGAGTGCGCAGTGGTTTAAAAATAAATAAATAAAAGATTTACCTGATACTGCTGGCCGCCTAATGCCTCAGTGCTCCTCTGCTCTCCTGTTCCCAGCAATCCCTGGGACACATCACAGACTCCCCATCCAATACAGACGCTGCTCTCATGCTATACTTAGAATGAGAGCAGCATGGGGATTGGCCTGAGGGGGCTGGTTTGATGCTCGGTCAGCCACAGGGAGTCTGTGCTGTTTCTCCACCCGGCTGTGGAATACAGCTGGGTTGGAGAAACCTACGTGTGCATGTCTGTTTGGCTGACCTAACACAGCCGGCCAAACAGAGATGCGCACTTGTAGAAGTGCGCATCACTCCACCTCCCACCCTTCCAGTGTCAATCAGGATGGCACTTCCCCACCCTTGAATTGGCATACCAGGCATAGCAAGGAAAAATAAAATGATAACATGTTTTATTATCATTTTGTTTTTCTATTATTCACTGCTCAGAAAGCAGTGGGGCGGACCTTCCTCCGTCTTAATGGAGGAGCTGTGGCTGATCCGTACCTGTGCAAAAACAATTGATGGAAAGAATGCAGAACAATGTCATACATTCACCCCAGTACAGATATCTGGGCCTAAATCCATCGTTTTTTTGCACTCCACACCACCCCAGTTCAGACATGGCCATATGCAAATCAGCCTTGACCCTGTGCCTCATGGGAACAGTCCAGCCCGAACTGCCAAGCCATGTCTTTCCTGGACCGGAATCAGGCATCTAAGGACCGGTTTCTGGCTATCAGCTGTCTTCAGCCAGGATAGCTTGACTCCAGTGGTGTGGAGAGCATGGGACTCACGTCTGAGTATACCCAGCACACTCGGGGTGACAAATGCAAAAACAACAATTGATGGACAGAATGCATAACAATGTCATACATTCACCCCAGTACAGAGATCTAGGCCTAAATCCATCCGTACTTGTCATGTTTTTAAGTATACAGAATCAGGGCCGTACTGGGAACCCAAAGCAGCCCTGACAATTTTGTCGGACCGGCCCCCACCCCTGAGAGAGGGGGTTTTAGGGGTCAAGCCTGAAGCACTGCTGCTTAACAAAACCGGCCCCAGCACTGCTCTTTTTGTTGATTGGGGCCAATATTACAGCAGCACTGTAAAACCAGTACCCAGTAACAAAACAGGCCCCCACCGCTCCAAAACTGCCCCCCACCCTTCCAGCTGCCTGAGCAAACCGCTCAATGCCCGCTAAGGCCAGTCCGGCCCTGTACAGAATCAGCAGGGGGTAAAGACGCATTGGTGTGCCAGAATTCATAGGCAGCCCTCTCCACCCAGCGGCTGTCCGCCTACGACCAGCCGCACGCGCCCATTCTCTCGTGTTCTTTAGTGCCCTATCGCCCACGTTCCTCTCACACAGGGCTCCCACGCCCACACAAGCCTCCCCAGACATCAGAAATGTGTTTTCAGCTCATCAAACGCAGGGCCTCTTTAACAAGGTGGCGGTGAATCGCTCCTCACCGCTGCCAGGCACCCACGCGTGGGCAGCTAATGGGAAGTGTGGGTTTCCAGAGAACAAAGCTACTTAGGTTGGTGAAAGAGCCCGCGCTTTTTCACTTCCATCGCATCATATCGTGTGTCAGTGGCAAATTGAATGTTTATCCACCTGTTCTTATCAATATTTCAGCATATGGAGCAGATATTTAACAACGCCCTGGGTGCCCCTAGAAGATGGCATGGGGGAAAAAGGAGCAAACGTCATCAAACAAGTTATTCTGTGTTGTGTCAATAGCATAGCCATGGGCGTCTATTAGTGGTAGCTGGGAGTGTGGGGTGGTAACATGCTACTCCTGCCCTGCTCTGTAGCACCGCGGGCACTGCCCAAGTCACAGGTCTCATAGACCTCAAATCAGAGGCAGGAACAGAAAATATTCAGGAGTCTGCAAACATGTTTACTTCCTGCAGTTTCCACTCTTTGGCCTTCCCCTAGGCCAGTGATTCTCAAAGTATGACCTGGGGGCCCCATGCGGCCCTCCTGACCTTCACATGCAGCCCGTCTGACCTTTACATGCGGCCTCTTGGACAACAGCAGCACTGAGCTGCTGTTAACTAAACAGGGCACTAACATTAAAATGATGTTAAATAAACAGGCATACATGTATTTGAAGGTTAATTAAAGTTAAAGAGAGGAAGTAACTAGGGTGTCCTTCACCGCTTAACTTTAGAAACATCTTCATTTTTAAAGATATCTTGCAGCGTAAGTGCAAAAGTATGATAAAGTCTCTCCAAAAATTCTAAAAGTGTATTTCATTAAGATGCAGAAATGTTTCTTTTTAGTACATCAGATTATATCAGTGCATGGCAGAGTATTTTTTAAAAGGGATAGTTTTCAAACATGAATCCGGTAACATTCACCACCACCCACCCTCACAACAATGCCTAATAGTGAACTAAGAGGTACATCATTGTAATGTGCACTCTGTGGGTGGCCTGTGTTCCAATTATACATCAACAACACCATAGTTTATTAAATCAAACTCTGGAGAAAGTTTTGTACAGCACGTATCCTGAAGTCATGTATTTCAAGGTTTTCTTTCTTGCGTGTCATTATGAATAAAGAGAAGGGAAAGTAAAATGAAACAATTGCCTAGGATCACACAATTTGATTAAGTGGAGAAGCTGGGATTACTTGTTTCACATTGAGCAGTTCAGCCACCAGATGAATGTGCTTCGCTTCCCCAACACCCCCCTTACAGCCAACCAACGCCACCCTGCTAGCATCAGTGCAGCACTCGGCCACATCAATAACCATAGATTTTGGACCCTGGAAAAATGTTTGCGACTATCCATGCTCCAGGCCCTCTAGCATTACAAGCATTGGCAAAGCTAACAGATCTGGGTTTAATGTGATAGCACAAGCAGCGTTAGCACCTTAGAGACCGACATTTGAGAGTGAGTCTGAAGGAGTGGACAGAGAGGGCCTTTGATATAGAGTAGACCCTTGTGCAATTCAATGTAAGCAGGAGGGGTGGGGTGAAAGTTGTGATTTACTACGTCTCGAGCCAATGGCTGAAAGAGTCTAGTTAAACACATCCAATGTGTATATTGCTGGCATTATTTCTGTTTGACAGCTTTATTCTCAAAAGGCAGACCTAAAAAAGGAGACTATTGAAGGGTAAGGATCAGCGGTGGCTGGTCAATAGGGGCGTAGGGGTGGTGCCCCACAAAAGAAACTGCTCACTGTCTGCAGTTCGGCAACGGAATGTAAGCAGACGAATTGACAGGTTTCAATTCGTCTGTTTACATTTTCGGGCTGGGCGGGTGAAAGGGAAAGTGCGCATGTCAACGCACAGGCCTGCAGGGGAGACAGAGAGAGAGCACTCAGAGCAGGAGTCCAGAAGATGGTGGTCTGACTGCGCATGTCAGTAACGAGCGTTGCCCCTCACTCACATTCATAAACCATTAGATATGCTGCGCATGCCTAGTCACTAGTGCAGGCCTCTGAATAGGATCCTGCTCGGGCGGTGACGCGTTTTTCGCAAAGTCGCCCCCTGCCCTATCAAATGCCAGGATACAAAGTACGTAAACAAGGGTCAGCAGCCCCCGTCGCAACCTGCCTCCTGATTTGGCAGTTTAGTATTTGCGCAAAAGAAAAGAGAGGGGAGAAGTTAGTTCCACCACCTTGCAGAGGAGACGCGCGGGACCGGTGGAGAATGGAGATGGTAAGTTAATTTTAATTTAACATATGCTAACACAAGTAGATTAATCATTTGTAATGTAACACAGAGTGAGTAATGAGAGTAGTCGACGTCTGTAATTTGATTAATGGGAAAATAATCAATGTAATTTTTTATTTTATGCATTGTAAATTAATTCTTATATTCGTCTGCAAACTGCTACTCATCCGATGTAGTCCGTGTAATATTTTTGTAATGTAATGCATGCCACAGTAATCAAGGCTCTCCACTGTTATGAGGTGGACTACGCAGTTCAGTCCGCGCCGCTGCTGCCCACACCAGACCTCTACACGTGAGGGCCGCTTGTACTTCTGCTGCTGTGTGTATTCTGTGGCAGGAACAGGGTTGAAGCTGTCAGTGGTGCATCAGGGGTAGAGCTAACGGTGGCTATACGGGGGCCTTCTGACCGTCACCCCCCCCACCCCAATCCTAAAGTTTTTTTGTTTTTTTACTACTCAGTACGGGAATGAGGGGCCCATTTTTTAAGCATGCACCAGACCCATGGCATCCTTTGCTATGAGTTTGCGAGGAAGACGGTCTCCTCGGGAGCGTAGCTGTCATTGGTGTAGCAGGTGCAGTGACACCGGGTCCCAGAGCACCGACGGCAAACCGAACCCTGATTATTGCCAGAGGGTCCACTTCCTTCCTTGCACAAGTGTACACCACTGCCCCGCCACTGCTGTCTTGCTTTCCTGGTTGCTGTCCTGTGTTGTGTGCAGCGGAGGCCGCTGACAGGCTGGGGAGCTCTGAGGTGCTAGAGGGAGACTGAGACGAGGCACTACAGAGGATTAACCTAGAGTAACTGATAATGGATGGGGCACTGTGGGGATGAAATGTGGAAACAAGCGGGAAAAATAAATATAAAACACATATTGAGAGAAGGTAGAGCGAAGGGAAGATAAGAGAAATGAGACCCTGGAAGGAAGGAAGATCAGAGGGGTGACTGAGAAAGGGACAGGAGACGGGTAGAAGAGCTAGGAGGGGAGAGCGGAAAAAGGGACAGAGCAAGAAGAGGAAAAGAGTGCAAGAGAGGTTGAGGAGATGCAGTACATGATTTATTAGACTGACTGAAGGTCAGACAGCTGTAGGCAGTATTTTCTTGATATACCTACTAACTAGTGCTATCTGGAAGGCTAGCGCCTCTCACTACTGCACTGAGCTAGTACATTAAGACTCATCCATTGCAGGCCCCCTCTCATAGTTGTGGGCCCTGAAGCGCCTTGGACCATCACAAGCATCTATGACTCAACCATGTAGAAGCGAGACAGCATCCTTGGGGTGAGTCAGAGATGAATCAATTGTTTGGTGCAGTTCAGCTGGGCTCATATTATACACAGCATAACGGACATGTTTGCCCTATTGTTGCATTCTCAGGACACAGCAGAGCCCACAGACGCTAGTGTAGCCTCTTCTGCAATATGGACCACAACAGCACTATATGTGCAAAAATGTGAAGGGGCATTCCTCTACTTGCACAGCGAATGCAGAGGAGATGGGGAAGAAAACTCAGAGCAGGAGTCCAGAAGATGGTGGCCTGACTGCGCATGTCATGTGAGTGAGGAGCGTTGCTCCTCACTCACATTCACAAACCATTAGGCATGCTGCGCATGCCTAGTCACTAGTGCAGGACTCTGAATAGGATCCTGCTCAGGCAATAAGTATGCTTATTTTTTTTACTGTATTCATTAAATTAAGGGAGGCCTACTGGCTAGAAATTGCTGCCACTCAGTCTACTCTAAAGCCCTCATTAGTAGGGAGCTCCATTAGAAATACCGCACCCAAGAGTAACAATACCACAAAGATGGGTGTTTCCACGTTGCAAGATACTGGGCCACTATTATGTGCTCGGAAATAAATTCATGAAACTCAGCTTCCATACCAATTGCAGCGGGGATTTCCGTCATGCTGGACATCATGTGACCGATCGGTTTCTTCCAAAGAAAGGGGGTAGTTTGCAATAATGTATTAGTACCACACATCACAGGGGACACTACGCTTGGGACAGCGCTGGCCACTGCCTAGCACGCTAACGTGGGTAAAAGCACCGCAGTATGAGAAGCCACCACAGGGCACCACAAGCCCTCCCACCCATGTAGCTACCATTAAATATTGATGAGAAATCATTGTTGTTACTCATTTATCTTAAACAACTAACACCCAGTGACAAAGCCAATCATAATGACAGGCTTTAAGCGTATGTCAGTTGCTGTGCCATTTATCTGGATAAAATTACATCTCAGAGCGAAACCAAAATACTGGTCTGATGGCACACTATGGAAATCACTGAAATGTATTTGGCATGTTCCTTTATAGGGAGCACCCACTTTTTTCATCTCACTTAAAGACCTGTCCGCACATATTTCTATATGACTGGTTGTAGCTTTGGGTTGCAGCAGGGGGTGCTTCCCAAAATCTGGTTAGAGCAAATTTTTCCAAAGTTAAGGCTGCATGCAGTGCAAGACACTGGGCAAGTATACATTTTAAAGGGCTAAAGTTGTCATGCAGAACAATTTACAAATTACAGTAACTGTTAAACAAATTAATGCAAGAAGATACAGGGCAGTTTTTAATGTGTTTAGTATTTCAAGACTATACGTTCCCACTGCTTAATGAGCCTTGGTTTATCGCTGCATTCATTTGCTTTAAAATGCACCATTTGCCAATGTTTTTAAATTTCTTTCTCAGGAGAGGGACCATCCTTAGACCCCAGGTTTGTCCATTGAAGCCAAAGCAGTCTTGCTTAGTACCCTAGCCCTCTTTTATGAATGCCTAGAAGAACTGCATTTTTAGTCCATTTATCACAGAAATAGTGCTGAAAATCGCACTAAAAAGATGGCAATAATTTAAAAATTACTTCACGGGGGCGAATCCCTCGCCCCCCCCCCCCCTTATTGCTGTTGAGCTGGAATGCTACGCTCACTCGCATACGTTGATTTGTCTTGCATACGCCTCACCAGTTTCAAATTCCACTAGCCGCCACTGGTAAGGATGGGAAAAGGGGTCAATCCTGCGTTGTCATCAGTGATTAAATGGGTCATTATGTGGCTTCCTCTACCCCAGGCTTTTTGGCAAATTGACATCCATGGACATGGCAACTTTTTAGGTCTCGGCCTAGCGTACACTGCGCAGCAGAGAAATTTTGATCTCCAGTACTGGCACTTTAACCCGCCTCTCTCTTCCATTGGCTAGCTTCATAAATGGAGGCTAGCATTGGAAGAGAGATGTGGCAATCATTTTGGGAGCAGATCCGTGGGCGTTTCTGTGTTTTTTTTTAAGCCCCGCCCCCTTTGTTTCGTCATTCAGAGGTGGGCCATTGTGGGTGTTTCCTTTTTTTTTTTTACACAGATGTTTTTTCGTCAGTCTGTGCCAGCTCGGTCCCGGTCCCCTCTGAAGCCTCTCCTTTACATGTCATGTTTTTGTGACTCGGCTCTTTGACTGTTGAACCCTGCCAGGCACCTGGATCCATCTCCCATGCTCGCCGTGGATGCATTACTGTGTTTTGAACATATTCTCTTGCCTGTCTGCGCCTGCCTGTCTTCCAGGCTTGCCGTGCAGGCATTACTGTGTTTTGTACATGGCCTCTCACTTACATATTATATATCTAGGCTATTATTATTATTTTAGAAAACTCAAGCGTCAATCTTAATCGGAAAAACTTGAAATGTGTATACACGTTCGGCAATTTGACAAACACAGCGCTATCATGTAGTCCTTCTTTTATGCCCATGCCGGGGCCTTTTGCTCTCCCCTGAGAGCTTCCTACACATAGAGCCGTTCACTGTAGACCAATCGATGCTCTTGTTCATTCGTCCACCATTGGTGTCCAATGGTTGCGCGTCTTGCTGAGCAGCCGTCCCCGTTAGCCGCACCCGGCAGTCTTGGCGGGGCTGTGTAAGATCAGAGGGGCGGGTTATGCGCGGGATCAGTGAGAGGCAGCGACGCAGCATCCCAGGCAGGGAGCCCCCGAAGACGGGTAGGTGTTGCCGAGAAGGACAGCTGCAGCCCCAAACCTCCGCCCACGGTGAGTGCTGTGATACTCGCGTGTTCACGCTGCCCTGGACACTGCATGGCCATAGAGGGACGCTGCTGGTGCCATCGTTCCCTGGTGTGCATGGGGAGGCGGCGCCCGCTGCAGACACTGCGCCTTGTGCATGTTTACGGGATGCTCCGCTGTCAACGGGGCACCCAGTGCGCAAGCTGTGGCAAACGTGGGAGTGCTTCAGTAAAACCTATTTCCTCCTTGGATTTGCGACGTGGGAGTGCGTTTATCAAACCGTTCATCCCTGAATGTGTCAGCACTGCCTGTTCAAAAAATATTTGTGTTTACCTGTCAAAAATGCACTTGTATTTTTGCTGGAATACCGCAGCTGCGACCCTGTGAAAGAAACATGCCTTAGCTGGGCTTTCAAACCTGCCTTCTAAGTCGAACAGGCCTGCTTATCTAAAGTACCCTTCTGTACCAGCTCACTTGGCTCTGTATAGGACCGTTTACTATGCCTATCTGCTTGTCAGACCTCCTCTAAGCAGGCCTGCTTATTTACTAACGTGGTCTTCTGTACATGTCTCTTACCTGATGCCTATGAATCTTCCTGACAAATCCTGATGCCTTATTGCCTGGGAGTCGGTGCTGTGCTTGCAGCAATCTCCATTAAGTTTATATCTACATGGTGTTGTGATGGCTGCCTTTTCTTTCACCTCAGCCACTTTTCTCGTACCGCCGTCGCATGCCCGATAGTTCCTTGCTCCACCCTCCACTTCCTTGGCCCCCCTCTGTCCCTTCCCTCCTGATTCTTCGTGCCCTCTGTGTCACTGCCCCCTTCCGTTGGCCCTCCCTCCTCCCATCCAGTTATCCTGCCTGCCCTCTATCGTCTCGCCTCTCCTCCTCGGCCCTTCCTTCTCTGTGCCTCTTCAGACTGGGCCATGCTGGCGCCGGTCCGGCCCCGGCTAGGGGTGTCCCTCTACACCCTGCCACAGCCTGACCTCTTCCTTCGCTCAAACCTACCTCAGAGCGACACGTTTCCTGGTTATTGTGTGCTGGAGAGATGAGCGGCGGGCGGGGCAGGAGAGTTGTCGAAGTTCAGGCAGGCTGTCCCTGGTTCCGAGGGAGGACAGCGGACAGTCTGTCGAGGTTGGTGACCGCTTGCGTTGAAGGATCGGCTCCGGCGTGAGGTACTGCAATCTGTAGTGTGACCCGGAGCTCCAGGTGTATGTATGACTGTACTGGAGTCTCGATATGCTCTGGAGTTAGACGAGTCTCAGAGAGGCACCAACAGACTACTACTATCTGAAGTGTAGGTCTGCCTTGATATGAAGTGGAGGTGTGCCCCTGTCTGTGAAGTGTAGGTCTGCGTGTGCCCCTGTCTCTATGTCCCTTTTTATTTGAAGGTCTGCGTGTGTCCCTCTCTATTTGAAGGTCTGCGTGTGCCCCTGTTTATTTGAAGGTCTGTGTGTGCCCCTGTCTATTTAAAGGTCTGCGTGTGCCCCTGTCTGTGAAGTGGAGGTCTGCATGTGCCCCTGTCTGTGAAGTGGAGGTCTGCGTGTGCCCCTGTTTGTGAAGTGGAGGTCTGCGTGTGCCCTTGTCTGTGAAGTGGAGGTCTGCGTTGTGCCCCTGTCTGTGAAGTGGAGGTCTGCGTTTGCCCTTGTCTATTTGAAGGTCTACGTGTGCCCCTATCTATTTGAAGGTCTGCGTATGCCACTATCTATTTGAAGGTCTGCATGTGCCCCTGTCTGTGAAGTGGAGATCTGCGTCCGTTACGGAAGCAAATTTTTGTGTGTTCTTTTTGCATTGTGAGGTGGAAACCACTTTTCTGTGTATGTGTGGCACTGTGTGTGTGGCTCTGTGTGTGTGTGTGTGTGGCTGTGTGGGTGGCTCTGTGTGTGTGTGGCGCTCTGTGTGTGTGTGGCTCTGTGTGTGTGCAAATGCAATAGGTTTCGCATTTGCGAGAGATTAAGCTATTGGCATTGTAAATAACAATCCCATTTAATTATATGTTTTCAAAACCAACACATAAATAAAAATGTTGTCATTCACAATGCCAATAGCTCTAACTTTTACAAAGGCGAGACCGTTGCATTGTAAATGCTTGTTTTCTTATATAAAGCATGGACAACTGTGGGACAGCTGCTTGAAGATGCTTGCTGTTTTGACAGATAAGACAACGGGAATAGTACGCTGAAGAAATTTGTCGGGTCTTACAATTTGGCTCAGTGATGTATCCAGGATTCAAATCCTTAATCACTTGGGGAATCAGATCCCAGTCACAGCGAAAATGGTCAAACTGGGTCCTCGGTTATTGAAAATGTTTGAGAGATATGACCTTTGGCGGGAAATGTATATTGTTACTGTGGGCAATGGCTTTCCCCTTTGATGCAACGCCCTAGGATATTTGGTATTAAAGAATTAACCCCGATCTGCCGCTCTAACCAGCAACATTTCTCTCATCCCTGTCTTGTGCGGGAGTAGCCCTCTGATACCGGAGTATAGTACGGGGGAGGCGGACCGGAAGGCAGAGCATACGGAGATGTAGCCTGTTTGCCAACCACCCGCGCGCGAACCCCCCTAACATATGCTGTAATTAACTGATAAAGAACGACGCATCTGTAGCAGCGACAGAAAAACACAGAAACGCGCAGTCGGAGGTGCTCGCCCGCGCCCACGTCGCCGGGTTCTGCTAATGAACGTCTCAATGCGAAATGGAAATTTAAGCGGCCCTGACGAGCAAAAAAGCTCCCTCTTGCCAGCCGTCCGTGGATCCCGCGAGATGATTAATACGCGTTGGGAGCCGGGTAGGAGGTGATGTTCGCTCGCTTGCTGATTTCTGGAGGTTTCATCTCTCGGTTTCTTGTCCGCGCTGTTAATAGAATTTCCATTAGCCACGAGCGAAGGCGGGATGGCCCATCAGTAAATCGGCACATTTCTCCTCAGCAGTGTCCCTGAAAGCCCATTAGAGCGCACGTGCCACGCTGTCATATTTGTGGAGAGCAGCCTGGCACGCGACTGGGTCCCCGTCCACCACCCCCCTCCCCAGAGCTAACAGTTTATCGGCGGCACTGGTTAACTTCCGGTGTAGGCCGGGTCACCGCAGGTGCTGATAGGGTTACCAACTGGCAGGGTGCAAATTCAGGACGGTCAGTGTAAAAATTCAGGACAAAGGGTCAAAATTCAGGACAAAAATTCAGGACAGAAGGTCAAAATTCAGGACAAAAATTTGGGACAAAACATAAGTTTTACAGACATATCCGAGGAGGTGGCACAATAATATATAAGTAAGTAAACAGACAACCAAAATAAATACAGGTAAAAATAAGTTTATATAAGGTTGAGCCAATCGATGAGTTTTTCAGTATGCGCGCAACTTTGCAAAGCGACATCGGGCCCTTTCTGCAATCAAGATTTGTGCTAGTAACAATAAACATTAATAAATAGTATTTCTTTATTTGTATGTTGAAATCTGTCTTTTAACTGTACAGTGAAAACGGTGTTAGTTATTTTATTTGTATTTTCTCCAGCATGGCGCCAATACAAAAGCAGAATGCTTTGCCCTAGTCCCATGCAGGAGAAGGCACCCCACATGCTGTCACTACAATTGGGCCCATTGGCACTTATAGAATGACAATCAGCTGCAGGAGGGAGGTCCGGGAGGGGTGGCTGCAGGCAGCCTCTTCAGTTTAAAAGATAAGAGCGAGAGGCCCGAGTGAAATCTTTTTAACTCACGGGGCCTCTCGCATAGGAAACAGCATTCCTTTCTGAGATTTCCTATTTCGATTTTAGTGTGATGTCTGTAAGGCGTCCGTAATTTGGGATCCCCAAATTACGGACGCCTTGTGGACATCATACTAAAATGACGGACGGTCCGTGAAATTTACGGACGGTTGGTCACCCTAGGTGCTGACGACGCACATCACCCATTAGTTGTCTAACTGCATGCAGTGCTGGAAATGGAAAAATAGAAGTGCAGGTACTCTTCACCAGAGCACCTGCTTGTTTCTGAGAAGCGCTGGTACTCTCCAATTAAAAGTATAGCATTTCGCTTGAGAAGGGCGGGCAGCCTCCCGCTCAAAATAATAAAGTGTTGGTACTAAAGCACTGCCTGCTTGCAAGTATGACCGTCCCAAAAGTCACACAAGAACCGCTGGTGTGAGGTGATCACGGATGAAAAGCGGCTGAAGCTGCACCGTTCCACCGTGGGCCATGGCGCCCACCAGGGAATTGCTGGTGGGCCTGCCACCAAGCCACCCACATGCCTGTCATCACAAGGCGTGCTGGACGCTGTGGCGTAAGCCTTCATACCTGCTGCAGGCCTCATCCAAGGCAATGGGTGGCAATGTGAGGACATCTGTGCTCTGGCAGCGTACAGTGGAGGGGGTGCTGGAGATAGTCCTTCTTTTACCCAAGAAGGGGGCTGGGGAATTCATCAAGCACAAGCCAACATCCTTGATACCCATCTTACCCCACAATTACATCCAGACTGCGAGAAGTCCCTATCCTGCGTTGTAGAGGGTGGCAAGAGCCTGTGTCAGATGGAGAGCTCCTGCACGGCCATAGAGCCCGATGGAGAGCTGCTGGGACAGATTATTATTACATGAGCAGGTCATCAGCACCGAGACAACAGCTCCTGAATGAATTGGGCCTCAATGTCAATAACTTGCTAGTCCAGCACTTTCAAGTAAGTGCGGCCCACACCGAAGCAGCTTTGCATTTAATGCTAAGGACAAAGAGCCACCAAAATGGACCATGAAGATGCTCACAAAGAAAGTCTTCCCTGGCCCAGGTTAATGCACCAGCTCCAAATAGGTCTAAATCCATGCAGCTACTGTGGGGGACTTACGCCCCAGAGCGAGGTGCGCCCATCCAAAGGTAAGACATATGGGGAGAGGAGTTGGCCTAACAGCTGGGCGTTCAATCTCGAATCTGGGGAACTGAGTTCGAGTCTCCGCAATGACGCTGAGCATCCTGTGATTCTGGTCAAATCACGTAATCTCCCCGTGCCTAACAAAAATGAATGTGTCCTCATGTAATGCAACTGGTGCTATGTGAAGCGCTCTGATACCCGATTCGGGTCATGTTCGCGCTATATAAAACTCTGTAAAAAAAAAATATATCTATATATACCAAGTGTGAACAGCACAAACACTTCAAATGGGTATGGTGCGGTGGGGAAGGCCCATACAGCTGTAAGTCGAAGATCGCAGATACGATACACTATCAAGGTAACGCAGGATGAGAAGCTGATAAAGTGGTCCCTAGCATCTCTTTGGTGCAGCTAGGAGAAAAGCACCATCCAGCCCACAATAATGGCAATGGTAAGTTCAGGATTCAAGCATCCCAGGACTGATCTACAAAAGTTCCACCATAATCTTTCTGAGCCACAGAGTCCCCGCTCATGAACACACAAAGGCACATCTTTATTTGTGAGTGTTTTGAACTCTTGCCTATCAAAGGGTCATTCAAATGCTCAACCCACTACAGGGTAAAGGAAGGACAGACTTTGATGTTCGTCACAGACTTTGAATCTGGGATACTGCTGGCATGTGGCATAGCCGGGGACCTGCAACTGGTCCAATTTGTCCTTAATGTAGTGTGAAATGAAGGACCTCTAAAAAAACTGTGAACATTGTTTGAAGCATAAACATATAATACTGCGCGTGGTTCCTGCAAAAAGCCAGTCGCATTCTTTGACTGGTGCATTTCCATTCTCTTCTTCCTCCAAATGGAATAGGAGCTGAAGAATTTGTGTAGGCATGTGTGATTGGACTAGTCTAATAACCCAGCATTGGCATCACCAATAGTTGGTACCCTGAGCTCATGGCAACCCGGCATGGAAGGATATTTGTGGAAACGGGTGTGCCTAATTGCACCATCAAAAGGTGAGAAAACTCACACCCGCTGTATAAAACCATGAGCCCAAGGAACACTGCATGGACAGCAGAGGAAGAAGAGGGTAACCTTTTCGGGAATGAATGAAACCCACTCATGCCATTTCTCCAAGGGGCTGTCATGTGATGATCCCTAGAGATGAAATCTACAAACAGAAGGAAGCACTGGCGGGTCATAAATCAGTCAGACAGAGGGCTCATGGGGCTCAATCTCAATGCATTACCGCATATCAATCTTGGACTTTTTTCTTTTTAGTTCGAGCCTGGATAGCGCATGAGCTGCTCTGCAAGGCATGCTGTATTCAGGGATGGACTTGAAGCTCCGCCCACTCTCCGCCCATATTTTTCAATGGCTTGTGTCATTATCCTTTGTAAACGCTGGCTCTTCATTGATCAATAGGATTAGTAGTCCCTCCTTAGTACCACCTTGTCGCATCCTGTAACCTTCCATAAGGACTGGCTCTCTTACATGTGTTGTTACTCGGTAGGCTTTAATTACAGCCTTCAAGCACTATTTTGTTTAAATTGTTTTCACCTGCCTGCTGTTGCAGGCAGGACACGCTCGCTCCTAACACTTTATTTTTTTTTGGCACAGCACCCCACAGTGGTGGCCGCACCTTTGATTTATTTGCAGCGCTGAACATGACTGCATGTTTTTTTTACTCTTTAATCCCTTTTGTTGGTATTTCCAAGCGCCCCATGCCGTGCTTGCGCATTAATGGTGGCTGCGCCCCTTTCTAGAGATGCGTCTTGTCTACAGAAAGAGGCGTGGCATCTATTAACGTGCAAGTGCGGCATGGGGCGCTTGGAAACAAAAAATATTTGCTACGCAATAGGTCTCGCATTTGCGAGAGTTTAAGCTATTGTCATTTACAATGCAAATAGCTCAAACTCTCATAAATGCGTGACCTTTTGCATTACAAATGCTTGTTTTTCCTTTTATTGAGAAAGGGATGAGGTATTGAATTTTTTTTTTGAACACTGAAAGGAAGCTCTGTTATGCTACACTAGTTTTGCTTTATTTACCAGCAGCCACAAACAAAGACACTACATTGACCACAATCCCCTGTGGGCCGTCCTCTCACCAGATCACCCTCTTTTCTTGCTGCTTACCAGCCCACAATTTAAAAGTATGCATGACTGTAAGATAATTTAAGTTTGTTTGTACTGCTTTTTTAGTCGTGTTGCCTTGCTTATTGCCTACAGTAAACTATGTTACTTCTATTCCTACCTTGCTGCCAAGGGCCTGTGTTTCGACAACCAGCCACTCTGCTGCAAGACTGAATCAGGAGATAGGACAGTGCCACAGGGTACCTTGTTTAAGCGCAACACGCCCTCCCTCCTTTCTGTCCTCAGGGCTGTATTTAATGTCAGCAGCCCTCACTGCGCATTCAATTGTAAAGTCTGTACAGGACCATGATATTTGGACAATTTATTACAACCAAAAGTATCGTGAGTAGGGTGCGATAAGAATGATTCAAAACTGTGAATCAATCACAAAGGCGAATGGGTTATTAATCCAGGAGATTGCTTAGGTTTAAATGATCTCAATTGACGAATATTCTCCATCTGCACCACAGGAATAGTGATCCCTGGGAACCAGACATAGAATTCCCTCAAATCCTGATGTAAGTTAGGCAGGAGGGTGAAAATAATGAGCACTTCCGACCCTTTATGTTTGTAGTTAAGCTTTGTTTCAACTCCTAGAAGAGATAGCTGTAGCATTTTTTTGCATTTCACTGTGTATACTTCTTAACTTCATCATGTGGTAGGGCAGGACACTTCTGGGTCAATATAAATTTTTTGTTTTCCGCTTTTATGTTGGTTTTGCAAGGCGATCTACATTATTTCAGTTCATTACGGCCTCCAGTTCCACCTCAAAAACTGATGGCATGGTGCTAAGTATTGATTTTGAAGAGGAACAACGTGTAAAACAATATAAATATAATTTATTCACTACTTCGAAATCACAAAAATTTCCGAAGGCCATGTCTTCTTTCATTAAGCCAGCAGCCTCAGTCATTGGCTTCTGAGTTGCTAAAGCCCTTTGAGAAAGCCTGACCTTGCCTGGTGCTAGCAGGCTACGCCCAGTGCATGATAATTCACACGTGTTAGAGGAAAATGTTATCAACAAGGGTACTTACTATGCACTGGCAGTGGTAAATGCCCCGGTTACTTACCGGTAATCTTCATTACTCCGAGCCTAGTCTTCCTCGCCACAGTAATCACTAATGAGCATCCTGCTCCCACAGAAACTCCAAGCAAAAGTTTTTCAACAATGTTTATTACGGTCACAAGGTTACACAGCTTCAATATGCCTACAACCCAAGGGCCGGCAGCGTTTGAGATGTTATACTGCAATATAATACACAGCTGATACTCCGACATCCCGGGGGTTCGGCAGCGTAGTGTATACATGAACAAAGTGTCATACAAATCTTAGTTGCAGAACAATAGAAATAGCATCAATGGAAATAAAAAAGATGGGGACTCTCTTTGTGCGTACCTGCTGCCCGTTTGCTGGTGGACCAGCTTCCTTCTTGTGGACCCAGGCTACTCCTCGCCGGACCCGCTCCGCGGGTCCCGCTTCGTGTCTGGGAGCTGAGGAACTTCGGGAGTGCGTGCAGACGCCAAGGGTGCCGGTAAGCCTTGCAGGGCTGCGAGCAGCGTGGTCAGGGACTCCATATCCCAGGAGTCCCTGATAGCCCGCCTGCAATCACCTGGGCCGCTCTCCCTGCAAGCCCCGCCCCTTCACCTACGGAGCTAAAAGTCACCGCTCCCACTACCTCTTTGGGACTCTCTTTGTGCGTACCTGCTGCCCGTTTGCTGGTTGACCAGCTTCCTTCTTGTGGACCCAGGCTACTCCTCGCCGGACCCGCTCCGCGGGTCCCGCTTCGTGTCTGGGAGCTGAGGAACTTCGGGAGTGCGTGCAGACGCCAAGGGTGCCGGTAAGCCTTGCAGGGCTGCGAGCAGCGTGGTCAGGGACTCCATATCCCAGGAGTCCCTGATAGCCCGCCTGCAATCACCTGGGCCGCTCTCCCTGCAAGCCCCGCCCCTTCACCTACGGAGCTAAAAGTCACCGCTCCCACTACCTCTTTGGGACTCTCTTTGTGCGTACCTGCTGCCCGTTTGCTGGTGGACCAGCTTCCTTCTTGTGGACCCAGGCTACTCCTCGCCGGACCCGCTCCGCGGGTCCCCCTTCGTGTCTGGGAGCTGAGGAACTTCGGGAGTGCGTGCAGACGCCAAGGGTGCCGGTAAGCCTTGCAGGGCTGCGAGCAGCGTGGTCAGGGACTCCATATCCCAGGAGTCCCTGATAGCCCGCCTGCAATCACCTGGGCCGCTCTCCCTGCAAGCCCCGCCCCTTCACCTACGGAGCTAAAAGTCACCGCTCCCACTACCTCTTTGGGACTCTCTTTGTGCGTACCTGCTGCCCGTTTGCTGGTGGACCAGCTTCCTTCTTGTGGACCCAGGCTACTCCTCGCCGGACCCGCTCCGCGGGTCCCGCTTCGTGTCTGGGAGATGAGGAACTTCGGGAGTGCGTGCAGACGCCAAGGGTGCCGGTAAGCCTTGCAGGGCTGCGAGCAGCGTGGTCAGGGACTCCATATCCCAGGAGTCCCTGATAGCCCGCCTGCAATCACCTGGGCGGCTCTCCCTGCAAGCCCCGCCCCTTCACCAATCACACCATCTATATACCAACGCTTGCTCCACCGCTACGCGGGAGCGAGCGGGAGCGCGCCGGGAGAAGCCCGGGACAAGGGCGGGACCGTCTGTGGCCGTCCGGGGCCGGAGGAGGCCGGCTGGGCCACATCCCTTGGCCCCACAAAGCGGACATCCAGCCACCAGGACTATGGCTTCAGGAACCCGGTCTTGCAAGACAAAGAAATCTGCTGGAGACGTTGTTTTAGGTACTATGGACCAGTTCATAACCCGTGCTGTTTCCATAGTTGAGAAGGAGATAATCTTGGCTGAGCGAAGGTTGTCTCGGGACTCCTTTAGCACGTCTAATAAGCGCTCTTCTTTGGGCGCCATTGCCCTAGCTGATAGCCCTGGTCATATCCCATCAACTCCCTTAGTAATAGTTGATTCCCCCACCATTGACGAGAGAGTGAGTCGGATTAGGGCTAGCTTAGAAAGGGTAACCACTACAGCTCCAAGTATTGTGCTCGACCCGACACACTCCACTTCCTCTCTTTTTAGTGTTCCATCACCAGAGAGGCAGATTCCAGATCGCACTGCAAACACCCCTGATGATTCGGGCCCCCTTGTGCTTGTTAATATAGCGGTGAATTCCCCATCCACTGCAGGCCATTCTGATACTAACACTCCTAAAGTGGTGGTCCCCGAAACTGTACCTGTAGGGAATCTAACCCTAGGCACCGTCCCTCAAAAGAAGAGAAAGCGTCCCACTAGTCCCCGTAGGGGAGGCTCTCTAAAACCTCACAGTAAGGTTAGTAGGAACATCACACCAAAAGGGGGTATTACCCCGAATCAGGTTCCTCACTCAAAACCCCAAGCGTCCCATATTGGAGACGCTGCTGTCGAGGGCACTCCTGGGCAATTGGCCCCTATAGATGCTAGCATTTTCCCCCAAGTCGAGAGCATCATTAAGTCTGTGGTGATGCCACTTGTAGATAAGATCGATGGCCTCACACGCAAACTAGCCTCACTTGAGCAGTCAATGCTTGACAACTTTTATGCAGTGAAATCGTTAGTTAAATTTCACGCTAAAACCCAGGCTGAAGAAAACGGTGGGCTAAGGAGCGGTGCCGCTCCAACAGTTCCGTCTAATCCGACAGCCCTCCCTGATCCCTCACCTAGTTTAAAAAAAACGCCTGCCTTGGCTAAGGCTCCCAAACCTATTACTGGAACCATACCCCTCCCATCGACCCCTACCCCAGAGTCTAGTTTGGCACGTCCAATGAACAAATCCAGCACCCATGCACCAAAGGCACCCAAGGTCAAATTTGCTGCAAATCCCAAGCCCACCACTTCCAAAACTAAGGCATCTGGAGATACAGTGACCGTAAGCAAGGGCGCCGCAATCATAATCACATCCCCTCCTACTTCTGCTTCGCATGTAGCGCCCAAATCCCCAGCAAAAACCACAACAAAATCCCCAGCCAAAGACAGGATAAAACGGCGTACGCCAAATGCTAGCCTTCCTCCTGGCTGTAAGCCCTATGTGGTTATCTTAACAGGGGTACCTGAGCTTGAAGAGGGCTCTTGTGAGTCCTATTCTGAACTCAAACACAAGACACTCTCCTGGCTAAAAGCTAATAGACCCCTCCCAGGGCACATCGATGGCAGAATAGCCTTCGTCCGACGGGTGGGTTGGATCAGTAACAGACGTAAGGCTATTACCGGGGACTGTGTGTTGATTAATTTCAATGATCCCAGAGCTGCTGGTATGATTTGTAGCCAACAGTCGCAGCACAACTTTTGCGACATACAAACTAGGGATTTGGGGTATTTTTATCACCCCCCCCCCCTTAATGGGGCTTAATAATAATAATAATTTCTTTCAAGATGGGGGTAGAGGTGTATGGTTCCCTCATTACCCAACCTTGGATCCTAGAGCAAGGGCATGGACCCCCTCCGAACCAATCACCTCACAGGGTTGGGGCTGGTGACTTAACACCTTAGAGGTAACAAATGTCTCCCCCCAAAGGGCTAACACAACTTCTCTGGTAGGGGAGGTACCGCTGACCAACATTGTTGTGCCCCATCCCTCGCCTATCCCAATCCTACCCATTTCTTCAGGTGATGGGACAGATAAACTCGAACTAGTGGATAGTCCTCAAATTTCGGGTCCTCAGGGTGAGATAAGCGGTCATAAAGAATCCCAGCATCATGCCCCTTTGAAATTCATTAGTTGGAATGTGGCAGGCTTAAGCAGTAAGCTAGATGTCCCAGACTGGGTGGCGCTCGTTGAACCCCACTCAGTTTGCGCATTTCAAGAGACATGGTGCGTAGAGCCAAGGCACCGAGTAGGTAATGCCACCTTTTTTGTCCCGGCAGAAATCCCAGCCTCGGGAAGAGGTCGCCCCTTCGGAGGTCTCTTGGTTTGGATAAACATTACTTTGGGATGGAGGGTACACCATCACCCCCAAAAAACTCCAGATTTGATGCACCTCACTGTAACTTGCCCGAGGAGAGCAGAAAAACTGGAGATTATTAATATCTATACACGTGGGGCCTCCGGGAGAGCTTTGTCACCAACGCTCTTGGACCTGGAGGCAGCCCTGGGTGAGTGCTGTAGCGATTCCCTAATTTTGGTCATGGGGGACTTCAATTGCACTTTCGAGCCTTTGTTACCCGATGAATCCCTGGATCTAAATGATGAAGACTCTAGGAGAGGTGTCCCGTCACTTGACTTGCCCATTATAAATAGTTGGACCCCCAGAATCATCCAACTAAATTCCCTCACTTTAGAGCACGGCCTAAGGGCAGCCAATGGGAGGACACCATCAGACCTAGTGGGGGCTCATACATATAACAGGGTCGGCCATTCTTCCCGGATCGATTATATCCTTCTAAACTTTTCTTTGTGGGCTCACATGAAGGATATGGTAGTCCTACCCTCCCTGGACAGTGACCATAACGCCCTTTCTTTGACCCTATCAACCTGGTGGAAAGAGAACCTCCCTGGAAGTGGAAACCATGATGCTCTTGCAACAGGGCCACTGGGAGGAGTGGTCCCAACAAACTGCTTAAGACGCTTGAAATGGGACAAAGTGGCAATAGATGAGGAGAAAATGGCATGTATCAGAACTGTTACTTCCACAGCCTGTGCCATTTTAAAAAGTCAGCCCATTTGCCCCAATCAGATTACAGCATTGTTCTGTGAGGTCTCACTCTCAATTGGGGACCTTTTCAAGGCCAAAGCAAAAAAAGGGAACCCTAATCGCAATAATCAACAAGGCAAGTCGGGATGGTACACGAAGGAGTGTCGTGCCAAGAAGAGAGCCCTGATACTGGCGGTGAAAAGTGGAAATGCCACCCTAATATCCGCTGAACGGAAGGGCTATAAATCTGAGCTCAAAACAGCAAAGAGAGACTGGGAAGACAAGTTCTGGCAGGATCTCCGAGCTGCCAGCAGCGGAAAAAACGCAAAAGCTTTCTGGGACTTAGTTCACAAGAAGAACAGAACCCTTGACACAGTTATCACCTGTAATATAACCGAGGACTTATGGTTTACACATTTCTCGAAATTGTATACTGCAACCGCAGTTGAAGCGTTGGATTTCGTTTTACCACAGCCCCTTAGAGTGATGGAAAGATTCGAGGAAAGTCTGTTTACTAAGATAGAAGCAGAAAGTGCAATAAAATCTCTGGTTCCACGCAAGGCGGCTGGCCCCGATGGTCTTCCGGGTGACTTACTCCGAGCTGACATAGATCATTGGAGCACACTGATCTCCTCGGTTTTGAATGCTGCTTTGGAAGGCGCACCTCTGCCTGCCTCTTGGATGGCCGCTGAAGTGGTTCCCCTTCACAAAAAAGGCTCGAGAGATGACCCAGGGAACTACAGGCCAATCAGCCTGATCGACTGCTCACAAAAAGTCGCAGGCAAGGTTCTTTTAACAAGAATACAGCAATGGGCAGATGAGAACAGGATCCTTTCGGATTTTCAGGCAGGGTTCCGTGCTGGTACTGGAACAATTGAACAATCGCTAAGGCTTCTTATGATCCACTGGAAGGTCGTCACAATTGGGAAGGGTACATTATATCTGGCCTTCATCGACCTCCGGACGGCCTTCGATTTGGTCCCCAGAAATAATCTATGGAAGGTTCTTAATGATCTTGGCCTGCCACCTTACCTGCTCCACCTGGTCATGAAGTTTCATGAAAACAACTACGCCCAAATTCGCTGGGGTCCCAATGGCCAAAAAACCCGAAGAATAGATGTGAACAGAGGAGTGCGGCAAGGGTGTGTTCTCGCCCCAACACTCTTTTCGCTCTATGTTAATGGGGTGGTGGACCACTTGTCAAGGATTCCAGCAGATGCCCCTCGTCTGGCAGGTCGCTCCATCCCCACCCTGCTTTTTGCGGACGATACTTTGCTCCTGTCAAAATCGCCAATGGGCCTACAACAGCTTCTCTCTGGCTTTGACGATTTTTGTAAACAAAGAGGACTCTGTATAAATACAGACAAAACAAAGTACCTTATTTTGAACCCTCCGCAAAAACTGGGCCCTCCGCCAACATTGGGCTCCGTGGCATTGGACAGGACTAAAACCTTCGATTATCTGGGCATCAGGTTGGTGGATTCCATGAAATGGGACCAGCATCTGCTCAAAATGTTGCTAAACCTAAAAAGAATAACCGGGACCCTGCTAAAAGAGCAGAGAGCAGCCTCAACTAAACCCATAGCTGCAGTATTGGACATCTACGCGGCCAGAGGAGTAAGTGCTGCCTTGTATGGGGCGGAATTATGGGGAATGTCGAACTTGAAAGACCTTACTCGAGCTGAGAATTCCTTCTTGAGAAGCCTGATGTCCCTTGGCCCGTCTGTCCCCATCTTGCCTCTGCAATTGGACATGGGCTGTCGGGCTATAGAAGACCTAGCGAAGTTACGCCCTTTGCTTCTGTGGGCTCGCATCTGGAGAGTTCCTGAACTCTCAAGTTATGCGGACGGTCTACGGGAGATACTAAGTTCGGCAGGGTGGGCGAAAATAAAGTGGCTAACGGATATTAAAGCCTTACTGACCAATCTGGGGCTGGAAGAAGCTTGGCATCAACAGTCAGCCCCCCCCAAATCCACAATAAAACAACTTTATTGGAATTGGATAACAAACAGAAGGAATTCCTCCACCTCGATATGCAAGTCGACTAGAAACTTTATGGAGTCCAAAGATACCCCTTATAGAGAACTGTATCTGGACACCATCTCAGCCCCTTGGGAAAGGTCCCTGTACTTTAAATTCAGAACTGGTCTTCTCCCTGTAATGGAATTTACTTGTCACTGGAAAATCCCATACCAGACTGCTCCGTGGTGTCCCTTCTGCCCACAGCGCAGAGAATCTGTCCCCCACTTTTTATTTGAGTGTCCTGCATATACAGTTCCACGGTCAAAATGGCTCAAGCCCATGTGTCGTACTCTGGGCACTAGACATTGCAACGTGGCCTTAAGGATCCTCTATTCGGACACTCGTACTTTTTACGCATGTGCCACCTCGAAGTACCTTGGGTGGGCATGGCGAATCCGGTCAAAAAGACTTAGGCAAATTGTTTAATTACACTTTTTAACATGGTCTGTTTTAAATGTTCATTTTAAAACCTATAGATCCATTTCCTGATAGCAGAAAGTTACAGTTTATTTTAAATGTACTGAAAAGTATTATTTTTTATTGTATGTATGCTTTTTAAGATATTGTTATATGTCGAAATAAAGCCTTTTTGACTTGACCTGACTTGAAAAAGATGCATTAGATTGTTGCCCAACCTTCATGTTTTATGGAAACTATTATCTAACTTCCCCCACACCCCCTGAACTGTACACATCTACCAGTATATTCGCGTCCAGGTAGAACGACTCTGGCGCAACTTCCAGTGAGCAGGTCACATATAATAGGTGTTTTCCCAAGCAATGCATATATCAATTCTCAAATCCCAACAACAGCAAACACTCCAAAGTCTACAAATCAGCTGTCCATATCAACAGCTACATCCGCACCTCCCGCCGTCAACCACAACACATACGGTTTCCAAATGTCTACAGGTCTGGAGCGACAGAGCTGCAGTTCCCAATAGCGGGTCAGTTGATCCTTACAATATGTAACAGTCTGCAGCCATCCCGCAACGGTAGGCGGCCTCTCCCCCTTCCAATGCACTGCCACCTGTCGCTTAGCCAAGAGCAGCAGCATTGCCAGTAATTTGCGAAAGGCCTCCGGTGTCTCCTTAACATAGCCCAATAGCGCCACTAATGGATCGGGTGGGACCGAGATGCTTACAATTTCTCCTATGTGCCTGAGTACGCCTAGCCAAAAATTAGCTATCTCCCTACAGGACCATGCCAAGTGGAGGAATGTTGCATCCACACATCCGCAGCGCCAGCAATTTGAGTCTGCCCCTAGATTCATACGTTTTAATTGCACTGGTGTTCGATATACCCTATGCAGGTAATTAAAATGAATCAGACGGAGTCGATAGTTAGGAGACAAATGTTCTAGCTGTGCACAGCAGATAGACCATTGTTGGTCTGTGATGGTCGTGTCCATGTCTGCTTCCCAACTGCCCTTGGACGCAGGAAACATTATAGGAGAGTTCTTTTGAGTTATACTGTATATACGCGTGATATGTTTTTTGAGGAGGAGTTGGACAGGACATTCTCCAAAGCAGGTAGGGAGTGTGGTTCCTGGGGATACTCTGAGTAACGGGCTTTGCACGCCGACCTAATTTGGTAATAAAGCAGTGCGTCTGACAGGGAGGGCGCTTGTCCCCGGCACATAGGTTGTAATGTCAGGAATGTGGCCTCAAGAAAGAGGTCCTCCCCCTTCTCTAACCCATGCGCCTTAGCCCGCAAAGCAACAGCTCTGTCTGTGATAGGGGTTAGCAACGGATTTCCATCAAGCGGCATAGATGGGGCGTACAACTCTGACACTCCCGCTCTCTTCGCTATACCTTTCCAGGCCCACCTAATCGCTTCCACCGTGTATATTTCGCCCTGTGGATGTTTATAATGCTGGTATACCGCTGCGTGCAAGGGGATCGGAGCCGACCTGTCGATCTCAATCGCGACATGTGGTTGAAATGGCATCGGGTGCTGCCAAATGTGAAGGAACTGCGCCTGCGCACTGTAGGCATATAATTCAAAATCCGGGGCCCCCAGCCCACCCTGGTCAAAAGGGAGCGTTAGTAAGTTCCAAGACACCCGGGGTTGTCGACCCACCCAAACCAACTCCAGAACCGCCGTTTTCAAACGTCTAACGAAGGGCACTGTAAGTGGCATTGGTATATTTACAAATAAATATAACAATTTAGGCATTATGACCATTTTAGTAAGCGCTATGCGCCCCAATAGCGACAGGGGAAGACGCCTCCAACTTTTTACCTTGGATTCAATCCAGTCCATCACCCTACCATAATTATCAAGCCACAATTTGTGTATGGATCTGCTTATAATAATGCCTATTCAGAAAAGGGGGTGGTGATGGACAGAGTTTCTGAATTAAGCAGAATACTCCTACCCAGTCAACAGATCAGGGCTTGATCCATCACCGTTTTTTAGCTCACTGCACCATCCCAGCTCAGAACCTGGCTACATGCAAATTAGTCTGTCCCTGTCCCAGTGCATCATGGGAACAGGGCAAACCAAACTACCAAGCCAATTCTTTCACTGGGAAGGAAACAAGCTTCCGGGGACCGGTTTCTGGCATTACAGCCGTCATCGGCCCGGCTTGCTTGAATCCTGATGGTGCAATGAGCAAGGGACTCACATCTGAGTATACCCTTCCACGCTTATGGTGGACAAAACGATTCAGAAAATGGGGTGGTGATGGACAGAGTTTCTGAATTAAGCAGAATACTCCTACCCAGTCAACAGATCAGGGCTTGATCCATCACCGTTTTTTAGCTCACTGCACCATCCCAGCTCAGAACCTGGCTACATGCAAATTAGTCTGTCCCTGTCCCAGTGCATCATGGGACCAGGGCAAACCAAACGACCAAGCCAATTCTTTCACTGGGAAGGAAACAAGCTTCTGGGGACCTGTTTCTGGCATTACAGCAGTCATCGGCCCGGCTTGCTTGAATCCTGATGCTGCAATGAGCAAGGGACTCACATCTGATTATACCCTTCCACGCTTATGGTGGACAAAACGATTCAGAAAAGGGGGTGGTGATGGACAGAGTTTCTGAATTAAGCAGAATACTCCTACCCAGTCAACAGATCAGGGCTTGATCCATCACCGTTTTTTAGCTCACTGCACCATCCCAGCTCAGAACCTGGCTACATGCAAAGTAGTCTGTCCCTGTCCCAGTGCATCATGGGAACAGGGCAAACCAAACTACCAAGGCAATTCTTTCACTGGGAAGGAAACAAGCTTCCGGGGACCGGTTTCTGGCATTACAGCCGTCATCTGCCCGGCTTGCTTGAATCCTGATGGTGCAATGAGCAAGGGACTCACATCTGAGTATACCCTTCCACGCTTATGGTGGACAAAACGATTCAGAAAAGGGGGTGGTGATGGACAGAGTTTCTGAATTAAGCAGAATACTCCTACCCAGTCAACAGATCAGGACTTGATCCATCACCGTTTTTTAGCTCACTGCACCATCCCAGCTCAGAACCTGGCTACATGCAAATTAATCTGTCCCTGTCCCAGTGCATCATGGGAACAGGGCAAACCAAACTACCAAGTCAATTCTTTCACTGGGAAGGAAACAAGCTTCCGTGGACCGGTTTCTGGCATTACAGCCATCATCGGCCCGGCTTTCTTGAATCCTGATGGTGCAATGAGTAAGGGACTCACATCTGAGTATACCCTTCCACGCTTATGGTGGACAAAACGATTCAGAAAAGGGGAGGTGATGGACAGAGTTTCTGAATTAAGCAGAATACTCCTACTCAGTCAACAGATCAGGGCTTGATCCATCACCGTTTTTTAGCTCACTGCACCATCCCAGCTCAGAACCTGGCTACATGCAAATTAGTCTGTCCCTGTCCCAGTGCATCATGGGAACAGGGCAAACCAAACTACCAAGCCAATTCTTTCACTGGGAAGGAAACAAGCTTCCGGGGACCAGTTTCTGGCATTACAGCCGTCATCGGCCCGGCTTGCTTGAATCCTGATGGTGCAATGAGCAAGACTCAGACATGAGTCCCTTGATCACTGCACCATCAGGATTCAAGCAAGCCGGGCCGACGACGGCTGAAATGCCAGAAACCGGTCCCCGGAAGCTTGTCTCCTTTCTGGTGAAGAATTGGCTTGGTAGTTTGGTTTGCCCTGTTCCCATGATGCACTGGGCCAGGGACAGACTAATTTGCATATAGCCAGGTTCTGATCTGGGATGGTGCAGTGAGCTAAATAACGGTGATGGATCAAGCCCTGATCTTTGGACTGGGTAAGAGGGGTCTGCTTAATTCAGACACTCTGTTCATCACCACCCCCTTTTCTGAATCGTTTTTGGCCACTATAGGTGTGGCAGGGTATACTCAGACATGAGTCCCTTGCTCACTGCACCATCAGGATTCAAGCAAGCCGGGCCGACGACGGCTGAAATGCCAGAAACCGATCCCCGGAAGCTTGTCTCCTTTCTGGTGAAGAATTGGCTTGGTAGTTTGGTCTGCCCTGTTCCCATGATGCACTGGGTCAGGGACAGACTAATTTGCATATAGCCAGGTTCTGAGCTGGGATGGTGCAGTGAGCTAAATAACGGTGATGGATCAAGCCCTGATCTTTGGACTGGGCAAGAGTGGTCTGCTTAATTCAGACACTCTGTTCATCACCACCCCCTTTTCTGAATCGTTTTTGGCCACTATAGGTGTGGCAGGGTATACTCAGACATGAGTCCCTTGCTCACTACACCATCAGGATTCAAGCAAGCCGGGCCGACGACGGCTGAAATGCCAGAAACCGGTCCCCGGAAGCTTGTCTCCTTTCTGGTGAAGAATTGGCTTGGTAGTTTGGTCTGCCCTGTTCCCATGATGCACTGGGCCAGGGACAGACTAATTTGCTTATAGCCAGGTTCTGAGCTGGGATGGTGCAGTGAGCTAAATAACGGTGATGGATCAAGCCCTGATCTTTGGACTGGGTAAGAGTGGTCTGCTTAATTCAGATACTCTGTTCATCACCACCCCCTTTTCTGAATCGTTTTTGGCCACTATAGGTGTGGCAGGGTATACTCAGACATGAGCCCCTTGCTCACTGCACCATCAGGATTCAAGCAAGCCGGGCCGACGACGGCTGAAATGCCAGAAACCGGTCCCCAGAAGCTTGTCTCCTTTCTGGTGAAGAATTGGCTTGGTAGTTTGGTCTGCCCTGTTCCCATGATGCACTGGGCCAGGGACAGACTAATTTGCATATAGCCAGGTTCTGAGCTGGGATGGTGCAGTGAGCTAAATAACGGTGATGGATCAAGCCCTGATCTTTTGACTGGGTAAGAGTGGTCTGCTTAATTCAGACAATCTGTTCATCACCACCCCCTTTTCTGAATCGTTTTTGGCCACTATAGGTGTGGCAGGGTATACTCAGACATGAGTCCCTTGCTCACTGCACCATCAGGATTCAAGCAAGCAGGGCCGACGACGGCTGAAATGCCAGAAACCAGTCCCCGGAAGCTTGTCTCCTTTCTGGTGAAGAATTGGCTTGGTAGTTTGGTCTGCCCTGTTTCCATGATGCACTGGGCCAGGGACAGACTAATTTGCATATAGCCAGGTTCTGAGCTGGGATGGTGCAGTGAGCTAAATAATGGTGATGACTCAAGCCCTGATCTTTGGACTGGGTAAGAGTGGTCTGCTTAATTCAGACACTCTGTTCATCACCACCCCCTTTTCTGAATCATTTTTGGCCACTATAGGTGTGGCAGGGTATACTCAGACATGAGTCCCTTGCTCACTGCACCATCAGGATTCAAGCAAGCCGGGCAGACGACGGCTGAAATGCCAGAAACCGGTCCCCGGAAGCTTGTCTCCTTTCTGGTAAGAATTGGCTTGGTAGTTTGGTCTGCCCTGTTCCCATGATGCACTGGGCCAGGGACAGACTAATTTGCATATAGCCAGGTTCTGAGCTGGGATGGTGCAGTGAGCTAAATAACGGTGATGGATCAAGCCCTGATCTTTGGGCTGGGTAAGAGTGGTCTGCTTAATTCAGACACTCTGTTCATCACCACCCCCTTTTCTGAATCGTTTTTGGCCACTATAGGTGTGGCAGGGTATACTCAGACATGAGTCCCTTGCTCACTGCACCATCAGGATTCAAGCAAGCCGGGCCGACGGCGGCTGAAATGCCAGAAACCGGTCCCCGGAAGCTTGTCTCCTTTCTGGTGAAGAATTGGCTTGGTAGTTTGGTCTGCCCTGTTCCCATGATGCACTGGGCCAGGGACAGACTAATTTGCATATAGCCAGGTTCTGAGCTGGGATGGTGCAGTGAGCTAAATACCGGATTTGGATCAAGCTTTGATCTTTGGACTGGGTAAGAGTGGTCTGCTTAATTCAGACACTCTGTTCATCACCACCCCCTTTTCTGAATCGTATAATAATGCCTAGATAGCGAGTTCCGGACTCCACCCACTTTATTGGATAGTCCGTTTTGCAGGGCGCCGTCCCATCTGTGAGTGCAAGAATAGTGGACTTGGCCCAGTTTATTTGATTGCACGTGAGCCCCCCATATTTGACGACTTCACGCATTAATGAATTGAAGTTTTTTGCTGGATCCACCATGTATATGGACATATCCTCCGCGTACATAGAGATCAAGAGGCCTCTGGGTGTAAAGCCAATACTCCTGTGTGTATGGTGTTGACGCAGTCTCGCCGCCAGTGGCTCAGTGGCGATGGCAAACAATAGCGGCGACAGTGGGCACCCTTGCCTCGTTCCACGCGTTATGGAGAAGGAGTCTGACACCTGCCCGTTGATCTGGACCCTGGCCCGTGGCCTATTGTATAATATCTGGATTTGTTGTATAAAGGGGAGACTAAGGCCCATACGAGTCAACAAGACAAACAGAAATTTCCATTCTAAAGAATCAAATGCCTTGGTGGTGTCCAGCTGAGCCACCCCAGCCTGCACTTGTGGCGCAAGGTAATGCAAAACACCGATTAGCGTCCTGAGGTTGTGCGACGTAGCCCTGCCAGGTATAAAACCGGACTGATCTGGTAGCGCTATTTGCGGGAGCATGGGTTGCAGTTTATTCGCTAACAATTTGGCATAGATTTTCGCGTTGAGGTTAATGAGCGATAGAGGTCTATAGGAATCCGGGGAGGTAGGATCTTTGTCTCGTTTTAACAATGCTATACTCATAGCTTTTCTGAGAGTGGGGGGAAGCTCCCCCAAATCTGTTGCCTCCATGTATATCTGCAACAGTCGAGGAGCCAATAAATCAACATATTCCTTATAAAAGGCGGCTGTCAGGCCATCCACCCCCGGGGCTTTGCCTGTCGGCATACTATTGATCACTTGCCGCACGTCATCTACCGTTATCGGCAGATTCATATACTCCCGAGCCCCATCATTGAACCATGTCAGCGCAAGTGTGTCCAAGTTTGCTACTATATCGTCTTCCGACGGGCTTACAGAGGTGGAGTACAGTTGCTTATAGTAATCAACCATTGTGGAAAGTATATGTCGCGGTGTACGAGCGGTATCCCCATCTTCTGGTTGCAATGCTGTGATAAAGTCAGTGCCCTTAGGTGCGCGCAGCAGTCTCGCCAGCGTCCACCCAGCCCTGTCACCCTCACCATAGCGCCTAGCTTGCGCATATTTATGCAAATACCCCGTTTCCCTTTCCGCCTCGCCTTAGAATTCTGTCAATTTAGTTCTGATTAATGCAACCGTGGCCTTAGAAGGGTTAGTCTGGAAATCTCTCTCTAATGCACCAATTTCTGCCTCCAGCCTCCCGAGTGTGGCACGTATGTCTTTTAAAACCCGGTCTTCAAGGCTATACAGTCTCCCCTAATTACCACCTCAAATGCTTCCCAGAGCATACCGGAGGAGCCTATTGATCCCTCATTTAATGTGAAATTGTCTTCTATCTTCTCTCTAAGACTCTCCCGGAAGACCTGGTCAAGCAAGGCTCCTGACGGAAACCTCCAAGCGAATGGCTGTATGTAAGGTTCGGGAATGCGCAGCTTCACAACTGCAGGTACATGATCCGAGAATGTACGCGGATAGTGCTCTGCATCAGTAACTTGTGTATGCATGTCCCTCGATAGCAGCCAGTAATCCAGCCGTGACCATGAATTATTATGGTGTGTTATGCATGTGCCTGTCCTGTCCGTGGGATGTAATGCCCTCCATGTATCCACTAAATGCAATTCGTGCATGATGTCCCGTAATGCCTGGGCAGCTCTAGGATGGTGTACTCGGGAGACCCCCTCTCTGTCTAGCACCGTAGACAGTACGACATTGAAGTCCCCGCCCCACAGAAGTGACACAGGCATTAGCGACTGTACCCTCCGGCAAACATCATAAAAAAATTCTGGGCTATCGGAGTTCGGGCCATACACATTCACAATTAATGTAGGAGCACCATAAAGCGTACTATTTAGCATGATAAACCTGCCCTCCCGGTCTATGATGGTGGTGTGTGTTTTCCATGGGACCCCTTTGCGCACAAGGACAGCGACTCCTCTAGAGTAGGATGAATAGCTTGCTACAACAATCTCACCCCACTGTGCATTCTTAAGGATATCCACCGCCTCTTCCCGCAAATAAGTCTCCTGTAGGAGGCAAATATCTATCTCTTTCCTTGTCAAGTATGACTGTATCAACCTCACCTTTCTGCGATCATTAAGTCCTCTAAGATTTCAGGACATACATTTGAGTGGCGCCATACGTGGAGCGTGTCCATTCGCATCAGTAGCAGCAGGCATTTAGAACTGTCAGAGAGCATGGCATGCGTGAACCTGGCCCAGTCAACTGTATCACTTGACACAAAATCGGCAGTACTATGTGTAACAGGTCAAACTCGAAAAACGGAACTACCCTCCACCCCCCTCCCACACCAACCCCCCAATTAGGTCGTGTCAATACCCACTCTACCACAACTCCCCAATACCATTCTAACCAGGGTTGTGAACTCTCAGGAATCTTCCCTGTAGGGTGCATGAGTCAGTCGGCTGTACTCCCCTGCACTCATGGCAGGGTGGCCAAACTATCGGCATGTGGCCTAGGACCCGCAGGCAGCACAAGCAGTGGTTTCAGCGTGTTTAGTGACCGCCCCCACCCAACCATTGGACCGCACATATAAACAGCATCATTTGAATTGCGTACCACGATGGCCCTGCCCTCCATCTACCCCACCCGCATCAGTGTCAATTATTTGCATTATGCACTTATCTGGGCGTCCAATGCTTCTTGCTTCAGTACGTCACTCAATGTCACTGAGGGATTTCTCCAACTGAGAGTCAGGCATCGCCTCACATTATTTGTGTTGTTTCGCCATTTGTTTCGCGTATGTCAGGGCAGCCTTGGCGTCCCTGAAGAACATAGGTTTACCGTGTCCTTGTACTTTGAGCTTAGCAGGATATATCAAAGCGTAGCGGGTGCCAATCTGCTGAAAAATCTTTTTAGCAGGGACAAACTCCCTGCGGGCATTTTGAACTTGCATTGTAAAATCCGGATACAGGGCGATGTTATTGCCTTTATACTGAATCTCCCCCTTTTCCCTGGCAAATTTCAAGATCGTATCCCGGTCTCTGTAATTCAGTATTCTCGCCAGTATCGGTCGTGCCGGAGCACCGGGCTTCGGCCGCGGACCCAGCGACCTGTGCGCGCGCTCTATAAGGAACATCGCCGATAGATCCTATCCAAAGAGGTCTTTCATCATCTCCTCCACATATTTTTCCATGTTCTGTATGTCTGTGGACTCCGCAATTCCTGTAATGCGTATATTATTTCTGCGTGATCTCGCTTCCAAATCCTTATTCTTTTGTTTAATTAGCTGAAGTACGCCATCCATGGCACACAATTTTTTGTCCAATTCCGTCTGGCCTTCCTCAGTTTCGGTGACCCTCGTTTCGAGCACACTAACTCTTCCCTCTTGTTTGTCCATACGCTGCGTGATGCGGTCCATTCTCTCAGCCAGGGTATCCATCTTTGTGTCCAGACTCTGTAGGCTGGTCTTCAGGTCCTTGAACATTGAGCGTATATCATACTCGGGTGGTGGCGGTGTCGTAGAGCCCGTTGGCTGTTCCTGTTGGCCACCATCTGCATCACCAGCCTTGTTTGATTTCCTGTCAAACGTAATCTTCGGCTGTCTCGTTTCAGGTTTACCCATCGTAGCAACGGACGCCCACTCTTCCAGTCACGTTGCTGGCCGTGTACAGGGCGACACTAAGTATCTCTATGCAGTTTTACTAAATTGCCTCAGCATGGGTTTCGCCAACCTTCCCTGACCTTCCTTCACAGATCCACACCTTCTCCACCTTCTGGCGCGTGCAAGATGCACCAGGCTGGTATTCTGGTGCAGTCGGGTCTCTGCACGTCGGGTCCTGGGCGCAGTCAGCACGGTCGTGTCCACAACGCGCCACCACACTCTCGCCCGCTGGACGACCATTAAGGAACTGTGCAGGACATGGGCCCTATGCGTTCGTCAACTTTGGCAGGCCCTATGGTATACTGGTAGTCAAATCAGCCTCGCAAGGCAAATGCCAGCAAAACGTCCCAGTATTGTTCAGCAATTCGCACGTGAGCCAGATTACCCCTCCACTATTCCGCTCATCTGGGTCTCCGCGGCAGCAAACGCCGAAGTGGCCGGTCTCGCACCAGCGCAAGCACAAGCACTAGTGTTTCAGCAGGGCAGTGTGGGGTGCCGCCACCAGTTATAGATCCAATATGGTGAGGTCTGCGCGACACAGATGTGACCTGCCACGCGCAGCAGCACCAATCTGTTTGATCTGTCAAATCTGCATGGCCCCCAGGGGTCTTCCTAGTGTAGACCGCCAGCAAATTCACTGCAGGTGGCCCAGCCGTTTGCCCTTTCTTCCGGTCCGTTATTTCTACGGCCTCACGCTACAGATAATGATCATCAAAATGGCGGCTAGCCCTCCCGTTCACAGTTCAATGCCACTCAGCGCCCGCGGGAAACCGCAGCCACTCGCCTCCTCAGCGCCCGTCCAGTCCCGGAGATTCAGCCAGCTGACAACTTTCAGTTGCCTCAGATTTAAATCAGGTCAGTCATCGGAGCTCGCATCCGCGGGCGGCTTCCTCCGGAAAGGCTCACGGCCCTGCAGCTAATTTCCCACGGCGTGCCGGGAGGGGTCCCTGCCCCCATGTGTCTGTCCAGCTGCAGTCCATCTGGCCTCCTCCTCCGGAGCACCAGGTCTTGTGTCCGGATCACGTTTACACCCCCGGCACCACACTCACAGGGCGCGGTCCGCACCAGTCGCGACCAGGTCCTGCACGTCGCTAAAATTTAGGTCCCGGCTCCACTTCTGTGCACTAGGCCCCAGGTGATTCTAGCGACCCAGCACACCCGGGCTCCAGTCGATCAGTGAGGCGCCTGTTTCGCCTCAGGAATCACAGCAGGATGTCTTCTGCTCAACTGCTTTCTTGCGAGATCCCATCCAACATGCCTTTGGTCGGATTATTAACGGATAGTCAAGGTCGGCCGGCGGAGCCGCTCTAGCAAGCAGCCATTCCGCAGCTCGGCCAAGGCTCGGCTCGGCTCGGCCAAGCCACCTATTCCAAGCAAAAGTTAACATACTAGTCTCCCTATCCCTCCAACAGGGCCGCCAGTGGCAACCACCAATCACATAACAGGATACAAGATCCACAGCACGACCTGAAAACCAAAGCCGCATACATGAAGCCACAACAAAGGGCCGGGAGGGAAGGGAAACTATACTGTGGCGAGGAAGACTAGGACTCTGAGTAATGAAGATTACCGTTAAGTAACCGGGGCATTACCTCCTCGTCCGTCTTCCTCGCCACAGTAATCACTAATGAGCAGATCCCAAAGCAATATCAGCTTCATGGATAGGAAATACAGCCCACACACGGAAGGCCGCACAACAAAAAACATCAGTGACAACAAAGGAGAGAGACACACCCCAAGAAATCACTGAGTACAGAACCAAAGAGGCAAAGGCAACAGAAGCACCAGCCCCAAGCCGGTAACGAGAAAGTAGGCAGGAGGGGAAGACCAAGTGGTTGACCAGCCAAACACCCATGGAAACAACCGCAAAGGCGGACCAAGAAACCGCAACAAACCAGAAGAACGCCCCGGAAACGAACGAGAGGGAACCACCGACTGAAACAGGCACCAAAAGGAGAGCCACCCAAAACCACCGGTTGAGAGCGGAAGAGACGGCAACAGACCTCTACGGAGCAGTCAAAATGACAAACAAGATACCACCACAGAAAAAGCAGCTGTGCAAGATCAAGAATACATCCAGGCACGCTACACAACCAAAAATGTGCAAAGGAGTCAACAGGAAGCAACACCCCCGCCGACGGACTAAGAAGAGCACAAGCAGGCATAAAAGAAGGAAGAGCACGCAAGAGTACCGAAACCCTCCCAACGCCAAAAAACAGCACGTCCCCGTACTCCAACTGACAAACGGAAGCCCGTGCAATGCACTGACACCAACTGAAGGTCCCACAGGGAGGAGACAACCTAGGACAAGGGGGTAGAAGGACCAGAGGCGCGAAAGACGAGCCTCAAAAAGGCCCAACAGACAAAAAAGGGATACCAAGAAAAAGCTCCAAAGGTAGCCCCTCCCAAACATAGAGGGTAGAAAGGGCAAAGCCCAACCAACACCGACCCCCCCCAAAAAAATCTAGGCCCAACCAGGAGCCAAATCATAGTGCAGACCCCAATAGCAAAGGAGACCCACAGCGCAGCGAAAGACCACAAAGCAGAGGGGCTCCCCCATAGTGGAACAAGGCCCGCAACTCCAATGAACAAACATTCGGGAACAGGGAACACTGCACAAGAGCCAGCCCAGAAAGAGCAAGGAAGAGGAACCGGAGGGTCCAACAATGGATATGAAAAGAACGGCAAAGCCCAACCCGGACGCAACGCAGCCACCAACAACAGAGGAAACGACGGGGGCGAAGCCAACCCGGAACCACCAGAGGCACCAAAGCCCCAACGCACCCAAACCCCAGCACAAGTGCCAGAAGCAGGGCAACCAGAGGAAGGCGGACAATAGGTCCCTCGGCCACCGGAAGGGCAACGCACCCACCTCCAAGCCCACGGAAAAGGCATAAAAGAGGAGAAACAACGGAACGTGCCAAGGACCGAAGAATCAAAAAAGACCACCAACCGATATTCAAAACACCACAACAATGGCAGGAAAACCATCCGTAGTAGATAAAAAGATCCCACGGAGGGAAGAACCCACACAGACAGCCCGACAACACACTCCCCCAGTTCAGGAGAGAAACCGCAGACAGTGAGGACAACCATGACCCCGGCCGGGAACAAAGGAGTCGACAGAGGAAAGTGAGGGAACGTACAACGTAACCCTCCCTACATAGAGAAGCAGAACATGACTACAAGAGAGTCTGCCCGGACACCAACACGCTGAACCGCCAGCAAGGCCGGTAAACGTCCAGCGACCCAACTGAACAGCCATCAGCCCCCTGTAATAGAGAACAAGAAAGCAGATCCACCGACCACCAGTCCGCATCAAAGAGCCATCCAGAAAAATTCCCCAAGGCTACCGACAGACATGCGCCGTGACCGTCCGAGAGGGAACAAACAGAAACGGACAACATCGGAACAGATGACCAACATCCAGCCACCAACACAGAACCACCCTCACCAGGGCAGGCACAGGAACCCCCAGATCGAAATCCTGACCAAAGGGGCATCAATGAGAAAAACAAGACAACTCAACATAAGAGACAAAGGGAGAGGAGCCCAAGGCACCACCAACAAGCAGGCGGACAGAATACCCGGACCCCCAACCAAAGCCACACTGGAGGGCAAGTCCCCGACACCAGGGACCGAAAACAGACACCAGTGGCAAAGTCAGTGTACGATGCCTGAACACCAAACCCAACAGCGTCTCAAGTGAGCCCCAATGTACATCCAATCCAGAGAAGGAATCAGGAAGCATCTGAGGTACCAGAAGCACAGCAAAGACACGAGGGGAGGAACACAGGCCAAAAGACAAACCAATATGAGAGGCCAAAAGGACAGGGGCATGGAGAGAAGCATCCCGCAAACCGAAGGAATTCATAAGCCCAAAGAAACACCTAGAAGGACACCAACTGGTATGTGACGGAACCAAAACAGCAATCCAACCAAGGCAGATCCAACACCGGACATAGGCCTCCGTGCGACATCCCACCATCCGAAACAGAAACCAGGGGAAATCCACCATGGACCAGGGAAACAACAGGAAGGAACGGATGCGTGGAAGAATAACTCCAAGATCCAACCCCACCATAAAAAGACCATGCAGGTCCACAACCTCCACCCTCACCATGACACGGGAAGGACCCGGAACACAGCCGGCCCACACGGGAGGGGGAAGCGATACCCGAACATGCAAGTCAGCCGCCACCGCAGGAACCAACATCTGCTGAAACACGCAAGGCAATGGACTGAGTCCAGAGAACCAGAAGAACCATCCAAGGCTGCGGGAAAAGAGCGACCAGCAACATCAACATGGTAAGTAGGAGCACCCCAATATCGAACCAACACCATGGAAACCAGAGTAAGAGCCCCAGTCTGGGAGCAGCACGCTGCAGGCATGACACCGTATGATCTCAAGAAGCGCAGCAAATAAAGGATATGAAATGAAGAGCATCAAAACGAATCAACACCAAACAGCTCCGCAACATACAAAGCAGAAGTCCAAACTGTGACTAAACCCGGGATAGAACCATGGACCTACAAACCCACAGACAAACCCCCTCCCATGCGAGCAAAACAGGGAGGCCCGAAAGCAGTGAACATCAAGTCCGCTACAGCCGGACAGTAACATGCAAAACGAGAGGGGCAGTCAGGAGTAGAGAACACGTATGTGACCCACCAGCGTGACCCGGAGGGAAGCCAACAATATACAAAAGGAGTATGCAGAAGCACAAGCGGAGGGAAATACCAAACCGAGAAGCACCCACGAGGCAAGCACTACAAAAATACATGCAGCATCAGAAGCGGACACAAACCGCGAGCGACTGCAGCTCCCCCCCACCAGCCCGCCATAAAAAATGGCGAACAGCAGGAACCAAATGCTGAGGCCATAAACAGGAAAGCGTGCAGGGAAACGCACAGTGGATATACGAAAATGCATCACAGAACAGGCAGGATTCGAACCCTGGGCCGGGGAGGGAGGGCACCCTGGAAAACATACCAGGACTGCCACAAGCACAATGGGGGCATCAGGAGGCACCAAGAAATAAGCAGAGTCTCCTAGAGCAGGACGTGGCAACACGAGCAAACAATATCAGGCCCCCAGACAAAACGCCGAGCCTGCAAAGGCAAGACTCGGTGTCAGCAGCAGAAACAGAACTGTCACTGAAAGCAAGACCCCGCTAGTCCGCTAAAGCAGGATGGGGGAAGATGCATAAAGTGCACAACAAGGGGGGACAAAAACATAACAAATGACACGGCATCCCTCCAAAACGGAGCTCAAGAGTCGGCTAAAGCAGGACCACTGCCTCCCTACATCAAGGCCAGTACCATAAGGAAAACGTCCCAGGCCGGCCATCGGCATGCCCATGAAAATCATGACAGAAGCCAGAGTCAGGATGTCAACCCTCCAAATCGTCAGAGGGGAAATACACACATACAAACAAGCAAGCCAAGAAGTGACCATATCAAGCACAACACCTCCACTATCAGTCAGAAGGCGCGCTGCAAACAGCGCCCTAAACCACAGCAAGACGGTATGAAGCCACGCCCCCTCCCAGGCCGCAAACGAGCCCACCGAGCCGAGCCGCTGGAGACGTGGAAGCGGACAACGACGAGGAAGGAGGGAGCCCCCATTGCAACTCACCAGCACCACCGGGAGGTAAGAAAAGAAGCAAGGCACGCCGAGTCCACTAAAGCAGGACCTAGCAGTACAGCCCAAAAAAAATGTACGTGGGAGGGAGGGAACCAGCAAGCGAACCTCCAGCCCTCAACCCCCCTGCGTAGGCATGAAAACAATGAAGATACTCCGAGTCCGCTAAAGCAGGACTCAGTAGGACAGCCAAAAGAAACATGCAGGAGGGAGGAGGGGGACCCGTATGCGACTCACCAGCCCCCCCCCCCGTGAGGCAAGAAAACAGTGACTCTGTATCACAGTAAAAAGAAACAAGCATGTGGGAGGAAGGGAACCCGCATGAGACACACCAGCCCCCTCCGCCCCCCCCCCGAAAGTACAAACAAAAGAGACAGGCACAGCAATACCCAGAGCCCGCTAGAGCTGGACAGGGAAAAATGCCCTAAGCACCAACCAAGGGGGGAGTGAAACAGACAATACAAGCGTGAAAACCAACTCCTCCCCATCAAAATGGGGCCCAAGAGTCCGCCAAAGCAGGACCGCAGCCCCCAACTCACCTGAATAAACAGGAACATGAACAGCACTCGGAGTAGAGCAGAAACAAAAAAAACAGGTTGTGCTGTGGATCTTGTATCCTTTTATGTGATTGGTGGTTGCCACTGGGGGCCATGTTGGAGGGATAGGGAGACTAGTATGTTAACTTTTGCTTGGAGTTTCTGTGGGAGCAGGATGCTCATTAGTGATTACTGTGGCGAGGAAGACAGACGAGGAGGTAATGCATTGTTATATCAAAACATGTATCCTCTTCGCTATGTCATGGAATTATATTGAATAACTTGCTTATCTGTCCACCTAGTTGGTCTTAAGTCCTCAAAAGCATGCTTGCCTGGGAGTATATTACAAGGGGAAAAAACGCTCTGATACATTAATGAGTAAGTCAAATATAGTCTATGATAATGATATGGATGATGGGGATATGATTCCAATTCAGATTGTGCAATCATCAATGATTATGATTGGCTGGATGACTCCAAGAAACAGAAATTATGGTTTAATCATGACGCAAGAGATGAGTGTAACAGTACCGGCAGTGATATTCGATGTTAATGGCCAACCAATGTTGGAGCCTACTCCCATCCAGAGTTCCAGCCCCTCCAATTGGCTACTGTCTGGCCACATGGCTCAGTACATATAAGTTAATTTAATTACGACAGCTCTTGGAAAACCTTTCGTATCAAAAGTGAGGTCTGAGTGTCCCGTACTTACAGTTCCAGACAAAGTAGCAACTACTCCAGTATTAGATCAGAAAATTATCTGTATTTGTCTAGAAGTGGATATCGGCTTAGAGGGGATATTGGCCATACTTGAATAACATGCTGCTTGTCACCAGTCTTTGCAAGAAAGGCTTTGGCCTTAACCAGAAGGGCCATAGACTGAGCTGCAGACTGCCTCCCCTGGGACAACAGGTTACAGCGCTCTCATCAGGTGCCTCAATACCAATGCCCCTAGAACAGGCGAGCTGGGTTTTTGCCCCTGATTTAAGGATATCTGGGATTGCTCAAGCTAGGAGAAAGTCTCTCTTTTCCTACTGCAGTTGGGGAATGCATAGCACATATGGGTTAGCTCTCTTAATCTATTTGCCGCTCAGCAGTCAGTCACATTTTGCTTCTGCCCATCGTAGTGTCCGGCATAGAGCAAGTCAGCCTATTCCATCCATTAGCTGCCTTGCGCTGTGAAGGATGGTGTTGTGCCAGGAATGGAGGAAGAAAACCTTACTCTTCCAGGTCTTTTTTCTTTTCGCTACCTATCATGTTAGTCAACCATGTGTGTTTAAACTATGTCTTCAGGTTACATCTAAAGTGATGGGTTGAAATGGTATAACTTGGGACGGTGTCTTGGCTTGTGGTGTGATACAATAAAAATGTGTTCTTTATATACTGATTCGTACCCAGCCCTTCCTAACAACCATAGCTTGAAACCTACAAGAGCTCCCTTCAGATTTCCTGAAAGACAACCAAGCTATCCCAATGCTCCACACCAGTAACTCTGACAGAACGATTGTGTATCCCACCCTCCTGCAGTGTTGTGTGATCATGTGCAGTGGGACCCTTGTAATTCTCAACGGACTCCTCACAAAGTTAAGTAATCAGTTGGGAGGTATCTGGGTGTGGTCAATAAAGTTCATGCCGTAATGCGCTCTGTTAGCAGTTGCATTTAGAATAATAAAGACGTGTGTTACAGAGCTCCATGTGTGGCATGGTCATTTGCATTCTACAGAACTAGGGAGGATGAAACACCTCCATGAAACAATTTATTGTTCTAGAAAGTTGAGTAAATACTGCATGACACACACTCTGTTCATCATCATATATCGTATAAACATTGGCACACATATCATTAGCAAGATCACCACAAAACTAGACCACTGTCAGTATATATCACATCACACTCAAATATTCTGATGTAAGACATTAAAGTGACACTTTCAAACCAAACACAGATGCCTGCCTGTCACCACAGTGCAGTTCCATTGCTGTAATGCTGTATTACAGGTACCTGCAACCTGTACAAGGGCTAAATAAATAGCATAATTGGCTGCAAAGGAGCAACATCTAGGTAGCGTTCGCTGTGTCTGGCTACCCATGAATGATGCCTTTGTCGATGGTCTGCAATACTTCAAAGAATACAATGCAAGGGCCTATATTACAAAAAGTGCCCCATTGTTTGCCCCACCTTTTGCACGTCTGGTAACTTTGCTATTATAGAAGGGGCCACAGATGCTTTTGTAGTCGCTTCCGTAATATGGATTGTGCTGACATACATTTCGTAGTAATGCAATCACAACGGGGCTTTTCTTAATAAGCAGACATTTTGCCTTTGCTCCCAAGGCATATTATAGATGCAAGCTCAGAGGTAAAGAACCTTTTGGGAGGCACACTCACTGTGCATTACAGAGAGGTGGTGCACAATCAGTGTGTCTCAAGGGATTCCATATTGAGGAGGGCGAGAGGTCAGAGGGACTCCCCTGCAGCCAGGTGCAGCAAAGCACTTCATCCATCTACAGGGGGAGGTCTATCTTCCTCTTCATAGAGAGGCTGGCCTGCATCTATTGAAAGATGGAGCCACAGTTTCAAACTGCAGTCAGCAGCGGTTTCTTGGTCTGCTCTGGTTTCACGTGTTTAAGGGCACACTGCACTATGAACAGGGACACTGCACCCAATATATAATTCAGAAATCACCGACAAAATATCGAAACTCACAATATCGACCTACAAAAATATTGTAGCAAGAATATCGAAGGAAAGAATATGGACATCCTATCTTCATTATGGTAAGTGCAAAAATATTGAGAATACAAATAAATATTGATGTCAAAAATATTGTTGTTAAAAATATTGTTTTTTATTTAAGTTAAAAAAATTATGTAAAATAAAGTAAATAATACATATAATTGAAATAAACATAGTTAAACATATTTTAAAATGTATAAAAATTATAATGAATATATATAATAAAAAATTCATTAAACATCTACATATAATGTATAATATATACTCACTTATTAATATGTTTTAATATTTATTTTAATAACTTATACATTGATTAAAAAATCTTATAAATGATAAATACATCTATACACATAAAACAATAAAATCAATTAAAAAAAAGCAACAAATATATGTAAAAAACTTAATTATTTGTAACCTTTTTAAAATGTTTTATACACTACATTAGCTAAAATAATAAAAAAAATATTAGATAGTGGAGGACATAAAGTTTCCATTCCAACTCCAGTTAGTGCAACAGTAGGTAAAGTGTTGGATAGCATGGGGGTAATCATTACTATTCCAACTCCAGTGAGTGCAACAGTAGGGAAAGTGTTTGAGAGTGCATGGGTAAAAATTACTATTCCCACTGCAGTGAGTGCAACAGTAGGGAAAGTGTTGAATAGCCTAGGGGTAAAAATTACTATTCCCCCTCCAGTGAGTGCAACAGTAGGGGGAAGTGTTGGATATCGTAGGGGTAAAAATTACTAATCCCACTCCAGCGAGTGCAACAGTAGGGAAAGTGTTGGATAGCGTAGGGGTAAAAATGACTATTCCCACTCCAGTGATTGTACCAGTAGGGAAAGTGTTGGATAGCGGAGGGGTATAAATTACTATTCCCCCTCCAGTGAGTGCAACAGTAGGGGGAAGTGTTGGATATCGTAGGGGTAAAAATTACTAATCCCACTCCAGTGAGTGCAACAGTAGGGAAAGTGTTGGATAGCGTAGGGGTAAAAATGACTATTCCCACTCCAGTGAGTGCAACAGAAGGGAAAGCGTTGGATAGCGTAGGGGTAAAAATGACTATACCCTATCCAGTGAGTTCAACAGTAGGGAAAGCGTTGGATAGCGCAGTGGGTAAAAATTACTATTCCCCTCCAGTGAGTGCAACAGTAGGGAAAGTGTTGGATAGCATAGGGGTTAAAATTACTATTCCAACTCTAGTGAGTTTAACAGTGTGGAAACTGTAGAATAGCGTAGGGGTTAAATTAACATACTTATCATTAAAAAAAGTAAAATAAATAACATATTAATAATTAATTAACAATTTTTGTATTAATAAATACCATTAAAGTTACATTAATATGTACTTAAATAACATTACCTTAATTCCCTCCCTATCCCCTATAAAAACTCAATGCACTACACATAAAAAATAACACAATTAATGTAATTATCAATTAATAAAAATAAATGACCAATTATTAATTAATTAACAATACATTAAGGAACAATAACAAAGAATATTAATAAATTAAATTTAAGTAATACAAATATAAATTAACCAATTAATAAAATTAATTACCAATTAAAAAATAATTAACAATAAATGAATATTCAATAACAATAAATACAAATATATTAATTAATTATAAATAAATTAATTCCCACCCTATTCCCCTATAAACCCACACCGCGCTATGCATAAAAATAACATAATTAATATCATTATCAATTAATCAATTACTCAAAATTAATTCCCAATTAATAATTACTTAACAATAAAGTAATTAACAATTACTATAAATACAAATAACTAGATTCATTTTAAGTACTATAATTATAAAGCAACCAATTAATAAACATTAATTACCAATTAATAATTAATTAACAATAAATTAATAATCAATAACAATAAATACAAAACATATTAGTTGATTAATTATAATTAAATTACTTCCCAACTTATTCCCCATAAACCCACAACCCACTCCGATACTAAAATGCAAAATTACTATTTTCTAAACATTTAATACATATATTTAAAAAGAAGGAATAAACTTTAAAAAATGTTAAACCTACATATATTATTGACAACAATATTTTTGCTAACAATATTATTTACTTCGATATTACTTACTTCGATATTAAAAAAATCGATATTACTTACCTTAAAGTCGATATTATGGTCAACAATATTCTTTACTTCAATATTCTGTCCCTACGATATTAAAAACTTTATATTATTGTAGGTCGATATTAAAAAATCTATATTTTGACTGCCCACCATAATTCAGACCCAGGTGTCTAGACCGCCTTAACACGAAGAAGCAACAACACCAAAAATTCAGTGTACATGCATTCCACTAGCTTTGGGTGGAGTACAGGATACAGCTGACAACATCTGTGCATTGTATTGCATACAATTTACATAGTGCTTTCTACCCCCATGTGGGGCACCAAAGCGCTTGCCTGGATGGGTAGCACATTGCACTGTGTAGGGTGTATGGTTGGAAGTGTGGTGACTTTGCTTTGATCCCGTGTGGGAAGTGTTTTTATGTTGTACATGATGACCACCATGGTGCGGTTATGTGTTATGGGATGCAGCGCTTAGCATTGTGATGAATGAGGAAGTGTGAGAGAGCGTTGCACAGTTTATGGTTTTCAGTGAGCTCTGCAGGTCCCTTTATGGCATTAATTATCAGGGGTACTGGAATTAAGTGGCAGGCAAGAGGGCTAAATTATGCGGCAGGCTGACAAAATTATTGGGCAAAAAAATGCAAATTATGTAGAGTAATGTGAAACATTTTATGATACCATTACTTCATTATTTTGTCATTTCAACACCTGTTAACACTGTCTGAGCATTAATACCAGCTTAATACTCAAATATAACAATAAGCAACAGAAATATGACCACTCACCTTTGCAAAGGGCCTTCCAATGCATGGCAACACGTTTTGCTGCATTTTTAGTAACTTTTGAACCATTTGAGCTACAAACAAATTAATTTTGTTAATATCTGCAAATTATGCAGCAGACAATGGATTATATGGAAACTGCTGCAGCTACATAATTATGTGAAAAACGCTGTGCCTGCACAATTGCATAATGCCACTTGTCCTGCTTATGATCATACTCCATTTAGCTGGGTACTGCACTGGGTTGTCCATTCTGAGATATTTTGTTTAAAGTGTATGATCTTGAGCATTCATAGGCTGGAGGGAGAATTGGTGTAGAGATCTGCTAGGATGCTCGTTGGTTATATCACCCCATATCTGATTGTCATTGTTAGATGCCAAGAAGTGGTGATGGTATGTAGCTAGCTGGTACCTGAAGTGGGGGACTAAATTAAGGTCCTTTATTGGGCAGTGGCATGTGGAATAGCTCGTCAGTTATGCCATGCATATTCAGTTGGTAATCAGTGGTATATTCTTGTGGACTGGTACAGTAATGATTGATGATCATGACCCTTATTGTCTTATGTGAGTGTAAATGTGTGCTGCAGTAAAAGAAATATTATGCAGCCTGTGTGAACTACAATCAACTTCACAACTGTTGGGTGCTATAGTATTAGTATTAGTGTGAATGAGGGTGGTTATATTGTGTATTGTAATTGCATTTATATAGTGCCTACTGTCCCTGGTGAGGTGAAACAGTTATGCCGGGCAGCAACATGCTGCTCCGGAACCCTTGGTTAGTCGTTTTTTTTAGTGGTTTTAGTCTTGTGCTCTCAAGGAAACCATTCCATGCATTTACTCCAGCTTCTGTGTGGTAAATTAAGTTGAAAGGTGTTGTGTGTGAACTTTAGTCAGGGGCGGGCAGGATATGTGAATTCATGCAAGTGGTTGATGGTATTAATAGATGAGCTACAGCAGATTATCCATTGTTAGGGTGATGAGGTATGACTTTTAAAGCGAGGTTGTGATCTTTGAAATAAGGTATGGGCAATTTTGCAACAAAACAAAAACTAATATTACGGTTAATATGCATGTGACCAAGAGAAGGTTGTGCTCAGCGAGAGGGGCAGCATGGAACAGTGAGGAGAGGTTCTTTGACAAAAGTTTTAAGTCACAGTCAATTTTTATGGGAACACAGACGAGGCCTTTTGAGATAGCATGCAATTTGAGGATGCAAAACTGTAGAAGAACACATGATTTGCATGGGAGATTGAGTTCCATTAGGAATTTATGATAAGTACTTGAATCAGGTGAATGGCCTATCCCATGAAAGGCTGCCTCTAGAGCACCGCTTCAGCATGGACAGCTGATTTGCTCAAGGGTTGGAAGTGTAAAGTAATGGATGGATGCATGTACTGAGAACAATCAAGAGCTTTAGGCTGCACTCAAAAGAAGCAGTAAACTCATGATCATATTAACATGAGGTTATACAGAGGGTACAAAATACAAAACCAAGAGGGAGATTCTGCAAATGCTGTAGTGGATCCTTTACGATATTCACCCTAAATTGGAAAAGAATAGTGGGCTCCATTATGTTGCTCCTGCTTGAGCATGGCACTGGATCGGGGTGAGGACAGACTCCCCAGGCAGCGGTAGGGCAGTGCCTCCTCTCCTCTGGCTTGAAGGAGGAGACCGGGCACTGAATAGAGGGGAGTGAAAGATACTGAAGTGAGGGAGGGTGATGGACACTGAAGTGAGGGAGGGTGATGGACACTGAAGTGAGGGGGAGAGATGACAAACACTGAATGAGGGATGTGACGGACACTGAATGAGGGAGGGTGACGGACCTTGAAGTGAGGGGGGGGGGGGTGACAGACACTGAAGTGAGGACGGGTGATGGACACTGAAGTGAGGGGGAGTGATGGACACTGAATGAGGGAGGGAGAAGGACACTGAATGAGGGAGGGAGACAGACACTGAAGTGAGGGGGTGAAGATGGGGCTTCCCTTAGAAATTTAATAAGGCCCTTGGGGAAGGGGCTGCACAGTCCCTGTTTTTCCTGAGCGCTGCAGGGTTGGTAGATGATAGGGGTGAGACTGCAGTTTCTGACTCAACACTTTCAAAGCAATGACATGTTCAGGATCAAGAAACAAAAAAGGCGAGTGACAATAGAGTGCGGGAAAACGGCCAAGAATGGTGAACAAAGGCTGCATCTTGGAAAAAATGTGATATGAACCCAGGCTGGTTCCTGGCATGTATCCAGCAGAGCTGCTTTATGGGTTAGAGACTCCCCGCCCCACCTGTGGAGCGCCCCGGGCACAGCCCAAGACCCAACCCTCAAATTCAAAGCCCGTGAACACAAACACCCAAACAGAGTCACAGGACACTCGGTCTCTTCAAGGATGGCGATCTTTAGAAATCAGTCTAACTGAATATCCAGTCTACTGCTTAAAATAGCACTGGTTTTAAATGCCATTGAATCCAAGAAGCTACAGAACGGATCTTTCCTTGGCAACAGGAACACCCCTGCAGCCGGGCGGCCTCTGGCTTTGTTCGGGGATAACCCGCTCAGCGAAGGGGTGCAGGATGGCGTCACTCACAGATGGTGCACAGACACATTACCGACATGTCACAAGATGCACAGATGTCAGAAGGCACATGCCACAAACATGTCGAATGGTCCGCATGCCTGCCCAAAGCACACATATGTCACAAATGCGTACACAAATGCAGAGATTAGTACAGGCACACACACAAAATGCACACATACAGATTTCACATGCGGCACACACATCACCCACATGACAGAAGAGAAGACGGACACACAAGTCTCAAGAGGCAAATGTCACAAATGGCCCTCACAACAGAATATGCGCAGACACAGATGTCACAAGTGGCCAACACGTCATAAGACGCATAGATGTCACAAGTGGCACACATATGTCATAAAACGCACAGTTACACCCACACGCACAAACACGCAGATGTCACTAGCAGCACACATCTCACAAATGTCCGAAGGTACAAAGTTCGGTATCCGGATCTCTGAGGACACCCCCCGGCTCCCTTGGCTTTGAGAGGCACTGCTCAGGCTGGCGCTGCCACACTGGAGGTCATAGGAAGGTCAGCTCCCGCCATATCCATGGTCTCGTCTCGGGTCAGAGAGGGCGCAGTGGTTCCAAGTTAACCCGAAGATACACCTCTTCATAGCTTGGCTAACAAAACCAAAGGAAACTGATGGTGCCAGTACTGAACAAACAGACTGCAGCACTTCATACTGTTTACATGTTTGCAATGGCTACACTGGTCTGAGTACACGTCATACATATACATGTGTTGTATTCTACATATTAGTTTATAGGTATTCTAGCCCTGCTGCCTCTAGCTGCTCAGCCAGAGTGTGTCTTACTATTAGAATGTTGGCGTGCCTGTGATGCGTGGAATGCCTGGGTGACTGAGTTGGATGAATGTGGCAGTTGGAGATGGGCTGAGCAGCTGGGGAGGCTGCTCCTGGTGGGGCTGGTACCACACTAGGCTGGCCGGAGTACAGAGATGTTGCTACCTTAACTGAAGACTGAATAAACAAGTCTAGAATACATCCTGGCTCTTGGTGTCTTTTCCACCAACAACACAACATTATTTTGGCGACGAGGACAATCTTGAACCCCACAAGCTCTTGGTACGGCTAAGTAACAAGGAAACATTGAAACTGTGGAAGTAACAGAACTACTAAGATATCCATCAAGCAACTACAAGAAGAAAAAGAAGGTATTTCCAGACAAGCCAGCGCTAGCCCCACCAGTGTCCTTTCTATGGACAGCCCCTACAAGCAGTGTCACCACTAACTGACACTGCAGCCTGGGAATACTACAGCGACTGTGAGTTGGTGCAGTAGTTAACCCCTTCGCTGCTCATGACGAGCTCAGCTCGTCATGAGGCACGGTTGAGCTGTGCTTATGACGAGCTGAGCTCGTCATGAACAATGGGATTCAAGGGATGTCAGCACTCTGGGGGAATTGCCTTAGCATTAAAGGTGTTAAACTACAACCTCACCTGGAGTTCCAGCCACTTGGTAAAGTACAAGAATGACTGTGAGTTGGATGGGTAGCATTGCTACAACCAGGTGTTGGTGGACCAGCCACATCACCCAAATTGTGAAGAGTGCCTTGTAAATAAAGTGACTGTAAAGAGCTCAAGGAACAATTTTTGTGATGTCCAGTATAAAAAAGACCAGATGGTGGAGTTACTGTCACAGTGCTCTACAGAGCTTACGGAGTATTTACAGTATTGGCACAAATTGGGATGTGTAGTCTTAATGGATTTATCACTTTAGAGCCTACAGTGACTACACAAACGGAGTTTTACTGGTTATTATCTGACTTTTGTGTGCAGCGAATTTTTAATGCTTTCTGTGCCATAATTACATTGAATTTGTGCCTCTTCAGAAATGTCAGTCTGTTAGTGTTTTCACCTACACCGCCTGCAATGGCTGCTTAGAGAAAGCTTCTTTTTATGCTGATTAATGTCAGTTGCAGCGTTAAAAAAAAAAATCCTTCAAAACCACAGTCACCCACATCGTTTTACTTGATTTACAGTAACTTCAAGAAAGGTGAAATATGTGCTGCCTTTTAGTTAGGCAGTTACCGGTGTCTGCTTTCGTTTGACACTATGGAGAGATTAATGCTGGGGAAGTGGTGTGGCTGTGTTGGAAATATTATTTCATTACATCGGACTATTGGTGGTGTTTTTCTCTAACTTTCAACTGTTTGGTGAAGCTTAAAGTCTCCCATTGCAATGGTTGACATGGGACTGTTCAACCGCTCTCTCTGATTTTCAAAAGTCTGGGCGCGAGCAGCATTCTGAGCGAGCAGCCTACCTTGATGTCTTCTCGCCGCGCAGTCCTAAGATCGTTCTTCTCTGACGCTGCTCTACTGCACAAGAGCGTTTTGGTGCATGTACACGCTGGGAGCCACCCGGCGCAACGTCATTTAGGCGCCTCCATCTTGTTGTTGGCGGATGCTACCGTTCTACATTGGAGAGTACCTGTTTGCTCTTTTGCCTTTCATGTTGCTCCCTTTGCCAACCACGTTGTCCGTTTTATAAAGTTTGGGATTTTGACATATTGGCCAACAATAACGCGGAGCGTCCAAGTCGTCTGTGTCAACATGCTGTGATGTGCTGTCTTTCAACTCGATGGCTGCCTCCAACTTGTGTTACCCGTGAACTCTGCTGCACCTGTGTTCGGTCCATGACGTGCGCCCTCTACAGTCTGTTTTCTTCATCTTTCAAGCAACTCTTATTTCTGTTTGTGGTGTACTCGTCGTGGGATTCTTTGGTGCAGATCTCCATTTCAAGTGTGTTGGAGATAACGTGATGCAAGGTTTTGGTGTGACATTCAGCAGCACAGGTTATGATGTTCCTTTGTTTCATGTATGTCGACGGAAATGTATTTTATGCATTTTATGTTGTTCTTTATTTTGTCTTCTGTAAGCGTTTTTGGTAACACTAGTATTGTCTGCTCAAGTACTATTAGTCATTAAACATCGTACTGTTAGGTATAACTTTGGGTGTATACAACATTATTATTTACACTGCAATGGGTCTTGCAATTTTGGTTTGTGCTGTTTTGTTTTCTTTTTACAGGAAAAGTGATATTAACTACAAATCGGTTGAGACATCGCTCACCGGTGTGTTCCAGAGTGCTTATTGTTTTGAGCTTTAAGGCAGTAGTATAAATTCTATTTTGAGTTTATGGTGTTTTCAGACAGCCTTTTAATGTTGTGATGCCACGGGTTAAAGTTTCTAGAGGGTGGTTTTCACTGTTCCCTTATGGTTTTCACTGTTCCCTTACTTGAGGGATGGTCATAAGTGGTCTTTAGTTTAGTTACTCCCACTTATTGGTTCGTAACCTTGCAACCTCTTCAAGGTGTTTGGTACATGGGTCATCTCCCATGTTGCATCTTCAGTCAGTTCCCATTTTGCAAGATTTTCAATGGGAAAATGTGTTACTCCTACTCAGGAGTATGTAACTTCCACGAGGGGGTTGCTTCAAGTGTTTGTTTTCACAAGTTTGTACTTAAGTGTTCTCCTACGCGGGGTTGGTTGTGGGATTTAGATCCCTGTCATAGTTGTGCACAGTACCTTTATGGGTGGAAATTTGGGATCCCTGTTACAGTTGTGCATAGTACCTTTATGGTTAAAAGTATGGGTGAGGATCCATTTGTTTGCTTTTCCCTACTTTTGGGACCAAGTTCTAGGTAATTTTACCTTTAGCACTATTCTTTGTTATGCTTTTGGGTCATAGTACTTTATAGTACAGAAGATATGTAACAAAATGCTATGTTATGAAATGAATTAAAAATTCTCTTTCGAAGGGGGATGGGGGATTTTGCACTTAAGTTGTATCTATCTTAACCATCTTTCTTCTACAGCGTCTTCTGATGTATTATTGTCATCTCTGCATCCTGGAGTTTAGAAATATGTTCAAGTAATGATTTCTCATCGCTGCATTTTAGAGTTAGTAATTTGTTCTATTATTGATTTTCTCCAGCTTTAATTATTCCATTTTCTTTGATGATTTTTTCTTTTGTTGAATCTTAGTGATTTTTAATGTAATTGTATTGCAATGTAATTGTTTTCTTTTGTTTAAAGAAAAAGAGGTAATGTTGTATTCTACATATTAGTTTATAGGTATTCTAGCCCTGCTGCCTCTAGCTGCTCAGCCAGAGTGTGTCTTAGTATTAGAATGTTGGTGTGCCTATGATGCGTGGAATGCCTGGGTGACTGAGTTGGATGAATGTGGCAGTTCGAGATGGGCTGAGCAGCTGGGGAGGCTGCTCCTGGTGGGGCTGGTACCACACTAGGCTAGCTGGAGTACAGAGATGTTGTTACCTTAACTGAAGACTGAATAAAGAAGTCTAGAATACATCCTGGCTCTTGGTGTCTTTTCCACCAACAACACAACAACATGCTTATAAAGTGCATTGTGTGAGGAGGCATGGGCTGGAGATGTGAGGCTAACCACTGAGTCCGGGTACCTTCCGACTCAGACTTTGTCCTACCCCCTCCATGTCTGTGACCTTAAGCCACTAGAGCTCCCCAGTGCCTACCCATAGCACCGGCTCTGTGATCGGTGACATAGCGTACCTTCGCTCTTATAGGCGCAATGTGGCATTCTGAGCTTCTGTAGCTACGGCTTCAGAATCTGATGATGTCAAAGGGACTGGGAAGGCAGTTGAAGTTGAGCCTGTCTCCCAACTGGAGTAAACTGATGGATTGGATTCTTTCTAGAAATAAACAACTCACAAGTTACTTCAACTAGTAGAGAGAATTTCTTTATTTGTATAGTTAGTAAAAACCATTACAAAAAATAAAATGCCGTAATATTAAGAACAAGGAGTAATAAGACTAAACTGGAGGTACATACAGAATTAGAAGTTAAAATCAAGTAAAAAAAAGATGACGTTTGAAGTTCAGGAGACAGTTACAGAGGGAATGGTTACACAAGTATTATATGTTCAGGGTATGGATTGGATCTTTACCAAAGTTCCTCTCTTTTCCTCAAAGATGGTGATGAATTTAACTGCTCTGCAGATCAACTGTGGGTCTCTGGAACACAGGACTTGTATGATCTCGGAACGACAAGTGCGAATACCATATTGTACAAACTTCGCTTTTAGCCTGTTCCTGCGTTCCTGGTCCAGTGCGGGACAAATGCAGATCAAGTGAATGAAATCTTGTTTTGCTGCGCCACATAGGTCGCACTCCTTGATCACTGGGGTTCTCCAATTGGGTTGATCGGCATTGGTCGGCAGGTTCCCCATCCTTAGGCAAAGGTATTTATGTTTGATATGTGATGAGAATGCGAGTTCCAGGTAGGCTGCTGGCATGGACTTTTTATATGATTGTATGGTCATCCAGGCATGTGAGCGATGGCTCAGGGTTAGCTTGTCATTAAGCAATGAGTGCCTGTTGGCTGCCTTCTTTACTGCCTGTTTGAACGTTGGTACAGGAAGCTTGGTTTCCCAAAGTGCTGCTTGTTCAGTGGTTTCAATGGATTGTAGTAGGTATTTGGCATACTGGGAATTCGGGCTGTTGTGTATTGATTCCCACATTGCACGGTAGACCTCATTGTCTAAGTTCATCCAGATGCCATACCAAAATGTAACAGTCTCATATTTTTTCAGCAGTACTTGAGACTGAAGGCCGAATTCGAGTCGCACTTGCGCAGGTGATGCGTTGTGTGGTAGACCAAATACGCGCTTGTAGACTTTTGTTTGAATGTTGTCTATTAGGTGTGCGCTCTTTCCGTGGTGTAACACGCTTCTGTACGCTATAGTTGGAAGTAGCTTGGCTTTCATTGCGGTTAATAGAGGGTTAGATAGAGGGCCTTTAAGTTTGGTGGCTAGGGTACTAAAGGCGTGCAACAAGGCGGTGCCCTTCTTTTCCATGGCATTGAGATGTGTAGAGAAATTGAGGCGCTTGTCCAGTGGGATCCCCAAGTACTTATAGCTTTCCACTACTTCTAATTTGTTGTTATTTATTTCCAGGATAGGTGGAGGCTTGCGGCATCTTGTTATTACCATGATCTTTGTTTTTTTATTGTTTATTTCTAGCAGGTTCTGTTTTGTGTAACCGGTCAGTTCATGTAGGAGACGCTGTAGGCCTATTTTAGTCTGGCTAAGTAGGACCACATCGTCTGCATAGGATAAGTGTGTTAAACGTAGGTTTCCCAGCCGCGGTGGATGAGCATTGATCTTGTCTAGCCTTGTTGACATGTCAGCCATGAATAAGTTGAAAAGATGTGGGGCCAGAACGCAGCCTTGTTTGAGACCATCATAAGTGCTGATCTTCCGAGTTAGCCGCTTTCTGTTGTCAATCTTTATCTGCATCCAGGTGTTAGTGTACAGATCCATTATAGGAATTAGGATTGAATCCGGCAGGCCCTGCTGCTTCAGTTTTGACCAGAGTAGTTGCCTACTAACCCGGTCGAACGCCGCCTTAAAGTCTATGAAACAGGTGTAGAGTGCCTGATGATTTTGAAGGCTTTTTTCCGCTATTAAGCTTAGCGCCATTGTATTTGCTGCGGTACCCATGCCACGGCGAAATCCTGTCTGATTTATCGGAATTTTATTATTGTCTTCGGACCATTGAGCAAGATCAGCTAATACCAGGGATGCGTAATATTTCGCTTCCGCATCAATAAGTGCTATAAGGCGGTAGTTAGCTGGATTCTTACGATCTCCGCCTTTATAGATTGGATTGATGATCGCCCCTCTCCAGCTTTCAGGGAGCCGACTAGTGTTGTTTATTGCCCTGAATAGGAGGTTGAAGTTACAGGCCCAATAGTGGGGATCCTCCTTATAAATTGCCTGGGGGATGCCATTAGGTCCTGGTGCACTGTCTTGTCTACTTTTCTTTATTATTTGTAGTATTTGGAGTGCATCATCTGTCCATGGTGGTTGATCTGAAACCTCCTGTTGGTTTCCCGGGACATTTGACCAAACACAGGCAGTGCCCTTCACAGCCGGACTCATTGGTGCTCTAGGTGCTCTTGAAGCAGTTGCTATCGGCGGTGACTGTATTTTTATCGAGAATGTGTCAACCAGGTACTGGACCCATACCTTTTCAGTGATGCAGGTCATGCTTATGTTTTGTCGTGGTCTGTTCAAAGAATTGACTTGCAGCCAGAACGCCCTGGAGTCAGATTTTTTTAGATTATGAAGCGTTTTGGCCCAAAAGTCGCTGACTCGTTTTTTCTTTTCGGTCCAAATCAAGGTCTTATAGTGCTTCCTTGTTGATCGGACTGCTTGCCAAATGTTTGAATTTGCATTGTGGCCTTGTGCTTGCCTAGTGAGCTTCCGCAGGAGTAAGAAAGGGGTAGACCCTAAACACTCCAGGACCGGGGTCCAATAGTCAATACAGAAAAACGGTGGTCCTGGTTAGATTACAATTTATATGTTAAATCCAGTATTTGTATCAAAATAGTACCCACCACAAATTCATTCGTCATACATGAAAACAGTTAAAGTAATGTACATTGAACCAAATGTGTATTAAGTATGCATTTATTTATGCATAGTTAGTATTGACGCATTATTACTTTGCGAGCTATTGAGCTTGTATCCAAAACACATGAAGAACTAAAATGCAATTATATAATCATTACATTTAAATGTGCTCTCAGAAGAAAGAAAAGGGAAGGTGTGCAAGTTGTGAGGGACCGGGTAAAGGTGGTGTGACTGGTTTAAGAACATCACGTAAAAATCAAGATGCCTTTACAATCGTTAGGTACATGGTTCCAAAGATGCATCAAACATAGGTTTAAATTCATTAATTTCCTTGTGTCCTATGTTGTGCTTGAGTGGCGTAGTCTACGTTTCGACCCCCCAAAATACGCTGTAAGGGTGACTGTTGCCTCATGCTGGGGTCTTCATCAGGACTGAGAGTGATGAGAGCCTACAAGAATATATATTAAGGGAATCAATCACCTCTATATTATCAATGAGTGGGTATATATATGTACATTCTGTATTCGGTAAAAATTAATTAATTCCATACATCTTCAAGACGGTAATGACCTTTGCCGTCTGGTATTGGGCATGGTAGTGCTCCTGGGAAATCTGTTGAGAAATTAATAAAGACTGAAATTCAGTCGCTAGCTAGCACATGCTGCTAGGCAAAGAAAGCTCTGGCTGGAAAGGGGAACTTACTAGTGGGACTGCTCCTGACACGTATAAACGAGTTGCTCCAGGCTGGTGTCCTGTTATTCACAGATGTTGGGCGCGCTGTGTGGAAAGATATTAAAAACTATTTTTAATAACCCCACGGTGTGTCGACTATCGTTAGTTGAAAAGAAAAGAAACGGCCATTTAAATGCCTCGAGAAACGCACAAAGCCGCTACAATGGTAAATGAGCTCCTTTAAAATCAGATGAGTCATGTGTCATTAGACGCACTAAATAAAAATAATGAATCAACCCAAGGTTAGTATTTAACGCAGACAGACGTGTAAAGTCTGTTGTTGGATTTGGTAGAAAAATCGCGCGTACAAGACAAGTATTAAAACAACAGAGTCGAGTGGCAGTAGGGCATGTTTAAAGCGTGCCGCTTGGAAACCCATCTCTTGTGTTCACGGCTGGGGAGTGATCTAAACATTACGGCGGTTGCACGCTAAGGCTTAATTCATCCTAATCGGGTGACAGCAAGACTTACTTTGATCTCGCCGTTCGTGGTCCGACCTCTGGGGTTCTGGTTACGAAGTGAACAACTCGCGGTGCAGCCGCTGGATGATAGTCGGGTTAGAGGCTCGACTTCAAAGGGCCAATCACTGTTAGGACGGGGCTTAAGGCGCCGGCTTTTGCTAACGCATCTTGCGTGAGGGAGGGAGTCTCTACAAAGAGCGTGTCTTGGCGAGAAGGGGAATGTCTACAAAGTGCCATTCTACCCAGGACGGAAAGTGGTGTAATGGTGAACATCATTGGGAGCAAATGTCAAATGGTTATACTCTGATTACATTAACAGTCGAACTGTATATAGTGCATTCTAGTGTGACTGCATTTGCAAATGAACATAGATATTACATTATTCAAAAGCAGGAAGGACAATCCACACAAATCAAAGCTTATAAGGAAAATTGTTAGTTATTATTGGATATCATTAAGGAACACAGTTAAAGTCTCTCTCTTCCCATTTCATGATGTAAGTCAATGTTAATGATATAAATTACAATTTAATGCTATCGCAGTCTTGGCAACCACTAGAATCTGTCTAAAACTGGTTCGGTCGTATCGAGAGACCAAATATTTAACAATTGACTCAAACTGAATGTATTCAGTAAAGAACCTAATGGATTATTCAGAATGTTTAAGCAAGATGTCAATCCGGGTTTAGTCCGGCCATTTGGGCAAAATTGGCATCCATTTCATTAAGTCCATGGCTCACAGTTTTCAATAAATGCATCCATTTGCATTCTCTGATGTTCATTATAGAGTTCACATTGCCCCCACGTGGTCCCAGAGTTATCTTTTCCAGGACTAACCATCTCAGTGATTCAGGAGTGTGGTTGTGTTCCTTGAAGTGTTCCACAAGTGGTGCTCCAACTGTGGAGCATCGTATTCTGCTGGAATGTTGAAAGATTCGATTTTTTACTTTTTGTTTAGTCTGTCCGACGTACATCAAGTTGCACGGGCATAGAATGGCGTAAATGACTCCACTTGTGTTGCAGTTTGTGAAAGACTTGAGATCTATAGTCAGTTCATTGTACACCAGTTGTTTGGTTTCCCAGCATGTGAGACATGCTTTACATGTTGTACATTTGAAATGGCCCACTACATCGGGGAGATTCCACATCCGTTGTAGAGTAGGTGCTGCAGGGCTTTCCAACATTGAGCGTACTACATGGTCCCTTATGCTTTTCGCTTTTTTGAAAGCATGCATCGGAGGGTCCGGGCTGTCTAGGGTGTCTGCGATAAGGTTCCAGTGTTTGTTCACTATTTTGCGTATTGCATTACTCTTAGTGCAGAATGTGGTCACACAGATCATGCGTGATTTTGGGAGGTTCCGTGTCTTTGGTATTAGAAGAGATGATCGATCTTGGTACCAAGCTCTTTTTCGTGATCTTTTTACCAGGCGTTGCGGATATCCTCTGTCCACCAAACGGGTGATTAGATCATCTGATTCTTTGAAAAAGTCCTCTTTGCGGGAACAATTCCTCCGTAAACGGAGGAATTGACCAAAAGGTAAATTGTCCCTTAGGGCCCTTGTGTGGTGACTGGTATACCTTAGAAGTGAATTCCGCTCAGATGGTTTCCTAAAGAGGGTGGTATAGAGGTGGTCATTATCCACTTTAATGGTGATGTCGAGGAAATCGATAGATTCTGTGCTTATTGTCATGGTGAACTTGATATCCTCTGATTGAGTATTCAACCATGCTAGGAATGCATGTAGAGAGCCTTCATCCCCTGTCCAAATCATCAGGACATCATCGATGTATCGATGCCAAGTGGAGATCATGTCACGATAAGGGTTGGTTGCTGCCAGTCAGTCTCTCTCTGTTGGTCAGTCTCTCTTTCTCTGTCAGTCTCTCAGTCTCTTTCTCTCTCTGTCTGTCTCTGTCAGTCAGTCAGTCTCTCTCTCAGTCAGTCAGTCAGTCTCTCTCTCAGTCAGTCAGTCAGTCTCTCTCTCCCAGTCAGTCTCTCTCTCTCCCAGTCAGTCAGTCTCTCTCATCAGTCATTCTCTCTCTACCCCAGTCAGTCAGTCTCTCTCTCTCTGTCAGTCAGTCAGTCTGTCAGTCTCTCACTCAGTCAGTCTCTCACCCAGTCAGTCTCTCTCTCTGTCAGTCTCTCTCTCTGTCAGTCTCTCTCTCTGTCAGTCTCTCTCTCAGTCAGTCTCTCTCTCTGTCAGTCTCTCTCTCTGTCAGTCTCTCTCAGTCAGTCTCATTCTCAGTCAGTCTCTCTCTCAGTCAGTCTCTCAGTCAGTCTCTCTCTCAGTCAGTCTCTCTCTCAGTCAGTCTCTCTCAGGCAGTCTCTCTCAGGCAGTCTCTCTCAGAGTCAATCAGTCTATCTCTCTGTCAGTCAGTCTCTCTGCCTCTCTTTCTCAGTCTCTCTCTCAGTCAGTTTCTCTCTACCTCAGCCACTCTCTGTCAGTCAGGCTCACTCTCAATCAGTCTCTCTCTCTCTGTCAGTCAGTCACTCTCTCTCTCAGTTTCTCAGTCTGTCAGTCAGTCTCTCTCTCTCTCACTGTCAGTTGTCAGCCAGTCAGTCTCTCTCTCTGTCAGCCAGTCTACCACTCGCTGTCATTCAGTCTCTCTCAGTCAGTCAGTCTCTCGCTCTCTCTCTGTCAGTCAGTCTCTCTCTGTCAGTTTCTCTGTCAATCTCTCTTAGTCAGTCTCTCTCTCTGTCAGTCAGTCTCTCTCTCTGTCAGAGTCTCAGTCTCTCTCTCGGTCAGTCAGTCTCTCTGTGAGTCTCTCTATCAGTCAGTCTCTGTCAGTCAGTCTCTCTCTGTTGGTCAGTCTCTCTTTCTCTGTCAGTCTCTCAGTCTCTTTCTCTCTCTGTCTGTCTCAGTCAGTCAGTCTCTCTCTCAGTCAGCCAGTCTCTCTCTCAGTCAGTCAGTCAGTCTCTCTCTCAGTCAGTCAGTCAGTCTCTCTCTCCCAGTCAGTCTCTCTCTCTCCCAGTCAGTCAGTCTCTCTCAGTCAGTCATTCTCTCTCTACCCCAGTCAGTCAGTCTCTCTCTCTCTGTCAGTCAGTCAGTCTGTCAGTCTCTCACTCAGTCAGTCTCTCACCCAGTCAGTCTCTCTCTCTGTCAGTCTCTCTCTCTGTCAGTCTCTCTCTCTGTCAGTCTCTCTCTGTCAGTCTCTCTCAGTCAGTATCTCTCTCAGTCAGTCTCTCTCTCAGTTAGTCTCTCTCTCAGTCAGTCTCTCTCTCAGTCAGTCTCTCTCTCAGTCAGTCTCTCTCAGGCAGTCTCTCTCAGAGTCAATCAGTCTATCTCTCTGTCAGTCAGTCTCTCTGCCTCTCTCTCTCAGTCTCTCTCTCAGTCAGTTTCTCTCTACCTCAGCCAGTCTCTGTCAGTCAGGCTCACTCTCAATCAGTCTCTCTCTCTCTGTCAGTCAGTCACTCTCTCTCTCAGTCAGTTTCTTAGTCAGTCAGTCTCTTGGTCAGTCAGTCAGTTTCTACTCTCTCTCCACTCTCTCCATTCGCTCTCTCAACTCTGTCCATTCGCTCTCTCAACTCTGTCCACTCTATCTCTACTGTCTCTCTCTCCACGGTATCTCCTCTGTCTCTCTCTCCACTGTCTCCCTCCACTGTCTCCCTCCACTCTCTCTCTCTCCACCCTCTCTCCCTTCTCTCTCTCTCTACTCTCTCCACTCTCTCTCTCCACTCTCTCTCTCCACTCTCTCGCTCCACTCTCTCTCCACTCACTCTCTCTCCACTCACTCTCTCTCCACTGTCTCCCTCCACTGTCTCTCTCCACTCTCTCTCTCTCCACCCTCTCTACCTTCTCTCTCTCTCCACTCTCTCTCTCCACTCTCTCTCTCCACTCTCTCTCTCCACTCTCTCTCTCCACTCTCTCGCTCCACTCTCTCTCCACTCACTCTCTCTCCACTCACTCTCTCTCCACTCACTCTCTCTCCACTCACTCTCTCCACTGTCTCTCTCTCCACTGTCTCTCTCTCCACTGTCTCTCTCTCCACTGTCTCTCTCTACTCTCCATTCTCTCTCCACTCTCTCTCTCCACTCTTTCTCTCTCTTTCCACTCTCTCTCTCTCCACTCACTCTCTCTCTCCACTCTCTCTCCACTCGCTCTCTCTACTCGCTCTCTCTACTCTCTCTCTCCACTCTATCTCTCTCTCCACTCTATCTCTCTCTCCACTCTATCTCTCTCTCCACTCTCTCTCCACTCTCTCTCCACTCTCTCTCCACTCTCTCTCCACTCTCTCTCTCCACTCTCTCTCTCTCCACTCTCTCTCCACTCTCTCTCTCTCTCCACTCTCTCTCTCTCCACTGTCTCGCCATGCTCTCTCCACTCTCTCTCCACTCTCGGTCTCTCCACTGTCTATCTCCACTCTCTCTCCACTCTCTCTCTCTCTACTCTCTCTCTCTCCACTCTCTCTCTCCACTCTCTCTCTCCACTCTCTCTCTCTCCACTCTCGGTCTCTCCACTCTCTCCAGTGTCTCTCTATGCTCTCTCCACTCTCTCTCCACTCTCGGTCTCTCCACTGTCTATCTCCACTCTCTCTCCACTGTCTACTCTGTCTCCACTGTCTCTCTCCACTCTCTCTCTCTCTCTAGCCACTCTCTCTCCACTGTTTCTCTCCACTGTTTCTCTCCACTCTCTCTCTCTCCACTCTCTCCCACTCTCCCTCACAAAGTAGTGTGCGTTCCATGGGTGTCTTCATCACCATCCCCCTTGCACCCTTCTCCCCTCTGCCTTGCACCCTTCTTGCCCTCCCTCTTGCACCCTTCTCCCCTTCCCCTTGTACCCTAGTCCACCTTTGCCTTGCACCCTTTTCTACCTTGCACCATTCTACCCTCTGCCTTGCACCCTTCTCCCCTCTGCCTTGCACCCTTCTCCTCTCTGTCTTGCACCCCATTCCACCCCCACCTTGCACCCTTCTCTAACTTTCATCCTTCTCCTCTCTGCCTTGCACCCCTTCCCCCCTCTGCCTTGCACCCTTCTCCTCTCTTCCTTGCACCATTCTCCCCTCTGCCTTGCACCCCTCTCCCCTCTGCCTTGCACCCTTCTCCCCTCTGCCTTGCACCCTTCTCCCCTCTGCCTTGCACCCTTCTCCCCGCTGCCTTGCACCCTTCTCCCCCTCCGCCTTGCACCCTTCTCCCCCGCCGCCTTGCACCCTTCTCTACCTTGCATCCTTCTCCTCTCTGCCTTGCACCCTTCTCCCCCTCCGCCTTGCACCCTTCTCCCCCGCCGCCTTGCACCCTTCTCTACCCTGCATCCTTCTCCCCTCTGCCTTGCACCCTTTTCCCCTCTGCCTTGCACCCATCTCCCCTTTGCCTTGTACCCTTCTCTCCTTTGCCTTGCACCCTTCTCCTCTCTGCCTTGCACCCTTCTCACCTCTGCCTTGCACCCTTCTCACCTCTGCCTTGCACCCTACTCCCCCTCCGCCTTGCACCCTTCTCTACCTTGCACCCTTCTCCTCTCTTCCTTGCACCCGTCTCCTCTTTGCCTTGCGCCCTTCTCTTCTCTGCCTTGCACCCTTCTCCTCTTTGCCTTGCACCCTTCTCCTCTCTGCCTTGCACCCTTCTCCCCTCTGCCTTGCACCCTTCTCCACTCTGCCTTGCACCCTTCTCCCCTCTGCCTTGCACCCTTCTCCCCTCTGCCTTGCACCCTTCTCCCCTCTGCCTTGCACCCTTCTCCTCTCTGCCTTGCACCCTTCTCCCCTCTGCCTTGCACCCTTCTCCACTCTGCCTTGCACCCTTCTCCCCTCTGCCTTGCACCCTTCTCTACCATTCATCCTTCTCCCTCTCTGCCTTGCACCCTTCTTGGCCCCCCTTTCCCTCTCCCTGCGGACGCCCATGGTGTGTTCTAACAAGCGTGCTTACCTGAGGGCACCATTTTGCTGCCTCGTCCCTTCTCATGTGAGCTTTGCCCTGGAGAATACTGTCTGGGGGCCCCCACTCCCACCCTTGTCAGGGTCCCGAGCACTGCTCTGTGCTGTCTCCTGCTCTTGCTCTCTGAGGCCCCCACCCCATCATTGTCCCTGTCTCTTCTCTTCTCTTGTGGGGTGGGCCCCCCACCCCATCCTTGTCCCTGTCTCTTCTTGTCCCTGTCTCTTCTCTTCTCTTGTGGGGTGGGCCACCCACCCTCTCTTCTCTTCTCTTGTGGGGTGGGCCCCCACCCCATCCTTGTCCCAGTCTCTTCTCTTCTCTTGTGGGTGGGCCCCCCACCCCATCCTTGTCCCTGTCTCTTCTTGTCCCTGTCTCTTCTCTTCTCTTGTGGGGTGGGCCCCCCACCCTCTCTTCTCTTCTCTTGTAGGGTGGGCCCCCCACCCCATCCTTGTCCCTGTCTCTTCTCGGATGGGGGCCTGTCCCTGTCTCTTCTCTTCTCTTCTCTTCTCTTGTGGGCCCCCCACCCCATCCTTGTCCCTGTCTCTTCTTGTCCCTGTCTCTTCTCTTCTCTTGTGGGGTGGGCCCCCCACCCCATCCTTGTCCCTATCTCTTCTCGGATGGGGGCCTGTCCCTGTCTCTTCTCTTCTCTTCTCTTGTGGGGCCCCCACCCCATCCTTGTCCCTGTCTCTTCTCGGATGGGGGCCTGTCCCTGTCTCTTCTTTTCTCTTCTCTTGTGGGGCCCCCACCCCATCCTTGTCCCTGTCTCTTCTCGGATGGGGGCCTGTCCCTGTCTCTTCTCTTCTCTTCTCTTGTGGGGCCCCCCACCCCATCCTTGTCCCTGTCTCTTCTCGGATGAGGGCCTGTCCCTGTCTCTTCTCTTCTCTTCTCTTGTGGGCCCCCCACCCCATCCTTGTCCCTGTCTCTTCTCTTCTCTTCTCTTGTGGGGCCCCCATCCCATCCTTGTCCCTGTCTCTTCTCCTGTGGGGTGGGCCCCCCACCCTCTCTTCTCTTGTGGGGTGGGCCCCCCACCCCATCCTTGTCCCTGTCTCTTCCTGTCCCTGTCTCTTCTCTTCTCTTGTGGGCCCCCCACCCCATCATTGTCCCTGTCTCTTCCTGTCCCTGTCTCTTCTCTTCTCTTGTGGGGCCCCCACCCCATCCTTGTCCCTGTCTCTTCTCGGATGGGGGCCTGTCCCTGTCTCTTCTCTTCTCTTGTGGGGCCCCCACCCCATCCTTGTCCCTGTCTCTTCTCTTCTCTTGTGGGGTGGGCTTTGTTTATCGAGAGGAGAGAGTGGGGGCCGGGCTCTGTGCTGCCTCAGAGGAGCAGTGGAGACTGCTGTCTCTGGTGCCCCCATCCTCTTTCTGGGACTGCCTCTGGCTCTGACTGAAGAGAAACAATGTATATTGATACTTTGTTTCTCTTCAGTCAGAGGGAGGGGGCGAGGGGCTCCGAGCAGGCTGCACCTGCTTCAGATGCAGAGGGAGAGAGGCTTGCTTCAGCGCAGACCTCTCTCACAGCTCTCAGAAGAGCTGAGGGGGCCGGGCCCCCTGGGGCCCCCTTCATTAACTGTAGAGAGTGAGGCCCCCCCCCCCCCGCACTGCGGGGGCGTTTGTTACGCCCCTGGGTGTGCTGAGGGCAGGTAAAGCGTATGCACTCTTCAGAGAACTGTTCTGATAGCAGCACAGGTGCAGTGCCGTGGATCGGTGCAACAATGAGCTTGGGTGCAGCATGTAACGAAGTGGCACCTCACAATGATGACAAAGGTAGATGAAGTAACTTGTGAGTTGTTTATTTCAAGAAAGAATCCCATCCATCAGTCCACTCCAATTGGGAGACAGGCTCAACTTCAACTGCCTTCCGAGTCCTGTTGACATCAGATTCTGAAGCCATAGCAACAGAAGCTTTGAATGCTACACATCTCCCTTCTTTACAAAGTAAACCCAACCTTATAAAAAGAAAACAGAAGTTGTAAAAATACAAATAACATAAAATATTTCACACAAAAAAACAAAGAAGATAAACACTTCCTAATTTTTTCTACAAATTAAAAGATATAATATGCGGATAACAATTCATGAAGAACCATACTAATTACTTCACATATTCACTCAAATACGCTGAAGGCGTAGACACCCTCACACACCTCTGAATAGGCTCAGTATTTTTGGGGGAGGCCGCAAGATCAGTTCCCAGTTGGGTTTCCCGACTCAAAAGATGATCCTGAATCAAATCTTCTCTGATCACGACAACTCTGTTTAAGTTCCATATGCGATAGTCACTAGTCTTGACAGCTTTATTAAAGACTTTGATGACTTGTATAGGTTTTAGAAACGCTGTAGAAGAACCTTTCTTGCTCGGATTTTTAACTAAAACCCAGCCTCCCACTTTGACAACAGTTCTTTTAACACTCTTTCTTATGTCATAAAGCTCTTTACGAGCTTCAATCTTCTTAGACTCTGCCGACCTCCAATGATACCCCTCATTATACTCATCATAATTTGATTTCATGTCATTGATCTAAGTAGGTGACACCAGGGTGTTGGCACGCCTATCCCTGAATAATTCAAAAGGAGTCTTCTTGGTAACAGCATAAGGGGACACTATGTATACTTCCACCTTTTTGAATATGTTTTCCAGCCAATCCAAACCTTTACTTTTTGCCATCTCCATGGTTTCTTTCAACAGACGATTAAAACGCTCTCCCATTCCATTCGTCTCAGGATGATAAAATGAGCATTTTTTATGTTTAATTCTATGTTCACAGAGAAACTGTTCCATTTCTCTTGAAACTAGCTGTACCCCATTGTCTGTAAGAATGACATCAGGTATCCCCTCTCTAGCCATAAGCTCTTCAAAAAATGCCTTCACATGCTTGGTTTCAACACCATGCATAATGGCTATTTCAATCAATCAATACATTTGTAGAGCGCACAACTCACCCGTGAGGGTCTAAAGGCACTGGGGGGGCGAGGCTGCTGCTACTGCTCGAACAGCCAGGTCTTGAGGAGTCTCCTGAAGGCCAGCAGGTCCTGGGTCTTGCATGTTTTTGCGGCGAGGTGGCAGAATGATCTGCCGCTGGCGGTCGCTCGGTGGATGCGGAGGTCGCTGGCGAGGGCGAGGTCAAAGGAGAGAAGCTGGCAGTTCGTGGTGTAGACGGTGAGTCGTTTGTTGAGGTACACTGGTCCGGTGTTGTGGAGAGCTTTGAGAGCGTGGGTGAGGAGCTCGAAGGTGGTCCTCTTGTATTTCAGGCCAGTTAGAAAATAAATCAACAAGGACTAAAACATACCACTCACAGCCTGAGGAACGGATAGGACCAACTATATCTAAGCCAACTTCCTTCCACGGACCATTATGACGCTACCTTATTACCATGGGTTGAACCTTAGGCTTTGCTACTCTTTCACTCAACGCACATGGAACACAATCTCTGATAACACGTTCCACATGCATATCCATACCCAGTCACCAGTAAGTCAATCTGTGTCTCTCCTTGTCTTGGACATTCCTTGATGACCTGCATGAGCTAAAGAGATAAGTTCCTCCCTAAGGGATACTGGGGGAACCAATCTCATGCCCCTGACCTGCAGGCCTTCTTGCTCTGACAGTTCCTCCTTAACATGCCAATATTTTTCTACTTCTTCATCTCCTTTAGGTTTGACGTCTCAACCTGCCCTCGCCCATTCCAAGACTCTAAGCATACCAGGATCAGCAGCAAGAGCTTCATGCCACCTTTCCTTGGCAATGCTACCCCCTTCTATAAAACAGATAACCTCCTCATCTTGTTCACTCTCAACAGACAAGCTCTTGTCAACACCATCTACCAATGGGACAAAGCATCTGCTACCTTGTTCTCAATGCCTGGCAAATATTTAATGTTGAAATCAAACTCTTGTAGCGCCACTACCCATTTGGTGATTTTTATGGAAATTGCATTAAAACCTTTTTTCTTAAAAAATGTTGCATACGGGTTGTGTTCCATCTTTACTTCAAGCATGCAGCCCCACAAGAGACTCCTCAATTTCTTTACAGACCAATACACAGCGAGGTCTTCTCTTTCCACAACAGAATAGCGCATTTCAGCACCCCTCAAGCTGCTTTAAAAAAACAGAATTACATTATCGTGCCCTTGATTCCTTTGTGATAAAACAACACCTAGTCCCTTCATGCTAGCATCAGTTATCGGAAAATACTTATTTTTGGGATCAAAACTTCTTAATTTTGGTGCACAACTCAATCTCTCCTTTAATATGCAATAATCTTATTCACACGCTTGGTCCCATATAAACTCACACCCATTACGAAGCAGAGCTCTCATGTGAACACATAGAGTAGCAAAACCTTGGACAAATTTACTGTAGTCATTCCAGGAAAACTCATTAACTCTTCCTTATTAGTATGAGAATGCAACTTTCAAATGGCATCAACCAAGTCCTCTTTGGGCATCACATTAACCCGCTGAGATAGAATGTCCCAAATATTCAATGGACTCCCTCCTGAATTTACATTTCTCAACCCTGACTGTCAGGTTAAATTAATTGAGTCTGCTCAAAACACTCATGACCCTCTCATCATGTTCCATATTATCTCTCCCAAAAATCCATATATCATACTGATATATTCCAACACCAATTAGCCCTTTCAAAACATTTTCTAAAGCTCCCTGAAAAACCAAAGCTGCTGAGACTAAACCAAAAAGTCTGACAAAACGATAACTCCCAAAAGGAGCCACAAATGCCGTAAGATCATTAGAGGCCTCATCAAGTTTATTCTGATGATAAGCAGTAGCATCAACATGTCAGCTATCTTAGGTAAAGGATAACGGTCTACTACCACATGCTTGTTTAGCTCTCTCAGATCAACACATAAGCGTAAAGGTCCATCGGCTTTCTTGGCTGCTACAACAAGAGCAAGCCACTGCATTGCTTCCACTTCTTCAATAACACCATCTGCCTTTAACCTTGAAGAACCGGGTTTTAGAACCCAGCGGCGCCAGGGGCACGCCCAATGTCTTCAGGTTCACCTGTCTTATAATACAGAGACATGGGATACTTCTCAGTGACGTCAAAGATCAAATTTATTGGCTGCAATCAGGAACAGAAGTCTAAGAAACACGACACGGGTGGTTCCCCAGAGACTGCTCAATTTTCGTATTGCGAGACATCGTCTTTTATGCCAAAAATCACATTCCTAACAAACAACAATTATTTACAAACTATCCAATCACAAGTGACATTGCAAGAGGTATTACATAACGACAAGCCCACTTTTCAGTTGTCCAGCCCACCATCAATTACACGGGAAAGCCCAACATTCTTGCTCGGACAGGCCGGACGAACCCATAATAAAAGACCACAAACCCAAACCATAAATAGGCCATAAAAGAAGGAACAGAAACAGATGAGAAGCAAGATAGAAGGGTGTGTGCATGTACCATAAACTCAGCAATGTCCTGCTCTTTGATCTCTATCTTGACCAGCTGCAGAACAAGGAACTGGCTCAACAAGGTTAGCTTTGGGCAATGGAGTCAGTTCGCTCAGGTCATCTAAAAGTCAACTAAAGGTGTACGTGTCCCAAAGACTCGCTCGGCCGTAGTCATCAGCCTATTTGAGGGCAACCACAAAATGGCTGCCGTACACAAAATGGAACCCGAAGGTTCGGAACGAAATCTATGAATACATAGTGAATCCATCAATCGAACATGACGAAAACACTCATACTTGCCGCACTCGTCATTTGCGGTTCGCTGTTACCAAAATCATCACGATACGACGACCTTTATGAAATGGGTTCAGAGTCACGGAACCTCAGACCTTCCTTTTGCCCTTACATAGGCTATAAACCCAAACTCACGTCAGTCTGAATCCAGGTCTATATTCATCAGATCATCAAGATGCTGCTGTAGCATCATCCTAGTACTTAGTAGCTCTCTCTGGACAGGTCTCCTCGCACACGAAGTAGCACAAAGGCCACATAAAGCAGGAGCACACTGTACGCAAAGACAGAACAGGAAAAGGATAGCTAAAACTAAGGGTGGGCGTAAAATCCGTTTCACGGGCGAATTTGCGGATTTTCTGCGATTTCGCAATCCGCGAATCTCACGAAATCGCGGTAAAATCCGTGAATCAGCGGGGACGAATTTTCAGCCAAGCAAGGGTTACAGCAGAAGGTGCAAAAGTTGAACCTAATTTCTTTGTAACCTTTTACAAAAGGGTTACAAACAAATTAACTTCAACTTGGACACCTGCTGCTAATTGCTTCCTGGAGCCTCGTTGCCTACTTGCAACTATTCTCTGACCCAGCTCTGACCCTTGAAGCAGGGTCAGAGAATAGTTACAAGTAGGCAACGAGGCACCTGTCCAAGGAATTAAACCTCATCAGGAAGCACTTACAGATATAAAAAACAGGAAGAAGGGAGAGGATGGCAAATACACCCATTTTGAGTTGTCAGGAGGGGTTAAACTAAAAGAGACCTTTACAGCATAATTTTCATATGCATTTTGCTAAAAATAAAAAGCTGTATGTTCTGTAGGGGCAACTCAGGAATCTGGCCCTTCAGAGATCCGGCCTCTCTTTCTTTCTCTCGTTCTCTCTCTCCCTCTCTCTTTCCCTCTCTTTCTCCCTCTTTCTATCTATCTATCTTTCTATCTATCTATCTATCTATCTATCTATCTATCTATCTATCTATCTATCTATCTATCTATCTATCTCTCTCTCCCTCTCCAATAAACGACTGCATGGGTAACTTCGCTATGCAAGCGGCTCGCGAAGACGCAAAAATCCCCGCGAACATGCGAAAAACCCCGCAAACACGCAAAAAACCCCGCAAACACGCAAAAAAAACAAAAATCCGCAAATTCGCACAAATTCGCAAATTTTGCGGATCGCGAATTCGCAAATCCGAAAAATTCGCGGATCACGAATTCGCAAAATTTGCCCATGCTTAGCTAAAACCATCCCAATGATCATCAGAATCTTCCATCCCCAAGTGGATAACAATCCCCAAAACCATCCCATTAACGACCAATCTCCTTCGTCCACATGTACAGACTCGGAGATCTTATGTAGCTTGGAAATGGCTTGGTACACTGTTGGAGCGTTGTCTGGAATGAAAACGCAGCAGCTCGATTGAATCAATTTACATACCCCTCCTCTATCTGCAAGTATGACATCTAACGCAACTCTGTTCTGAAGAGTCATTAGGCGATCCGACTGGAGCTCAGCAGTCAAGTTACTAAGGGCACCGGCAGTCTCAACTATGTTGGACTCAACCACTCTCGTCAGTTGTCGGATGTTCCTGCTGTTAGCCATAGGTCCCCAAAACAGCAGAAAACCCTTCAAGAAATCTCCTAATTCTTGTCCTGCAGTATCTTCCTTACTGAAGACACCTCTAACAACTCTTGTCTTGTGGTAATCCGCCGCAGCTGTATAAGTAGGAGGCAACAGGAACGAGACAAAACATGTGCCCGAGAAGTCAGGGGGTAACCATGTGTACGCTCTATCGTAACAGACAAAATAGGTACCCTTAGCTGCTAAAAACGATGGGGAAGTCTGGGACGAAAAAACATACGTCTCAGTGCAAACACTCTTCCCTAACTGAGCTCTCGGATTCCTGCCATTACCTTGCAGACAGAAATGACCCTGATGGGGTATGATCCAAATCGGAGAGGATCTTTTTGCTCGCTCGTTCTCACTCAGACTAACTCCATATCCAGTAACGTTCCATCCAATATACGCTAGTGTCTCATCTCTCGGCATAGTCTCATAGGAACTAATTCCTCTAATCATGTCGACTATACCCTTAACTAGAGTACTATTCTTTGGATTGTCTTTCACAGAATATAGAGGGTAGACTTCACGAGCATAGATGAACATCGTTCTGTATGCCCACACAGAACCATTGAAGCTGAATGGCAGGACCAGGTAAGGAATACCTTTATCAGTAGTATGAGGCATAAGACAACAGACCCAACAATTAGTCGTGTTCACTACTAGCTGGTGTTGGTGCAAAAGCTGAACAAAGGAGTTATTAACGAATTCCAATCTCATAATGGACTCATGTTCAGGCAGAGGGTGAAAAGAATGCGAAGAAACAGTAGGAGAAGGCATAGGTTATGTAGTGGGTGCAAACGTCACTTGAAAAGAGAATATAATATATCCCATCAGAAACATCATTAGGCTAAGTAGCATAAGAAGACATAATATCAAAAACATTTTCTACTCATAATTTTGCACATTTTGCTCTTAAAGCTCATTCTTTCAACAGGTCTCTCCATCTCGAAAAACTCCATCCTCTAACCGTGCTGTTCGCGGCAGTTGGTTCGATTCACTCAGTGTACCTCTGAATGTCCTAGGGAACGCCCTACACCAAACCAGAACCGTCGACCTTGTGTCCAGACGGCAGTACGCTCTGAGTCTTTATACCGCGACCCTACAGCTGGACCCGGAAGGCGGTTCGAAAAACAAAAATCGGTCAAAACAGTTTCTCAGATGGGAGAGCTTAATCTGAAAAATAGCAAAGAAAAGAATTTCACTTTAGTAGTCCCACGACTCTTGGTCGCAAATTATAACGGCCTTTACCAGGCAATGTCTGATCACCAAACAAAAGTTCAGGTTCAGTGGTGTCCAATCGAACTGACGGTGGCACAGCTTCTTGCAGAAGATCGTCGCTTTCACGCTCAGAATTTATCCCAATTAAACGTGCATCGCTAAAAGGCAGAAAACAAGGCACGGTATCAGTTTCTGAATCAGGAATACCCTCCTGGACCCACCGGTCGAACGGCAGAGGCAAAGGAGCTCTCTTACAATGTACGCCGTGGATCCAGTTCTTTTTCCCGTGCACTCGTACTGCAGATCGCGTAGATAATAGCACCAAGTAAGGTACGGTCCAGCGGGGTTGATCGTTCTTTGTCCGCTGAAAATTCTTGACCAGGACCCAGGAACCAGGATCAATGGTGTGTCCCGGATCCTCAGAAGCCTGAGGCAATATATCATGAACCTGTTGGTGTAAGACACGCAATTTAGCCGTCAATTCATACAGATAGTCAAGCAATACAGGGTGTTCAATCTCACTGAATTTGGTCGGCCTCGGCACTCCCCATATATTTGCCGGGCGACCAAAGACGATCTCATATGGACTAAGTCCCACTCGAGAATGTACAGCCATCCTAGTTGACAAAAGTGCTAATGGCAAAGCATCGGGCCATTGTAGACCAGAGCTCGCCTGAATCTTGGCCAACTTCAATTTAAGGGTGCCATTATAGCATTCTACCAGACCTGCAGATTGGGGGTGATTTGCAGCATGGAACTTTTGTCGGATTCCCAAACCATCACACACTCTCTTCATCACTTGACCCACAATTCACTCCCATTGTCACTCCAGACAATTCTCTGCAAACTATACCTAGGGAAAAATTCCTTAACAAGGGCTTTAGCTGTGGACAGAGCAGTATTATCTTTCAGGGGATATGCTTCTAACCATCTCGAAAAGGCACAAACAACCACGAGTACGTATTTCAAGTTGTTGCACCTCTCCATGTGGATGAAATCTAATTTCAAAGCCTCAAACGGATACGTCGGAGGTGCAAAATGACCAGCTGGAGTTGGAGTTCCCTTACCAGGATTGTACATCAATCAAACCATACAATTCTTAACCAGATTCTCTGCACACTTAGGAATTCCAGCATTTTGCCATACTGGAGCCAACAACTTACAAATCCCTTTGCACTGATATGAGCCATTCCATGCACCATCGTAACCACTGCAAGCACGTACGCATCGGGTAACAACCATCGCTGATGCTCTGACAACTCAACACAACAACCATTCAAATCCAATTTACCCTTACTCTCTCTCCATACGCTCAACTCTTTCTCTGTAGCTTCAGCCTGAATTGACTTCACACTCTCCATCGTATCTTCACACATACTTCTATCCGGAACCCATCTCGCAGGACCCGCAACATACATTCGACTCATCACATCTCTCGCCGTTTCTTTCGCAACTTCATCCGCAAACGCATTACCATGACCAACATCATCAGTAACCTTCTTATGTGCACTGCATTTCACAATCGCAACTTGCAACGGCAAAGTAAGTGACTCAAGAAGTTCATTCACCAACTGACCATGCTGGACCTTCGTTCCATGAGACGTGAGGAACCCACGTTCCTTCCACAAACGACCAAAACTATGAGCCACACCAAACGCATACTGGCTATCGGTATACACAGTCACTCGTTTCCCTTTCGACAACACACACGCTCTTGTCAATGCAATCAACTCTGCTGCTTGAGCTGTATTATGTGGGATACGTGCAGCTTCAACAATCGTATGCAAAGTCGTAACAGCATATGTCGCAGTCGTATCACCATTCGGAAGCTTAAAGCACGAACCATCTACCCATAAGGTACCATCACACTTTGCAAGAGGAGTGTCCCTAAGGTCTATTCTCCCTTTCGTTTCCTCCTCTGTCCTAAGAAAGCAATTATGCTGTTCAGAAACATCTGTTTCTATTGAAATCGCCAGCAACGTAGCTGGATTCAACGTATTGCATCTCTTTATATGCACATGACTCGCTAAGAGTGTCAACTTGTAACCTGACAATCGAGCACTAGTTAAGTGCTGTGTCTTGGTCCTATTCAACAAGGTATCCACTGCATGTGGAATGATCACAATCAACGTATTATCCATCACCAAACCAGCAGACTGTCGAATAGAGACAGCCGCTGCTGCTGTAGCTCTCAAACAACTCGGCAATGCTCTAGCTACCGGATCCAAAGTCGACGAGAAATACGCACATGGACGTTGCTTATCGCCGAACTGCTGTGTCAAGACTGACAATGCACATCCCTCTCTCTCGTGGACATAGAGTGTAAAAGGCTTACTGTAGTCGGGAGTACCCAACACAGGAGCCGAACACAACGCATCACGCAATTCTGAAAAACTCTTCTGGCATTCGTCAGTCCAAGGAATAGGATTCGGAGTATCCATAACAGTAAGAGCTAACAAAGGTTTCGCAAGAAAAATTTGGAATCCACTCTCTACAATACGACGTAATACCCAAGATAGCACGCACTTCTCTCTGTGTAATTGGCACACTCATTTTCGCAATTGCTTGAATTCGTTCTGGGATCAATCTTCTTCCCTCCTTCGATAAGAGATGACCTAAGTAGGTCACTTCTTGTCGACAATACTGCAACTTCGAAAGAGACACCTTATGATGGAAGTCAGACAAATGTCGCAACAACGACAACGTAGCCTCTTTACAAATATCTTCATTGACAGTAGCAACTAACAAATCATCGACATACTGAATAAGAGCAGCACCATCAGGTAAGACAATCGTATCAAGCTGTGTTTTCAAAGCTTGACTATAGATAGATGGACTCTCACAATAGCCTTGAGGAGCGCGCTTGAACTGGAAACTTCGGCCTCCTAAAGAGAAGCCAAAAATATCTCTACTCTCCTCAGCAATCGGGATGCTGAAGAAAGCATTCTTCAAATCAATCACCGAAAACCAGGTAGCAGAAGCTGGAGTCATAGTCAATAAAGCAGTAATATCTGGAACAACTGGAAATTGCGGAACTACAATCTTATTCACTTCACGGAGATCGATCACAAACCTATATACAGGTGGTTGTGAAGAATCAGTGCGTTTCATAACAGGCAAAACCAGACTATTGCACACATTACCTCTCGTTTCTTCAATCACACCTTTCTCAATCAGATCATAGATGATCGCTAAATGCGCTTTTTCACCATCACTGGAAATCGGATATTGGGGAATACGTGGCAATCTAGTATTCGCTTTCAGCATCACAACATATGGCGGAATCTCCAAAAGACCCAGATCATTAGGACCAGTAGCCCAAAGAGTATCAGGAAGAGAAGACAATTCGGCCGGAAGGCGATCTTTAGATAAATATATCGGAGAGATCACTCTCTTACCCAATGTAAGCTGTACTCCTATAGAGGAACAATGTAGCGTCGCATACAATCTTTTCAACAAATCTAATCCCAGAAAATTCTCACCACAACCTATAGTCAGAATGAGGGGTGCTTCAAATTCACAAGGTCCAACAGAAAGAGACAAAGGACTAGAAATCGGATTGCTAACTGGGGCGCCAGAAAACCCTACTGAAACATTTGTCAAGCCAGACAAAGGTGCGCCAAAGTGTTTAGAGTGCATAATAGAACTCTTCGCAGCACCAGTATCCAACAGAAAAGGCTCTGACACACCTGATGTAATCACTTCAACATAAGGTCCACTCTGATCTACTGGAACTGAAACAACTCCCTCTCTTTGTCTATGGCTGTCCTAGCAATCATTACCATCCATATTCTCACCTTCGACATAGTAGTCGTCAGCATAGTACTGAGTCGTCCTACTAGAGACACACCATTCTGCTGATCAAAACTATTCATCGAATTCTGTGGAGGAAAGGAACTCGCGTTCTGGGGGAACACACCACGGCCCCTACCTCTAGGAGCTTGCTGAACACCTCGACCTCTCACACCAGAAGCACCATTCGCGCGCTGTAACAGAACCGGACAACTATTTTTGAAATGACCTTCTTCTTTACAATACGTACACTGATTAGGGCCTACAGGAAAACGCGGTTGAGAAGACTCGAACCTTTGCGAGTTTCTCTGAAACTGCTGAGGTTGCTGATTATTACAAGGCGGATACGCTTGCTGCAAAAGAACCTTCGTCTTCAACTCTTTAGTCTTCTTATCTGCTTTATCTTTCTCATCCTTATCCCTGTTCTCATAGTACTGTGCAGTAGCCAATATCTGCGCCGACGAAGAAACAGCCCAAGAACTCTCTGAATCCTTCAACTTAGTACACAACTCGGGAAGCAAGTTATGCACAAACTTATCGACAAACAACCGTTGACCACCTTCCGTACTCATGTCCTGACCACTATGGTCGATAAACGTCTCTTCAAACCTAGTGAAGAAATCAGACACACTTTCGTCTTTCTTCTGCTTACATGCAGACACTTTGTCCCAGTTTACTCGCATAGCAGGCATTAAAGTCTTCATGTAAGTAATGATCCTACCAGGAAGTTCTGCAACTAAAGGCTTAGGTTTAGCACCACCACCTTGGCGACCATCGGCGGCACTAATATTATCCCATGTATCACCCAACTCTTGCGCATGATCCGCATGACGAATCATTCCCCATAAGGGCTGCGGAACCACATTTCCAAACAACATGTCTATATCAGCCAGATTCATAACACATGACTCTGCAGTCTGTGATAATTCCTTATAGTACCCTGCAGGATTTTTACGAGGATCAGGAAAAGTCTGCTTAAGGGCCAAAACTTCAGCTCGCTTCCATGGAACATGTACCCAAACATGCTGAAAATGAGCCGGTACAGCTACAATACCAGCCTGAGCATTGGCCTGAACTACATCTTTCCACACCGGAGGAACCTCTCTCATTGGATATTGTCACGCTTTTCTCCTAACAGAAGGATCAGGCTCAAACAACGGCTGAGGAGGAGACTCGCTCCTAAACGACAACAATGTCGCAACTGCTCTTTCAACGTCGAGACCCACTATTGTTCCCTTCGCAAACTCAAACTGTACACGGAACAACTCAAACGGAGTCTGTCCCAAATCACCATCTTCCCATTCTTCACGAAGGAAAGTACACATCATGTCAAAAACATACCTCTGCTTCGGTGCTTCCCATTGACGGAAGACATCCATAACAGACTCTAAAGTATATCTTAAAGAATTAGTAACCCATTTACGCGCTAAATGATCCAATACTGCCCACTCTTCGGGACAAGGCATTTGGCTACGCAACTGTTTACGTGCTGAAACAGGGGTCATACTCAATGACCCAAGGAAAGGAGACAAAAGACCAGTAACAGTATCAGTCATTCTCTGTCGAACAGAAGGAGAAGTTGACAAAAGGACATGAGACAAAGCAGACTGAGAGGAAACAAACGTAGGAGCAGTAGCAGAAGAAGTAGCAAGTACAGGAGAAAAAGTCATAGAGATTGGAGACGGAACAGGTAGCAAAGTTGGCGGCCCTTGAGAAGGCTGCACCAGAGGAATAGGAGCCAACTGAAGAGGAGCTGGCGGCTGTACAATAACAGGAGGCAAAGCAACTAAAGGTTGCGGAGGTGCTGTAGCACTCTGCACATAAGGGGGTGGCAAACTCAACAAATGTGACATCAAAGGATCCTTCTCAAGATCCTTCGTTGCACCTTGCTGAAGAGGTGACAAAGCTGGATAACATTTATCAATCGCCATTTTACGTAGCCTATGCAACTGCTCACTTGCGTGTTCTTCTTCGTTATCTTTAAACTGTATAGCAGACTGCATTATCGAAATACCCTTCTCTCTTTTATTTCTCTTCGCTAGTTTAATTTCTCTCTGTTTGGCTTCCTTTCGCCAGAGGCGGAAAGGGTCAAAAAATCGCCGGCCGGGCTTTCTTCTTAAAGAGTTTAACTTCCAAATTATCTAAAATCTCTGTGTCATAACTACCATATTGGGGCCACTTTAGGACACCATCCTTCCTAGTATATCTTATCCATACTTCATTATACATGATGGGGCCCACGCCATGTTTCGAATAGAGCTCATAGGTCGGAGTTCCAACCGTAGGTATTGGACACGAATCCCCCAATCAGGAATCCCTATTACAACCACAATGAAATATCTTTCCAAGTCTGCTAAGACCAGGCATCTTCGCTCACTAGCCTAGCTTCAAACTTCAAGGGAATATCGAATACGATAGTCTCGTAAATACACTAGTCCCTCGGCTTTGGCGCTTGCAAGTTCCAAATCAAAGATCCCGAAGGATACCCAAAAACTAAGGACTGGGAGACGCTCTACTCATACTTAACTGAGGTATTGATCACGCCACCAGAGGACCCGTCTATCGTCTCGCTCTACAAATCGTCAAAGGGTCCAAGACAGGGCGACAGTCAGGGCAGCAGTCCTTCATAGCCGTCGGACAGCGGAGAACCTCGTAGCAAAGACTTTCGGACCAAGACGACATACAGGGGTCGATGAAGTGGTAGGTCTTCCTCCAGAATTTTCTCTCGAAGCTCCTCACGATCTTCAGGCTTGGACCGGTACCGCTGAAGTCGCCCCATGTTGGGCGCCAACTGAAGAACCGGGTTTTAGAACCCAGCGGCGCCAGGGGCACGCCCAATGTCTTCGGGTTCACATGTCTTAGAATACAGAGACACGGGATACTTCTCAGTGACGTCAAAGATCAAATTTATTGGCTGCAACCACGAACAAAAGTCTACGAAGCACGACACGGGTGGTTCGCCAGAGACTGCCCAATTTTCGTATTGCGAGACATCGTCTTTTATGCCAAAAATCACATTCCTGACTAGCATCAATTATTTACAAACTGTCCAATCACAAGTGACATTGCAAAAGGTATCACATAACGACAAGCCCACTTTTCAGTTGTCCAGCCCACCATCAATTACACGGGAAAATCCAACATTCTAGCTCGGACAGGCCGGACGAACCCATAATAAAAGACCACAAACCCAAACCATAAATAGGCCATAAAAGAAGGAACAGAAACAGATGAGAAGCAAGATAGAAGGGTGTGTGCATGTACCATAAACTCAGCAATGTCCTGCAGTTTGATCTCTATCTTGACCTGCTGCCGAACAAGGAACTGGCTCAACAAGGTTAGCTTCGGGCAATGGAGTCAGTTCGCTCAGGTCATCTAAAAGTCAACTAAAGGTGTACGTGTCCCAAAGACTCGCTCGGCCGTAGTCATCGGCCTATGTGAGGGCAACTACAAAATGGCTGCCGTACACAAAATGAAACCCGAAGGTTCAGAACTAAATCTATGAATACATAGGGAATCAATCAATCGAACATGACGAAAACACTCGTACTTGCCGCACTCGTCATTTGCGGTTCGCTGTTACCAAAATCGTCACAATACGATGACCTTTATGAAATGGGTTCAGAATCACGGAACCTCAACCTCTCCAATTCTACTTGCACACGTACTTGCACAGCCACAGGTACATTACGCGCTTTACTACATACCAGCTTCGCACCATCAACCAGACGTGTGCGATGAACATAATGGTGTAAACACCCCAACGTTTCACAAAACACTTGAGGAAATTTCGTCCTCAACATATGTATAAAATTCTCTGATGAATGATCTTACATAGTACATATGTTCTTTACCTCAAACTTTTCTTTCAATTTAACAGGCAGTGATTCATTAGGATCTAAAATCGCCTTGACCTTCTTTGAGTAGACGTCTCTGGAAACTGGATTTTTTATACCCTGAATCAATAAGAATATTGGTTGTTTCATCTTCCCCCAAAATGTCATCAATTGGGCTACTTTTACTATCAACATTTTCAGTGACTTGTAGTAGTATCTACCCATGCTCTACACGAGACAGTAGATCATTTGGACATACATCATCATTAATTTAATTTATCCTACCCTTAAATGCCTTGCCTTTACAGACAGCAGCAAAATGGTCTCTCCTCTTACAATTACTGCAAGTGGCTTTGCTAGCTGGACATTTTTTGTCATTAGCTACGTGACCTACTTTCCCACAACAAAAACATCTACCTTGAAGGGGTAGGACTTTTCCCCTTTGTCAAAATTACTCCTCTTTTTCTCATGTCCCTTTTGATCTTTTTGTGATTGTTTGACAACTTGAACAGAATCCTTCTTGTCACCTTCTTTTCCGATGACTTTCACACATTTGATCGAATGTTCGATCCTCTTTGCAACGAGTAGGAAATCCTCAAGGAAAGGTCATCCTCTTGCCAGAGTTCTTCTCTTACTCGTTCAATGTTACACCCCAACATAAATTGGTCCCTAATTCTTTTATCACGGGAAGAACCAAATTTGCATGTTGAGGCTAGTTTCCTCAAACTAGTTATATAGTTCTCTATGGTCTCATCCTCTAATTGACTCCTGCGGCCAAAATAGTATCTTTCAAGTATGGTACTAACTTTGGGTAAATAGTGTTTGTCCAGTTTAGCAATACAAATGTCATACTCGTTAAGGTCCCCATCATAAATTTAAGCCAGATGTTCAGAAACCTCTTGTCCTTCTGACCCTAGACAGTGTAACAGTAGAGCAGTTTTTCTTTCTGCACATAGAGAAGAGCCACACACTCTGGCATACCTTTCAAAAACTTTAGGCCACTTTTGGCACCTAATAGATGGATCACCAGGAGATGACAAAAATAAGGGTGGCACAGTAACATTTAGCATATTGCATACACTCTCAAAATATAAAAAACACTAAGACACCAGGGATAAGCAAAGGAATAAATATTCTGGGAAGAAACTTTGAAGTAAATGACAGGAATAAGTGACATTCGTAAAGCATTAATACAAGTGCATGAAATTGTAAAACAAACTTTTGAGATAATGTGCGTGTCACTGATGCACGCATGCAATGCATAAAGCAGCTTGAGGAGGAGTATTTTGTATACAGTGTGCGTATCACTGATTAAAAATGACACGCCAAAACTTGTAATGTATGTTACCTCTGATCAAAGTAGGTGTGTGTTAATCCAAGATATGCATAGAATTGCAACTGAGGTTCCTCGTAAATGAAGAGTAAGTGTGCATGTCACTGAAACTGAATGACATGCAAAGCACAGGGAAGAACCCGCTGTAGCTACATGCTTATCAATTAAATACAATCTCCACTCAAGATGGCTGCAGGGGCGTAACAAACGCCCCCGCAGACCCCGCAGTGCGGGGGGGGGCCTCACTCTCTACAGTTAATGAAGGGGGCCCCAGGGGGCCCCGGCCCCCTCAGCTCTTCTGAGAGCTGTGAGAGAGGTCTGCGCTGAAGCAAGCCTCTCTCCCTCTGCATCTGAAGCAGGTGCAGCCTGCTCGGAGCCCCTCGCCCCCTCCCTCTGACTGAAGAGAAACAAAGTATCAATATACATTGTTTCTCTTCAGTCAGAGCCAGAGGCAGTCCCGGAAAGAGGATGGGGGCACCAGAGACAGCAGTCTCCACTGCTCCTCTGAGGCAGCACAGAGCCCGGCCCCCACTCTCTCCTCTCGATAAACAAAGCCCACCCCACAAGAGAAGAGAAGAGACAGGGACAAGGATGGGGTGGGGGCCCCACAAGAGAAGAGAAGAGAAGAGACAGGGACAGGCCCCCATCCGAGAAGAGACAGGGACAAGGATGGGGTGGGGACCCCACAAGAGAAGAGAAGAGAAGAGACAGGGACAGGAAGAGACAGGGACAAGGATGGGGTGGGGGGCCCACAAGAGAAGAGACAGGGACAGGAAGAGACAGGGACAAGGATGGGGTGGGGGGCCCACCCCACAAGAGAAGAGAGGGTGGGGGGCCCACCCCACAGGAGAAGAGACAGGGACAAGGATGGGATGGGGGGCCCACAAGAGAAGAGAAGAGAAGAGAAGAGACAGGGACAAGGATGGGGTGGGGGGCCCACAAGAGAAGAGAACAGAAGACAAGAGACAAGGACAGGCCCCCATCCGAGAAGAGACAGGGACAAGGATGGGGTGGGGGGCCCCACAAGAGAAGAGAAGAGAAGAGACAGGGACAGGCCCCCATCCGAGAAGAGACAGGGACAAGGATGGGGTGGGGGTGGGGGCCCCACAAGAGAAGAGAAAAGAAGAGACAGGGACAGGCCCCCATCCGAGAAGAGACAGGGACAAGGATGGGGTGGGGGCCCCACAAGAGAAGAGAAGAGAAGAGACAGGGACAGGCCCCCATCCGAGAAGAGACAGGGACAAGGATGGGGTGGGGGCCCCACAAGAGAAGAGAAGAGAAGAGACAGGGACAGGAAGAGACAGGGACAAGGATGGGGTGGGGGGCCCACAAGAGAAGAGACAGGGACAGGAAGAGACAGGGACAAGGATGGGGTGGGGGGCCCACCCCACAAGAGAAGAGAAGAGAAGAGAGGGTGGGGGGCCCACCCCACAGGAGAAGAGACAGGGACAAGGATGGGATGGGGGGCCCACAAGAGAAGAGAAGAGAAGAGAAGAGACAGGGACAAGGATGGGGTGGGGGCCCACAAGAGAAGAGAAGAGAAGAGACAGGGACAGGCCCCCATCCGAGAAGAGACAGGGACAAGGATGGGGTGGGGGGCCCCACAAGAGAAGAGAAGAGAAGAGACAGGGACAGGCCCCCATCCGAGAAGAGACAGGGACAAGGATGGGGTGGGGGCCCCTTCAAGAGAAGAGAAAAGAAGAGACAGGGACAGGCCCCCATCCGAGAAGAGACAGGGACAAGGATGGGGTGGGGGCCCCACAAGAGAAGAGAAGAGAAGAGACAGGGACAGGCCCCCATCCGAGAAGAGATAGGGACAAGGATGGGGTGGGGGGCCCACCCCACAAGAGAAGAGAAGAGAGGGTGGGGGACCCACCCCACAAGAGAAGAGAAGAGACAGGGACAAGAAGAGACAGGGACAAGGATGGGGTGGGGGGCCCACAAGAGAAGAGAAGAGAAGAGACAGGGACAGGCCCCCATCCGAGAAGAGACAGGGACAAGGATGGGGTGGGGGCCCCCCAAGAGAAGAGAAGAGACAGGGACAGGCCCCCATCTGAGAAGAGACAGGGACAAGGATGGGGTGGGGGGCCCACCCCACAAGAGAAGAGAAGAGAGGGTGGGGGGCCCACCCCACAAGAGAAGAGAAGAGACAGGGACAAGAAGAGACAGGGACAAGGATGGGGTGGGGGGCCCACCCACAAGAGAAGAGAAGAGACAGGGACAAGGATGGGGTGGGGGGCCCACCCCACAAGAGAAGAGAAGAGAGGGTGGGTGGCCCACCCCACAAGAGAAGAGAAGAGACAGGGACAAGAAGAGACAGGGACAAGGATGGGGTGGGGGGCCACCCCACAAGAGAAGAGAAGAGACAGGGACAATGATGGGGTGGGGGCCTCAGAGAGCAAGAGCAGGAGACAGCACAGAGCAGTGCTCGGGACCCTGACAAGGGTGGGAGTGGGGGCCCCCAGACAGAGTATTCTCCAGGGCAAAGCTCACATGAAAAGGGACGATGCAGCAAAATGGTGCCCTCAGGTAAGCACGCTTGTTAGAACACACCATGGGCGTCCGCAGGGAGAGGGAAAGGGGGGCCAAGAAGGGTGCAAGGCAGAGAGGGAGAAGGATGCATGGTAGAGAAGGGTGCAAGGCAGAGGGGAGAAGGGTGCAAGGCAGAGTGGAGAAGGGTGCAAGGCAGAGGGGAGAAGGGTGCAAGGCAGAGAGGAGAAGGGTGCAAGGCAGAGGGGAGAAGGGTGCAAGGCAGAGGGGAGAAGGGTGCAAGGCAGAGTGGAGAAGGGTGCAAGGCAGAGGGGAGAAGGGTGCAAGGCAGAGAGGAGAAGGGTGCAAGGCAGAGAGGAGAAGGGTGCAAGGCAGAGAAGAGAAGGGTGCAAGGCAAAGAGGAGACGGGTGCAAGGAAGAGAGGAGAAGGGTGCAAGGTAGAGAAGGGTGCAAGGCGGAGGGGGAGTAGGGTGCAAGGCAGAGGTGAGAAGGGTGCAAGGCAGAGGTGAGAAGGGTGCAAGGCAGAGAGGAGAAGGGTGCAAGGCAAAGGGGAGAAGGGTACAAGGCAAAGGGGAGATGGGTGCAAGGCAGAGGGGAAAAGGGTGCAAGCAGAGGGGAGAAGGATGCAGGGTAGAGAAGGGTGCAAGGCGGCGGGGGAGAAGGGTGCAAGGCGGAGGGGGAGAAGGGTGCAAGGCAGAGAGGAGAAGGATGCAAGGTAGAGAAGGGTGCAAGGCGGCGGGGGAGAAGGGTGCAAGGCGGAGGGGGAGAAGGGTGCAAGGCAGAGGGGAGAAGGGTGCAAGGCAGAGGGGAGAAGGGTGCAAGGCAGAGGGGAGAAGGGTGCAAGGCAGAGGGGAGAGGGGTGCAAGGCAGAGGGGAGAATGGTGCAAGGAAGAGAGGAGAAGGGTGCAAGGCAGAGGGGGGAAGGGGTGCAAGGCAGAGAGGAGAAGGATGAAAGTTAGAGAAGGGTGCAAGGCGGGGGTGGAATAGGGTGCAAGACAGAGAGGAGAAGGGTGCAAGGCAGAGGGGAGAAGGGTGCAAGGCAGAGGGTAGAATGGTGCAAGGTAGAAAAGGGTGCAAGGCGAAGGTGGACTAGGGTACAAGGGGAAGGGGAGAAGGGTGCAAGAGGGAGGGCAAGAAGGGTGCAAGGCAGAGGGGAAAAGGGTGCAAGGGGGATGGTGATGAAGACACCCATGGAACGCACACTACTTTGTGAGGGAGAGTGGGAGAGAGTGGAGAGAGAGAGAGTGGAGAGAAACAGTGGAGAGAAACAGTGGAGAGAGAGAGTGGCTAGAGAGAGAGAGAGAGTGGAGAGAGACAGTGGAGAGAGCATGGAGAGACACTGGAGAGAGTGGAGAGACCGAGAGTGGAGAGAGAGAGAGTGGAGAGAGAGTGGAGATAGACAGTGGAGAGACCGAGAGTGGAGAGAGAGTGGAGAGAGCATGGAGAGACACTGGAGAGAGTGGAGAGACCGAGAGTGGAGAGAGAGAGAGTGGAGAGAGAGAGTGGAGAGAGAGAGTGGAGAGAGAGAGAGTAGAGAGAGAGAGAGTGGAGAGAGAGTGGAGATAGACAGTGTAGAGACCGAGAGTGGAGAGAGAGTGGAGAGAGCATGGCGAGACAGTGGAGAGAGAGAGAGTGGAGAGAGAGAGAGTGGAGAGAGAGAGAGTGGAGAGAGAGAGAGTGGAGAGAGAGAGTGGAGAGAGAGTGGAGAGAGAGTGGAGAGAGAGATAGAGTGGAGAGAGAGATAGAGTGGAGAGAGAGATAGAGTGGAGAGAGAGATAGAGTGGAGAGAGAGAGTAGAGAGAGCGAGTAGAGAGAGCGAGTGGAGAGAGAGTGGAGAGAGAGAGTGAGTGGAGAGAGAGAGAGTGGAAAGAGAGAGAAAGAGTGGAGAGAGAGAGTGGAGAGAGAATGGAGAGTAGAGAGAGACAGTGGAGAGAGAGACAGTGGAGAGAGAGACAGTGGAGAGAGAGACAGTGGAGAGAGTGAGTGGAGAGAGAGTGAGTGGAGAGAGAGTGAGTGGAGAGAGAGTGAGTGGAGAGAGAGTGAGTGGAGAGAGAGTGGAGCGAGAGAGTGGAGAGAGAGAGTGGAGAGAGAGAGTGGAGAGAGAGAGTGGAGAGAGTAGAGAGAGAGAGAGTGGAGAGAGAGAGAAGGGAGAGAGGGTGGAGAGAGAGAGAGTGGAGAGATACAGTGGAGGGAGACAGTAAGAGAGAGTGAGTGGAGAGAGAGTGAGTGGAGAGAGAGTGGAGCGAGAGAGTGGAGCGAGAGAGTGGAGAGAGAGAGTGGAGAGAGAGAGTGGAGAGAGTAGAGAGAGAGAGAAGGGAGAGAGGGTAGAGAAAGAGAGAGTGGAGGGAGACAGTGGAGGGAGACAGTGGAGAGAGAGACAGAGGAGAGACCGTGGAGAGAGAGACAGTAGAGATAGAGTGGACAGAGTTGAGAGAGTGAATGGAGAGAGTGGAGAGAGAGTAGAAACTGACTGACTGACCAAGAGACTGACTGACTGAGAAACTGACTGAGAGAGAGAGTGACTGACTGACAGAGAGAGAGAGACTGATTGAGAGTGAGCCTGACTGACAGAGACTGGCTGAGGTAGAGAGAAACTGACTGAGAGAGAGAGGCAGAGAGACTGACTGACAGAGAGATAGACTGATTGACTCTGAGAGAGACTGCCTGAGAGAGACTGCCTGAGAGAGACTGACTGAGAGAGAGACTGACTGAGAGAGAGACTGACTGAGAGAGAGAGACTGACTGAGAGAGAGACTGACTGAGAGAGACTGACAGAGAGAGAGACTGACAGAGAGAGAGACTGACAGAGAGAGAGACTGGCTGGGTGAGAGACTGACTGAGTGAGAGACTGACAGACTGACTGACTGACAGAGAGAGAGAGACTGACTGACTGGGGTAGAGAGAGAATGACTGACTGAGAGAGACTGATTGACTGGGAGAGAGAGAGACTGACTGGGAGAGGGAGACTGACTGACTGACTGAGAGAGAGACTGACTGACTGACGGAGAGAGAGACTGACTGACTGAGAGAGAGACTGACTGACTGACAGAGACAGACAGAGAGAGAAAGAGACTGAGAGACTGACAGAGAAAGAGAGACTGACCAACAGAGAGAGACTGACTGACAGAGACTGACTGATAGAGAGACTCACAGAGAGACTGACTGACCGAGAGAGAGACTGAGACTCTGACAGAGAGAGAGACTGACAGAGAGAGAGACTGACTGAGAGAGAGACTGACAGAGAGAGAGACTGACTAAGAGAGACTGACAGAGAAACTGACAGAGAGAGACTGACTGACAGAGAGAGAGCGAGAGACTGACTGACTGAGAGAGACTGACTGAGAGAGACTGAATGACAGCGAGTGGTAGACTGACTGACAGAGAGAGAGACTGACTGATAGAGAGAGACTGACTGGCTGACAGACTGACAGTGAGAGAGAGAGAGAGAGAGACAGAGAGACTGACTGACAGACTGAGAAACTGACTGAGAGAGAGAGTGACTGACTGACAGAGAGAGAGAGACTGATTGAGAGTGAGCCTGACTGACAGAGAGTGGCTGAGGTAGAGAGAAACTGACTGAGAGAGAGACTGAGAGAGAGAGGCAGAGAGACTGACTGACAGAGAGATAGACTGATTGACTCTGAGAGAGACTGCCTGAGAGACACTGCCTGAGAGAGACTGCCTGAGAGAGAGACTGACTGAGAGAGAGACTGACTGAGAGACTGACTGAGAGAGAGACTGACTGAGAGAGAGACTGACTGAGAGAGAGACTGACTGAGAGAGACTGACAGAGAGAGAGACTGACAGAGAGAGAGACTGACTGAGAGAGAGACTGACAGAGAGAGAGACTGACAGAGAGAGAGACTGACAGAGAGAGAGACTGACAGAGAGAGAGACTGACTGGGTGAGAGACTGACTGAGTGAGAGACTGACAGACTGACTGACTGACAGAGAGAGAGAGAGACTGACTGACTGGGGTAGAGAGAGAATGACTGACTGAGAGAGACTGACTGAATGGGAGAGAGAGAGACTGACTGGGAGAGAGAGACTGACTGACTGACTGAGAGAGAGACTGACTGACTGACTGAGAGAGAGACTGACTGACTGAGAGAGAGACTGAATGACTGACAGAGACAGACAGAGAGAGAAAGAGACTGAGAGACTGACAGAGAAAGAGAGACTGACCAACAGAGAGAGACTGACTGACAGAGACTGACTGATAGAGAGACTCACAGAGAGACTGACTGACCGAGAGAGAGACTGAGACTCTGACAGAGAGAGAGACTGACTGACAGTGAGAGAGACTAACTAAGAGAGACTGACAGAGAAACTGACAGAGAGAGACTGACTGACAGAGAGAGAGCGAGAGACTGACTGACTGAGAGAGACTGACTGAGAGAGACTGAATGACAGCGAGTGATAGACTGACTGACAGAGAGAGAGACTGACTGATAGAGAGAGACTGACTGGCTGACAGACTGACAGTGAGAGAGAGAGAGAGAGAGAGAGAGAGAGAGAGACTGACTGACAGAGAGAGTGACTGACTGAGAGAGACTGAATGACAGAGAGAGATAGACTGACTGACTGAAAGAGAGATACTGACTGACAGAGAGAGAGAGAGAGACTGTGATGGAATTGGGGTCAAAGTGTGTATGAAGCTATGCAATGCCTCTTAAGATTGCTATTGTCTAATAAAAATAAAAATGTATTATCAAAATGTGCTCTTTGTGGTTACATCTGCTTTTGAAATACTGCATTGAAGCTTTGTCCAATGTCTTAAAACGGAAACGAGAAGGAGCAGTGGATGCACTTTTATCAAAACTAAACGATGAGTGGGCCCGATGTTGTATATCATAACAGGAGTCTGCATCAGGAAACCCACCTAAAATTGGGCAAACTTCCCCGGCGTACTGATGGCAGGGACCCTGTAATGAATGGACCACCACCTATGATAGCCTGCGGGCAGACTAAGCCCAACCTTTGACTCCACCATCCAGTGTTGTATTGGTGGCAGTGGCATAACAATCGCCCCGCATCCCCTGCAGTATGGCGGGTCGCTGCCCTGAGAGCTCTAGACTGGCACGGAGAATGGGAGGGGGGCCCCCTACATGTAGTTTGCAGGGGGGCCCCCTCATGTTTCGTTACGCCACTGTTTGTTAGGTATGATGGGCTTGAGATTCCCGGCATGCAATGTGCTGTTGGCTAAAGTGCAGTGATGGCTGTGCCTGTCACACCTGGCATGAGACAACATGGCAGCCATGGCTACCCCTGAGAACAACAAAATCACTGTATCTTTAGAAACATGTGAAAATGTAGAGATGAGGCAATTCTTCAACAGCTGAGAAAAATAAAAACTCACAGACCTTGCAGGTGCATCAGGCCCAGGTGTGTATTCCAGTACCCATCTCACTGCCGTCATCCTGTAGGTACATCTTTGTTGCCCCACAGACAGGATCCCTATTTGTAGAACCTCTGAGGGCCTCGCATGGTGCCATGCTAGGCGCTGGACGTAACAATACTAAATAGGCTATGTAATGTTATCAAATAACTTCACAACAGATGGGCGCCTTGCTTTAAATGCTTTCATTCACAACATCTGTGCCTGTTGGGTTTTAAAGTCGCCAGTTAGTTTCGTAAAAAAATTACCCAACTGGATTGTCACACCTTCAAACATTTATGTGCAAAAGAAAGGGTCAGGGGGTCAGGGGTGGAAAAGTAGTGTCCTTGTGACGTGAAGTCACATGCAGTGGTGTAGCTAGAGGGTAGTGCGGTCTGCCTCAGATGGCACTTTTTTGGGGGCGGGTGAGGTGAGCAATTTCAGCGAGCACAAGGTAAGTGTTTTTGTTCTTTAATACATTTTATTTCTCTTCCTTGTCGTCTGTCACCCTTCCCCCCACCCCCTCTGCTCTTACCTGCACTGGCCGTCACTGGGTGACAAACTCAGGGACCGCCCCCGGAGGCAAAAGCTCTAGCTATGCCATGTGATGTCATACTTTGATTCTAAAATTAATATAGCTGGCTATTGACCTTTAGGTGATTGCCATTTGGCAGAGTCGTGCATTTGGGACCGTGTCCAGCTCATAACCTTTCAGTAGGCACTTTAAGGTACAGTTGCCAACACAACATTGATGTTGTTTAACCAAATTACAAGAGATAACAGAAGTGCTAATCACGTGCCGCCAAACTCTCTCCCGATATGATGACATCACAAAGTTTGCCATTTGACACCCAACAGCATCTCATGTCCTGCTTGGGGAGGGCAGCGGCTGATAACTACAAATGGTAACATAACAAGCATTTGCAATGCAATCGGTCTTGCATTTTTGAAAGTTAAAGCTATTAGCGTTGACAATGGCATTATTTTTTACTTTTGTTTTTTGTTTGCAGTGGAGTGATCATATTTGCATAGCGTTATTGCTGTTCGTATTGTTGTGAAGTTAGCACACCAGTAGTTGGGAGTGGGAGGAGCTAGGGGGCCAGAGGAAGAGGAGGAGTGGACACAGGAAAGAGTTAGTTAGAGTAGGGACAGGGCACAGATAAGAGGTGTTAAATAAAGCTCTAGTTGAAGACCATTACAAGTGTATGTGTTTATTGTAGCTGGATGTTACAACTGGCGACGAGGGTGGGATATCGCTAACTGCAGCCCACGAGACCACCTAGAGACACCCTGTCCCCTGCAGCGTCGAGAGACGAGCTCCGCTGCTAGAAGAAGCTGAGGCCGGCCGAGGAGGGTCAAGAGCAAGTGACCGCGGCCCCAAAGACGCTGGAAAACCTAAATATATCGTGACCTGGGAGCGCTGGAACGCTCGGTTGAAGAACCGCCTGAGCGCGATTCCCGCCGGGGGTGTCACCCAGCCGTTGTAAAACAGGAGTCGGGAGCCCACTCCGACCCTGTCCAGTGCCCCACAGCAAGTCAAGAGGTGCCCTGGTGAAAGGGGCGCTGCCCCGAGAAATCGCCGTCCAGCGCGATCAAGCGCGCCAGAACCGGAGCCTGCGCCGGTGAAAGTGACGACCTCACGCCTGATGCGTGGGTTTTGGCACGCGATCGGCCGAGAAGAGCGGGAAAGTGCTGAGCAAGGCGGGAGCCCACCCCAACCTCACCTGGTCGCTGTGGTGGCCAAAGAAGAGTGATTTCTGGAGCGCGCTGCCCTGCAACTGCCGGCCGGTGAGTCTGGAGTGCCTGAATCCAGAGAGAGAGAAAACCTTGTGTGATTGCAGTGACGGCGGCCATCTTAGAGTCAGGCGCTCGTCAGGACAGGGCCCTTGATTATCATAGAGCGGCCAATTTAGAGTCAGGCACTGGGAAAGAACAAGCATTGGTCAAGTAAACAAGCATTGACGACTGAAAGAAACAAGCATTGGCAAATAAACAAGCATTGGCGACTGAAAATAAAACAAGCATTGGTCAAGCAAACAAGCATTGGTCAAATAAACAAGCCTTGGCGACTGGAAGAAACAAGCATTGGCAAATGAAACAAGCATTGGCGATTGAAAATAAAACAAACATTGGTCAAGTAAACAAGCATTGGTAAAAGAAACAAGCATTGGCGAAGCCAAGTGAGATTGCTGCAAAATGTCCGACGAAGAGAACGCTCAGCCCCCACCAAGTGGGTTGCTACTGAGGGCACCCGCACCTATCAAGGTGACAACAGGAGGGAGCATGGGTCCCAAATGGCAAGAGTGGTTGGAGGAGTTTGAAGATTACACTGAAGGGTCGGATATTGTAGACGAAAAAAAGAAGTTGATTGCTCTGCGCAATCTGGCAGGGCGAGAGGTAGTCAAAATACTCAAAGACCTTCCTGCTACCGACGTGGATACTTATGCCAAAGCATGTGAGGTCTTGAATAAAAAGTTTCTTCACAAGCGTAATGTAGACTACGAGCGCCACACATTCCACTCCGCTCGGCAAGGGAAGGATGAGCCCATGAGTACCTTCATGATGCGTCTGCGGAGACTAGCCAAATACTGTGAATTTGATAATTTCTCTACGGACTAGAGGAAATAGAAGAAATGACACAAGCTTACGATCAGGCGGAGAAGTACGCAGCCGTCATGAAAACGGAACACAAAGGGAGTCATGAACTGGTGCGGCGTGTGCACGCCAAAAGTGACAGTCGGAGAAGCTCCAGAGACAAACAATGGAGGTCGCACACGTCTTCCCGTCAAGAGCAATCAAGATATCAACGACGAGAACCATGGAAGAAGGAGAAAAGATCAGAACGAGTGAGAAAATGCTACCGATGTGGGTATGATTACCCTCATGTAGACAGCTGCCCTGCCATGGGCCAGAGATGTCGGAAGTGTGGTTGAACCAACCACTTCGAAGTAATGTGTGGGGACTACAATAAAGAAAAACAAAGTGGTCCCACAGGGACAACCCGATCTGACACACGAAGCAGAGCCCCAAGAATGTCTCGGTCTGACACTCGAAGACACCATGCGCGAGCTGCCCAAGATCAGACGGAACAGTCCTCTGGATCGTCACATTCTAGCAGAGAGTCACGTCGGTCCAGGTGGGAACGGAGGTCACCTTCCAGAGAATCCAGACCGTCGTCCCGAGACTCGGCATACACCATTGAATATCTGAACTTGGCAGCAGATCCAGACCAGCTTAAGAGATACCCTCGGCTGGATATCAAAGTTGGAAATCACGACACAAAGTTTGTGCTAGACTCTGGTGCATCCTTAAACTACATTCCAGTTACCGAATACGAAAGGATGAGTCCACGACCTCCTCTGACCTTCGCACCGGTGAGGGTTTTCACGTGGATGGCCAAGAAGCCACTCCCCTGCCTGGGGAAGTTCTCAACGACCCTGACACACGACAACACAACTATATCAGCGGTCACCCATGTTATCAAGGGCCCGAAGCAGACTGTCTTCTGAGCCTACCAACCGCTGAACGGCTTCACCTGGTTGAAATCCTATTCAAGGTCAGCGACAACCAAGATGTGACTCGCCAGTTTCCCGGATTGTTTCAAGGATTGGGCAAATTGAGAGACTGTCAGGTGCGATTGCATATCAATGAACAAGTCAGGCCTGTCGCCCAACACCCTCGACGGGTACCATTTCATCTACAGACTGCTGTTGAGGAAGAACTCCAAGACTTGTTGGCTGCGGACATCATCGAGCGCACTGACGGCCCGACTCCATGGGTATCACCAGTCGTTATCGTCCCAAAGAAGGGCACGGCCAACAAAGTCAGACTCTGTGTGGACATGCGCCTGCCCAACACTGCGATAGAAAGAGAACGACACCCGGGGCCACATTTGAGCGACATGATCGCAGCGCTTAATGGAGCCACTGTGTTTTCAAAGTTGGATTTGAATAAAGGGTACCATCAATTGGAACTAGAAGTGGGGTCCAGATATATCACCACCTTTGCAACCCACCTGGGGTTGTTTAGATATAAAAGACTGAGCTTCGGAGTTTCCTCAGCGGCCAAAATATTTCAAGAAACAATTCGGCAAGTCATTCAAAAAATTCCTAACACGCTCAACTATAGCGATGACATCCTTGTCTATGGTTCTGACGTTCGAGAACACGACATCGCACTCAATCGTGTCTGCCATGCCCTACTGGCGGCAAACCTGACTCTGAACAAAGAAAAATGCTAGTTTCACCAGGCCACGCTGAAGTTCTTTGGTCATATCTTTTCTGGAGCCGGCATGAAACCTGACCCTGACAAAATTGTGACCTTAAACAACACCAAGAGTCCCCAAGATGTCAGCGAACTCAGGTCGTTCCTTGGAATGGCCAGCTATTGTGCTCGTTATATTAGGGACTACGCAACGATCAGCCATCCCCTCCGCATGCTGACCAAACAGGGTCAGTCATTTGAATGGACTCCCCAGTGAGAGCAGGCATTCAAAGAAATCAAGAAAGCGGTGGAATCAGCGGACCATTTGTCATATTTCAACCCAAAGCGAAAGACTGAAATAACTGTGGATGCCAGCCCCGTGGGGCTTGGAGCGATCCTGGCACAGTATGAGAATGATTCGGATCAACGCCGCATCATTGCCTACGCGAGTCGTAGTCTGACTGACCCAGAACGGGCCTACTCCCAGCCCGAAAAGGAGAGCCTAGCCGTAGTGTGGGCATGTGAACATTTTCATGTTTTCATTTATGGCAAACATTTCACTTTAATTACAGACCATCAAGCTCTCATCACCATTTATGGAAACCCAAGATCCAAGATGCCCCCGAGGATTGAAAGGTGGGGCCTACGATTACAGGAATATACGTTCACCATAATTCACAAACCAGGGAAGTCTGAAAATCCAGCGGACTACATGTCCCGGCACCCCCTTCCATCGTCAGTTTCCAAGTCCTCCATCGCAGAAGAGTACATTCATTTTGTAACAGATCAAGCTCTACCGCCAGCTATCCCTATGGAGACCATTCGAGAAAGTACAGCACAGGACGTCATCCTGCAGAAAGTCCTTCACAGAGTCCGCAACAATCGATGGAGACACGATCCTCAGGATGATACTGCCGACCCCTCGACCCAACGTGAACTGCATGCCTTCCGGCACGTGAGTGGTGAGCTGTCGGTCACAACTGATGGCATACTGCTGCGAGATCAGAGGATTGTAATTCCCACTAAACTGAGACAAGGAGTGGTTGCTCTGGCACATGAAGGGCATCGGGGAATCGTGTCAACCAAAAGAGCACTAAGGGAACGAGTGTGGTTTCCATTCCTCGATCACCTGGTGGAAGCCACCTTGAAGGATTGTCATCTCTGTCAACTCACTAGCAAGAGCGATCCTCCGGCACCATTACATATGACCACCCTGCCCAGTGGTGCGTGGCAAGAAATCGCCATAGATTTTTATGGACCCCTGTCATCGGGCAAATATGTACTGGCCATCATCGATGAGTATTCCAGATACCCCATTGCCTACTTTGTGCCGTCCACAAACACTGCCAGTACTCTTAAAGTACTCGATGAGGTTTTTGCAACGTGGGGGGTTCCCAAGATAGTTAAATCAGACAATGGGCCCCCTTTCAACGGAAATGACTTTGCAGCTTTTGCGAAACACCTAGACTTTCACCATCGCAGGATTACACCCCTCTGGCCACAGGCAAATGGGACAATTGAGAGATTCATGGCCACACTCAAAAAGACCTTCCAACATGCTACCGCGGAAGGGAGGGACCTGCAAACAGCACTCAATGAAGTCCTTCGAGCTTATCGTACAACTCCTCACGCAACGACTGGCCAATGCCCGGCGACTCTTATGCTGGGACGTCCCATGAGGAATCGCATTCCAATGTGGGATGGAGCCCTGGAAGCATCATCATCTGCGAAAGACCCGCGTGAAATAAGAGCCACTGATGAACGCAACAAAGAAAAAATGAAGGCCTACGCAGACCACCGGAGAAGAGCGAGGTCATTATCATTACATGAAGGGGACCATGTTATCGTCAAGCAAGAGACGCAGAAAAATACCGACTGTCCCTTCAAAGACGAACCATTGGTGGTCACAAGAAGGAAAGGAACCATGGTAACCGCGGAGTCCGAGCAGCGGCGAGTCACGAGGAATATCTCGCACTTCAAGAAACTGCCACAAGATACCTCAAGAACCATGATGAGTGAAATGGACAATCCCAGGGTGGAAGAACTGCATTCAAATGATCATGAGAACACTGCTCCGATCATTGAGACACTGAGTAGTAATAGTCCGAGAGCCAGGTCGCCACGACCTCATCGTGACGTACGTCCACCCAAGAGACTGATCGAGGAGATGGACTGAGAAGTCAGTATGTTTTGTTGTTTTGTCACAAAGGGGGGAGATGATGTGAAGTTAGCACACCAGTAGTTGGGAGTGGGAGGAGCTAGGGGGCCAGAGGAAGAGGAGGAGTGGACACAGGAAAGAGTTAGTTAGAGTAGGGACAGGGCACAGATAAGAGGTGTTAAATAAAGCTCTAGTTGAAGACCATTACAAGTGTATGTGTTTATTGTAGCTGGATGTTACACGTATGACCTTGCAGTGCTGGAGAACCAGTATTCGTAAATAGGTTATGAGGAAGGGGAGACAAAAGTAATATTCTGCCTGATAAAAACAAACTTTACCTAGGAATAATAAAGAGCTTACGAGCATAACACAAGAAAACAGCAGACTCAGGGCCATATGATCAAGACAGGCGATAAAATTATCGCAGTTTTAGCGGTAGAAAACTGCAGTTAAAATGGCGATAATGGGCATGATAATATGCGCTATGGAATTCCAATTGAAGCCCATGTTAAATTTGAAGGACATTTAACATGGGCTTCAATTGGAATTCCCTAGAGCATATTCTCAAGCCCATTATCGCCATCTGCCGCTAAAGCAGCAATAATTTTATGGCCTGTCTTGATAATATGCCCCTCAGTTTTATATTCCATGTCCAGCATTTCGGCAAGTCCAACAAGTACACTCTAAGACATTTATTTATTTATTTGCTGGTTTTTATAGCGCTCGAATCAACTCCAGATGGAGTATCTCTGCGCTTGTGGTGCCGACTAAACAGAAGATGTAGATTGGAGCAGATGCTAGATCTCATTTTTAAATAAGACGGTTTTCAGTTGCCTTCTGAATTTTAAGTGCTCAGTACACTGTCTTAGGGACAAAGGGAGTTTGTTCCATAATGTGGGTCCTGCAATTGACAGCGCTTTATTCCCATGCCTCGCTTTTTTAGCGCGGGGCACCACTAGGAGCAAATTATTGCTTGATCTTAGTGTTCGGGATGGAACGTAGGGAATAAATTTGTTTTCCAAATATGCAGGCCCTTGTCCATGGAGGCATTTGTGTATCAGGCAGGCTATCTTGAATTTTGTTCTTTGCCGGATCGAGAGCCAATGTAATTGCTCAAGGAGACATTAACTCCTGTGTAGAAAAAAATAAACATCAGAAGGACATTTGTTTGATGTCACCTTGTTTTTCTGCTGCTCTAGTTGCTGACAGAGTGTTATTCTGATAGAGTGTTATAATATGAATGGTCGTTTTCACCTAAACTATGATTTAAGTCTACTTTGCAGATGGCTTGAAGACTTGTGGGGATCAGGATACCACAAGAGGAGAGGTACCTGATTTGCTGCCGTGCTCAGGTCCGGCATCCCGCCACCGCGGAGCATTCAAAGCGTCACAAGCTTCATGAAGTTGCTAAGAGAGTTCACACGTAACTTGCGCCGTGTCCAAGCACTCAATGCTGCAGCCGTAGTGCGAGAAAGAGGAGAGACTGTGTACCAGCTGCTGGGGATCCATGTTTGAGCCTTGGCTCAATATCATGTGAATTTGGTCAAATTACTTATTTACGTCCACGGTTTATAAATGTATTAATAAAAAAAACTGTGATTGCAGCGATTTTGGAGGGGTTGTAGGGCTGGGCAAGCAGTGTTGTGGGAGGGGGGATAGGACAAGTGAGAGACGGCACAGGAAGATTATGTATAAGAAGCCTTTAAATAAACGAGAATGAAGGCTGTGCTAATAAAAGGCGCGTGCCGTATAAGTCCCTGTTCGAGCCACGGCATTGGCTAAATATTGTGTGAATTTGGGCAAATTACTTATTTTTGCCCACGGAATATAAATGTATTAATTTACATTTTTAAAACAAAAACTGTGAGCCTTATTTATGAAGTGCTGCATCACAGCGACAAAGCAGCAACGTGACACTTCTCAGTGTGCCCTCCTTGCAACACCACTGATGCGTCATATTTACTGTATGAAGCATCATGTCGCAAGGAATGACAGATACGTCGGGATTACTGACGTATCTATTGGAGCAAAAGAGACGCATTGCTGGAGTTGTGTCAGAAGCGTAACACAACTCCAGCAATGTTCCTTTCAAATTGGGCAAGCCTCTCTATGTGTTGGGGTGACTTGGAGCAGCAGGAGATGCTCCTCAGCAAAAAATGCTGCAGGAAGACCTGAGCTGTACAGGGGAAGGCAGTCCAGAGCAGCAGGACACGCTTTCCGGCAGCAAAACAGTTAATAATGCGTTCGGGGCAGACGTGAGCAGCAGTGCACCGCCCCCAGCAAGAGAGAAGCGTAGGCAAATCTGAGTGCAGGCAGCTGGAGCAGCAAGACACAGTCCTCCTCAGGTGAAACAGCACTAACCCGAAGCGAGGCAGCCAGGAGCTGCAGGACAGGCTCGGCTGCTGACATTCAGGAGAACAGGGCTGACCACCGGGGTGAAGCACTTCACAAGACTACTAGGAGGGGGTTGAATCCCACCTTTGTCACCAATTGTGTCTTCTATACCAAGGCTGTGCTGTATACAAAGACACAATGGACAGAGGGCATGGATTACACCACTGACCACGAAGTACATGCCTCTGGTCTTTTTATTGCGTTTGTCATAATGTCACAGCCTCTACTATTGTCGCTTACAGTAACTGGGTCACTATCAAACACACCCCTTGTATCATTCTACAGGGACACCCCAACATAACAGGAGGGTACAGTGGATTCCATGCCCTTCAGTAGTAAGTCTGGCCCTGATTGTTTCATTGGCAGTGAGGTAGCTCGGATATGGCTCGTTATTCTCTTGAGGATCGGCCCCAGACCAGATTGCCTTCTGCAGACCAAGTCTTCCTTGGCTGGGTTGTCAACGCTGCAGTGATTCTATAGGGGAAAAGGAGAGTCGTCTCTCAGGGAGAGCACTTGCTTCTCCCCGCTACCATCCAATCAGACATGTCTATTTTCAGACCTCTCAATCAGCCTTTCGAGAGTGCCATGAAGAGCAGAATGAAGACCAGGAATACTGAGAAAGTGGCGGGTATAGGGTAGGAGAGGGTTGGGAGTAGGAGAGGGTAACGGGGATAGGATGGGAGAGGGCGGTGTGTATAGGGTGGGGGTATTTGTTAGGAGAGGGTGGTGGTTATCCGGTAGGAGAGTATGGCTGAAGAGAGTGGGAGAGGATCAGTATAAGGTGTGAGAGGATGGTGAGATTAGGGCATGAGAGAATGAGGGTAAGGTAGTACAGGGTGTTGGGTATGGAGTGGGAGAGGGGGTGTACAGGGTGGGAGAGGATGGGGACATAGGATAGGAGAGGGTAGCGGGGAGAAGGTGGTGGGTATATGGTAAGAGAGGTTAGGGGTATAGGGTAGGCAAGGGTGGAGGGTATATGGTAGGACAAGGTGGGAGTATAAGGGAGAGGAGGGCGGTGGCTATAGGATGATATTGAAGGTGGACTGGGAATAGCAGATGGAAAGGAAGAGAGAGTTAGATGGAAAAAGAGAGGCAATACAGCAAGGGGTTGGAGGAATGGATGAAGAGAGTGAGAGTGGGTGTCAGATGAGAAAACACATAGAATAGAGGGCTGGAATGGGGATAGGTACCAACCAACCCTACAAATTTAAGAGATGGTTGCAGAAGGGCAACACCAGGTGAGAGGATATGATTTTTAGATCTTGCCTGGTTGAGTGGGTGTGCACTAGTGCATGCGCTCGCACTTGTGAGAGACATTATCTTGAATAAGGGGCTAGGAACCCGCCTATTGCTTACCATTTGTGGGCTTTATTGTGACTTTCATTTGCTGCCTCCTAATTTGACAGTGGGAGCCATCATCACTTTCTCTTTTTCTGCAGGAGCACGGACCAAGTACTGATCGCTTGAGATTAATTAAGGCCCTTCTGCTGCTGACACTGTGATTGAGGTGCTATTTGTTTAAGTTTCTTTCTCCTTCCCCTTTCACCTCCATGTCTGTGTTGCTTCTTCCCCTCACACCTGACCCCCGCCTGTGTTGTTTCTTATCCTGCCTCTTCCCTCCATCTGCTTCTTTGTCTACTCGAATTCTTTTCTCTCCCACTCCCCACCTGTGTCATTTCTTACTCTTCCCACCCCCTTCCATGTTGATACGTATACTGCCCTGTCCCTGTTTCTTCTTCTACTCCTACCTGCCCCATCCCTGTTTTTTTTCCCCTCCCAACAGACAGAGGAAAAAATGCTATGATGCGGCCAGCACTGGCCACATCATATTGCTATTTGTACCATTTTATTCTCCACCCGCATCCGTCTTCCTGTTCTCCACCCCCACCTTCCCTCCCATTCTCCACTCCCACTTACCCTTCTGTTCTTCACTGCCACCTGCCCTCTTGTTCTCCACCCCACTCAATCATCCATTCTCCATTCCCATGATCTCCTGTTTCCCACCCAACCCGACCTCCTGTTCTCCACCCCACTCGATCTCCTGTTCTCCACCCTATCCGATCTCCCGTTCTTCTCTCCACCCGATCTCCTTTTCTCCACACCCACCCAATCTCCCGTTCTCCACACCCACTCTACCCTCACTCAGTTGGTAAAGCCAAAAGCTTGACTATAGGCAAGACCTGTTGGTTTTGCCAATGCTTGTCTTTCAGGGCAGCAACCCCCCTCTCCAGCTAAAGTCTGTCCGATGACCGGACTCAGGCTTCCTTCATTGGTGCGCATCTGCCTTTGGGAGCTTTTGGAGCATATGAGCTGCCTGCAACACCAACCCCGACTCAAAATTTTGGCTTCTTGCAGTCTATCGGGCATAAACAAAACCTGGGCCTTTTGAAGTTTGTGTAGTATTTGCTCAGGTTGCCAAACCTAATTGGTTCTCCATCTCTTTTCTTCCTCATGAGATGTATGTGGGCAGCAGTATTGTCTGTCCCTGCCTTTATAAAAGGCCCTGAGGGTTGCCCATATCACCAACTTGCATTCTTGCCCATTGGGCATCATTCAACTCAGTTGATACCATTTCTGCTTTGTGCGCGTTGCCATATGGATTACTGGGCCTTCTCTGATTTCCCCACCCCTTTTTGGCTTACACGCATGCAGCACCTCATTACCAGGGCTGGACTGGCCTACCGGGCATCAGGTGTGTGAGTTGGCTGGCAGGTTTCACTGCCAGTGGGGGCCGAGTTTGTTGCTGGGAATCTGCTGGCTGCATTGCTGCTCACAGCGCTTCTAAATAAACAATGCAAAAACAAATAGTTTCATAGCGTGCTTAAAGCTTCCTAGCATACAACCCAGCTCCCAAAAGCACAGAGAGAAATACATACAAGTCGCTGACATCCTGAAATTCATGCATCTCCTGCTGCTGGGGTTGCTGACACGCACATCTATGTCTCTGAACGAAAAGATGCGCTACTGAGATTAAAACTGGCAACAGTGCACAGAAGTCTTTAATGCACATCTCAATGTATATTTCCCATCATGCTATCTGGGGCATAAGCAACTTTGGGGCACATGCATCATTGCTTTTTGTGGTCTCAATTTTTGAATTTGGAATGCATCATCCCAAAGGCAAAAATCGTTCTTTAATTAGTCGCAAAATTTTCGATTACTTTAAATTGCGATTGCATTTAAGGAATCGCAAATTGCGATTCCCTAAATGAAATGCAACAAAATAAATGTGATTTCGCTATTAAGAAACGCAAATTACCATCAACTTAAAGTTGATGGTAATTTGCGAAAACTTTGAAAAATACACAAAAGTGCATTTTTCAAAGTTCCATGTTGCACACACACATGCCCTTGGGGCATGTGTGTGTGCAACATGTTTTTAATTGCACTTTCAGGGGTGCAGCAGGTTGTCCTTTTGGCACTCTTGCACCCTTGAAATTGCATGCGCAATTTGCGAGTACCTATTTGGTACTCGCAAATTGCACATGCAATTTCCATTGATTCGTATGGGCCTATGGCCCATAAGAATCAATGGGAAGCCATTCCTTAATTGCGACTCACAATTTGCGAGTCTTAATTAAGGAATGTGTAGGAATCGCGATTTGTTTTGCGATGAATCCTACATGCATAGCATTTTGCGATTCCCTGATAGCGAATTGGTAAAATTTGCTATTTGGAATTCGCAAAATGCGGGCTTGATGCATATGCCCCCAAGTTCTTTCTTCTGAGGCAGATTTCATTGCTTGCGATTTCATGCTCTAATCAGGTCACAGGTCTGGTAATTTATTTGTAGTGATGGCACCGTTATGATAATAAGTGGTTTTAGCACTTGAACATCCTACATTTTCATGGTCATAGATTGCTGGCAAATATTAGAATATGGGAGAGACAAAGTAAAAAAGTAGTATTGAAGGAGAAAGGTGCTTCTAGAGAGATGATGTGCAGGAGTCTGACACACTCAGCAAAAGGGCCTGCTACTTCCTGATGATACTGTGGAAATAATTGCGATGAGTGCTTCATTCGCCCCCCAGGGAGCAGATCTGTCTTAATTATAGAAAGAGAAAGGCAGCGTGCTAAAGCCTGCTGTGGATTGTAACCCCGCCTTCACTCTGCTCCTGCACCCTCTACACACCACTGCGGCAGACTCTGGTCTTGGGTGGCACTTTTTCTGTTGTTGCAGTTTTATATGGTGCAAACTCGATCCGAAGGTGTTGGAGTGCTTTACATGAGCACCAGTTATGTTACTCAAGGATACGGTCATTTTTTTGTTGGTAGGCACTGGGAGATTAAGTGATTTGCCCAGAAACACAGGATATTGAGCTGACACTGAGACTCGAACCTGGTTCCTCAGTTCCCAAGTCAGCAGCTGTGGCTGTTACGCTAGGGAAGTGTGACAAACATACAAGATCCAACGAAGAATGTATTATGATGTACCGTAGTGAGCATAGATCACTCTCCAAGCCACAGACTTAACCTCAGAGTTAACAAGCATTGTCATAGCCAATAGGTCTCGCCTTTGGGACCTTATAAGAAATTATTAAGAGATGTCCTTAGCGACAAACTTGACCCTAGAGTTAAAAATGGAATCTCTACTATAGTCACTGAGCAAGAGACGCACATAAGAGAGTGACACAGAAAGAAGTGCTGCATGCATAACTCACTCTGACAGCCCTACCACAAAAAGCGGGGTTGCTGCTGAGAATGGAAAGAGTGAAACTGCATCTCTGCTAGATCTGACCCCATGTCTGCAACTGGTGGTGAAGGCCACTGCTGCTGAAGATGAGAGTCCCTCGTTTCATCAGGCTTGGGTTGCTACTTGCCAAATGCAGTGTGTGCTTTGATGTAGACGGGGTCCTTTTACCCAAAGTGATATGGCGATCTTTGGTTGTTATAGCAGAAAGCACTAGGAGCAGCAGGTTGTACTAATAGGAAGCTAGTAGGTGGGGGGACTCTGGGACGGCGGCTGCCGCACCCAGAGCCTTGGCGGAGTTAGAGGGCGACCCAATACAGGAAGGTACAGAAGGGTACCTCTACATTAGCACCGGAAGGGTGCGCGAGCGGATTATCCCCCAGGGAGATCCACGATGGATCCTAGTGAACCGACGGCGCCCCGTTAGTCCTTCGGACGTTTGTGTACCTGAGCAACTGGGGGTTGCCAACGCTCTGCCCCCCCCCCCAGGGGGGAGGGGCTTGAGTAATGGGCGGACGAGAGGTTCGCCGGTGGAGGGGTTAGACCTCCCCCCCAAAACTGACGCCTCGACGGTTAACACAGCGGGTGTCATGGCTCATCAGGTGGGTGGGTCGCGAGAAGCGGCCTGCTCTGGATCTCCCGTAAGATAACCCAACATGTTGGCGTAATGTTTGTGCTAATAAAACTGCAACAACTTTCTCCATCAAAATTGAGTTGTGTCTGTTATTGGTGGAGGGGTGTGTTGCATGAAGAAAGGTCTGGGTTTGGGCCGATATTTGCACTATGTTAGGCTGCCCCGGGACACCAAAGGTGGCCACCTACGAGGGCGGCCACCCTTAGTGCCATAGGATGGCACAGATCCTGAGCGGTCTAGTGGTTGGGGGGACCAGTGGTCCCCCCGTGAGGTTACTTCCTGTTCCTGCGGGAGGGCATGAAGGGCTATATAGCCTAGGGGGCGAGGGTCAAGTGCCCTCTTTGTTCCTGATGCAGCGGCGGGTTGACCCTCGCCCCTTCCCCCAGGCTGATCCGGCATCGCTGGACTAGACTGCCTGGCGTTTTCCCTCCCATCCGCTTACCCTGCTCTTGGGCAGATCGGGGGGTGTTTGTTGCTACTAATGATTTGTATTTGTGTTTGCAGGCGGAGTTACAGGGCGATCCAATACAGGAAGGTACAGAAGGGTACCCTCTACATGAGCACCTAAAGGGTGCGTGAGTGAATTATCCCCCAGAGAGATCCACGATGGATCCTGGAGGACCGACGGCGCCCCGTTAGTACTTCGGGCGGTTGGGTACCTGAGCAACCGGGGGTTGCCAATGCTCTGCCCCCCGAGGGGGGAGGGGCATGAGTAATGGGCGGACGAGAGGTTTGCCGGGGGAGGGGTTAGACCTTCCCCCCAAAACTGACAACGCTCCGACGGTTAACACTGCGGGGCTCATGGCTCATCAGGTGGGCGGGTCGCGGGTCGCGACTCGCGAGAGGCGGCCTGCTCTGGATCTCCTGTAAGATAACCCAACATGTTGGCATAATGTTTGTACTAATAAAACTGCAACAACTTTCTCCATCAAAATTGTGTTGTGTCTGTTATTGGTGGAGGGGTGTGTTGTATGATGAAAGGTCTGGGTTTGGGCCGGTATTGGCACTATGATTGCGGTTTTTCCGCATCCTCGGGGCCGGCGGAAGCCACCGCCGGCCCAGAGGATGCGGAAAAACTGCAGCGGACTGACCAAGGACCCACCGCCACATTAGGATGGCTGGTGGGTCCTGGTTTCCGTCCGCAGCTTTTCCGCCACGGTCGGCTTACAACCGTGGCGCATGCAAATGCAATGCGTGCATTTTTAACATTGCCGCGGGTGCAGCTTGAAGCTGCACCCGCTGCAATGTTAAAAATAGAGGATGTGACCGCCAGGGTGGCGGTCACATCCTAATTGCACAGGAGGGAACTCCGCATGCTATGCGGAGGTTCCCTCCTGCTCTGGGGTCGCGGACGGACGCAAGTCCGTCCGCGATCCTAATCGACCCCTAAGTATAGTAGCTGGCACCATGAGGACCAAGCAACTGCAACAATGACCAGCATGTAAACAAGAGACTTCTGCATCTGGGGTTGGAGAATAGCACACAGTCTTACTCCGTTCAGGAGGTCACATGCCAGACAGGGTTAACCATGGTGATTGTGGTTGTTTGCCACTGGTGTCCTGAGGTTCTTCCATTTACAGCTCTGCACACCTGAGCCAAGCACTCCCTTTGGTACACTTGACTCGCAGACTAGCAGGGGCCAGATGTCCCTGGCTTAGTGTGACCATGCGTCCTGGATTTGGCCAGACAGTCCTGTTTTTTCACCAGCTGTCCCCGCAGATTTCGGAAAATGTATCTCATGTCCCGGTTTTTAGAGAGGGCCGACTGAAAACTGTGGAAGGTGTCATTTTAGGTTTGCAAAGCAGGAATAGTCAGCAGCTGTAATTAGAAAGTAAGGTAATTAACAGGCATGCTACTGGCATTAAAAATTGCATTTTATTTATGTTCTTGCGGCCTCTTGTGTACGTCTCTGCTAAGGAGCGCTGTCATTCTGTGTGCTCGGTTGAGGTAGAATTGTAGTCCTTCTTCTATTTTTTGTGAAAAAAATGTCCCAGTTTTTGCTTTTGAATTCTGGTTACCCTACCCTGGCTTCTCAAGGAGGTAGTGTAGGAGGCCTGAGCTCAGAACTCAACAATCATCAAAAGACACAATAAATCAATATCCAGCCCAGTGCTTGTCTTATGGAAAGAAAAACACATTTTAATGACATAGTAATACTAAATACTACACAGTTCTATTGATGTATTCAGTGTAATAGCTTTGGCCACGTTTCCTCTGTGGGATCTACACCCCAACCCTTTCCCCCCAGGGGCCCTCAAAATTGAAGGGAAATTATTTCCCCAACTTAAAAATGCTCCACAGGGCGTGTTTGCACACGTCACCTCAGGCCCATCCCCTCCCTTCCCCACTGTGTAAACATGCCCTGTGGCCATTTTAAGTTAGGAGATTAAGTCCGCTTGAATCCTGAGGGTCCCTAGGGTCAAATTAGCCCACTAGGTAACTCCAATAAGCGCCATTGCAGAGAGGTGTAAAGAGGGGCATCTCTCTGCAACGCAGGACAGTGGCTCTTACTGGAAGCACCTGGTGGGCTAGTTGGCCCCCAGGCTCCCTCTGGATTGAAGGGGAATTTTTTCCCCACTTAAAATGCGCCACAGGGCGTGTTTGCACACGTCACTTCATGCCCCGTCCCCTCCCTTCCCCACTGTGTAAACACGCTCTGTAGCCGTTTTAAGTTGAGAGATTAAGTCCCCTTGAATCCTAAGGGTCCCTAGGGTCCAACTAGCCCACTAGGTACCTCCAGTAAGTGCCACAGAGCTACGTTGCAGAGAGGTGTAAAAAGGGGCATGGCCTCTGAACACCTGTGTGCAACTCAGCTCCCTGGCGCATACTGGACATACCTGTTTGTCTAGTTGGCCCTCAGGGACCCTCAGTATTGAAAGATAATTAATTCCCCAACTTACAACTCGCCACAGGTCGTGTTTGCACAATGGTGAAGGAAGGGGGCGTGGCTTGAGGTGACCAGTCTGCAAAGTCGCCCTGTTGCACGTTTTAAGTTGGAGAATTAATTCCTCCTCAATCTTGTGGGTCCCCGAGTGCCAACTAGCCCCCCAGGTACCTATAGTATGCACCAGAATGCTGTGTTGCAGAGAGGTGTTCCTAGGCCACGCCCGTTTTCACAACACTCTGCAACTCAGCTCCCTGGCGCTTACTGGAGGAACCTGGGGGGTTAGTTGGCCCCCAAGGACCCTCAGGATTCAAGGAGAGTTAATTCCCCAACTTAAAACGCGCCACGGGGGGTGTTTGCACAGTGGTGAAAGGAGGGGGCGGGGCCTGAGGGGACATATATGGCAAACACGCCCTGTGGCACATTTGAAGTTAGGTAATTAATTCCTCTCCAATCCTGAGGGTCCCTGGGGGCCAACTATCCCACCAGGTACCTCCAATATACGCCAGGAAGCTTCGTTGCAGAGAGATGTTCAGAGGCCACGCCCCTTTTTACAACACTCTGCAACGCAGCTCTGTGAATATATATATTCATTCACAAAACTGCCCAAACAGTGAAGACGCCACACAGCAGAGAGTTGAACGCCTTTAATGAATGGCTGTAGCTTAGCAGGGCAACAATCTCGCTTCACAGTTCGTCAGAAGCCCAACGCGTTTCAAGCACTGTGGTGCTCTTGGTCATGGGCAAAGCGGCAGAGATGAATGCTGGCAGTCAATCAGGAACAGCTGATGTGCAAAATATATATATAGACTGCTGGTGTTTCTAGGTCTATTATCCCATAGGATCTCATACACATATAGCTGTGTGAACGTCATACTTAGATGTGATGGGTGATGACTGACTTGCGATTAAAGCTAGAGGACTTCCTGCATGCGCTGTGCCACCTAAAGGTTTTGGCCCCATAACCAACCCTAGAAATTCAATCCTCACCTACAGAGCATAGTGACATAAACTGACTAGCTTGTACGCTTTAACATTTTATGGCTCGAAATTTCACATTACTATTTCTTCCATTTCTTTAGGTGTTACATGAATAATCTCTCACAATTTTTACACAATCTGCTGAATAACCCTTTTATGTTGTTTGACATATTGTTGTGCACTTAAAGGAATGATTCATTAACAATAATATTATGTTTTCCTTTCATTTTACAAACTTTCTTTTCATACGAGTAAAAGTGCATGGTCATGTAAATACAGACAATGGAGACTTCTATGTCTATAGCTCAGCCACTGGTTGCTCTGACAACCAACAGTGAGTGGTTAGCATAAATACAGATAAGCAGAATGTACCTGATGTAGTGATCAAGGCGGTGCCTCCGAAATGCGTCTAGGTCGTTGATGGATTAAACTTTCCTTTGTCATCATCTCACAGAGTCAGTGCCTGTATGTTCGTCACTGCCAGGATTGGGTAAAATATATATATGTATATCCAGATACACTCCTTCTCATTTCGCCTTCTCCTCCACACGAAAGAAAGAGCACGGATCACAGAAATTTGTTCCTTTGCTACTTTATTACTGCTCTTTACAGACCGCAGTAGCCATGACGCGTTTCGTCCCTCACAGGGGACTTGATCACATGACACGCATTTAGCTAGGCCAGTTATTTAAATACCATTTTTTTCAAACTTTTTGCAGGGTGATTTACTTAAAGTGACCAGTGCATTGTAACAACAGGGTTAATCATAGACAAAGAAATTGTAATGCCTGAGTGGTTTCCAAATATAAGGCATGCATTGTGAGTAATTGCAAGTTTGTAACAGTTTCAGTTGCAACGTGTGTATGAATTTATAATTAAATAAATACATAAATAACAATGTTTGTTAAATATATTAATACTAATGAATAAATAAATAGTTACTAGCAGAAATTTGCGTACTGAATTGTTTTTTGTAAAGTTACGGTGCCAATACCTGAAATCGCATTTAAAAACATCTGTTTCATTGCCATTAAAACCTTAAATTAAGAAAACATTACCATGTACCATTTTTCATTGAATTTGCCTAATATTTAAGTTTGGAAACCTTAGTGTACACCTATGTATTATACTCAATCTAGGTACAAATACCTTTTACATTATTGTCAAACTTTCTGTAGAGTATAATAGAGTGTAATGGACCTTCCTGTTTATAATAAAGTGCTTCTATGTGCAAATAATGTGTTAAAAATTGTCTTGTACTTATTGATTAAAACCATATGCACAAACTTATCAAGCTAAGTGTGTTAAAATAGGGATGGGGTTGGTGGTTAAAGTAAAACTATGATATATATATATATATATATATATATATATATATATATATATATATATATATATATATATATATATACTTATTAGATATATATATATATATATCTCGAAACAAACCCTTTCAGGCATAGAGTGATGCATAAATTATGCATGAAAAAGAAGCAGAGAACTATGGGTAGTTTAGGTGGAAAGCAGCTCCAATATAAAGCACTCTCAACACCAGCGACACTCGAAAATTTGCTCACCTCAAATGTCTGATTTTCTACCAAAGTCTTTAAGCATAGGATTAGCACAGTGCCATCGACACCAAGATAGAAAGGGATAAAGTCTATCACCATTTTCACAGCAAACTATTTAAGCATAGGATGAGCACAGTGGTATCTTTGCAGAGCTGTACAATGGCCGAAGCCTTTTACCTCTCCAGGCACAGTATTACAGCTTTGGATTGTAAAATACAATTCAAGACAACCTAAAATAAATAAAAGCAACCCCTGACACTTATTTTGCTCTCATTAGAGTTCTTCAGAGAGATATAGCTTTGTCCAGATGCGAGAGCGCCCAGTATAAGTCAAAACAAAACCCTTGAAAGCATAGAGTGACACATAAATTATGCAAAAAAAGAAGCAGAGAAGTCTGGGTAGTTTTCAGGTGTAGGTGGAAAGCAGCTCCAATATAAAGCCCTCTCAACACCAGCGACACTCTAAATTTGCTCACCTCAAATGTCTGCTTTTCCATCAAAGTCTTTAAGCGTAGGATTAGTGCAATGCCATCTACACTGAAATAACAAGCATTTACAATGCAATGGTTTTGCCTTTGTTAAAGTTAGAGCTATTGGCATTGCTCTTGACACTCTGAAGCTCCACTCTGCACTCTGAAGCTCCACTCTGCACTCTGAAGCTCCACTCTGAAGCTCCACTCTGAAGCTCCACTCTGAAGCTCCACTCTGCACTCTGAAGCTCCACTCTGCACTCTGAAGCTCCACTCTCCACTCTGAAGCTCCACTCTGCACTCTGAAGCTCCACTCTGAATCTCCACTCTGCACTCTGAATCTCCACTCTGCACTCTGAAGCTCCACTCTGCACTCTGAAGCTCCACTCTGAATCTCCACTCTGCACTCTGAATCTCCACTCTGCACTCTGAAGCTCCACTCTGCACTCTGAAGCTCCACTCTGAATCTGCACTCTGAAGCTCCACTCTGAATCTGCACTCTGCACTCTGAAGCTCCACTCTGAATCTGCACTCTGTGCTCTGAATCTGCACTCTGAATCTCCACTCTGCACTCTGAATCTCCACTCTGCACTCTGAAGCTCCACTCTGCACTCTGAAGCTCCACTCTGAATCTCCACTCTGCACTCTGAAGCTCCACTCTGAATCTCCACTCTGCACTCTGAAGCTCCACTCTGCACTCTGAAGCTCCACTCTGAATCTGCACTCTGAAGCTCCACTCTGCACTCTGAATCTCCACTCTGCACTCTGAAGCTCCACTCTGAATCTCCACTCTGAAGCTCCACTCTGAATCTCCACTCTGAAGCTCCACTCTGCACTCTGAAGCTCCACTCTGCACTCTGAAGCTCCACTCTGCACTCTGAAGCTCCACTCTGAATCTGCACTCTGAAGCTCCACTCTCCACTCTGAAGCTCCACTCTGAAGCTCCACTCTGCACTCTGAAGCTCCACTCTGCACTCTGAAGCTCCACTCTGCACTCTGAAGCTCCACTCTGCACTCTGAAGCTCCACTCTGCACTCTGAAGCTCCACTCTGAATCTCCACTCTGCACTCTGAAGCTCCACTCTGCACTCTGAAGCTCCACTCTGCACTCTGAAGCTCCACTCTGCACTCTGAAGCTCCACTCTGAATCTGCACTCTGAAGCTCCACTCTGAATCTGCACTCTGCACTCTGAAGCTCCACTCTGAATCTGCACTCTGTGCTCTGAATCTGCACTCTGAATCTCCACTCTGCACTCTGAATCTCCACTCTGCACTCTGAAGCTCCACTCTGCACTCTGAAGCTCCACTCTGAATCTCCACTCTGCACTCTGAAGCTCCACTCTGAATCTCCACTCTGCACCCTGAAGCTCCACTCTGCACTCTGAAGCTCCACTCTGAATCTGCACTCTGAAGCTCCACTCTGCACTCTGAATCTCCACTCTGCACTCTGAAGCTCCACTCTGAATCTCCACTCTGAAGCTCCACTCTGAATCTCCACTCTGAAGCTCCACTCTGCACTCTGAAGCTCCACTCTGCACTCTGAAGCTCCACTCTGCACTCTGAAGCTCCACTCTGAATCTGCACTCTGAAGCTCCACTCTCCACTCTGAAGCTCCACTCTGAAGCTCCACTCTGCACTCTGAAGCTCCACTCTGCACTCTGAAGCTCCACTCTGCACTCTGAAGCTCCACTCTGCACTCTGAAGCTCCACTCTGAATCTCCACTCTGAATCTGCACTCTGAAGCTCCACTCTGCACTCTGAAGCTCCACTCTGCACTCTGAAGCTCCACTCTAAATCTGCACTCTGAAGCTCCACTCTGCACTCTGAAGCTCCACTCTGAATCTGCACTCTGAAGCTCCACTCTGCACTCTGAATCTCCACTCTGCACTCTGAATCTCCACTCTGAATCTCCACTCTGAAGCTCCACTCTGAATCTCCACTCTGAAGCTCCACTCTGAATCTCCACTCTGAAGCTCCTCTCTGCACTCTGAAGCTCCACTCTGCACTCTGAAGCTCCACTCTGCACTCTGAAGCTCCACTCTGCACTCTGAAGCTCCACTCTGAAGCTCCACTCTGAAGCTCCTCTCTGAAGCTCCACTCTGAAGCTCCACTCTGAAGCTCCACTCTGAAGCTCCACTCTCCACTCTGAATCTCCACTCTGAAGCTCCACTCTGAATCTCCACTCTCCACTCTGACGCTCCACTCTGAAGCTCCACTCTGAAGCTCCACTCTGAAGCTCCACTCTGCACTCTGAATCTGCACTCTGAAGCTCCACTCTGCACTCTGAATCTGCACTCTGAATCTCCACTCTGCACTCTGAAGCTCCACTCTGAATCTCCACTCTGCACTCTGAAGCTCCACTCTGAATCTCCACTCTGCACTCTGAAGCTCCACTCTGCACTCTGAAGCTCCACTCTGAATCTCCACTCTGCACTCTGAATCTCCACTCTGCACTCTGAATCTCCACTCTGCACTCTGAATCTCCACTCTGAATCTGCACTCTGAATCTCCACTCTGCACTCTGAATCTCCACTCTGAATCTGCACTCTGAATCTCCACTCTGCACTCTGAATCTCCACTCTGAATCTGCACTCTGAAGCTCCACTCTGCACTCTGAAGCTCCACTCTGAATCTGCACTCTGAAGCTCCACTCTCCACTCTGAAGCTCCACTCTGAATCTGCACTCTGAAGCTCCACTCTGCACTCTGAAGCCCCACTCTGAATCTGCACTCTGAAGCTCCACTCTGCACTCTGAAGCTCGACTCTGAATCTGCACTCTGAAGCTCCACTCTGCACTCTGAAGCTCCACTCTGAATCTGCACTCTGAAGCTCCACTCTGAATCTGCACTCTGAAGCTCCACTCTGCACTCTGAAGCTCCACTCTGAATCTGCACTCTGAAGCTCCACTCTGCACTCTGAAGCTCCACTCTGAATCTGCACTCTGATGCTCCACTCTGAATCTGCACTCTGAAGCTCCAATCTGCACTCTGCACTCTGAATCTGCACTCTGAAGCTCCACTCTGAATCTGCAGCTCCACTCTGAATCTGCAGCTCCACTCTGAATCTGCACTCTGAAGCTCCACTCTGAATCTGCACTCTGAAGCTCCACTCTGAATCTGCACTCTAAAGCTCCACTCTGAATCTGCACTCTGAAGCTCCACTCTGCACTCTGAAGCTCCACTCTGAATCTGCTCTCAGAAGCTCCACTCTGCACTCTGAAGCTCCACTCTGAATCTGCACTCTGAAGCTCCACTCTGAATCTGCACTCTGAAGCTCCACTCTGCACTCTGAAGCTCCACTCTGAATCTGCACTCTGAAGCTCCACTCTGAAGCTCCACTCTGCACTCTGAAGCTCCACTCTGCACTCTGAATCTGCACTCTGAATCTGCACTCTGAATCTGCACTCTGAAGCTCCACTCTGAATCTGCACTCTGAAGCTCCACTCTGAATCTGCACTCTGAAGCTCCACTCTGCACTCTGAAGCTCCACTCTGAATCTGCACTCTGAAGCTCCACTCTGCACTCTGAAGCTCCACTCTGAATCTGCACTCTGATGCTCCACTCTGAATCTGCACTCTGAAGCTCCACTCTGCACTCTGCACTCTGAATCTGCACTCTGAAGCTCCACTCTGAATCTGCAGCTCCACTCTGAATCTGCAGCTCCACTCTGAATCTGCACTCTGAAGCTCCACTCTGAATCTGCACTCTGAAGCTCCACTCTGAATCTGCACTCTAAAGCTCCACTCTGAATCTGCACTCAGAAGCTCCACTCTGCACTCTGAAGCTCCACTCTGAATCTGCACTCTGAAGCTCCACTCTGAATCTGCACTCTGAAGCTCCACTCTGCACTCTGAAGCTCCACTCTGAATCTGCACTCTGAAGCTCCACTCTGAAGCTCCACTCTGCACTCTGAAGCTCCACTCTGCACTCTGAATCTGCACTCTGAATCTGCACTCTGAATCTGCACTCTGAAGCTCCACTCTGAATCTGCACTCTGAAGCTCCACTCTGAATCTGCACTCTGAAGCTCCACTCTGAATCTGCACTCTGAAGCTCCACTCTGAATCTGCACTCTGAAGCTCCACTCTGAAGCTCCACTCTGCAGCTCCACTCTGCAGCTCCACTCTGAAGCTCCACTCTGAAGCTCCACTCTGAAGCTCCACTCTGCACTCTGAAGCTCCACTCTGCACTCTGAAGCTCCACTCTGCACTCTGAAGCTCCACTCTGAAGCTCCACTCTGAAGCTCCACTCTGAAGCTCCACTCTGCACTCTGCACTCTGAATCTGCACTCTGAAGCTCCACTCTGAATCTGCAGCTCCACTCTGAAGCTCCACTCTGAATCTGCAGCTCCACTCTGAATCTGCACTCTGAAGCTCCACTCTGAATCTGCACTCTGAAGCTCCACTCTGCACTCTGAAGCTCCACTCTGCACTCTGAAGCTCCAGTCTGCACTCTAAAGCTCCACTCTGCACTCTGAAGCTCCACTCTGAAGCTCCACTCTGCACTCTGCACTCTGAATCTGCACTCTGAAGCTCCACTCTGAATCTGCAGCTCCACTCTGAAGCTCCACTCTGAATCTGCAGCTCCACTCTGAAGCTCCACTCTGAATCTGCAGCTCCACTCTGAATCGGCACTCTGAAGCTCCACTCTGAATCTGCACTCTGAAGCTCCACTCTGCACTCTGAAGCTCCACTCTGCACTCTGAAGCTCCACTCTAAATCTGCACTCTGAAGCTCCACTCTGCACTCTGAAGCTCCACTCTGCACTCTGAAGCTCCACTCTGCACTCTGAAGCTCCACTCTGAATCTCCACTCTGAAGCTCCACTCTGCACTCTGAAGCTCCACTCTGCACTCTGAAGCTCCACTCTGCACTCTGAAGCTCCACTCTGCACTCTGAAGCTCCACTCTGAAGCTCCACTCTGAATCTGCAGCTCCACTCTGAAGCTCCACACTGAATCTCCACTCTGAAGCTCCACTCTGCACTCTGAAGCTCCACTCTGCACTCTGAAGCTCCACTCTGCACTCTGAAGCTCCACTCTGCACTCTGAAGCTCCACTCTAAATCTGCACTCTGAAGCTCCACTCTGCACTCTGAAGCTCCACTCTGCACTCTGAAGCTCCACTCTGCACTCTGAAGCTCCACTCTGAATCTCCACTCTGAATCTCCACTCTGAAGCTCCACTCTGCACTCTGAAGCTCCACTCTGCACTCTGAAGCTCCACTCTGCACTCTGAAGCTCCACTCTGAAGCTCCACTCTGCAATCTGAAGCTCCACTCTGCACTCTGAAGCTCCACTCTGAATCTGCAGCTCCACTCTGAAGCTCCACTCTGAATCTGCAGCTCCACTCTGAAGCTCCACTCTGAATCTGCAGCTCCACTCTGAATCTGCACTCTGAAGCTCCACTCTGAATCTGCACTCTGAAGCTCCACTCTGCACTCTGAAGCTCCACTCTGCACTCTGAAGCTCCACTCTGCACTCTGAATCTCCACTCTGAATCTCCACTCTGAATCTCCACTCTGAAGCTCCACTCTGAAGCTCCACTCTGCACTCTGAAGCTCCACTCTGCACTCTGAAGCTCCACTCTGCACTCTGAAGCTCCACTCTCCACTCTGAAGCTCCACTCTGAAGCTCCACTCTCCACTCTGAAGCTCCACTCTGAAGATCCACTCTCCACTCTGAATCTCCACTCTGAAGCTCTACTGTCCACTCTGAATCTCCACTCTGAAGCTCCACTCTCCACTCTGAAGCTCCACTCTGAAGCTCCACTCTCCACTCTGAAGCTCCACTCTGAAGCTCCACTCTCCACTCTGAAGCTCCACTCTGAATCTGCACTCTGAAGCTCCACTCTGAATCTGCACTCTGAAGCTCCACTCTGAAGCTCCACTCTGCACTCTGAAGCTCCACTCTGCACTCTGAAGCTCCACTCTGAATCTGCACTCTGAAGCTCCACTCTGCACTCTGAAGCTTCACTCTGAAGCTCCACTCTGCACTCTGAAGCTCCACTCTGAAGCTCCACTCTGCACTCTGAAGCTCCACTCTGCACTCTGAAGCTCCACTCTGCAGCTCCACTCTGCACCCTGAAGCTCCACTCTGAAGCTCCACTCTGAAGCTCCACTCTGCACTCTGAAGCTCCACTCTGCACTCTGAAGCTCCACTCTGCACTCTGAAGCTCCACTCTGAAGCTCCACTCTGAAGCTCCACTCTGAAGCTCCACTCTGAAGCTCCACTCTGCACTCTGCACTCTGAAGCTCCACTCTGAAGCTCCACTCTGAATCTGCAGCTCCAGTCTGAAGCTCCACTCTGAATCTGCAGCTCCACTCTGAAGCTCCACTCTGAATCTGCAGCTCCACTCTGAATCTGCACTCTGAATCTGCACTCTGAAGCTCCACTCTGAATCTGCACTCTGAATCTGCACTCTGAAGCTCCACTCTGAAGCTCCACTCTGAAGCTCCACTCTGAATCTGCACTCTGAATCTCCACTCTGAAGCTCCACTCTGAAGCTCCACTCTGAAGCTCCACTCTGAATCTGCACTCTGAATCTCCACTCTGAAGCTCCACTCTGAAGCTCCACTCTGAAGCTCCACTCTGAAGCTCCACTCTGCACTCTGCACTCTGAATCTGCACTCTGAAGCTCCACTCTGAATCTGCACTCTGAAGCTCCACTCTGAATCTGCACTCTGAAGCTCCACTCTGAATCTGCACTCTGAAGCTCCACTCTGCACTCTGAAGCTCCACTCTGAAGCTCCACTCTGCACTCTGAAGCTCCACTCTGAATCTCCACTCTGCACTCTGAATCTCCACTCTGAATCTGCACTCTGAATCTCCACTCTGCACTCTGAATCTCCACTCTGAATCTGCACTCTGAAGCTCCACTCTGCACTCTGAATCTCCACTCTGAATCTGCACTCTGAAGCTCCACTCTGCACTCTGAAGCTCCACTCTGAATCTGCACTCTGAAGCTCCACTCTCCACTCTGAAGCTCCACACTGAATCTGCACTCTGAAGCTCCACTCTGCACTCTGAAGCTCCACTCTGAATCTGCACTCTGAAGCTCCACTCTGCACTCTGAAGCTCCACTCTGAATCTGCACTCTGAAGCTCCACTCTGCACTCTGAAGCTCCACTCTGAATCTGCACTCTGAAACTCCACTCTGAATCTGCACTCTGAAGCTCCACTCTGCACTCTGAAGCTCCACTCTGAATCTGCACTCTGAAGCTCCACTCTGCACTCTGAAGCTCCACTCTGAAGCTGCACTCTGAAGCTCCACTCTGCACTCTGAAGCTCCACTCTGAATCTGCACTCTGATGCTCCACTCTGAATCTGCACTCTGAAGCTCCACTCTGCACTCTGAAGCTCCACTCTGAATCTGCACTCTGAAGCTCCACTCTGCACTCTGCACTCTGAATCTGCACTCTGAAGCTCCACTCTGAATCTGCAGCTCCACTCTGAATCTGCAGCTCCACTCTGAATCTGCACTCTGAAGCTCCACTCTGAATCTGCACTCTGAAGCTCCACTCTGAATCTGCACTCTGAAGCTCCACTCTGAATCTGCACTCTGAAGCTCCACTCTGCACTCTGAAGCTCCACTCTGAATCTGCTCTCTGAAGCTCCACTCTGCACTCTGAAGCTCCACTCTGAATCTGCACTCTGAAGCTCCACTCTGAATCTGCACTCTGAAGCTCCACTCTGCACTCTGAAGCTCCACTCTGAATCTGCACTCTGAAGCTCCACTCTGAAGCTCCACTCTGCACTCTGAAGCTCCACTCTGCACTCTGAATCTGCATTCTGAAGCTCCACTCTGAATCTGCACTCTGAAGCTCCACTCTGAATCTGCACTCTGAAGCTCCACTCTGAATCTGCACTCTGAAGCTCCACTCTGAATCTGCACTCTGAAGCTCCACTCTGAATCTGCACTCTGAAGCTCCACTCTGCACTCTGCAGCTCCACTCTGCACTCTGAAGCTCCACTCTGAAGCTCCACTCTGCAGCTCCACTCTGCAGCTCCACTCTGCAGCTCCACTCTGAAGCTCCACTCTGAAGCTCCACTCTGAAGCTCCACTCTGCACTCTGAAGCTCCACTCTGCACTCTGAAGCTCCACTCTGCACTCTGAAGCTCCACTCTGCACTCTGAAGCTCCACTCTGCACTCTAAAGCTCCACTCTGAAGCTCCACTCTGAAGCTCCACTCTGAAGCTCCACTCTGCACTCTGCACTCTGAATCTGCACTCTGAAGCTCCACTCTGAATCTGCAGCTCCACTCTGAAGCTCCACTCTGAATCTGCAGCTCCACTCTGAATCTGCACTCTGAAGCTCCACTCTGAATCTGCACTCTGAAGCTCCACTCTGCACTCTGAAGCTCCACTCTGCACTCTGAAGCTCCAGTCTGCACTCTGAAGCTCCACTCTGCACTCTGAAGCTCCACTCTGAAGCTCCACTCTGAAGCTCCACTCTGAAGCTCCACTCTGAAGCTCCACTCTGAAGCTCCACTCTCCACTCTGAATCTCCACACTGAAGCTCCACTCTGAATCTCCACTCTCCACTCTGACGCTCCACTCTGAAGCTCCACTCTGAAGCTCCACTCTGAAGCTCCACTCTGAAGCTCCACTCTGCACTCTGAATCTGCACTCTGAAGCTCCACTCTGCACTCTGAATCTGCACTCTGAATCTCCACTCTGCACTCTGAAGCTCCACTCTGAATCTCCACTCTGCACTCTGAAGCTCCACTCTGAATCTCCACTCTGCACTCTGAAGCTCCACTCTGCACTCTGAAGCTCCACTCTGAATCTCCACTCTGCACTCTGAATCTCCACTCTGCACTCTGAATCTCCACTCTGCACTCTGAATCTCCACTCTGAATCTGCACTCTGAATCTCCACTCTGCACTCTGAATCTCCACTCTGAATCTGCACTCTGAATCTCCACTCTGCACTCTGAATCTCCACTCTGAATCTGCACTCTGAAGCTCCACTCTGCACTCTGAAGCTCCACTCTGAATCTGCACTCTGAAGCTCCACTCTCCACTCTGAAGCTCCACTCTGAATCTGCACTCTGAAGCTCCACTCTGCACTCTGAAGCCCCACTCTGAATCTGCACTCTGAAGCTCCACTCTGCACTCTGAAGCTCGACTCTGAATCTGCACTCTGAAGCTCCACTCTGCACTCTGAAGCTCCACTCTGAATCTGCACTCTGAAGCTCCACTCTGAATCTGCACTCTGAAGCTCCACTCTGCACTCTGAAGCTCCACTCTGAATCTGCACTCTGAAGCTCCACTCTGCACTCTGAAGCTCCACTCTGAATCTGCACTCTGATGCTCCACTCTGAATCTGCACTCTGAAGCTCCAATCTGCACTCTGAAGCTCCACTCTGAATCTGCACTCTGAAGCTCCACTCTGCACTCTGCACTCTGAATCTGCACTCTGAAGCTCCACTCTGAATCTGCAGCTCCACTCTGAATCTGCAGCTCCACTCTGAATCTGCACTCTGAAGCTCCACTCTGAATCTGCACTCTGAAGCTCCACTCTGAATCTGCACTCTGAAGCTCCACTCTGAATCTGCACTCTGAAGCTCCACTCTGCACTCTGAAGCTCCACTCTGAATCTGCTCTCAGAAGCTCCACTCTGCACTCTGAAGCTCCACTCTGAATCTGCACTCTGAAGCTCCACTCTGAATCTGCACTCTGAAGCTCCACTCTGCACTCTGAAGCTCCACTCTGAATCTGCACTCTGAAGCTCCACTCTGAAGCTCCACTCTGCACTCTGAAGCTCCACTCTGCACTCTGAATCTGCACTCTGAATCTGCACTCTGAATCTGCACTCTGAAGCTCCACTCTGAATCTGCACTCTGAAGCTCCACTCTGAATCTGCACTCTGAAGCTCCACTCTGAATCTGCACTCTGAAGCTCCACTCTGAATCTGCACTCTGAAGCTCCACTCTGAAGCTCCACTCTGAAGCTCCACTCTGCAGCTCCACTCTGCAGCTCCACTCTGCAGCTCCACTCTGAAGCTCCACTCTGAAGCTCCACTCTAAAGCTCCACTCTGCACTCTGAAGCTCCACTCTGCACTCTGAAGCTCCACTCTGCACTCTGAAGCTCCACTCTGCACTCTGAAGCTCCACTCTGAAGCTCCACTCTGAAGCTCCACTCTGAAGCTCCACTCTGCACTCTGCACTCTGAATCTGCACTCTGAAGCTCCACTCTGAATCTGCAGCTCCACTCTGAAGCTCCACTCTGAATCTGCAGCTCCACTCTGAATCTGCACTCTGAAGCTCCACTCTGAATCTGCACTCTGAAGCTCCACTCTGCACTCTGAAGCTCCACTCTGCACTCTGAAGCTCCAGTCTGCACTCTAAAGCTCCACTCTGCACTCTGAAGCTCCACTCTGAAGCTCCACTCTGAAGCTCCACTCTGCACTCTGCACTCTGAATCTGCACTCTGAAGCTCCACTCTGAATCTGCAGCTCCACTCTGAAGCTCCACTCTGAATCTGCAGCTCCACTCTGAAGCTCCACTCTGAATCTGCAGCTCCACTCTGAATCGGCACTCTGAAGCTCCACTCTGAATCTGCACTCTGAAGCTCCACTCTGCACTCTGAAGCTCCACTCTGCACTCTGAAGCTCCACTCTAAATCTGCACTCTGAAGCTCCACTCTGCACTCTGAAGCTCCACTCTGCACTCTGAAGCTCCACTCTGCACTCTGAAGCTCCACTCTGAATCTCCACTCTGAAGCTCCACTCTGCACTCTGAAGCTCCACTCTGCACTCTGAAGCTCCACTCTGCACTCTGAAGCTCCACTCTGAAGCTCCACTCTGAATCTGCAGCTCCACTCTGAAGCTCCACACTGAATCTCCACTCTGAAGCTCCACTCTGCACTCTGAAGCTCTACTCTGCACTCTGAAGCTCCACTCTGCACTCTGAAGCTCCACTCTGCACTCTGAAGCTCCACTCTAAATCTGCACTCTGAAGCTCCACTCTGCACTCTGAAGCTCCACTCTGCACTCTGAAGCTCCACTCTGCACTCTGAAGCTCCACTCTGAATCTCCACTCTGAATCTCCACTCTGAAGCTCCACTCTGCACTCTGAAGCTCCACTCTGCACTCTGAAGCTCCACTCTGCACTCTGAAGCTCCACTCTGAAGCTCCACTCTGCAATCTGAAGCTCCACTCTGCACTCTGAAGCTCCACTCTGAATCTGCAGCTCCACTCTGAAGCTCCACTCTGAATCTGCAGCTCCACTCTGAAGCTCCACTCTGAATCTGCAGCTCCACTCTGAATCTGCACTCTGAAGCTCCACTCTGAATCTGCACTCTGAAGCTCCACTCTGCACTCTGAAGCTCCACTCTGCACTCTGAAGCTCCACTCTGCACTCTGAATCTCCACTCTGAATCTCCACTCTGAATCTCCACTCTGAAGCTCCACTCTGAAGCTCCACTCTGCACTCTGAAGCTCCACTCTGCACTCTGAAGCTCCACTCTGCACTCTGAAGCTCCACTCTCCACTCTGAAGCTCCACTCTGAAGCTCCACTCTCCACTCTGAAGCTCCACTCTGAAGATCCACTCTCCACTCTGAATCTCCACTCTGAAGCTCTACTGTCCACTCTGAATCTCCACTCTGAAGCTCCACTCTCCACTCTGAAGCTCCACTCTGAAGCTCCACTCTCCACTCTGAAGCTCCACTCTGAAGCTCCACTCTCCACTCTGAAGCTCCACTCTGAATCTGCACTCTGAAGCTCCACTCTGAATCTGCACTCTGAAGCTCCACTCTGAAGCTCCACTCTGCACTCTGAAGCTCCACTCTGCACTCTGAAGCTCCACTCTGAATCTGCACTCTGAAGCTCCACTCTGCACTCTGAAGCTTCACTCTGAAGCTCCACTCTGCACTCTGAAGCTCCACTCTGAAGCTCCACTCTGCACTCTGAAGCTCCACTCTGCACTCTGAAGCTCCACTCTGCAGCTCCACTCTGCACCCTGAAGCTCCACTCTGAAGCTCCACTCTGAAGCTCCACTCTGAAGCTCCACTCTGCACTCTGAAGCTCCACTCTGCACTCTGAAGCTCCACTCTGAAGCTCCACTCTGAAGCTCCACTCTGAAGCTCCACTCTGCACTCTGCACTCTGAAGCTCCACTCTGAAGCTCCACTCTGAATCTGCAGCTCCAGTCTGAAGCTCCACTCTGAATCTGCAGCTCCACTCTGAAGCTCCACTCTGAATCTGCAGCTCCACTCTGAATCTGCACTCTGAATCTGCACTCTGAAGCTCCACTCTGAATCTGCACTCTGAATCTGCACTCTGAAGCTCCACTCTGAAGCTCCACTCTGAAGCTCCACTCTGAATCTGCACTCTGAATCTCCACTCTGAAGCTCCACTCTGAAGCTCCACTCTGAAGCTCCACTCTGAATCTGCACTCTGAATCTCCACTCTGAAGCTCCACTCTGAAGCTCCACTCTGAAGCTCCACTCTGCACTCTGCACTCTGCACTCTGAATCTGCACTCTGAAGCTCCACTCTGAATCTGCACTCTGAAGCTCCACTCTGAATCTGCACTCTGAAGCTCCACTCTGAATCTGCACTCTGAAGCTCCACTCTGCACTCTGAAGCTCCACTCTGAAGCTCCACTCTGCACTCTGAAGCTCCACTCTGAATCTCCACTCTGCACTCTGAATCTCCACTCTGAATCTGCACTCTGAATCTCCACTCTGCACTCTGAATCTCCACTCTGAATCTGCACTCTGAAGCTCCACTCTGCACTCTGAATCTCCACTCTGAATCTGCACTCTGAAGCTCCACTCTGCACTCTGAAGCTCCACTCTGAATCTGCACTCTGAAGCTCCACTCTCCACTCTGAAGCTCCACACTGAATCTGCACTCTGAAGCTCCACTCTGCACTCTGAAGCTCCACTCTGAATCTGCACTCTGAAGCTCCACTCTGCACTCTGAAGCTCCACTCTGAATCTGCACTCTGAAGCTCCACTCTGCACTCTGAAGCTCCACTCTGAATCTGCACTCTGAAACTCCACTCTGAATCTGCACTCTGAAGCTCCACTCTGCACTCTGAAGCTCCACTCTGAATCTGCACTCTGAAGCTCCACTCTGCACTCTGAAGCTCCACTCTGAATCTGCACTCTGAAGCTCCACTCTGCACTCTGAAGCTCCACTCTGAATCTGCACTCTGATGCTCCACTCTGAATCTGCACTCTGAAGCTCCACTCTGCACTCTGAAGCTCCACTCTGAATCTGCACTCTGAAGCTCCACTCTGCACTCTGCACTCTGAATCTGCACTCTGAAGCTCCACTCTGAATCTGCAGCTCCACTCTGAATCTGCAGCTCCACTCTGAATCTGCACTCTGAAGCTCCACTCTGAATCTGCACTCTGAAGCTCCACTCTGAATCTGCACTCTGAAGCTCCACTCTGAATCTGCACTCTGAAGCTCCACTCTGCACTCTGAAGCTCCACTCTGAATCTGCTCTCTGAAGCTCCACTCTGCACTCTGAAGCTCCACTCTGAATCTGCACTCTGAAGCTCCACTCTGAATCTGCACTCTGAAGCTCCACTCTGCACTCTGAAGCTCCACTCTGAATCTGCACTCTGAAGCTCCACTCTGAAGCTCCACTCTGCACTCTGAAGCTCCACTCTGCACTCTGAATCTGCATTCTGAAGCTCCACTCTGAATCTGCACTCTGAAGCTCCACTCTGAATCTGCACTCTGAAGCTCCACTCTGAATCTGCACTCTGAAGCTCCACTCTGAATCTGCACTCTGAAGCTCCACTCTGAATCTGCACTCTGAAGCTCCACTCTGCACTCTGCAGCTCCACTCTGCACTCTGAAGCTCCACTCTGAAGCTCCACTCTGCAGCTCCACTCTGCAGCTCCACTCTGCAGCTCCACTCTGAAGCTCCACTCTGAAGCTCCACTCTGAAGCTCCACTCTGCACTCTGAAGCTCCACTCTGCACTCTGAAGCTCCACTCTGCACTCTGAAGCTCCACTCTGCACTCTGAAGCTCCACTCTGCACTCTAAAGCTCCACTCTGAAGCTCCACTCTGAAGCTCCACTCTGAAGCTCCACTCTGCACTCTGCACTCTGAATCTGCACTCTGAAGCTCCACTCTGAATCTGCAGCTCCACTCTGAAGCTCCACTCTGAATCTGCAGCTCCACTCTGAATCTGCACTCTGAAGCTCCACTCTGAATCTGCACTCTGAAGCTCCACTCTGCACTCTGAAGCTCCACTCTGCACTCTGAAGCTCCAGTCTGCACTCTGAAGCTCCACTCTGCACTCTGAAGCTCCACTCTGAAGCTCCACTCTGAAGCTCCACTCTGAAGCTCCACTCTGAAGCTCCACTCTGCACTCTGCACTCTGAATCTGCACTCTGAAGCTCCACTCTGAATCTGCAGCTCCACTCTGAAGCTCCACTCTGAATCTGCAGCTCCACTCTGAAGCTCCACTCTGAATCTGCAGCTCCACTCTGAATCGGCACTCTGAAGCTCCACTCTGAATTTGCACTCTGAAGCTCCACTCTGCACTCTGAAGCTCCACTCTGCACTCTGAAGCTCCACTCTAAATCTGCACTCTGAAGCTCCACTCTGCACTCTGAAGCTCCACTCTGCACTCTGAAGCTCCACTCTGCACTCTGAAGCTCCACTCTGAATCTCCACTCTGAATCTCCACTCTGAAGCTCCACTCTGCACTCTGAAGCTCCACTCTGCACTCTGAAGCTCCACTCTGCACTCTGAAGCTCCACTCTGAATCTGCAGCTCCACTCTGAAGCTCCACTCTGAATCTGCAGCTCCACTCTGAAGCTCCACTCTGAATCTGCAGCTCCACTCTGAATCTGCACTCTGAAGCTCCACTCTGAATCTGCACTCTGAAGCTCCACTCTGCACTCTGAAGCTCCACTCTGCACTCTGAAGCTCCACTCTGCACTCTGAATCTCCACTCTGAATCTCCACTCTGAATCTCCACTCTGAAGCTCCACTCTGAAGCTCCACTCTGCACTCTGAAGCTCCACTCTGCACTCTGAAGCTCCACTCTGCACTCTGAAGCTCCACTCTCCACTCTGAAGCTCCACTCTGAAGCTCCACTCTGAAGCTCCACTCTCCACTAATCTCCACTCTGAAGCTCCACTCTCCACTCTGAATCTCCACTCTGAAGCTCCACTCTCCACTCTGAAGCTCCACTCTGAAGCTCCACTCTCCACTCTGAATCTCCCCTCTGAAGCTCCACTCTCCACTCTGAAGCTCCACTCTGAAGCTCCACTCTGAAGCTCCACTCTGAATCTGCACTCTGAAGCTCCACTCTGAAGCTCCACTCTGCACTCTGAAGCTCCACTCTGCACTCTGAAGCTCCACTCTGAATCTGCACTCTGAAGCTCCACTCTGCACTCTGAAGCTTCACTCTGAAGCTCCACTCTGCACTCTGAAGCTCCACTCTGAAGCTCCACTCTGCACTCTGAAGCTCCACTCTGCAGCTCCACTCTGCACCCCGAAGCTCCACTCTGAAGCTCCACTCTGAAGCTCCACTCTGAAGCTCCACTCTGAAGCTCCACTCTGCACTCTGAAGCTCCACTCTGCACTCTGAAGCTCCACTCTGCACTCTGAAGCTCCACTCTGAAGCTCCACTCTGAAGCTCCACTCTGAAGCTCCACTCTGAAGCTCCACTCTGCACTCTGCACTCTGAAGCTCCACTCTGAAGCTCCACTCTGAATCTGCAGCTCCACTCTGAAGCTCCACTCTGAATCTGCAGCTCCACTCTGAAGCTCCACTCTGAATCTGCAGCTCCACTCTGAATCTGCACTCTGAAGCTCCACTCTGAAGCTCCACTCTGAATCTGCACTCTGAATCTGCACTCTGAAGCTCCACTCTGAAGCTCCACTCTGAAGCTCCACTCTGAATCTGCACTCTGAAGCTCCACTCTGAAGCTCCACTCTGAAGCTCCACTCTGCAATCTGCACTCTGAATCTGCACTCTGAAGCTCCACTCTGAATCTGCACTCTGAAGCTCCACTCTGAATCTGCACTCCGAAGCTCCACTCTGCACTCTGAAGCTCCACTCTGAAGCTCCACTCTGCACTCTGAAGCTCCACTCTGAAGTTCCACTCTGCACTATGAAGCTCCACTCTGAAGCTCCACTCTGAAGCTCAACTCTGCACTCTGAAGCTCCACTTTGCACTCTGAAGCTCCACTCTGAAGCTCCACTCTGCAATCTGAAGCTCCACTCTGCACTCTGAAGCTCCACTCTGCACTCTGAAGCTCCACTCTGCACTCTGAAGCTCCACTCTGAAGCTCCACTCTGAAGCTCCACTCTGAAGCTCCACTCTGCACTCTGAAGCTCCACTCTGAAGCTCCACTCTGCACTCTGAAGCTCCACTCTGAAGCTCCACTCTGAAGCTCCACTCTGAAGCTCCACTCTGAAGCTCCACTCTGAATCTGCAGCTCCACTCTGAAGCTCCACTCTGAATCTGCAGCTCCACTCTGAATCGGCACTCTGAAGCTCCACTCTGAATCTGCACTCTGAAGCTCCACTCTGCACTCTGAAGCTCCACTCTGCACTCTGAAGCTCCACTCTAAATCTGCACTCTGAAGCTCCACTCTGCACTCTGAAGCTCCACTCTGCACTCTGAAGCTCCACTCTGAATCTCCACTCTGAATCTCCACTCTGAAGCTCCACTCTGCACTCTGAAGCTCCACTCTGCACTCTGAAGCTCCACTCTGCACTCTGAAGCTCCACTCTGCACTCTGAAGCTCCACTCTCCACTCTGAAGCTCCACTCTGAATCTGCAGCTCCACTCTGAAGCTCCACTCTGAATCTGCAGCTCCACTCTGAAGCTCCACTCTGAATCTGCAGCTCCACTCTGAATCTGCACTCTGAAGCTCCACTCTGAATCTGCACTCTGAAGCTCCACTCTGAAGCTCCACTCTGAATCTGCACTCTGAAGCTCCACTCTGCACTCTGAAGCTCCACTCTGCACTCTGAAGCTCCCCTCTGCACTCTGAAGCTCCACTCTGAATCTCCACTCTGAATCTCCACTCTGAATCTCCACTCTGAAGCTCCACTCTGAAGCTCCACTCTGCTCTCTGAAGCTCCACTCTGCACTCTGAAGCTCCACTCTGCACTCTGAAGCTCCACTCTCCACTCTGAAGCTCCACTCTGAATCTGCACTTTGATGCTCCACTCTGAATCTGCACTCTGAAGCTCCACTCTGCACTCTGAAGCTCCACTCTGAATCTGCACTCTGAAGCTCCACTCTGCACTCTGCACTCTGAATCTGCACTCTGAAGCTCCACTCTGAAGCTCCACTCTGCACTCTGAAGCTCCACTCTGAAGTTCCACTCTGCACTCTGAAGCTCCACTCTGAAGCTCCACTCTGAAGCTCCACTCTGCACTCTGAAGCTCCACTTTGCACTCTGAAGCTCCACTCTGAAGCTCCACTCTGCACTCTGAAGCTCCACTCTGCACTCTGAAGCTCCACTCTGCACTCTGAAGCTCCACTCTGCACTCTGAAGCTCCACTCTGAAGCTCCACTCTGAAGCTCCACTCTGAAGCTCCACTCTGAAGCTCCACTCTGCACTCTGAAGCTCCACTCTGAAGCTCCACTCTGAAGCTCCACTCTGAAGCTCCACTCTGAATCTGCAGCTCCACTCTGAAGCTCCACTCTGAATCTGCAGCTCCACTCTGAATCGGCACTCTGAAGCTCCACTCTGAATCTGCACTCTGAAGCTCCACTCTGCACTCTGAAGCTCCACTCTGCACTCTGAAGCTCCACTCTAAATCTGCACTCTGAAGCTCCACTCTGCACTCTGAAGCTCCACTCTGCACTCTGAAGCTCCACTCTGCACTCTGAAGCTCCACTCTGAATCTCCACTCTGAATCTCCACTCTGAAGCTCCACTCTGCACTCTGAAGCTCCACTCTGCACTCTGAAGCTCCACTCTGCACTCTGAAGCTCCACTCTGCACTCTGAAGCTCCACTCTGAATCTGCAGCTCCACTCTGAAGCTCCACTCTGAATCTGCAGCTCCACTCTGAAGCTCCACTCTGAATCTGCAGCTCCACTCTGAATCTGCACTCTGAAGCTCCACTCTGCACTCTGAAGCTCCACTCTGAATCTCCACTCTGAATCTCCACTCTGAAGCTCCACTCTGAAGCTCCACTCTGCTCTCTGAAGCTCCACTCTGCACTCTGAAGCTCCACTCTGCACTCTGAAGCTCCACTCTCCACTCTGAATCTCCACTCTGAAGCTCCACTCTGAATCTGCACTCTGATGCTCCACTCTGAATCTGCACTCTGAAGCTCCACTCTGCACTCTGAAGCTCCACTCTGAATCTGCACTCTGAAGCTCCACTCTGCACTCTGCACTCTGAATCTGCATTCTGAAGCTCCACTCTGAATCTGCAGCTCCACTCTGAATCTGCAGCTCCACTCTGAATCTGCACTCTGAAGCTCCACTCTGAATCTGCACTCTGAAGCTCCACTCTGAATCTGCACTCTGAAGCTCCACTCTGAATCTGCACTCTGAAGCTCCACTCTGCACTCTGAAGCTCCACTCTGAATCTGCTCTCTGAAGCTCCACTCTGCACTCTGAAGCTCCACTCTGAATCTGCACTCTGAAGCTCCACTCTGAATCTGCACTCTGAAGCTCCACTCTGCACTCTGAAGCTCCACTCTGAATCTGCACTCTGAAGCTCCACTCTGAAGCTCCACTCTGCACTCTGAAGCTCCACTCTGCACTCTGAATCTGCACTCTGAATCTGCACTCTGAATCTGCACTCTGAAGCTCCACTCTGAATCTGCACTCTGAAGCTCCACTCTGAATCTGCACTCTGAAGCTCCACTCTGCACTCTGCAGCTCCACTCTGAAGCTCCACTCTGCAGCTCCACTCTGCAGCTCCACTCTGCAGCTCCACTCTGAAGCTCCACTCTGAAGCTCCACTCTGCACTCTGAAGCTCCACTCTGCACTCTGAAGCTCCACTCTGCACTCTGAAGCTCCACTCTGAAGCTCCACTCTGAAGCTCCACTCTGCACTCTGAAGCTCCACTCTGCACTCTGAAGCTCCACTCTGCACTCTGAAGCTCCACTCTGCACTCTGAAGCTCCACTCTGAAGCTCCACTCTGAAGCTCCACTCTGAAGCTCCACTCTGCACTCTGCACTCTGAATCTGCACTCTGAATCTCCACTCTGAATCTGCAGCTCCACTCTGAAGCTCCACTCTGAATCTGCAGCTCCACTCTGAATCTGCACTCTGAAGCTCCACTCTGAATCTGCACTCTGAAGCTCCACTCTGCACTCTGAAGCTCCACTCTGCACTCTGAAGCTCCAGTCTGCACTCTGAAGCTCCACTCTGCACTCTGAAGCTCCACTCTGAAGCTCCACTCTGAAGCTCCACTCTGCACTCTGCACTCTGAATCTGCACTCTGAAGCTCCACTCTGAATCTGCAGCTCCACTCTGAAGCTCCACTCTGAATCTGCAGCTCCACTCTGAAGCTCCACTCTGAATCTGCAGCTCCACTCTGAATCGGCACTCTGAAGCTCCACTCTAAATCTGCACTCTGAAGCTCCACTCTGCACTCTGAAGCTCCACTCTGCACTCTGAAGCTCCACTCTAAATCTGCACTCTGAAGCTCCACTCTGCACTCTGAAGCTCCACTCTGCACTCTGAAGCTCCACTCTGCACTCTGAAGCGCCACTCTGAATCTCCACTCTGAATCTCCACTCTGAAGCTCCACTCTGCACTCTGAAGCTCCACTCTGCACTCTGAAGCTCCACTCTGCACTCTGAAGCTCCACTCTGAATCTGCAGCTCCACTCTGAAGCTCCACTCTGAATCTGCAGCTCCACTCTGAATCTGCACTCTGAAGCTCCACTCTGAATCTGCACTCTGAAGCTCCACTCTGCACTCTGAAGCTCCACTCTGCACTCTGAAGCTCCACTCTGAATCTCCACTCTGAATCTCCACTCTGAAGCTCCACTCTGAAGCTCCACTCTGCACTCTGAAGCTCCACTCTGCACTCTGAAGCTCCACTCTGCACTCTGAAGCTCCACTCTGAAGCTCCACTCTCCACTCTGAATCTCCACTCTGAAGCTCCACTCTCCACTCTGAATCTCCACTCTGAAGTTCCACTCTCCACTCTGAAGCTCCACTCTGAAGCTCCACTCTCCACTCTGAAGCTCCACTCTGAAGCTCCACTCTGAAGCTCCACTCTGAAGCTCCACTCTGCACTCTGAATCTGCACTCTGAAGCTCCTCTCCACTCTGAAGCTCCACTCTGAAGCTCCACTCTGAAGCTTCACTCTGAAGCTCCACTCTGAAGCTCCACTCTGAATCTGCACTCTGAAGCTCCACTCTGAAGCTCCACTCTGCACTCTGAAGCTCCACTCTGCACTCTGAAGCTCCACTCTGAATCTGCACTCTGAAGCTCCACTCTGCACTCTGAAGCTTCACTCTGAAGCTCCACTCTGCACTCTGAAGCTCCACTCTGAAGCTCCACTCTGCACTCTGAAGCTCCACTCTGCACTCTGAAGCTCCACTCTGCACTCTGAAGCTCCACTCTGCACCCTGAAGCTCCACTCTGAAGCTCCACTCTGAAGCTCCACTCAGAAGCTCCACTCTGCACTCTGAAGCTCCACTCTGCACTCTGAAGCTCCACTCTGCACTCTGAAGCTCCACTCTGAAGCTCCACTCTGCACTCTGCACTCTGAAGCTCCACTCTGAAGCTCCACTCTGAATCTGCAGCTCCACTCTGAAGCTCCACTCTGAATCTGCAGCTCCACTCTGAAGCTCCACTCTGAATCTGCAGCTCCACTCTGAATCTGCACTCTGAAGCTCCACTCTGAAGCTCCACTCTGAATCTGCACTCTGAATATGCACTCTGAAGCTCCACTCTGAAGCTCCACTCTGAAGCTCCACTCTGAATCTGCACTCTGAATCTCCACTCTGAAGCTCCACTCTGAAGCTCCACTCTGAAGCTCCACTCTGCACTCTGAATCTGCACTCTGAAGCTCCACTCTGAATCTGCACTCTGAAGCTCCACTCTGAATCTGCACTCTGAAGCTCCACTCTGAATCTGCACTCTGAAGCTCCACTCTGCACTCTGAAGCTCCACTCTGAAGCTCCACTCTGCACTCTGAAGCTCCACTCTGAAGCTCCACTCTGCACTCTGAAGCTCCACTCTGAAGCTCCACTCTGAAGCTCCACTCTGAAGCTCCACTCTGCACTCTGAAGCTCCACTCTGAAGCTCCACTCTGCACTCTGAAGCTCCACTCTGAAGCTCCACTCTGCACTCTGAAGCTCCACTCTGCACTCTGAAGCTCCACTCTGCACTCTGAAGCTCCACTCTGCACCCTGAAGCTCCACTCTGAGCTCCACTCTGAAGCTCCACTCTGAAGCTCCACTCTGAAGCTCCACTCTGCACTCTGAAGCTCCACTCTGAAGCTCCACTCTTCACTCTGAAGCTCCACTCTGCACTCTGAAGCTCCACTCTGCACTCTGAAGCTCCACTCTGCACCCTGAAGCTCCACTCTGAAGCTCCACTCTGCACTCTGAAGCTCCACTCTGCACTCTGAAGCTCCACTCTGCACTCTGAAGCTCCACTCTGCACTCTGCACTCTGAAGCTCCACTCTGAAGCTCCACTCTGAATCTGCAGCTCCACTCTGAAGCTCCACTCTGAATCTGCAGCTCCACTCTGAAGCTCCACTCTGAATCTGCAGCTCCACTCTGAATCTGCACTCTGAAGCTCCACTCTGAAGCTCCACTCTGAATCTGCACTCTGAATCTGCACTCTGAATCTGCACTCTGAAGCTCCACTCTGAAGCTCCACTCTGAAGCTCCACTCTGAATCTGCACTCTGAATCTCCACTCTGAAGCTCCACTCTGAAGCTCCACTCTGAAGCTCCACTCTGCACTCTGAATCTGCACTCTGAAGCTCCACTCTGAATCTGCACTCTGAAGCTCCACTCTGAATCTGCACTCTGAAGCTCCACTCTGAATCTGCACTCTGAAGCTCCACTCTGCACTCTGAAGCTCCACTCTGAAGCTCCACTCTGCACTCTGAAGCTCCACTCTGAAGCTCCACTCTGCACTCTGAAGCTCCACTCTGAAGCTCCACTCTGAAGCTCAACTCTGAAGCTCCACTCTGAAGCTCCACTCTGCACTCTGAAGCTCCACTCTGAAGCTCCACTCTGCACTCTGAAGCTCCACTCTGAAGCTCCACTCTGCACTCTGAAGCTCCACTCTGCACTCTGAAGCTCCACTCTGCACTCTGAAGCTCCACTCTGCACTCTGAAGCTCCACTCTGCACCCTGAAGCTCCACTCTGAAGCTCCACTCTGAAGCTCCACTCTGAAGCTCCACTCTGAAGCTCCACTCTGCACTCTGAAGCTCCACTCTGCACTCTGAAGCTCCACTCTGAAGCTCCACTCTGAAGCTCCACTCTGAATCTGCAGCTCCACTCTGAAGCTCCACTCTGAATCTGCAGCTCCACTCTGAATCGGCACTCTGAAGCTCCACTCTGAATCTGCACTCTGAAGCTCCACTCTGCACTCTGAAGCTCCACTCTGCACTCTGAAGCTCCACTCTAAATCTGCACTCTGAAGCTCCACTCTGCACTCTGAAGCTCCACTCTGCACTCTGAAGCTCCACTCTGCACTCTGAAGCTCCACTCTGAATCTCCACTCTGAATCTCCACTCTGAAGCTCCACTCTGCACTCTGAAGCTCCACTCTGCACTCTGAAGCTCCACTCTGCACTCTGAAGCTCCACTCTGCACTCTGAAGCTCCACTCTGAATCTGCAGCTCCACTCTGAAGCTCCACTCTGAATCTGCAGCTCCACTCTGAAGCTCCACTCTGAATCTGCAGCTCCACTCTGAATCTGCACTCTGAAGCTCCACTCTGAATCTGCACTCTGAAGCTCCACTCTGCACTCTGAAGCTCCACTCTGAAGCTCCACTCTGAATCTCCACTCTGAATCTCCACTCTGAATCTCCACTCTGAAGCTCCACTCTGAAGCTCCACTCTGCACTCTGAAGCTCCACTCTGCACTCTGAAGCTCCACTCTGCACTCTGAAGCTCCACTCTCCACTCTGAAGCTCCACTCTGAAGCTCCACTCTCCACTCTGAAGCTCCACTCTGAAGCTCCACTCTCCACTCTGAATCTCCACTCTGAAGCTCCACTCTCCACTCTGAATCTCCACTCTGAAGCTCCACTCTCCACTCTGAAGCTCCACTCTGAAGCTCCACTCTCCACTCTGAAGCTCCACTCTGAAGCTCCACTCTGAAGCTCCACTCTGAAGCTCCACTCTGAAGCTGCACTCTGAAGCTCCACTCTGCACTCTGAATCTGCACTCTGAAGCTCCACTCTCCACTCTGAAGCTCCACTCTGAAGCTCCACTCTGAATCTGCACTCTGAAGCTCCACTCTGAAGCTCCACTCTGCACTCTGAAGCTCCACTCTGCACTCTGAAGCTCCACTCTGAATCTGCACTCTGAAGCTCCACTCTGCACTCTGAAGCTTCACTCTGAAGCTCCACTCTGCACTCTGAAGCTCCACTCTGAAGCTCCACTCTGCACTCTGAAGCTCCACTCTGCACTCTGAAGCTCCACTCTGCACTCTGAAGCTCCACTCTGAAGCTCCACTCTGCACTCTGAAGCTCCACTCTGCACTCTGAAGCTCCACTCTGCACTCTGAAGCTCCACTCTGAAGCTCCACTCTGAAGCTCCACTCTGCACTCTGCACTCTGAAGCTCCACTCTGAAGCTCCACTCTGAATCTGCAGCTCCACTCTGAAGCTCCACTCTGAATCTGCAGCTCCACTCTGAAGCTCCACTCTGAATCTGCAGCTCCACTCTGAATCTGCACTCTGAAGCTCCACTCTGAAGCTCCACTCTGAAGCTCCACTCTGAATCTGCACTCTGAATCTGCACTCTGAAGCTCCACTCTGAAGCTCCACTCTGAATCTCCACTCTGAAGCTCCACTCTGAAGCTCCACTCTGAAGCTCCACTCTGCACTCTGAATCTGCACTCTGAAGCTCCACTCTGAATCTGCACTCTGAAGCTCCACTCTGAAGCTCCACTCTGCACTCTGAAGCTCCACTCTGAAGCTCCACTCTGCACTCTGAAGCTCCACTCTGAAGCTCCACTCTGCACTCTGAAGCTCCACTCTGCACTCTGAAGCTCCACTCTGAAGCTCCACTCTGAAGCTCCACTCTGAAGCTCCACTCTGAAGCTCCACTCTGCACTCTGAAGCTCCACTCTGAAGCTCCACTCTGCACTCTGAAGCTCCACTCTGAAGCTCCACTCTGCACTCTGAAGCTCCACTCTGCACTCTGAAGCTCCACTCTGCACTCTGAAGCTCCACTCTGCACTCTGAAGCTCCACTCTGCACCCTGAAGCTCCACTCTGAAGCTCCACTCTGAAGCTCCATTCTGAAGCTCCACTCTGAAGCTCCACTCTGAAGCTCCACTCTGCACTCTGAAGCTCCACTCTGAAGCTCCACTCTGCACTCTGAAGCTCCACTCTGAAGCTCCACTCTGAAGCTCCACTCTGAAGCTCCACTCTGAATCTGCAGCTCCACTCTGAAGCTCCACTCTGAATCTGCAGCTCCACTCTGAATCGGCACTCTGAAGCTCCACTCTGAATCTGCACTCTGAAGCTCCACTCTGCACTCTGAAGCTCCACTCTGCACTCTGAAGCTCCACTCTAAATCTGCACTCTGAAGCTCCACTCTGCACTCTGAAGCTCCACTCTGCACTCTGAAGCTCCACTCTGCACTCTGAAGCTCCACTCTGAATCTCCACTCTGAATCTCCACTCTGAAGCTCCACTCTGCACTCTGAAGCTCCACTCTGCACTCTGAAGCTCCACTCTGCACTCTGAAGCTCCACTCTGAATCTGCAGCTCCACTCTGAAGCTCCACTCTGAATCTGCAGCTACACTCTGAAGCTCCACTCTGAATCTGCAGCTCCACTCTGAATCTGCACTCTGAAGCTCCACTCTGAATCTGCACTCTGAAGCTCCACTCTGCACTCTGAAGCTCCACTCTGCACTCTGAAGCTCCACTCTGAAGCTCCACTCTGAATCTCCACTCTGAATCTCCACTCTGAATCTCCACTCTGAAGCTCCACTCTGAAGCTCCACTCTGCACTCTGAAGCTCCACTCTGCACTCTGAAGCTCCACTCTGCACTCTGAAGCTCCACTCTCCACTCTGAAGCTCCACTCTGAAGCTCCACTCTCCACTCTGAAGCTCCACTCTGAAGCTCCACTCTCCACTCTGAATCTCCACTCTGAAGCTCCACTCTCCACTCTGAATCTCCACTCGGAAGCTCCACTCTCCACTCTGAAGCTCCACTCTGAAGCTCCACTCTCCACTCTGAAGCTCCACTCTGAAGCTCCACTCTGAAGCTCCACTCTGAAGCTGCACTCTGAAGCTCCACTCTGCACTCTGAATCTGCACTCTGAAGCTCCACTCTCCACTCTGAAGCTCCACTCTGAAGCTCCACTCTGAAGCTCCACTCTGAATCTGCACTCTGAAGCTCCACTCTGAAGCTCCACTCTGCACTCTGAAGCTCCACTCTGCACTCTGAAGCTCCACTCTGAATCTGCACTCTGAAGCTCCACTCTGCACTCTGAAGCTTCACTCTGAAGCTCCACTCTGCACTCTGAAGCTCCACTCTGCACTCTGAAGCTCCACTCTGCACTCTGAAGCTCCACTCTGCACTCTGAAGCTCCACTCTGCACCCTGAAGCTCCACTCTGAAGCTCCACTCTGAAGCTCCACTCTGAAGCTCCACTCTGCACTCTGAAGCTCCACTCTGCACTCTGAAGCTCCACTCTGCACTCTGAAGCTCCACTCTGCAGTCTGAAGCTTCACTCTGAAGCTCCACTCTGCACTCTGAAGCTCCACTCTGAAGCTCCACTCTGAAGCTCCACTCTGAATCTGCACTCTGAATCTGCACTCTGAAGCTCCACTCTGAAGCTCCACTCTGAATCTCCACTCTGAAGCTCCACTCTGAAGCTCCACTCTGAAGCTCCACTCTGCACTCTGAATCTGCACTCTGAAGCTCCACTCTGAATCTGCACTCTGAAGCTCCACTCTGAAGCTCCACTCTGCACTCTGAAGCTCCACTCTGAAGCTCCACTCTGCACTCTGAAGCTCCACTCTGAAGCTCCACTCTGCACTCTGAAGCTCCACTCTGCACTCTGAAGCTCCACTCTGAAGCTCCACTCTGAAGCTCCACTCTGAAGCTCCACTCTGAAGCTCCACTCTGCACTCTGAAGCTCCACTCTGAAGCTCCACTCTGCACTCTGAAGCTCCACTCTGAAGCTCCACTCTGCACTCTGAAGCTCCACTCTGCACTCTGAAGCTCCACTCTGCACTCTGAAGCTCCACTCTGCACTCTGAAGCTCCACTCTGCACCCTGAAGCTCCACTCTGAAGCTCCACTCTGAAGCTCCATTCTGAAGCTCCACTCTGAAGCTCCACTCTGAAGCTCCACTCTGCACTCTGAAGCTCCACTCTGAAGCTCCACTCTGCACTCTGAAGCTCCACTCTGAAGCTCCACTCTGAAGCTCCACTCTGAAGCTCCACTCTGAATCTGCAGCTCCACTCTGAAGCTCCACTCTGAATCTGCAGCTCCACTCTGAATCGGCACTCTGAAGCTCCACTCTGAATCTGCACTCTGAAGCTCCACTCTGCACTCTGAAGCTCCACTCTGCACTCTGAAGCTCCACTCTAAATCTGCACTCTGAAGCTCCACTCTGCACTCTGAAGCTCCACTCTGCACTCTGAAGCTCCACTCTGCACTCTGAAGCTCCACTCTGAATCTCCACTCTGAATCTCCACTCTGAAGCTCCACTCTGCACTCTGAAGCTCCACTCTGCACTCTGAAGCTCCACTCTGCACTCTGAAGCTCCACTCTGAATCTGCAGCTCCACTCTGAAGCTCCACTCTGAATCTGCAGCTACACTCTGAAGCTCCACTCTGAATCTGCAGCTCCACTCTGAATCTGCACTCTGAAGCTCCACTCTGAATCTGCACTCTGAAGCTCCACTCTGCACTCTGAAGCTCCACTCTGCACTCTGAAGCTCCACTCTGAAGCTCCACTCTGAATCTCCACTCTGAATCTCCACTCTGAATCTCCACTCTGAAGCTCCACTCTGAATCTCCACTCTGAAGCTCCACTCTGAAGCTCCACTCTGCACTCTGAAGCTCCACTCTGCACTCTGAAGCTCCACTCTGCACTCTGAAGCTCCACTCTCCACTCTGAAGCTCCACTCTGAAGCTCCACTCTCCACTCTGAAGCTCCACTCTGAAGCTCCACTCTCCACTCTGAATCTCCACTCTGAAGCTCCACTCTCCACTCTGAATCTCCACTCGGAAGCTCCACTCTCCACTCTGAAGCTCCACTCTGAAGCTCCACTCTCCACTCTGAAGCTCCACTCTGAAGCTCCACTCTGAAGCTCCACTCTGAAGCTGCACTCTGAAGCTCCACTCTGCACTCTGAATCTGCACTCTGAAGCTCCACTCTCCACTCTGAAGCTCCACTCTGAAGCTCCACTCTGAAGCTCCACTCTGAATCTGCACTCTGAAGCTCCACTCTGAAGCTCCACTCTGCACTCTGAAGCTCCACTCTGCACTCTGAAGCTCCACTCTGAATCTGCACTCTGAAGCTCCACTCTGCACTCTGAAGCTTCACTCTGAAGCTCCACTCTGCACTCTGAAGCTCCACTCTGCACTCTGAAGCTCCACTCTGCACTCTGAAGCTCCACTCTGCACTCTGAAGCTCCACTCTGCACCCTGAAGCTCCACTCTGAAGCTCCACTCTGAAGCTCCACTCTGAAGCTCCACTCTGCACTCTGAAGCTCCACTCTGCACTCTGAAGCTCCACTCTGCACTCTGAAGCTCCACTCTGCAGTCTGAAGCTTCACTCTGAAGCTCCACTCTGCACTCTGAAGCTCCAATCTGAAGCTCCACTCTGCACTCTGAAGCTCCACTCTGCACTCTGAAGCTCCACTCTGCACTCTGAAGCTCCACTCTGCACTCTGAAGCTCCACTCTGCACCCTGAAGCTCCACTCTGAAGCTCCACTCTGAAGCTCCACTCTGAAGCTCCACTCTGCACTCTGCACTCTGAAGCTCCACTCTGAAGCTCCACTCTGAATCTGCAGCTCCACTCTGAAGCTCCACTCTGAATCTGCAGCTCCACTCTGAAGCTCCACTCTGAATCTGCAGCTCCACTCTGAATCTGCACTCTGAAGCTCCACTCTGAAGCTCCACTCTGAAGCTCCACTCTGAATCTGCACTCTGAATCTGCACTCTGAAGCTCCACTCTGAAGCTCCACTCTGAATCTCCACTCTGAAGCTCCACTCTGAAGCTCCACTCTGAAGCTCCACTCTGAAGCTCCACTCTGCACTCTGCACTCTGAATCTGCACTCTGAAGCTCCACTCTGAATCTGCACTCTGAAGCTCCACTCTGAATCTGCACTCTGAAGCTCCACTCTGAATCTGCACTCTGAAGCTCCACTCTGCACTCTGAAGCTCCACTCTGAAGCTCCACTCTGCACTCTGAAGCTCCACTCTGAAGCTCCACTCTGCACTCTGAAGCTCCACTCTGAAGCTCCACTCTGAAGCTCCACTCTGAAGCCCCACTCTGAAGCTCCACTCTGCACTCTGAAGCTCCACTCTGAAGCTCCACTCTGCACTCTGAAGCTCCACTCTGAAGCTCCACTCTGCACTCTGAAGCTCCACTCTGCACTCTGAAGCTCCACTCTGCACTCTAAAGCTCCACTCTGCACTCTGAAGCTCCACTCTGCACTCTGAAGCTCCACTCTGAAGCTCCACTCTGAAGCTCCACTCTGAAGCTCCACTCTGAAGCTCCACTCTGCACTCTGAAGCTCCACTCTGAAGCTCCACTCTGCACTCTGAAGCTCCACTCTGAAGCTCCACTCTGCACTCTGAAGCTCCACTCTGAAGCTCCACTCTGCACTCTGAAGCTCCACTCTGAAGCTCCACTCTGCACTCTGAAGCTCCACTCTGAAGCTCCACTCTGAATCTGCACTCTGAAGCTCCACTCTGAAGCTCCACTCTGAATCTGCACTCTGAAGCTCCACTCTGAAGCTCCACTCTGAATCTGCACTCTGAAGCTCCACTCTGCACTCTGAAGCTCCACTCCGAAGCTCCACTCTGCATCTGAAGCTCCACTCTGAGCTCCACTCTGCACTCTGAAGCTCACTCGAAGCTCCACTCTGCACTCTGAAGCTCCGAGCTCTGAGAGCTCCAGCTCTGCACTCTGAAGCTCCACTCTGCACTCTGAAGCTCCACTCTGAAGCTCCACTCTGCACTCTGAAGCTCCACTCTGAAGCTCCACTCTGCACTCTGAAGCTCCACTCTGCACTCTGAATCTGCACTCTGAAGCTCCACTCTGCACTCTGAAGCTCCACTCTGAAGCTCCACTCTGCACTCTGAAGCTCCACTCTGAAGCTCCACTCTGCACTCTGAAGCTCCACTCTGAAGCTCCACTCTGAAGCTCCACTCTGAAGCCCCACTCTGAAGCTCCACTCTGCACTCTGAAGCTCCACTCTGAAGCTCCACTCTGCACTCTGAAGCTCCACTCTGAAGCTCCACTCTGCACTCTGAAGCTCCACTCTGAAGCTCCACTCTGCACTCTGAAGCTCCACTCTGAAGCTCCACTCTGAAGCTCCACTCTGCACTCTGAAGCTCCACTCTGCACTCTGAAGCTCCACTCTGAAGCTCCACTCTGAAGCTCCACTCTGCACTCTGAAGCTCCACTCTGAAGCTCCACTCTGCACTCTGAAGCTCCACTCTGAAGCTCCACTCTGCATCTGCACTCTGAAGCTCCACTCTGAAGCTCCACTCTGAATCTGCACTCTGAAGCTCCACTCTGCACTCTGAAGCTCCACTCTGAAGCTCCACTCTGCACTCTGAAGCTCCACTCTGAAGCTCCACTCTGCACTCTGAAGCTCCACTCTGAAGCTCCACTCTGCACTCTGAAGCTCCACTCTGCACTCTGAAGCTCCACTCTGAAGCTCCACTCTGAAGCTCCACTCTGAATCTCCACTCTGAATCTCCACTCTGAATCTCCACTCTGAAGCTCCACTCTGAAGCTGCACTCTGAAGCTGCACTCTGAAGCTGCACTCTGAAGCTGCACTCTGAAGCTCCACTCTGAAGCTGCACTCTGAAGCTCCACTCTGAAGCTCCACTCTGAAGCTCCACTCTGCACTCTGAAGCTCCACTCTGCACTCTGAAGCTCCACTCTGCACCCTGAAGCTCCACTCTGAAGCTCCACTCTGCACTCTGGAATCTGTATCTCCACTCTGCACTCTGAATCTCCACTCTGCACTCTGAATCTCCACTCTGCACTCTAAATCTCCACTCTGCACTCTGAATCTCCACTCTGCACTCTGCACTCTGCACACGCAATTTTGGGTGGGAGACAGGTAAAACAAAGGCATTTTGGCTTAACAAATGAGTCTCCCACCCAAATCGGGTATGGTGGTATGTATGCTATTACCAAGGCTGTCTAACCTTGATTCCACCTCATATCTCTTTCATGAACCACCATACATGTCCTGCCCATTTATTTCACTCATGCATCCCTGCTTTCTCCCTTTGTCAGCGTTTTACCGTCATTTTCTTTATCAGTCTTCACCCCGTTTCTCTCTCTTATTTTGGATGGAGGCTGGTGTTAAAACAATAATAAGTGCGGGTTTTCAAATACGAGCGCTGGTGGACCCCTGCAACCAGCTCAGCTGCTCAAAGTAAGCACGGTATAATCTTCATGCCTCCTACTTTCCCTGCAGCCAACCATCTCCTCGGATGACGGGCTGCCGGCGATACCTCCCTGCAGCTTGGTTTGACCTTCATGCCCTTTCCCGGCGGGTGCCCTCAATCCCGGACCAGATTCGGGGGCGTTCCCGAGAAGAGGCTTTCGGCTGACGTAGCCAAAAGCCAAAAATTCTCGGGAACGCCCCCGAATCTGGTCCGAGATTGACAGACGGAGCCCTCTCCCAATGGCTAGCCTCCATTTATGGAGCTAGCCAATGGGAGGAGGGGAATGGACGGGCGTATACCCGACCCCACACACACACATCAAAAGGTTTTTTGGCGCATGCGTACTGAAGTACGCATCGCCAGTCAAAACCTAAAAAGGGACAAAGTATTTTACCATTTCCACAGCAAAATCTATGAGGATAGGATAAGTACAGTGCTATCCTTGCCAAGCTGTAAAATGACCAAATCCTTTTACCACTCTAGGCACAGTATTACAGCTTTGGATTGGTAAAATACCGATAGGTGCAGCTCCAGGGGCACTGCAGACCCAACCAGCTCCCCATATAGTGTATTAGATGGCATTGCTGCAGCCGGGAAGAGGGGCTGTGTATGCTTGCTCCCTTCATGCAGGAGCAATATGTGTTTTGTTTCCCTGCCTGGAGGAGAGCGGCCTGAAAACAGAGCAGAAGTCTGCTCCCAGGCGGCTACAGAGGATGGTGTCCCTGGAGCCTTCTAAGGCTCAGGGAGGGGGGCAGTGAAGTCCCCCCTACTTTTAAACGTAATTTTGGTCCCAGGGGATGAGGTCCTCCTGACCAACGATGGCTTGACAGGGGAGAGGTGGAGCGTTGTCCCTCTTCTCATGATTTTTTAAAATAATAATGCAGTTTTATTCTTATGAAGTTAGTATTAGTATTTATGTATTGATTTGACTGTAGTATTTATTGATTTTATGTAATCAAAAGAGGACTAGCCTATTTAGGTGGAGATCTGCCGCAGAACAACAGGTTTCACAAGGGTCCTGACATACAAAGTCGATCAGAACCTCTGCCGGAATTTCCCTAGTAGCATTCGCTGCAAATCGCAAGCTAATGCTTGGAGAGGGAATCCCCCTCCCACACGTATGGCAACTTAGTGCGTGCAACACATTTTAAAGATCACAAACTCACTTTTAGTGTAGATCTCCCGCTCACATAGTTTAAGGTCCTAAGGAAAGCCAGTTATTAATGAAAGGCCTGGCTGAAACATGTAGACCACCCACCGGATGCAGGTTCCTAATTATCACTCCACCTACATCCATTGACTTGCTTTTACTGCTACCAGAGGTCCAGATATTAAAGATGACCCCCATGGGTACTGGGACCACTAGATAGCTTTTAAACTTTCACTTGCACTCCACTATCACTGCACACTCATTAAAATACCTGCTCCGCTGTAACACAGGCTTTGAAGCACACTCTGGACACATTCGATGTCACTGGGTGGGCTCGATGATGAAGCATGCCACCAACTAGGTTGGTGGGTGAGGGCTTTATAAGGAAACCAAACAGTTTTCCCTTCCCATACAGTCCTGAGTCCTGTATCACACATAAATAGCCTAGTCCTCTTTTGATTATATATAATAATCTTGGAGATACCGACTAGCTATCTAGTCCTCTCTCTCTCCTTGATAATTGAGTATTTCTTGATTTGTCATATATCTGTATTGTAGATGTTTTAATCACCGAGTGTACTGATCCATTCAGTCTTGATAAAGAAGGTCCAACTATTACTAAACCTTTGAAACACATCGATGCCTGTTCACCACAAACTCACTGCTCTCAATTCCCCCCAAATGCTGATGAATTTTGAAAAATTGGGGTGATTGTGTACAGTCTTTGGTAGTGGTTGTGGTACCTAATGACAGAATTGTAATATCTTTATCATCTCTCGTGTTGTGTCTCCAACGAAAATCTTGTGAAATTGTTGTTTTTAGGGCTTGATACTTATTTTTCAGATGAAGTGTTTTTATTTTGTATTACCTTCTTTCTTCCTTCCATAGCTGTCATATTAAATCGTTCCTTTTCCTCTGCTAGGGTCCCGACTGCCTGGAAACAAGCCTGGGTCTCACCCATTATTAAAAAAACCACCCTGGACCCTTCTAAACCGGAAAATATTCGACCTATCTCTCTACTCCCTTGGCTGTCCAAACTTGCAGAAGCCCATGTAAATAGCATCCTTACCCAACACATGGACCAAAACAATATCCTGGACCCATCGCAAAATGGGTTCAGACCTGGCCACAGCACGGAGTCTGCTCTCCTGGCTACATCAGAACATCTCCGGACGATTTTAGATTCCGGTCAAAGTGCTGCGCTGATCCTTCTGGATCTCAGCGCAGCCTTTGACACGGTATTCCACGACATCCTTCTTAATCGTCTGCTTAACGTTGCTCTGACATGGTTCGACTCCTTCCTCAAAGACAGATCCTTCCGAGTGTCAGCCCCCCCTTTCTTATCCAAACCCCACTCCATCGCTAAGGGAGTTCCTCAAGGCTCTGCACTAAGCCCCTCCCTCTTCAACCTTTATGTGCAACCACTTGCAGCAGTGGCCAAAGATTGGGGTCTGACACTAGTGTCGTACGCCAACGACACACAGCTGACCATCACCCTCACGGAAGGTCCCTCCATCTCAACCTCTAGATTCAAGGATGGTCTTGCTGCAGTGGCCCGTTGGATGACAGATAACTGCCTGCAGCTTAACGCCAGGAAAACGGAAGTGCTACTCCTGGGCAAAAACACCAGCCACTGGAACGAACACTGGTGGCCATCTTCCTTAGGCTCCATTCCTCCTCCCAAGTCCCTAGTAAAAAATCTGGGTGTCTGGTTGGATGCTTCTTTTAGCTATCAGACCCATACTAAGAAAGTGGCCGCCACCTGTATTGGCTTGCTGAGGAGTCTCAGCCCCATACTTGGCTTTTTCGATGCTAAAGTCCGCCAACTTATCATCCAAGCGACAATCCTCTCTCGCGTGGACTACGCCAATGTTCTCCTCCTAGGCGCTAACAAAAGCGAAATAGCAAGACTGCAACGCGTGCAAAACGCAGCGGCAAGAGCCCTGGTCGGCCTCCCTCGCAGATGCTCGGCCAGAGCCACTATCTGCAAATTGCACTGGCTACCCATCAACTCCAGAATACAGTTCAAGACACTCGTCATGACTTTCAAAATCCTCAAACTTGGAAGCCCTCCACTGCTACGTCATCTTCTCACCCCCTATGTTCCGCGACGCGAACTTCGATTCTCAAACCAGCACCTATTGAGCGCTCCCCGCTCAAAGCTTTGTTGCGTTGGCGGCTGCTCCTTTAGAGTATTGGGAGCTAAGCTCTGGAACGCCTTACCTCTAAACATCCGTTCCCTAGATAACCTCTCCACCTTCCGGAAGGCCATTAAAACTCACCTGTTCCCCTCTCTTTAGCTCTCCTTTCTCCCTGTCTACCTGGCTCTGGTAGGGCTTCTGTGGCTTCTATAGCGCCGGGACGCCTCTTCGCTGGGGCAGCTGATTGCGCTTTACCAAAACCATAGAATAGAATAGAATAGAATAAAGACAGCATATCAGTGCATAAACTGTAAGTTTCTGTGCCAACACGGAGACTATTGGTATTTTCAGTGTTACCCTTGAGTGAATGTGTAATAGTGGTTGGACGAATGGTTGTGTTGTCTGTGAAGGAACTCTGTGTAAGTTGTAATTACTATCTAGCACTCCCAGAGGACGCCTAATTTAGAATTTCTGTTTGAATCCTAGACCTTTGGGTCTCAAAGGGTCCCTCTCTTTTTAAAACCTCTTCTTAAGTAATGCATTAGGCCCAGGGGAAGGAGTTTCTGGGGTGGCGATTGATTCAGGGAGCTGTCCACATGCCCCCACCCCTTACTTAAGTTACCTGGCCCAGGTCTTTAGTTCTCTGTGAATACTGATGAGTGTGTACTTGAGTGAGTGTTGCTGTTTGTTTTTCTAGTTCTTTGTCCGACAGCCAATGGCTGACAGTGCCATTTCTTCCTTTACCATGATAATGTTCAAGGCAGTAGTCCTGGGTGTGTATCTGAACATGTGTAACTAATTTTTGGTCTTGTCTCACTTTTCCTTTGACTCCTTTGGTGTCCACAAATCTTTGTGATCAGTTAAGTCCCTCACTGCACTTTGGCCGCAGTTGGAGCTCTATCTCAAATCCCTGATAGAGGCCCAGAGTGCTGATAATTCTGATTTGGGTGTGTGCATAAACCAAGACCTGCGTTCTACACGCTCTGCCTCACTGTACTGTTGATGATGCCATTGGCTCACTTTCTCAAACCCCTGATTGTGGCTCTGTTTGTTGATATGGGTGAGTGTGTGTGTGTGTGTGAAAATCTGGACCTGTGTTGGACACCCTCTGCCTGATTGTTTTTTGCCATTGTGACACACCCTCAAATCACTTAATGTGGCCTGAGTGTAAATATGGGTGAGTAGAGTGTATGCATAAACCTGGCCCTGCGTTGGACACCCTCCATCTCAGTGTATTTTTGCTGCCATTGGAGCATGCACCAAAACCTCTGACTGTGGTCCCAAAGGCTGATATGGGTGGGTGGGTTGTGTGCATAAACCTGAATCTTCATTGTCTATCCTCTACCTCTCTCTACTTTTTCAGCCACTGTAGCACTCTCTCAAATCCCTGTCTGTGGCCCTGAGGGATGATATTAGTGGATGGTGTGTGTGCATAAAGCTGGACCTGTGTTGGACACTCTCTGCCACACTCTATTTTTACTGCTTCCGGAGCACTTCCCTAAATCCCTGCCTGTGACCTCAAGTGTTGATTTGGGTGAATGGGGTATGTACGTAAAGCTGGATCTGCACTGCACACCTTCCACGTCACTCTACTTTTGTAGGCACTGGAGTACTACCCCCAAATCCCTGACTCTGGCCGGATCGCTGTTATGGCTGAGTAGGTCGTCTGCTTTAATCTAAGCCTGCATTGGAGTTAAGCGGAATGAAGACATCAGTCTGAATTTCATGCGCCTGCTGGTGAGATTGCTGAAATTATTATCAGCATCGATTCAGGGTATTTTTCCAGCTCCTTAACGTTACAGAGCTTTGCAGATGTTGAAGGCTTATCATCTTCATTTAGGGATGAAGTATTCACAAAAGACGATTTTGAATTAGAAAATGAATAAGGAATTTGATTGGTGGATAGCCATATTCGGAGATTTACTGGAGATAGTCACAAAATAGAATGTAAGCCTGCAAGATGTGGTTCGGTGACGACAGGGGGTTAATGGTCGTGAAGGAGATGAAATGCATATCAATCATCTAGAGTTGCTTGCAAGTTCCTTTGCAGTAAAGAGCTTTGTCAGGGATCTAGCGAAGGTCCGTGTGTTGTTGAGAATTGACAATGTGTCGACAGTCAGGTATGTCAACAGGTTAGGGGCTCCACCATCAAGAGCTTTTGCAGATTTGGCAAGGGATTTTTGCTTAGGTCAGAATATTATGATTCAGGAACATCACATTGCAGTTGTTCTGAACAATTATGTGGAAGATTTGAATTTAAGGAATCTAAGAGATTTAAGCGACTGGAGGTTGGACAAGGACATTTTCAAGAGCTTTGAGAGTAAGTGGGGTCCATTTGTGGTGGTTGAATGCTTAGCTTTCTGTGTTCTTCAGTTGGAGACTGGCTCCAGATGCCCGGGCGGTGGATGCATATCCACAGAATTGGGACTTGGGTTGCAGTTATGCATTTCCTCCTTTTTCAGTGATTCAGAGATTGTTAGGGAAGGTAAGGGTGGTCACGCAATAACACGTTAAGCTTTTGAAGTTCAGTGCTGAGTGGAATTTATTCTAATTAAGTTCAGTTTTTTGTACAAACATAAAAGGATAACAGAATTGTCGCTCTTCCATCCCATCAGCTGTTTGGGATAGGACTTCTTCCAGGGCTATTTTTTTGGTCCCGCGGTGAGAACTACTTTTCCTTTCGAAATAAACATGAAGGGGTAAATGGCTATGTTAATCAGGGTGAACCTAACCTTTTTAAAGTGCTGTCACCACACCTGTGATTTAAGGTGCTTGTTTACTATCATTTGTGTTTTCCAAGCCGTGGTCGTGCCTGTTATCATAAGTTTTTACTTCCCACCACCTTCCTAGTGAAAAGTACCAGAATATTGGTACTTGTGTGAAGCCACGTTACTCTGGGGTGTGGCAGGAGTCATCACAGTGTCCTTCTTTCCTCTGGGACCACTGGGCTCAAAAGGGCATTGTGGGTGAAAGGCTCACTGATCACTTCATCTTTCCCTGGTCTCTCGTCACGCTCTTCTTCCTTTGACGTTCCGGAATGTTCCTCTCTCTCGTCTTGGGCATGTTCCTTTTTCTCTTGCGTTTTCTTCCGGGGTTCTGGTTTCTTCTGCATCTTTCACTTCCGCATCCTCATCTCGGATGTAGTGGTCAGGCACACCTGTCCTCCCCCGAGCATTTTTACTGGCTCTCTGCTCGACGCAACTGTGACGTTCACATCAGAAACTGGAGCATCAATGTTTTGTTTCAAGTCGGAACAGTGGCGGCCATCTTGGAAGCCCCACAGACTATGCGGGCTGGATTACAGTAAGTATCTGAAAGTTGGAATGTCTTTTGGTGATTCCTCTTTGGTCTTCTTAAGTGTGATCCCCAGATGTAATGAGTTAGTTGATAGACAATCCATGTTTTTTGGGGTTGTTGGGGAAAGCAATGGAGAGAGTCACAATCTTGTGTTGTAGGGCAACATGCAGTTGATGGTTTGGATGATTTCAGATGAAGATGACAAGTGTCAAGCTTACCTTCAGAGGCTTCCAAACTCATCAGAGTCTTGGGCGGTAGGTGCCACAAAGGTCTACAGATTGACAGGGAGGAAATGGGTTTGTAGGTGTTAAGAGAGGTTTGGATCCCATTTTGGCAGCTGTAGTGAGTGTTGTTAATTATATAACTGAGGTTTTTGAACAAGGAATTTCATATAGTTCAGGGAATTTATGTAGCAGTAGTTTCTGCAGGCCATTTCTTGGTGGGTGGTGTCACTGTAGGGCAGCATGATTTGGGTAAGCGATTGGTTATGTAAATTGTAAATAGTGATACTTGTATAGCGCACTACTCACCCGCAAGGGTCTCAAGGCGCTCGTACGAATACCGCTGTGGAACCCATCCTGGCTTTCCCTGTGAGGCGTCCACTCCTGGGCACCCCCAAGGTGGAGGCCAGGCATCCTTAGCGTTGTGGGGGCCGTTGTGGAGATTAAGCAAGCTATTGCCCAGAGTTGCAGAGTGGGACTCCAAGATTGGAATAGGCACCAAGGCGATAATTATCAGGTCCGTGGAATTTTTGAGCCCAAGACCCGCCGAGGCGTGAAATTGAACCCTGGTCCCAGGCTAGACCTCTGCATCAGGGTCTGCAGCTCTAATCATTGAGCCACACTTCTCCACTTAGAAGTCTTTAGTTGGAGGTTCCTCCAGTTTCAAAGTATTGACCTCTTTGGGATGTTTATTCTATTTTGAAGGAGTTAGTATATTGAGGTAGAAATAAGAATTTAACTCTGAGGATTTTTTTGTTCAAGTTAGCTATGCTACTTTGTTTGGTTTCTTTCCAGTGAGTTTCAGATATAAGTGCTGTGTACGCTTCTTCTAGATGTTATCAGCCTGAGGGGGTGTGTTTTTATGTGATAAAGAGGACTAAGACTATGTCTTAAATTATTTCCTATCCTAGAATGGGGGATAAGGAGGACTTGTGTGTCGTAAGTTGTTTGAAAGAATATAAATGGAGAACTCAGGATGTAAGGAGGCAGGAAGATGCTCGGTCGTTGATTTCATTTGGGTAATAACAGTTACCAGTTTCTACTCCTACGTTACCAAGGTCGGTTAAAGAAGTTATGAAAAAGGCAGATATAAATATTAATCAGTTTAGGATTCATTCAGCAAGTGCTGCTTTGGCCACTGAAGCTTTTTGGTGGGAGGAAGTTTGAGCAGCATTCTTGCTTCAGTAATTCAGTATTTAAAATATTGCATTTAAAACCTCTTGAGAGTGCCTCAGTGAATTTTATGGCAAGGATTTGCATGCATAATATCATCCTCCTTGCCATAAAATTCAGGTTTTCCACAAGCAGGGTGGGTAGAAAATCATGATTTTATTAAAGAGCAGAGGCTAATATTTTTCCACCCAGCTACGCCCCTCCCTTTTCATGGTTTGTTTGTGGTGTTGTGTCAGGACAAGTCTGAAAATTGCTTCGGTGAGCTGTCAGTGATGAACGTTTCTCAGAAGCAGTTTCTCATAGGAGATCGAAGGATGGTTCAAGTGTTTGTTGTGGGATTCTTGATCTATTTTCAGCTAAAAAGAAGGAATATTACTGCAAGTCCTGAGTATTAATGCATGTTTAGAATGTTTAAGGTTCCGGTTCTAACTCACTGTTCTATCCTAGTTGCTGCTGTGGGTGAGGGTAATAAAGGGTATAGTACACATAATTAGCCTCTGCGTCTTTAATAAAATCATGATTTTTTACCCACCCCCCCAGCTGTGGAAAATCAGTATTGACCCTCACTGTTGACCACATGCATCACCTGCTCTCATTTAGTTTTTCTGTAGTTCTACAGTCTATGATTCCTCAGTCTACCTAAATGCTCATGGGAGTGACAAAGAATGGATTATTATTTATTTCCTTCCCATCATCTCTACGTTCTTCCTCATGCTCTCATTTATGTACAAATTGGAATAATATCGCACTAAGAAGGAGGAAGGACTGCTCAGTCATGGACTATTTATGCCGTGTTAATGAGACACCTGTGCTGTATGCACCAAGCGATGCTGTAAGCAGTTAGGCCACTGAGAGTATCCTGGAACCTTGTAAATCTCCATAACACAATAACCTATATATATCTACATATATGTATCCTCATATATGTATATACATTTATATATACTCACTGAAAAAAACATAGCTTTCAGGCATGTTATAGTTAGGAATTAGCATTAAAAAACCTTAGAAATTCACTGAAAAAAACATAGGTTTCACACATGTTTTAGTTAGCTGGGCATTTCACTCATACAAAACCTTAGAAAATTCCCCCGTTATAGTTAGTTCAGCTAACTTTAACTCGCTTGCCCGCAATGCAGTGCTGATGACGTCACATATTACATCACTCATGACATGGTCAGTGACATCACTCATGACATCACTGATGACATCTCAAAAATATGCATTAAAATAATTATACAAGGATGGCAAAACAAAGGTTCCAGAAAAACACTCAACCTGCAGTTCCTTCTACCTCAAATGCACCACCACCTCCTCCGAGCAGTCCTGCATGTTATTTTCTAATTTCTATTCTTATTTGCGATTCCGATTCACCTTCTCCCTAAAGAATATTTAGGACCTGTACTATATATTATAAGAGTAACATTCTATATATTCTTTGTAGAGTATGTGATTTATTAGCGGAACAGTCTGAAACTTGTAAACACTAAGTCAGCATGTTTCTGAATTGTACAGAATACAAATTTTAAAAATAATAATGCATGCATTTCTATGCAATATGAAACAATTGATATTTTACTGTTTTACTTGTTCTCTTGATCTCAGATAATGTAATGCGGGAGTGTTTGTTGTAGCACTTCTATTCTACTTTATCTAAAAGTAACTGATGCCCTATTACATCAACAAGATGGTGGGGCAACACTTTTACAAACTGTAGCACAAAAATGAACTATATACCACGCTTAACTGATATTTTATGAAATTCCATTTTTTATTGTCACCCCTTTCATATATACTGCGACAGTTTCTGAAGAAAGTTTATTTGTATTTGCTTAATAAAAACTGTATCAAACCTAGACTGAATTTTTTGCTGCGCAACCACACCTCGCCATCATGAAAGTAAACACCACATTATAAGTAAATACTAGTACGAAGAAGTATATCACCAACAAACTTGATAAAAGAAAACAGCGCAAACACTGTCATTTTTCCGCCGTGATTTATACACCACACGGCAATTATATAAACGGCCCTTGAAACATGCATAAAAAATTGTTCACCTCATAGGCCCCGGAGGTGGGGGAGGGTGGAGGGAATCGAGTGGAGGAGAAAGTGGTCCCCAGAACTCCGGGGGGCCATGAGTCCCCCCGCATACAAATAGTTAAATATCCGGGCGGATATTGATCCCCGCGCAGGGGAGACCCTCTAGGCCCCCCATTGTGAAAAACCAATAGCCCCAGAGATTTGACCCCCCCGGAGGCTAATTAACAATAAATCGGGCTTCATGTTTTTTTCTTTTTCACCCAAAACGTGTACCCTGTGTTTTTTTAATAAAAAAAATATCCTGCGTGACGTCATATACAGCGCCCTGTACATGTACTCCATGTAAGATTCGAATTATTCAAAAACATATATTTAGGTATTTAATGTACATATTAAGAGAAGACATTATCTGGGATAATCATAAAAATAGTTTTTTAAAACTGTAAAAAACCGTATATTACTTTTAAAATCAATTACGGAAATATCGCATGTACATCGTAAGAGTAAAGATAGTTTGAAGACCTATACATTTTATAAAACAATATAGCACTGCACACTAAAGAAGAAAAGTCAACACAATTATTGATACTCTCCCAACATTCAAAAGCCCCAGGGGGAGGAGAAAAATTAATCGAGTCTGAATACGTTAGTACAGGCCACTCTTATGCTACCAGAAAAACACAACAACAGTACAAAGCCCAGATTTCCATTGTAGTGAATTCTTAGTTGTAGGTCTAGTTGTCAGATCGACACACACTCCCTCATGTCTGGTATACGCCCACACCACACCGATTTAGCGTATCTGTCACTATACACGTGACCCTGTGTATAAAAAAGACAGAGCGCGCGTGTTGTATGCCATTTTAGAGTTGTTCCCAAAGCACCGAACAAGGGGCCCACTACCACATACGTGGCCTCTTTGATCACTGAGTTAGTGGTGCCCGAAGCACTGACCGGGTGAAGAACCTGCGATGATGATGAAGGGAGCACAAATATGTTGTTAGCCATAGAGATATCAAGACTCGGCACCATATATGAGACTTCTTTGTTGGAGATCGGAACTACATCATGAAGAAGGTGTCTTTTCCATGAAAAGGTGAGCAGGGAGGCTTGAGTATGCATCGGAAGGAGTCAAAGGGTTGTAGCTGACTACATACAAAAATGCGACTTAGTATTTTAGACGAACACACTCCTACATAATGTATTAATTTACATGTTACATTTTTTGCCCAATTAATAGTAACGTTTTTATAATCGCTGAAATGTCCGGAATATATTCACAATACAAACAGTTCGTAAAATCTGACAATCAAACGTCTATAAAAGCGCGATATTATCTAACTCCAAATTAATATAGCAAGAAATACCAATCATAACATCTTTCTTTTAATATCTTTTAGATGTACAGCTTCAGGATGGATTATGTAACACGGACAACGGCAATAGCACAGGGTGAGCAAACAAGGTTGTTTCTGAAATAACGACAAGTTATCTGTCAAAGGAGAGAATATGTAGTATGCAGCAGGCACAAAAAAAACATTCAGCTAACGGAGCTTCAGCAAGTATGAGATAGCTTTCTAGGCCCACACACACTCGCACCCGAGTACGTGATAGGTCTTTTAAATACATTTTTCTTGTTAATAAGGCTTTGATAATCCCCCCCGCTTACAACCCCTGCACCTCCACTCTTCTTTTTGCTTGAACTAAAGCCCCCACCCGAAATTTTTTCTAACCCTCCCACCCCCGTTTTTTTGACTGGTTGCGCTTCTGGCTTCTCGTACCCCTCCGGTCGTGTGTGTCTCTCCCACATTTTAATATCCTTTTTTCCCTTTCTCTTTCTTACTCTCTCACATCATTTCTCTTTCTTTTTTAAAGATTTGGACGCTGCTATCTCCACTCTGCTGTATACAACCTTATCTGAATTGAAATGATTAACTCTTTTGATTACAGTGAAGGCTTCCTCCACACGTAGAGCACCATGTTGCAATCACGCCAATGCCATTAGGTGACAAACAATTTTGTTTCCGAAACAACAACAAATTATCTGTGAAAGGAGTGAGTGGGTAGTGTGCACCAGCTTCACTGTCCAAAAGGTTAAATTAGCTCTGAGCAGTGACAACACATAGGTTACAACAGTCTGACAAACAGATCTACAAGCTTATTATGCCACTTTTGTATCTCTTTTAACATGGGAAAAGTGACGCAAGCAGCTTGTAAATCTACGTCTGACTTTTCAAGAGAAAATCTCAACTACAAACTCTGCGAGACAGTTTTAATGTTGTTTTCTCTCTCTTTCTTTCTCTCTCTCTCACTCTCTGTGGCATCGTTTCTCTTTCTCTTTTAAACTTATAGACACTGCTGTCTGCTTTGACCTGTAGAAGAACAGTTGAACTGAAGTTATGAACTCCGGTGGCCGCAGTGTTTACACAACGGTAAGCACAGAGACCTAGATATACAATGCCTTCATTAGGTGTTTCAAGTTCAAAGCATTCACAGTTAAACACGCTCTTTTGTCACATTTAACTTGTTGTAATTTAGAGGCTGCACAGAAGGATATTCTAAATCCTTGTTGGTTGTGGTTTGTGTATTGCATCTAACATTTTCTGGAAAATACATTATACACCAACAACGCCAGAACTACCTGGATTCACGTATCAGTGGCTTAACATTTAAGCATACACTAGGAGTCGTTGAATTGTGACCTTCGTGAATAACAGCGCGCATCTCACTTGCCTCCATTCTTTACTGATGTGTTGACTGACTCACCGGCCCAGTGGGCAAACGAGGCATATAGCCTCCCAAAAGCACCAAAAACACAACCGCAATGTGTGAAAACAAGTCGTGCAAAAGTCAGCTACAGTGAAAATGTCGTAAGCAGCTCTGCATCAATCTCATACAATGGATTTATTCTCTGAAATAACTTCCTCATTGCAAATACTTGATATCTGTAAAAAACCAGACAGAGTAATCATATTCAAAACATTGAAAAAAGTGCATCTGAAAAAATATAAATGAACTAAACACAACCTTTAAAAGACAGATCAGAAGAACATGGAGCAAGATATATCTGACAGAATATTGTTAGGATAGCAATTTTACAGGTGTACAGGCATCTCTTCGTCAAGATTAAGACCTGCGAGGACCAAAGTTTTATATTTCACTATCATTCGTGACACCAACCTCCTGAGCTCTAACGTTCTGTTCCCACCTCTTAGTTTGGATGGTACATTATCCAGAACATAAAATCTCAACAGATTGGCATTCTGATTGTAGTGTTCATTAAAATGACGTACCACAGGATACTGCTTGTCATTTTTCTTGATCGCCCTTAGGCACTCTCTTTTTAGCTTTGTGGATGGTGCTCCCGATATAAAACCTCACATGGGCACCTCAATGCGTACACAACATATTCACTGTTACAGTTGACATGTTTGTTTATCGAAAAATGGAGCATTATCTTTACAAAGTTTGACTGGCTTGCAACTGGTTCTGAATTAACACGTTTTACATTGGTTACATGAAAAAAATCCTTTGATATTGTTGCGTTTGGTTTTGCTGACCAAAAGATTTTTACTTAGCGTGTCTCGTAATGACTTAGGTTTTTTGAACGTAAGGGAAGGATATTCCCCTACGTAATCTCTTAGATCGTCATCATTCCTCAGTACCTTCCAGAATTTTTTGAGGCTTCTTCTAATCTCACAGGATTGGTCACTATACTTTGTAATGAACCTGATAGGCTCTTTCTTAGATGCATTTTCAATGGTTTTCGGGAAAAGTATCTCATTTCTGTTTAGTTGGTCAACTTTAGCAACCACTTGTTTCACCAGTGAATTTTGATACCCTCGTGATCGAAACCTTTCAGTCATAGTGACCTTTTCTTTCTGGTAGCTGTCTTCAGTACTGCAATTCCTTTTGGCTCTTAATAATTCCCCAAAAGGAATGCTACGAATGAGGTTTCTAGGGTGGCAGCTGTTGGCGTGCATCAGACTGTTACCCGCTGTGCTTTTCATAAACAAACTGCTCATAATTGATCTCAAGCCTGAGGTCAAGAAACTCAATGGTGTTTTTGTTGGTTTCACTTGTGAAGTGTAAATGAAGTTCATTCTGGTTTAAAGTTTCAACAAACTCTTGTGCCTGGACATCAGTTCCTTTCCAGACACAAAAAATGTCATCAATGTGCCTGACCCAGAGGACGATGTGGTCATTGAATTTTAAGGCAAAGTTGGATCATGTCTAAAACCATTTCCGTATGGAACAGAAAAGATAGAGAACGATCTTTCATGAAAAAACAACATGCCTGGATGCCTAACTCTTGGGGGATACAAGTATACAGACTGCTTACGTCCATACTAATTAATAGATGGTTGTCATCCCAAGTGATATCTTTAATGATTTTAGGAAAATCACTTGTATCTTTTACAAATGATGGCAACCCTTGGACCAATACTGTAAAAATTAATCTACATACTTGGAAGTGTTCTCCAGATTGGGTGATTCAGTCAACACACCAGTAAAGAACGTCAGCAAGTGCTATGCGCACTGTTGTGCACGAAGGTCACAATTCAATGACTCCTAGTGTATGCTTAAAAGTTAAGTCACTGATGCGTGAAGCCAGGTAGTTCAGGCGTTGTTGGTGTATAATGTATTTTCCAACAAATGTTAGATGGAACACAAAACAACATGAGACAAGGATTTAAAATATCGTTCTGTGCAGCCTCTAAATTACAACAAGTTAAATGTGACAAAAGAGCGTGTTTAACTGTGAAGGGAAACAACCTTTACAACACAACTTTCGCAACGCACTACCATTACAACGAAACTTTTACAACGCAAGATCCATTACATCGCATGCCATTACAACGCAACTATTCCAACGCATGACACTACAACGCATACCACTACAATGCATGTCATTACAATGCAGTCATTAAACACATACCATTACAACGCATACCATCACAACGCATAGTATCTTACACTATCCAAAAAGTACCCTACTGTTGCACCCCCTGGAGTTAGAATAGTAATTTTTACCCCTCCACTATCCAACACTTTATCTACTGTTGCACCCCCTGGAGTTAGAATAGTAATTTTTACCCCTACACTATCCATCACATACCCTAATGTTGCACCCCCTGGAGTTAGAATAGTAATTTTTACCCCTACACTATCCAATACTTACCATAAATGCAATGTAATGGTATGCGTTGTAATGGTATGCGTTGTAAAGGTAGTATGCATTGTAATGGAATGCGTTGTAAAGGTAGTTTTTAAACAATGCGTTGTAATGGAATGCGCTGTAAAGGATTTCGCATTGTAAAAAATGTGTTGTAAAGGCATGCGTTGTAAAAGTATGCGCTGTAACGTCATACATCCAACTGTGAATGCAAGTTTATAACTTTATTCGAATGTTTAAAAAACATCATAAAAGTATACAATTTAAAACATTACATATACATTGTACAAAAAAAAATGCAGAAACAAAGATAACATTGTCGCATGCTGCGGGGATTGCTGCACATAAAATTACGGGAAAACCATGCTAAGTCTAGCTCTGATAGATTTCAGTATAAAAGTGGCAGTATAAAAACATATATCTGGGCTTGAAAGTGTGAAGAGAAGCCTCAGAGCGCTATCAGTGGTATACATAGAATATTTAAGGAACATAGGCTTGAGGAAACAGGTGCGTTGCGCTTTATACAAAGGACAGAGTAATAAAAAGTGCATTGTGCTTTGTTTGGAAGAACCGTCACATGGACATGGGGTAACTGGGTGAGATTTCATAATCGGGAAAGCAACCAAGTTATGTACTATACCTAATCTTAGCCTTGAAAGAACAAACTGATGGGACTGTCTGTGGATAACATTAAGGTACATGGGAATACCCCGGCTATCATCTTTCAAGGACAGGTGGAAAATATGAGTAGAATATTCTCTGGTAGCATAACTTCGCACATCCGATTTCACCCTAAGATAGACATTTTTTAATTCCTGTTTGTCTAGAGTGTTCAGACTAGTAGGGTAATTTCCTAGGTCCATGTCAAACAGGTCTTTAACAGTCGAAACTACATATTTTACCCATGGAATACTTGAAACTTTATCCAAGAGTAAGCAGTCTTTGATGATATCTTTGGTAAATGCTGTTTCCGTCTTGGTAAAAATGGATTTCCATACCATCAGTGGCCTCAATCCGGTGAGGTCAGACAGGTAATCCAGATCTAGTTCCGAATGGGTTAAAACAGTAGATGCCGAGGAGGGGAGACAAAGTAGCCGTTTAATAAACTTGTTTTCTTCAATTTGCAGGGCCTTGGCATTGCAATATCCCCATACCCCCGAGCCATACAATGCTATCGAGGTACATCTGTGCTTGTATATGGTCAGCATATCAACAATACGGCGGCTTCCTACTTTGGAAGCAAAGCGGAAGACGCCTAAGGATGCTTTCCCCATTCTTGCTTTGACATTTGTTTCCTCAGGGGCCCATGATCCTCTGTCGTTAAATGTAACACCCAAATAGCAGAAATTAGTGACAATTGCAATATGGTTTTCCTTAAAAGAAAAAGGTTTAAAAAGTTTCAGCTTTTTCCCACACACCATGACAAACGTTTTAGAATGATTAATTTTGAGTTTCCTTTTCAATATAAATTCATAAAAACCATCCATCAATTTTTGTAGGCCTATAGGGGTCCTGGAAAGAAGAACTGTATCATCGGCATAAAGCAATACCGGTATAGGGGTGCCTCCTACTTGGGGGGCATCGGCATGGATTTGCTTTAATTCTTGTTCCACCGAGTTAATGAAGAGTGAGAAAAGCAACGGGGCTAATACACAGCCCTGTCGAATGCCAGATCTTACTCTAATCTTCCGTGTACACTCACCCTCAGGACCATAACGAATTTGGGCGGATAAGTTAGAATAGAGTGTGGCTAAGAAATAGATGATATCTGGGGGTGCTCCCATACCCAGCAGAGTTGTCCATAACAGGGCATGGTCGACCAAATCAAATGCGCTTGAAAGATCTGCAAAGCACAAAAATAATGATCCCGGCTTGGCCTTGGTATACTTCCCTATTAAAAGGTTCAAGTTAATACATTGTTCAATCGTACCAAGGCCCTTTCTAAAGCCATATTGGGATGGGGCAAGAATGTTATTATCAAAAGCCCAATCTTCCAAGCGTGCTAACAGGACCCTACTCAGAATTTTAGTGAGGAATCCAGCAGGTAGATAGGGCGGTAGTTCTTAGCCTCTCCTCTATCCCCCTTTTTGTAGATTGGAATAATGATGGATTCACCCCAGGTAGAAGGGGTCCTGTTGTCCATAGCAGCATTAAAGGCTATGGTCAGTAATGGGCTCCAGAGCGCTGGATCATATTTGTATAGGTCGATTGGTACCCCGTCTGGGCCTGGGGCTTTCCCCCCTTTGCTATTCCTTATTGCCAAATCCACCTCGTGGATCGTGATTCTCGGGGATTCAACTGGGGTATTGCTAATGGTGTTAAAATTTGCAAAAGACCCTCCAGTTGGATCGAAGATCCCTGCGAAGTGGGCCACCCATCCCTCTTCATTAACTTGGGCAGTGAGAACAGGGAATTCCTCTTTTTGCAGGAATGGGCTATTGATGGTACTCCAAAATAGTTTACTGTCCCGGAGGGCTGCAGCTTTGCTCAGATCTTCCCAGGCTATTTCTCTAACTTCTTGTTTCCTGATTTTGAGCTCTTTTTTGTAATTAGCCCTCAGGGATTTAACCGCTTCCCTGTCTCTCGGGGTAGTTGAGAGGGCAAGTTTAAGGGATTTTAGTGCCCTTGTACATGCTTGACTAAACCAACCCTGTGTGGCCTGTCTGGTTTTTGCCTTCTTTAAGGTAAGAGTTTGCTTAATTGTGACACCCAACTTCTCAAAGTTATTTACAGATTGTTCTGGGGGGACTTCCGTATCAAGGCAGCTGAGTATCATATTTAGGCCAGCTTTCACCACCCTGCGATGTAAATTCTCTGCTTTTTCCCCACTCCACTTTATGCGAGTCCCATTTGGTCTACATGGGGTAATATCATCGACAACCCTACCGGAGAATACATCCCTATGGAGCTCACAATATAGGACCATGGTAAGTGCATTGTGGTCACTCAGGTCATGATCTAAGATCTGGGGGACCGAACAATGAGGAGCTACCCGATTAGAAATAATCAGAAAATCAATAATAGAGGTGGTGTTTCTCCCCTTAAAGGTAGGCGCCAGATTACCCTCGCTATCAGGGGCATGTTGGTGGATTAATATATCAATTTTTAACATCAGATTGTTAAGGGAAGTGCCATATGGAGAATGTAAAAAGTGGAGTAAATTTTCCCCATTTTCCCCATCATGACCACAGGTAGTTGAGTATGAGAGAGGGCAAGTTCTGATATTAAAATCTCCTCCCCAAACGATATCATAAGATACAGTTGTATTACCGAGAATAGATTCCAGGGCCGATTCAAGTTCATCTACTACAGTGGTGCTGGAGGGGTCAAAGGTGTTATTGTAATGGTTGATCAATAATAAATTTCTATCCCTGCCTACAGATATTTCCAAGATTTGCGAATGGGACCCCACAATATGACTTTTCCTTACACGTAAAGGGAGGTGTACAGAAAGTAAAATCAACAATCCCCCTTTGGCCCTCCCCATTGCAGATTCCACCGCATTACAGTTATAAGAAACAAAACCATCAAAAGCAATATCTTCCACTGACCACGTTTCCTGCAGACATAAAATATCAAAATCCACAATGTGTTCCCTCCAACCCAGTGCTGAAACCTTTTGCCGCCACCCAGCAATATTCCAGCTCATCAATGAATAGCCCTTAGCCCTTTGATCCATTACTGTATTAATATGGTTAGTTGGAACGGAGGATATAGTGCGGGTCGTATCTAGGTAGACCAGATCCGGTACAGTAGGGGTAGCTGGGGCAGGGGTAATGGGAGTAATTTCGGAGCATTGTATGGTGGGTGTCGTAACGGATGAAATCTGGGCCGGGTTAATGGAGATAACTACGGTAGGAGTGGGAAAGTGAACCATGGATGGGACATCAGGTTTAGCCGGAATGTTGGTCGGCTTCAGAGGGCGAGAGACGGGGTGTAGTCAGTCTACTCCCTCTAGGCCGTCTAAGCATGCAAAGCGGTTGTGATCCATAAAGGGGTGGAATTGAGGTGCTTATAGAGGTTGTCTGGGTGGTCTAGCATCATATGCTCGTTGTCTGCCCCTCCGTTCCACAACAGACCAATCCCCTCTTCTTTGTTGGTAGCGAATATTGGGTGGTGGGAAGAAATAGGAGACAGGAAGGGTTTGGATCGTAGAGTCAAAAGATCTGTTGAAACCTGCACATATATGGGATACTGTGCGGGGGTCTCTAAAACTAACGGTTAGGCAGTCCCCATTGATGTTTTTAGGGGTCTTGCCTATCCAGGGAACCCTCCTTACCATAATAATTCCGTTGTGCAGGTGGCTCGGGAGCGGTCTATTCCAGTTGAGCCATTTTATAACTTTGTTCTTCAAGGAAATAAAGGTTTCTGATTCCCCTGTTTCTAGTGGTGGTACTCCGGCTAGGATGACAGTAAACCGGTTTGCCTCCGGGGGTAAATCGGGCCGTCTAGGTCTAGGGGTATTAAGTGCCTCACTTGGTGCGCCCTGGGCCGAATGATCTATTGAGTTAATTTGGCTTGGTTGTTGGCTCGCCACATTGTTAGTTGTTGGATTATTGGACTGAGATTGGATAAGGGGTGGTATGCAGGTATTAGGTGGGGGGATATTGGGTTGGTTCAAAACCGGATTGGGGGGAGCAGGGATCGCAGGGGTTATGGTAGTCGTGGGGATGTGTTGGTTCTGAAGGTTACCAAGGGTGGCTAAAATGGAGGCAGATGTTTTCTCTACGTTGGATATTCTGGAACAGAGCCTATCCAGTTTAGCCTCTAATGGGGATATGATTGATTTAAGTAGAGCCACGGCCCATTCCATGGATATTTCTGTATTCAGAGGTTGAGCATCACAGGGGGTAAAGGTGGTCTGGGGTGGTGGTGCCTCCCGTACCTTAGCTGACTTTGCAGCCCTTCCCAGTTTGACTTCTTTTTTGTTGTACACTCTTTTTCGTTTCCTTACTGCACCCTCTCTTTCCCCACAGCTCTTAGACTCAGTAATACTCACATCAGGGTGGGATAAAGTGGAGACATTATTGCTTACAGGTACACAGTTAGGGTCAGCAGCAATGTCAGTTGATATAACCAGGGTAGCTAGGTGGCTAGGGTCTTCTGTGGGTGGGGATATTATATCCGCAATAGCAGACTGATCGCTGTCTCTAATGGGCGTTTTAGCATTGGCAAGGGGTCCTATAGAAGATCGTTTAAGAGAAATTAGTTCTGTGGACAAACGCTTTTCCAATATAACAATCTCCTTATCTATAATGTTATTAGCCCTTATAAGGAATTTTTCCATACCTCCAGCGGTTGACAGGCTGCCGGTTAGGGAGGATTTAATCCTATTGTCTCTGCCGGCCATAGTCCTTAGGGATGGGGACGCACACAGGTTAGAGGGGTGGCCCGGTCCGGTCACTCTGGGTCACTAACGGTCACAAACGGTCCCGCCCTTGTCCCGGGCTTCTCCCGGTCGCTCCCGCGTAGCGGAGATACTGCACTCCTAATGATACTACAGCTATGATTTCATTTGGTGATAGGCGGGGGGGCATGGCCAGCGGGGAGAGCAGCCCAGGTGTTGCTGGTTGGGCGCGCAGGGGCTCCTGGTCACTGGAGTCCCCTGCCTTGCTCGCAGCCCCGCTGGATCACTTGCCTGACCCCGCGCTCCTCGGTGCATCCTTCAGATGGACGACGCGCTGCGGGACCCGCGAAGCGGGTCCGGCGAGTCGTGGGTGTGAAGAAAAGGAGGGAAAGGTCCGCTGGGCAGCAGGTCCGCCGCGCTCCACAAGCAGGTAGCAAACAATCCGTGAAAAGGTGTCCCACAGGTGCTGGGGTTGAGGCAGCTTTTAGCTCCGTTGGCGGGGGGCGTGGCCAGCGGGGAGAGCAGCCCAGGTGTTGCTGGTTGGGCGCGCAGGGGCTCCTGGTCACTGGAGTCCCCTGCCTTGCTCGCAGCCCCGCTGGATCACTTGCCTGACCCCGCGCTCCTCCTTAGCTCCTCGGTGCAGCCTTCAGATGGACGACGCGCTGCGGGACCCGCGAAGCGGGTCCGGCGAGTCGTGGGTGTGAAGAAAAGGAGGGAAAGGTCCGCTGGGCAGCAGGTCCGCCGCGCTCCACAAGCAGGTAGCAAACAATCCATGAAAAGGTGTCCCACAGGCGCTGGGGTTGAGGCAGCTTTTAGCTCCGTTGGCGGGGGGGCGTGGCCAGCGGGGAGAGCAGCCCAGGTGTTGCTGGTTGGGCGCGCAGGGGCTCCTGGTCACTGGAGTCCCCTGCCTTGCTCGCAGCCCCGCTGGATCACTTGCCTGACCCCGCGCTCCTCCTTAGCTCCTCAGTGCAGCCTTCAGATGGACGACGCGCTGCGGGACCCGCGAAGCGGGTCCGGCGAGTCGTGGGTGTGAAGAAAAGGAGGGAAAGGTCCGCTGGGCAGCAGGTCCGCCGCGCTCCACAAGCAGGTAGCAAACAATCCGTGAAAAGGTGTCCCAATGCAGTCATTAAATGCATACCATTACAACGCATACCATCACAACGCATAGTATCTTACACTATCCAAAAAGTACCCTACTGTTGCACCCCCTGGAGTTAGAATAGTAATTTTTACCCCTCCACTATCCAACACTTTATCTACTGTTGCACCCCCTGGAGTTAGAATAGTAATTTTTACCCCTACACTATCCATCACATACCCTAATGTTGCACCCCCTGGAGTTAGAATAGTAATTTTTACCCCTACACTATCCAATACTTACCATAAATGCAATGTAATGGTATGCGTTGTAATGGTATGCGTTGTAAAGGTAGTATGCATTGTAATGGAATGCGTTGTAAAGGTAGTTTTTAAACAATGCGTTGTAATGGAATGCGCTGTAAAGGATTTCGCATTGTAAAAAATGTGTTGTAAAGGCATGCGTTGTAAAAGTATGCGCTGTAACGTCATACATCCAACTGTGAATGCTATTAACTTGAAACACAGTGTGTGTTTTTCCTTGTGTTTAAATCTTGTAAGCTTTATTGTCCATGATGAGGAACAAAAAGTACTGTTTGTATATCAATTGTAGGATTTTTTGCACGTTTCACTTTAAAAGAAACTAATGATGCATTTACGTTTTGCCTGTGACAAAGGAGTGAAGGAACTCCGAAACGCATCGGACCTAGAGGTGCCAAATAAATCAAGCTTGGAGTTGAGTTGCAGCGGCTCCAGTGTTTTCTTTTCAAGGAAAACTACATTGGAATTTGTGAGGCGATCTCTCTCTCTCTCTCTCTCTCTCTATATATATATATATATATATATATATATATATTTATATATATATAGTGACCAAGGACACAGTCTGTGGCCGAAACTCGTCTCCAGACATGCACGTTATGGTCTAATAAATCAGCTTTCTATTACGGCAAACCAGCTAATTTCGTGTCCGTGATTCCGTCTAGTGATTGCACTTGGATGTTGCCAGTTCATATATATATATATATATATACATATATATATATATATATATATATATATATATATATATATATATATATATATATATATATATATATATATACATATATATTGCAAATCGTGGATTGCGATCGGCGTCGTGACCAAGGTGTATGAGCACCGAAACGCGTTGATGTTTCTTCTACATTGAGTAATAAAAATAATTCAACAGTAGACCAAGCATCGGAGTGCTGTGGATTTCTTTTTTCTTTTTCATCGCAAAGGAAACCGAAGTTGTGGCATATATATAAAATACACTTGGAACGCTAGTCTCCTCCTCACAATTAGCATTGTTTTCTGGAAGCATTTTGGCATTGTTTTTTTATCAATTTGAGGGCTATTTAGGGTCGATATTCAAGGAGGCTGCAAATGTAGGAAAGTATCCGCCCCTGCTTCCAGTGAATGGTCTCTGCTGCTGAAGTGATCTGTTCTTCTACGGAGCCCCATAGATTTCCATCTAAAAATAGACATGATGTGGGGAAACGTCTGTATAAATAAGGCCGCCGGTTATTGTTAATAAAGACAGCCTATCAGGCCCTCTCTGCTCCCATCTGTGTCTAGAGGAAGTTGAGAGGGAGCTGAGATGTGCAAAGAACTCTGTTTACAGAAATGTTTGCTTCCAGCTCAGGAGGGATTCGCGCTCCCCTTCGGAAGGTTGGCCCGGCTTTATTTCTTTGACATTTCGCAATTTTTACCCCAGACACACTTTGCTTTATGTTTTTGTAAATTGTTGTTTTGGTTCTTTTTAAAGGACAAGTGTTTCCGAGAAAAATAAGAATCATGAACTTTCTATTTTTAGTTAGTATTTGAAGCAGCATTGTGTATTTTAGTTTTGTTTGTACTGCTTAAATCATGCCACCTAGAATAAACTCACTTTACATGCAATATCGAGATAGTGAAGCTGCTAGGGCTGATGGCTCATTTGACTAATGCATCCAATCCAAGGGTCTGTGTTTGATCTCCTAGTCATAGATTCAAATCCTGGCACATCAACTTAGCCTTTCATCCTTCCAGGGTCGAAGGCATTTGTCCCTCGGTGCCAAGAAGTCCTCAGAGGTGAAAGTGTGCTTCACAAAGTTGCATGTTGGGGTTGATTCACAAAAGTATTTATGAGTACAGGAAGTAGTACTGCAGAGTCATGAGGGGGACTGAGCTTTATATTTAGGGTTGGGACGTTTATTTGACTGTAGCATTTTTCCTTCTTTGATACTTTTTATCCTGAGAGGCACCCTACACACTTGAACATTTTAAACCACGGTAAGATGTTGCATTCTCTGCATACACCTAGTTCTATTTTACCACACCAACCATTCATCTCAAATATTTGTATTTTATATTGCATATTTATTATCAATATTCAGTCTTCAATATTGATATTATCTTGCCCCTTTCTTTTACCCTCCTCCCTTCCCTGTTTCCCCTACAAAACACAAAAACCTAAAAAGCTTCTTCTTTCATTAACATTGTACAGCCATTTCTGTTTTATTATATGCATCTATTGTTATTGTAATTCACTTTTATGATTGTGTACTTTTAATAAAGCTTGTCAAACATTAAAAAATCTGATCTTCTAAGGGTAAGCAGAACAACAACATTAGAAATCTAACCGACTCACTCCGAACCAGAACATATGATAAGACCGTGTTACTGTATACCCAATATTTAATGGTGTCAGGTAGAGCTGCTGAGACTTGCAGTTCTACCTCTGAGGGTCAAATCACGTTTCTGCTGGTGGTAAATGACAGTTCTGCTGGTTTTTCATCTTCAATAGGTAGAGTTCTTCATGTATTGGTAGTCCAATTACTACCAGCAGTTTGGCCTTATTCTCATGGGTCTATACTAATGGTGATAAAAACGCTGCTGGCAGAAAACATAAAGTTCTGCTTTTAGCATGTAAAAATATATTGTCTTGAGGAAACCAGTTAAAAGTGCCAGAAATTAAAGTGAAATTTGCAGGGTCAGTGCCAACAGTTTCAGAAACCAGTCCTATGTCATTACCTACTTGTCTGTCATGATGGACAGAGTGCGTAAACTTTTCAGACACTCACCCCCAGCCACAGATCTGTTTTGAATCCCATTGTCCTTTAGCTCACTTCGCCACCCCAGTTCAGACACAGCCATATGGAAATCAGTCTTGACCATGTGCCTCATGGGAACAGTCCAGCCCGTGCTGCCAAGACAGGTCTTCCCAGGTCCCAGGATGCTTGTTTCCGGTGCAGCTATTAAAAAATTCATGGGCATTGTTGGGATGGAAATGTCCTCTATGTGGTAATGGACGTTTACCGGTGTCATAGGCAAAAAATTGATCATGCATGTGCCCATGACGTATTGTGGTCGTGTTGGTCCAGGAGTGGTGCCCAAAGTGCAACTCATATAAGTGGTGGAAGGCTACCATCTTCACCAGGAGTTAAGCAACAAGTGCAGTGTTGACAGCTTAGTAGTGATCAGTAAGAGTGAACAGGTCCTTTTAAACCTGTGTCATGGGAGTGAGGCCTACACAGGCAGAGTCTCAAGACCTGGCTCTTCGGTTGAGTCGAAGCTGAGCAAGCCCCCCTCCCCCAGTGCCTTGAGACCTTCGTGGGTCAGTAGTGCGCTTCACCAGTCCGTGATTGATTGATTGTTGCTCACTCACTTTTTATTGTTCTGCTACTGTGTGCTTAACTCTCCCCATGGCCTAAATCGGTTGGATGTGACGTGCTGTTCAGAGCAGAAGTGCTGACTCTGCACTGGATGCATGTGTGCCTGGGAAGGGTACAATACAGGGATCGGGCAGTGCATGCATTGTGAGTGCATACACTTGGTGTATGTGTACCTGCGAGGAGTATAGTATATGAAGAATGTAGTGCTGCGCAGTGTGGGAATGGTGAGGACATGTACTAGGTGGATGTAAATTACTTGTTTCAGTTAAAAAACATTAAAAGTATACATTAAAAAGTGTACAGTTCATACCATGTTTTCCTTAAAACGATAAAATATATATAAAATGTACATTATAGCAATCATCACTGATAGTGCAATACAGTTTCAAGCCCACCTTGCCACGTATTTAGTATTCTTAGAGCTTCTTGATACTTTCTAAACCCCAGTCTTTTACATAGTTGATGGATCCATTTCACCCTCATCTTGTCATAGGCCGTACAACAGAACAAAATATGCGCAACATCTTCAATATGGCCTAAAGTGCATTAGATACAGGAAGTCTCATCTTGTGATTTCCAGTTCACCGTATAGGCCTCAGTTTGAAGAGCTTCATACCGAAATGTCTTATACATAATTCTCACCTTGTGGGGATGAACAGTATCTAGGAACTCTTCGAAACATGGCATCGTCAATCTGCCTAGGTTAGGATCACTGTAAAGGGCATTCACGATGTACTCCCAGTATGTTCGTTTTAAATGCTTCTTTGAGCTTTGCACCAATGATTGTGGCTCAGTTCAGCAGAGCATTTAACTTTTAGGCCTGAAGGTACAAATCAGTCATTTCGAGGCCGGGGATGTAGTCGGGGACATCCTTATGCAGATAAATCCTGCAAGCAACAAGTATTTGGCTTAGGACTATTCATCCCAGATGCACAAGTATGTTACAGGACTGCATTCTCAGCTGGTAGAAGGTTTCTTCAAGTAGTTTTCTAAAGCAATGGCATTCATTCATTTCAGATCAATGGGTTTTGCAAACCATTCAGGAATGATATTTGATACTATTCAACAGTATACCTCTAGATTTCTTGTGCAGCACTACTCTGCAATCAGTGAGGAAACACGCTTTGCAAGAGGGAATTCAAAAGCTGCTGTTAAAAAAGGCAGCAACCCAAATTCTGTGGCAATAGCAATGAATTGGGGTATGTTCTATTCTCTTCCTGGTTCAGAAGCCTACAAGGGGTTACAGACCAGCGTTCGACTTAAAAAATGTAAAATCATTTTTTTTCACATAAATTCCAAAATGTTGACTCTTTAACAGACAGTGCCATTTCGAAAGAAATAAGATTTCCAGGTATTTTTGGATCTGCTAGACACATACCTTCAACAAACTTTTATTTAAATTCACAATGGGGAAGGTGTTTCAAGAGACCAATTCCCTTTTGTGTAAGTTGTACCACTTCTTTTGAGGTCTCAGTAACTTTTCAATGTTTAGTGGCCACGTTGCATACTAATTTAGTGTTTAGAAGGGACATCTACAACACACTCCTTCCAGACACAAAATCTGTATCCATTCACAATCCATTTTAGGAATTGAAAAAACTTTTGCAGCGATTGCAACCATAAATGCTCATGCTTCTGGAACTATTTTTATATTTTATATAATTTTTATATTTGTATATGGAATTATTTGGCTTTAGTATACCAGGTTTGCTAATAACATATGTGTATACTCCTTTAGAGACGTTATGAATATCAATTACGGCAAAGTAACTTCATGTCATTTGAGCCTATCCAGGCTTTTTCTACAAAACATGCCGCATTCAGGAACAAGTAATTTTCCTTTTATCATTATAAGAGTTGGACAAAAAATCTTAGCATGCAAAATGCTGCTTCCTTAAAAGCCAGAATTGGCTAAATATGTCCCACATACAGTATTTAATTTGTGACAGTGGTTGTATGTGGGGTAAAGAAGTCATGCCAAGTTGTTAAATAATATTCATTTTGTTCAAATAAGGTTAGCACACATTAGGTGAAGAACTTCGACTGTGCAACCTACTCAGTTCTGCTTTTCCCCCAGCGTTCTAAAATTCCACCCGACGTCATCGAATTCTTATATCTTATATCTTAAAGCTACACAGACTACAACACATTTTACACCGTATGTATGTATATAATAAGGACATTTGCATCTTATTAGCATAAAACATCTATTAACGTTGGTTACACAACTTGTTGCCAATATTTCCAAAAAGTATGTGGTCTAAGGGTAGTGGAAATATGTGATGTTTAATACTGAATGTAATCACTCATCCATGTTAGACATCTCTTCCCCGTTTCTTAAAGGAAACTTCTGCCACCATTTACCATCAACAAGCTAGGAGGAACCAACCATCTCACATTTCATTTCTCATCATTGTCTAGCGTTACAGTATTTCCAAAAAGTCTGCTAACCTTCTAGAATTTAAATACTTTGACTCACCTTTCTTCACTTTTGTTCCTAATTTCACATGCGCCCCAATCTCCTTCTCTGAACTGTTGTACAACTCTTCTTCTAAACGTATTGTTGTGTTTACTTCTTTCATCTACTTCACCTTTTTCACAATTATCCTTAGACCATACATTTTGTCATTCTTTCTTTCATCCACCAAGGATAAACAATCGTTGCCACTGCCTTCCTTCCTTGCAGAAGCACAAATGAAGGTTTTCTTGTGACAGAATGTGGTGTGGTTCCGTAATTCCACAACATCTTCCTTACTTATTCCAGTCCAAATTACTTCTGATTGCAGATTGTCAACAATCTCCAAGAGTTCTGTTGAATCCATTTTATGTAGGGTGATATATCATAGTCCTATGATGTTCAGATATAAGTTGATGACAATTATAAATAACGATCTCTTATGGAATCCACTGTCTTGCAAATACATCTAAATGCAATCTCTCTTTACTTCATTGACTATCCAGTCTTCTAGCTACTTAAAAAATAGTTAACCATCACAATAGCAAATTTAACTTTCAATCCACCCTGACTGTAAGGTCCTCAATGTTCACACCCTGTTATTTCCACCTTTCTGGGGGGGGACTCTTCAGTTGCACATGACTTATCACAAACCTTTCTATATCTCTATCTATCCCTGGCCACAAAAAAAAATACTTGCCTTATGTTTCAAGGCAGAAATACCTCTTTTATCATGTAACAATTCTGTGATCCTCATACAAAGAGATTCATGAACTACATATCTTACACCTTTATGGAATCCATCATTCACCACAGATAGCTCTGGACAAACAATCTTGTATTTTCATAGTAAAACATCATTCAGTATTTTTTTTTCCAGCACCTTGTTATGTTTTCGTTCAATTTATTTAATCCTTCATCTTTATTTGGGCTCACTTTCCACTCATTTTCTCCTATAGCTCCCAATAAGACATTTCTACATTTACCACTATCCAATCATCTTCCTCACAATCTGCTATACACATTAGTGGTAAATGTGATAGACAATTGACATTGACATTTTTTACTCCTGGCACACATTTCCTTTTAAAAGAATACTCATGGAGTATGAACAACCACCTAGCCCCCAATTTTTGTTGTAAAAACATTAATAAGTGATTTGTGATCAGTCCTCAATATGAATATTGTTCCCCACAATTATGTTCTAAAATGCTGGACTCCACACCAACAAGCAAGGGAGCAAGGGCTTCTTTCTAAAATGACTAAATAACTTTCTGCAGCTCCCATTAAATATCTTGGAGCAAACACTACAACACCCTCGCTCCCTTGATGTAATTGTAAGATTATAGCACCCAAGCCATGCGTGCTCACATCTATAATAACAACTGTCTTATACTTTGGAGCAAATGTTTTCAATATGAGAGCTTTAGCAATACTCTCCTTTATATACATAAAATACTTTTCACATTCATCAGGCTAGATATACTTTTCACCCCTTTTCACAAGCATCCTCATAGATTTTGTTCTGCCACCAATATGATTCACACATTTCAAATAATATTCGGATAAACTGAGAAAGGAGTTTAATTGCTCCTTGTTTTTAGCTATGTGCACATTCTATAGTTTCCAGCGGTTTTAATGTAGGTGTAATTCCATCACCACGAATAACATGACCCAAATAGTCTACTTTCCTTACAGCACATGCACATTTTACTACTGCAATGGTTAAGCCTGCCTTTTTGACATTTTTGTAGAACTTGTCTTAAAATCATGTGTAAAATCCTGTCATGATCTAATTTGTCATTTCCATACATTTGTATATCGTCTTGGAATACTGTCACTCTATTGATCCCCACCAACAACTTCTGCATAACCCCTTCAAATACTACAGAAGCAGATGCCAAACCAAAAGGCATCCTTAAGTACATAAGTGCACTTTTTGAGGTTATGAAAGATGTTCAATGTTGGCTGTCAGGGTACAGAAATATATGATGATAAGCATTTGACATGTTTAGCATTGAAAAATATGTGCCCTCTTCTGAAGTACTCAACATTTAATTTATATTCAGTAGTGGGTGGCAATCCACTCAAATACAATCATATAAATCGCACAGATTAAGATAGATGCATACCTTAACATTCTGCTTATGTGCCAAAACAATTGTACTAAGTCATTCTGAAGTCTTTATGGGTTCAGTGTCCTGCTCTTCATATAACCTTTGCAGTTGGCACTTCAGCATTTCTCTCATAGGTCATAAAACTCCTTTGACCGTGTGAACCGTAGATATAGAAACAGGCTTGAGAATAATGTGGTGTGGAAATCCTTTCAACCTCGTTCATTTTATCTTGGAACAACTCAGAGAATTCATCAGAGATGCCATTTACTACAACATGTTGAGGCTGGTGAGGATTTAACAATATTTGCTAACTCTTTTCTTCCATCCCAACAGCAACCTGCCTTTCTCTACCACATATAACTTGCTTGTGATTACCTTGTCCTGAAACATTACATGTTACTCCAAACAACCTATTATCAGTAATTTTGTTCCACATTACACACAAATGTACAGTATACATGTTTCCCACTCAATGACTGTGTAGAGTGAACAAGAATCTCCTCACATATTAATATGCAACCCGCCTATATTTACCTTACATTTAGATTGTTATGTGGTTCTCTAATATTCAAAACTACTTCACTTTTTAAACTTTCATTAGTTTTCAACTCTAGTAAAGTAAAGTTTCACTAACTACCAATATTTTATAGTCACCTGAAAAGTTTTCTTCAGTCACACACAACATGCTAGGTCCATTATTATTTGCTTTTCTTATCATCTTCAGGATTAACTTAAAACACTTGAAAACTGCCCACAGCTTTTGCAGCATCTTGCCTTTTTTGCAGGACAGCTGTTCAAAATAGCTAAACGATGCATGCCCTCACATCTAAAACATTGGATTTTGTTTTTGGATTCCAAAGTTTCAACCATATTATCTTTGTGTTTATGGATATTATTTGCAGTGAAACTTACCTCTTTAACCTTCGCTTCACAAGAATCTACTTCTGCCTTACCATTTCTTGCATTAGGGTTCAAAACTTTCAAATAAGATCAGGCGGTTTCCAATCTTTTGGTAATTGCAATGGCTTTCTCTAAAGTTTTACATTTAAAAGCTTTTCTTTCATTTTTTAAAATATTAGTATAATTGATTGACTGATCTCTCAGAATTTCATCTTCTAGATCTTTAAATTTACATGTGGTAGCCAGAATATGTAAACAACTCAAATACTGTTCAGTGCTTCCTCTTTGCATTTGACTTCCAGAGACTAATTAGCGTTTTTCTATTATATTATTCATTCTTTTTGCTGTAATGTTCCTTTAAATCTCTCAGTGCCTTTTCATACACAGCGTCCTTCTCTAATTTTATGCTTTATTTATGTCTACTCAGAAGAGGTAAGTTTTTAATATTTTCCTACCCTTTACTCTAGATTCTGTATTCAGGAATAGAAACATCAACAGGATGTGGATGGTGATGATGAAAGATTCATTAAGTGGCATAATTCTGGACAGCCTTGATATTCTGCACAGCAGCAGTAGATAGACCAGGATCCTGAGCATAACTGTGGGCCACTGCACTTCCTATTTTACAAATTATGCACTGTCCAAAGGACAAGGGCCCGCTTGACAGCTATTATCTGGGATGAATAATGCATGGATTGTGACTTTAAGAGTCCATCTCCCAGTCTTTTCCCAAGAGAACATAGGTAGCTCAGATCTCTTCTTGTGGTTTGCTTCCCAAGAGAACATCTGCAAAGTGAGCACATGTATTCTGTTCTTCACCAGTGCACCTTCTGCGGTGGATCACTGTTTCGCTAGGCATGGTGGGACATACATGCTTCCCAAAAGAAATAGTCAAGACCTCATGATGGTTTTTTCACTGCGTTCAGACACAAATGCCACCACACAGCAAACACCTTGCAGACAAAAAACATTCACTTTCTGACACCACAATATATTGTAGCCACTGAAACCCAGGGGTGCTTGTGTGGATCAGCCATTTGAAACTAATTTGGGGGTGCAAACTATTTATGTAACAATCTCAAATGATCTCTGGCAACCATGCAGGAAGTTAATTTTCCCCACCCTTTCCCACAATACATATAGGTTTACTTAATATGTGTGATACGAAAGCAGCAAATCAGCATTAAAGTAGACATCAGACAATAAGTAGGATCCGTCTGTATTGTATCTTCGTGTGGTTGTTTCAGTTGGAGTTTGTGCCCACCATGAAAACTCTAGTCCCTCTGCCACTTCTCGTTCCAGAGACTATTTCCAGCTGCATTTTTGTAAATAGCATTGGACCTGCATAACAATGTCAAGTCAAGTCAAGTCAAAGAATTTATATAGCGCGCTACATACCCAGAGGGTTTCAAGGCGCTTAAGGAGGGGTGGGGAATTACTTGTCAAATATCCACGTTTTAAGTTGCTTTCTGAATGTTAGGTGGTTCTGGGTAAGGCGAAGGTAAGTGGGAAGTGAGTTCCAGGTTTTAGCTGCCAGGTAGGAGAAGGATCTACCTCCCATGGTGGTCTTGTTGATGCGAGGTACAGTGGCAAGAGCTTGGTTGGAGGATCGAAGCTGGCGGGAGGGGGTGTAGAAGGACAATCGTGTGTTGAGGCATTCTGGTCCGATTTCGTAGAGTGCTTTGTGTGCGTGGGTTAGGAGCCGGAAAGTGATCCTCTTATTGACGGGAAGCCAGTGGAGGTTTTTCAGGTGACCAGAGATATGTTCTTTACGCGGGATGTCTAATATGAGCCTGGCTGAGGCATTTTGGATTCGTTGGAGTTTTTTCTGGATTTTAGCGGTAGTCCCGGCGTAGAGGGTGTTTCCGTAGTACAGTCGGCTCGTGACCAGAGCGTGGGTGACCGTTTTCCTCGTTTCGGTAGGGATCCAACGAAATGTTTTTTTGAGCATGCGGAGAATGTTGAAGCAGGATGAAGAGACGGCGTTGACTTGTCTGTTCATTGAAAGTGAGGAATCCAGGATGACGCCCAGGTTCCGTGCGTGGTCTGTCGGGATGGGTGCTTTTCCAAGGGCTTCTGGCCACCAAGAGTCGTCCCATGCGGAGGGGGAGGTACCTAAGATGAGGACTTCTGTTTTGTCTGAGTTCAGTTTCAGACGGCTGTGTTTCATCCATTCGGCTACTTCTTTCATTCCTTTGTGTAGGTTCGTTTTGGCGGTGCTAGGGTCTTTGGTGAGTGATAGGATCAGTTGAGTGTCATCCGCGTAGGAGATGATGTTGAGGTTGTGTTGGCGGGCGATGGCCGCGAGGGGGCTCATATATAGGTTGAAAAGGGTGGGGCTGAGTGAAGATCCTTGTGGTACGCCGCAGATGACTTCCGTGGCCTCTGACTTGAATGGTGGAAGGCGAACTCTCTGGGTTCTTCCGGTGAGGAACGAGGTGATCCATTCCAGTGCTTTTCCTTGGATTCCGATGTTTCTGAGGCGCTGTAGAAGGGTGCTATGGCAGACTGTGTCGAAGGCTGCAGAGAGGTCGAGGAGGATGAGGGCGATTGTGTCTCCATTGTCCAGTAGAGTTCGAATGTCGTCTGTTGCTGCGATGAGGGCGGTCTCAGTGCTGTGTTTTGCTCGGAAGCCGGACTGTGAGGAGTCGAGGGATTTGTTGGCTTCGAGGAAGGCGGCGAGCTGGTTGTTGACTGCTTTCTCAATGACTTTGGCCGGGAATGGAAGGAGCGAGATGGGGCGGTAATTTTTGAGTTCGGTGGGGTCCGCTGTGGGTTTTTTCAGAAGGGCGCTGAGTTCAGCGTGTTTCCAGCTTTCTGGGAAGGTGGTGGATTTGAAGGAGCAGTTGATGACGTCTCGGAGATGCGGTGCTATGATGGAGTCTGCTTTGTTGAAGATGTGGTGAGGGCAAGGGTCTGTGGGGGATCCTGAGTGGATGGAGTTCATCAGGCGGATGGTGTCCTCAGTGGAGATAGGGTTCCAGTCATTAAGGGTGTTCGAGGGGGGTGAAGGTCCAGCAGATGGTTGGGAGGGTTGGTCTCCGGGTTGGTTGTCGAAGCTGTTGTGGATGTCTGCAATTTTGTTGTGGAAGAATGAGGCTAGGGAGTCGCAGAGTGCTTGAGAGGGGGTGATGTCGTTAGAGTTGGCCGAGGGATTGGTAAATTCCTTGACGATGTTGAAAAGTTCCTTGCTGTTGTGGGCGTTGTTATCTAGTCGTTCCTTGAAGGCGGTTTTCTTGGCCTTTCGGATCAGTTGGTGGTGTATGCGGGTGGCGTTTTTGAAGGCGTCCTTGGTGCTGGTGGTTGGGTCTTTTTTCCAGGCCTTCTCAAGGGAGCGTCAGAGTTTCTTGGATTTCTTAAGATCATCGTTGAACCATGAGGCCTTCTTGCTGCCAAGTTTGCTTTGTCGTTTTTTCAGTGGTGCTAGGATGTCGGCGCTGTTGGATAGCCATAGGGAGAGGTTGGTGGCGGCTTGGTCGGGATTTGAGGAGTGGGCTGGGGGGTTTAGAAGAAGCGATGAGGAGATCTGGTCGATGGTGATTTTGTTCCAGTTTCTTTGCAGAGTTGGTTGGGGGTGGTTGTTGGGTTTGGGCTTGTTGTAGGTAAAGTGAACGTAGCTGTGGTCAGTCCAGAGGAGAGCCGTAGTGTGGCTGAAGGAGACATGATTGCTGGAGGTGAAGATAGGGTCGAGAGTGTGGCCTGCGATGTGGGTGGGGGAAGTGACCAGTTGTTTAAGTCCGAGGTTGGCGAGGTTGTCCAGAAGGGTGGTGGAGTTGCGGTCGTTGTTCTTTTCAAGGTGAAAGTTGAGGTCTCCCAGGAGGATGTAATCTTTGGAGGGGAGTGCGTGTGGAGTGATGAAGTCCGTGATGTCCTCACTAAATTGTGCGCGGGGTCCTGGTGGTCTGTAAAGGAGGGTGCCTCTGAGTGTGGTCTTGGGGTCGATGTGGATCTGGAAGTGAAGGTGTTCAGAGTTGGCGAGATTGATGTCAGAGCAGGTTGAGATGTGGATGGATTTCTTATGGACGATAGCGATTCCTCCTCCTGTGTGGTCGGTACGGTCCTTGCGTATGATCTTATAATCTTCAGGGATGGCAATGGTGATGTCTGGGGTGGAGGAGGCGTTCATCCATGTTTCTGTAAGGAAGGCGACGTCCGGAGAGATGGTGTCTAGTAGATTCCATAGGTCAATGGCGTGCCTGTGGACCGATCGGGTGTTGAGCAAGATGCATTGTAGGTGGTTAGGGTCGGGAATCTGAGGTGTGATCGTAGCGGAGTTGTTGATGGTGCCGATGAATTTGCAGGAGTAGCATGAGAAAGGTCCATGGGTGTGTCCAGGAGAGGCTTGGACGCAGTTGGGGGGACGGCCGGGGTTAAGGGCTAGGAGGGTGGTGGCATCGTAGGTAATGCGGGATGGCTGGGCAATGCGAGGGCCAGGGGGTCTGGCGCTGGGCGCGGTCCAGGCGCGGATGGGCGTAGACGGGCTTACCTTTGGCCACCTTCGGCGCGGATTGGGCGCGGACGCTGCGCGTGATCGCTGCGCGCGGGACCTGCTGTCATATATGGATAGTGGAGGGGGAGGGGCGAGGGCGGTTCAGCTGGGAGGCGGGGCGGGTTTACTCGGACCACAACAACAAACAAAATGGCAGCGGAGCGCTGGGGGGTAACGCGCAAGCACAAACAAAGTTACACTGGCAATTACAAATCAATACAGAGCAAAAGCGGCAATGTAAAATGCCAACAGAGCACCAACGCGCTAAGCAAGGCAGATTGCAGGCAATAACAATGAGGCGCTGCACAACGATACCAGGTGTCTTCGAAGACACTGGGGAGCGACCACTCGGCTCGGGAGAGAAGAGCGAGTCACAGCGTTACGAGGGAGTGAAGCGCTGGAAGTAGTCTGTGGGAGGGCGGCTCAGCTGGGAGGCGGGGCGGGTTTACTCGGACCACAACAACAAACAAAATGGCAGCGGAGCGCTGGGGGGTAACGCGCAAGCACAAACAAAGTTACACTGGCAATTACAAATCAATACAGAGCAAAAGCGGCAATGTAAAATGCCAACAGAGCACCAACGCGCTAAGCAAGGCAGATTGCAGGCAATAACAATGAGGCACTGCACAACGATACCAGGTGTCTTCGAAGACACTGGGGAGTGACCACTCGAACACTACCATGTCTGATGTTGATGACGGCGCTTAGCATCTTGGCAGATTCCAGAGCCAGTTCATCCACTAGCACCAAATCAGACTGGCAAATGAATAATATAGCACCCTGAGAATGTGTGCTAGTTATGCCCACCTTGGACATGTAGTGAAGCAGGAAAATGTAAGTGATAACCTCGCACAGTTCTCGCGAGTGCCTCTAAGAAGAGGTGTATTTCTTCTTCTGACGACTAGTTGTTAAAGAATGTCTAATATATTGCACCTAAGATGTCACTGGGGCAACTGCTTGGTAGACTATCATAACTTTCTTTTCATGTTGGAAGTTCAAATATTAGATTGTAATGAACCTTGGAATTTTCCCGAGGAAAAGCCCTGACCTCTGAGAATGCACGCCATAGTCAGTTCGTTCAGATGAAGGTATTCCATAAAGATCTTTTGAAGAAATGTAACAACGCCTGTCCCTAATTCCTTTCCTTCAGGCCTATTATGCACACATTATTCCGACAGGAAATATTTTCCAAGTCCTCCTTCTTTGCCAATGGTGATTGTGAGATTCATATCGCACTTAAGTCGTGCTCTCATCTTCTAGTGCGCTGATTTCAAGCCTCTTATCTTCAATCTGCTCATCCTGCTGTGAGATTTTCACTTGGACGTCCTCAGTCTCCCACTTTACCTTCTGAACTTTTTAGCCGGACAACTCAACACTTTTAGTCAAGCTGGCGATCATGCTTCGTATGATTGCTGGTTGACTCATCGTTTCTGGCACTTGAAAAGCATCTGCGCCTGATCTTTCTGTCAACTTGAGTATGCTTTTGTAGGACGTGGAGCTGCTATATTCCAGTTTTAATATGAAGATCGACATGTGGATTCTTTCATTCAGTAATCAGTGTTGGGGCTCTTTCCCTCTGGTGAATTGTTGTGGTATATTCATCAATAGTGGTGACTCAATTCGAGGAGGATGATCCCATGAAGCTAATCAACGTCACAGTAACGCTGAAGATCAGGGTCCTGCTCCTCAAATAGGTAGAGAAAAGCTTATCCTGGGATAAAGGGAGAAGACCTTTATGTCAACATTGCTTCAGAGACCTGTATGAGGAATGTCCCCATCAACGAAAGCCTTGGTATGGAGAGAGATGTTTGGTGCGAGACAGCATCTGAAAGGCACTGGAGCGCCAAACGCCAAGGAGGGTACAGTATTCCCGTGCTTATAGTTTGTCATCCTCTCACCATCCTATTCTTGGTTTGTGCTCTATAGCCCAAATTCCTGACCCATTTTATAACTATGGCACTGCCATATTCTTCAACTCTTCTCTGGAACTTTTCTTTCTTGTTCATTTCCCGAACAAAATACAGGTTGTGAGTGAAACAGGAGATTTTCAGTTTACAGATCTGAGTACATTTTCTATTGACTTAAAATGTAGTCTCTGGTTCTGTTTTGGAAGAAACAAATAAAAGCTGTGTTTTTGTTACCTCTGGCTTTTTGTTGTTCTTGTTCTACGAATTCTCTAGCATTTAGGTATGGTTGACTGTAGAGTGTGTGAAATAAAGAAATAAAAAAAACGCATTTGTCCCCTTTCTTTTCTAATCTCCATTCCAGGAGTAAACACTCTGAAGGGACTTAAGGTGCCATAAATCACTGTACAAAAACTTCAATATAATAGTAGCACCAATGCAAGTGATTCAGAAGTAGAGCGTAGAGTAAGCCTTTGCTGATTACGGTTGTCACGGCGTCGCTGCTGGTGGCATGCTATATGCCATGCTCATTGCCTTAGGGCTAGATGTAGGTAGAATAGATTTACCGATTTCTAATTACCGAATTTTACCGATTCGGTAATTAAAAATCGGTAAATCTAAGGGGTGGGTATGTAGGTATTCCAGATGTGCTGGAATACCGATTCGGAAGAATTCGGTATTTACCGATTCGGTAAATACCGAATCGGTAATGCCCATTCATTCCAATGAGATTTGAAGCCCATAGGAATGAATGGGCATTACCGATTCGGTATTTACCGAATCGGTAAATACCGAAATTCACAAGGGTGCTGGGGTGTCACTTTGACACCCTCTGGCACCCCAAAAATAGGCATGTGTGCCATGTGGCACACAGACATGCCCTAGGGGCATGTCTGTATGTCACATGGCTAGGTGTGCATGCACACATGTGCATGCACACCTGAATTCGGTATTTTAACACCCAATAGGATTGGGTGGTAAAATACCGAATTTGTAGGGCCTTTGGGACTCAGAAGAGTCCCACCTACATCTGGGAATTACTGAATCAGTAAAAATACTGATTCGGTATTTTACAGATTTTGTAAATTTACCGATTTGGTAAATTTACAGAATCTGTAAAATCTGGCCCCCTACATCTCAAGATGCCAAATACCGGTCGGAAACAGCCGAATACGGCCGTTTCCGACCGGTATTTGCCACCTACATCGGGCCCTTAGTCTCTTCAGGATGACCGAAGGACACTAGGCCAGAGCTTATGCGTGACCACATTATATGCAACTTCAACAACCAAAACTCATTTGGTGATATATCTGCTTTAAAATCGAACTTCCCAATCAATGATAATCTACTAAATTCTAATGATATGAAGGGTTAATTATTTTCTAAACCAATCAAAGCCAGGTCATGCAACTGATGGATATTTGGAAATTATTAAGAGCTTCCACACATTGACTGAATGGCGATGACACCCACAATTGTTATTAAAAAAAATGTTCTAGTCAATTTAGAAAAAACCCACTATGGGTGATAATAATTCACAATGACAGTCATCCTCTCCATGTATCGAAATGTTGCTTATTCTGAAGAAGGACTTTTCTTTTAAGAAAATTCCAAGACCGAAACCTTGTCTGTGCCTGCTTAGTCTGTAGTCTTTTAGTAAATTATAGCTCCACTCAGATATTATTCAACCCAGAGTTATCAACAGACTGTGCCTATATCCATTCAATTTGTCACATTGTTTCCATAAAAGTGGGCATAGGGAGCTCTCGCACGCAAGGATTAACTCCAACCAACACTCATTTGTTTTCTTTTTATTTAGGAAGAATGCGTTTGATGCCACACTAGAGGTTCATTCATTACGCCTGTCTATCATATGACAGATGCATGAACGTTTTTAAATATCATTCAGTTATAATATTTTTTTCAGCCAAAGCTGTGTTTAAAGCGATACAAAAGGGGATGATGGACGGAGCGTTTGAGGAAATAAAACACCCCCAGTCAACTGATCTGGCTTTAATCCATCATGATTCTTTAGCTCACTCAGCCACCCCAGTTCAGACATGGCCATATGCAAATCAGTCTGACCCTGTGCCTCATGGGAACAGTCCAGCCCGAACTGCCAAGCCATGTCTTCCCTGGACCGGAAACAAGCATCCTAAGACCGGTTTCGGATTCATAATCCTCATCAGCCAGGCTATCTTGAATCCAGTGGCCAAGTGAGCAAGGGACTCACGTCTGAGCATACCCTGCCAACTTAGGGCGAACAAAGCGATACAAAAGGGGATGATGGACGGAGAGTTTGAGCAAACCAAACACCCAACCCCAGTCAACTGATCTGGGTTTAATCCATCACCATTCTTTAGCTCACTCAGCCACCCCAGTTCAGACATGGCCATATGCAAATCAGTCTGACCCTGTGCCTCATGGGAACAGTCCAGCCCGAACTGCCAAGCCATGTCCTCCCTGGACCGCAAGACCAGAACCGGAGGAAGATCCTTCCCCTTCTTCACCGCCAAGACTTCAAACACTGTGCCTCTCTACTCAGGCTATCCTTGTCGCTGACCCAAATCAGGAAGTATCTCAAGACCTGGCTCTTTGACTAAACCTCAGCGCACAGTAGGACCTGCAGCTTCCTCCCCTCCCCACTCCAGTGCCTTGAGACCCTAACGGGTGAGTAGTCGCCCTTAACAAATACTGATTGATTGATTGATTGATTGATTGATTGATTGACTGTAAACGACAGTGCAAGCCATCTCTCCAGCAGTCAAGGTGACCTCTTCAATATCAAGGAGACATCTTCAATGTCACACATCACTTGCTGTTTCTTCCCCATAGCTGGACATGCCATATTTGGCAGCGGCCTTCTCCACCCTGAGCAGTGCCTGGTGAAGTCTGCTCTGCTCTCCTGCCCAGGCCACGAGCAGCTGTGGCTTGCAGAACTGGCATTGTTGCCCGGAAAGCCCCTTTCTGGATATTCTTGTTTGAAGTGTGTTTCGCATGTTCCTTGAGTGTGATTACGGCACCAGGCTGGCATTCACTTAGAACAGCAATTATTTTCAGGGACACTAGAATTATGCGATTATGTGGCCATGGTGTTTTTCAGATAATTATAGATTTGTCACATAACCCATCACCTGCTACATAATCTGCAGATTTAAAGACAAATGTTTCTAACTCATACAGTTCAAAGGTTACTAATAACGCAGGGACACGTGTAGCCACGCAGTGGAAAACCTTTTGTAAGATTGACTGGTCACCTTTCTGTTGCTTAGTGTTATACTTTGGTGTTAAACTGGTACTGTTGAGGTGCAACCAATGCCCAGACAGTGCTAACAAGCTTAAAAATTATAAATCATTTTCCATTTTTTACAGGCCGTCAGCAAGTAACCACGCTTGGCCCTTACCAGTCAGTCATGAAATGTATGTATATAGGTGTCCCGCAGGGATCCATATTGAGTCCAGTACTCTTCAACATCTATATGGCCCCACTTATTGAACTGATATCATCATTCAACATTTTTTTTCTTTGACTTCAAAGTGAGAGGATTTATGTGATAATCCGGTACTGAGAAAAAAAGTTTTTTTCTAGCACACAACAAAATTTAAATGTCTGTAAATGAACTGTGCACATATTTCACAATATATCAGAATTATGAAATCACAAATGAAGCTCTTTTCTTGTAATTCGGAAGTGTAGTGGAAACAAATACAATCAAAACAAATCAATACTCTAGGTAATGGGTACTCACAAACTTTCTCTCGGGGCCAAATTTACAGTGTGGCTTGTGGCCGAGGGCCGCACTGGTGGGGGCGGGGTCAGTGGGGGAGGGGGCGGAGCTAGAGCAGCAAAAACAAACTGACCATGAGGTTGAACACAGGCCGCTGCAACAGACGCCTTTGTCTACTGGGCCACCAGACCTGGCATACACATCTCTCACACTCACTCACTCACTCACTCACTCACTCACTCACTCACTCACTCACTCACTCAGTCTGTCTGTCTGTCTCCCTTCCTCTCTCTCCCTCTGTCTGTCTCCCTCCCTCTCTCTCCCTCTGTATGTCTCCCTCCCTCTCTCTCCCTCTGGCTGTCTGTCTCCCTCCCTCTCTCTCCCCCTGTCTCCCTCTGTCTGTCTGTCTCCCTCCCTCTCTCCCCACTGTCTCCCTCTGTCTGTCTTTCTCCCTCCTTCTCTCTCCCTCTGTCTCACTCTGTATGTCTGTCTCCCTCCCTCTCTCTCCCTCTGTCTCACTCTGTCTGTCTGTCTCCCCCTCTCTCTCCCTCTGTCTCACCCTGTCTGTCTGTCTCCCTCCCTCTCTCTCCCTCTGTCTCACTCTGTCTGTCTGTCTCCCCCTCTCTCTCCCTCTGTCTCACCCTGTCTGTCTGTCTCCCTCCCTCCCCTCTCTCCCTCTGTCTGTCTGTCCCCTCCCTCTCTCTCTCACACTATGTCTGTCTCCCTCTCTCTCCCTCTGTATGTCTCCCTCCCTCTCTCTCCCTCTGTCTGTCTGTCTCCCTCCCTCTGTCTCCCTCTGTCTGTCTCCCTCCCTCTCTCTCCCTCTGTCTCCCTCTGTCTGTCTGTCTCCCTCCCTCTCTCTCCCTCTGTCTCACTCTGTCTGTCTGTCTCCCTCCCTCTCTCTCCCTCTGTCTCACTCTGTCTGTCTGTCTCCCCCTCTCTCTCCCTCTGTCTAACTCTGTCTGCCTGTCTCCCTCCCTCCCTCTCTCTCCCTCTGTCTGTCTCCCTCCCTCTTTCTCTCTCACTCTGTCTGTCTCCCTCTCTCTCCCTCTGTTTCACTATGTCTGTCTCCGCCTCTCTCTCCCTCTGTCTCACTCTGTCTGTCTGTCTGCCTCCCTCCCCCTCTCTCTCTCTCTCTGTCTGTCTCCCTCCCTCTCTCTCACTCTGTCTGCCTCCCTCTCTCTCCCTCTGTCTCACTCTGTCTGTCTCCCTCCCTCTTTCTCCCTCTGTCTCACTCTGTCTGTCTGTCTCCCTGCCTCCCTCTCTCTCCATCTGTCTCACCCTGTCTGTCTCTCTCCCTCTCTCTCTCGCCTTCTGTCTCTCTCCCTCTGTCTCTCTCCCTCTCTGTCTCCCTCCCTCTCTGTCTCCCTCCCTCTCTGTCTCTCTCCCTCCCTGTCTCTCTCTGTCTCCTCCTCTCTGTCTCCTTCTCTCTGTCTGTCACTGCCTGTCCCTGTCTCTGTCTGGCCCTGTCTCTGTCTGGCCCTTCTCCCCCTCCCTCTGTCTCCCTCTCTGTCTCTGTGTCCTTGTCTCTATCTCTGTCTGACTCTGCCGCTATCTGTCTATGTCTGTCTGTTTCTGCCCCATCTGTCTCTGCCCCCATCTGTCTCTGCCCCATCTGTCTCTGCCCCCATCTGTCTCTGCCCCTGCCTCTGTTTGCTGTCCCTATCTGTCTCTGCCCCTGCCTCTGTTTGCTGTCCCTATCTGTCTCTGTCCCTATCTGTCTCTGCCCCTATCTGTCTCTGCCCCTATCTGCCACTCCCTCTATCTGTCTCTGCCTCTATCTGTCTCTGCCACTCTGCCCCTATCTGCCCCTGCCTTTATCTGTCTCTGCCCCTATCTGTCTCTGCCCCTATCAGTCTCTGCCCCTATCTGTCTCTGCCACTCTGCCCCTATCTGCCCCTCACTCTATCTGTCTCTGCCTCTATCTGTCTCTGCCACTCTGCCCCTATCTGCCCCTGCCTCTATCTGTCTCTGACACCTGGCCCCTATCTGCCCCTGCCTCTATCTGTCTCTGTCTCTATATGTCTCTAGCTCTATCTGTCTCTGCCCCTATCTTTCCCTGCCCCTGTCTGCCCCTGCCCCTGTCTGCCCCTGCCCCTGTGTGCCCCTGTACCTGTCTTCCCCTGCCCCTGTCTGTCTCTGCCCACGTCTGTCTCTGCCCCTGTCTCTACCCCGTCTATCTCTGCCCCTGTTTGTCTCTCGGGCAGTGCACACATACTGTGTCTACACGTCCCCGTCACCAGCCTAGAGACAGCCTCCCCCCCTGTAATGTAAAAGCCAGCTCGTTTTCTTTCAGAACTTGCTGCTTTGTAGGGTTTGTGTCCCACCACTTGTCCCATCACAGCACCCCCAGCAGTCAGATCAAAGCCCCCTTGGCGCCAGTCGCCGGAGTATTTCACGGGTCTTTAAAAGACCATTTAATTGTTAATGAGGCCTTGTTGAATTTGACCTCTTCTTAGCACCCCTGCATCTCCACTCTATGCCTGAAATCACCCGGTCCCCATAAATCAACAATCGGCGGTGTTTGCAGACACTTTGCAAAAAATAAATATAACACAGGTACATGTCTGCAAGGTCCGCGGGCCGCACAGGAAGGCTTGCCGGGCCGCTGACGGCCCGCGTGAGGTACTATGAGTACCCGTGCTCTAGGTGATGCCATTTTCACATGTTATCGGCTGTGCACTGTATAGTTTTAGCAACTTGTCTGTGCAAACGTAATGGGCATTTCAATTAAAAATGTGTTGTCTGTAATGGCAGTGCACTGCCACACCACACATACTTCACTGTAAGCCACACCACTCTAGACACTCTATTCCACTCTATGCCAGTCTATGCCCCTCCACTCTACACCACTCCATGCCAATCCAATCTACTGTAGCCTGTGATCCGGGAACCACTGGGGGGGGCCACAAAGCAGATTCACGGGCTCCGCAAATATAAAAAAATGATAAAGTGTATATAAATAAAGAAGAAAGATGTTAACTTGAGCATTTTTAAACATTCTGTAAAAATGAAGAAACTTGAAATTGGAGGCTAAAAATTAAGTTGGTATGCTCAGATTGGTTTATGGGAGCAGTCAATACAAGTGCATCAGACAGAATATAATATGACTATGGGTGGCCTCAGCTGAATTTAGAAAAACACCAACCTTCATATTAAAATTAAAATCTCATATTTTTAATATTTGTAAATTAAATAAACTATTTCATTATTCATGTATTCCTTTGTTGAAGGCTTGTGTCTGAATTTGTGTGTATTGTTTAGCAGTTCAAATCATTGAAAATTCTTAGACTTTGGTCCATGTTTCCCAGAATGACTAAGTGGGGGTCTTCCTGAATTCAATAATTATTCAGTGGGGGTATCCGTATCCCGGTAATGATTAAGTACAGGATCCACAGAAGTCTAAAGGTTAAGAACAACTGCTTTACTTCACTCTATGCCACTCTGCACCACTCTAGGCAATCTACTGCACTCCACTCCACTCTACTCTACTTTGCTCTTCACCACTGTACGGCAATCCAGTCTGCAACACTTTAATCCACTCTACCCTATGCCACTCCCCTCTACACCTCTCCAGTCTACATCACTCCACTCTATGACACTCTACTCCATTCTATGCCACTCTACGCCACTCTTGCCACTTAACTCTGGGCAACTCCATGCCACTCCACTCCATTTCATGACACTCCACTCTTCAACATTCCACTCTACAACACTCTATTCAACTCTTTGCCACTCCAAGCCATTGTACTCCAATCATCTCCAATCCGCTCTACACCCTGCCACTCTACGACACTCTACACCACTCTATTCCCCTCCACTTCAGTCTGTGCCATTCTACGCCCCTCCAATCTATGACACTTTATGGGGGATATTCTCAAGAACGTGTGATAATTACTGCAAAATTAACTTAACGCAACTCTTCATATCACTGTCTATCGCGGGAAAATAACGCTGTGTTAACGTTGCATTCTCAACACGTCGGTACCATGCGATAGGCTCACGATAACTTATCAAATGTCCGCGCTAAAGTCAACCCGACACCACAAAAATGCGAAACACGAACGCAAAAAAAGTTGCGATGACGCCAATCACGATACAAAAATCAGCGAAAACCAGAGACAGGCCTGCAATTCCCACACGTCAAGCGGGAAAAGGCACCATAAAAGCAGGACAAAAACAAAGGGAAACAAAAATAAACTGCGTAGCACCATGGATGCACCCAGACAGAGTGCAGAGGCCAACGGGAACCCCACAAGCCCCACAGACCTCCAGCAAGGAACCTTGGGATCGGGGAAGGCCAAGGAGAAGAGGAAGAGGAAGACGGGGTGCAGTCCACAGGAAAACCAGATCAGCGTCACGGAGTTGACAGAACACTACCATCAACTGAACTACAATTTGACAAATGTGAATGTAGTCGGAGTGCCGAGGAGGTCAATGGAGGAGAAGAGACGCTGGCATGATGTAAAAAGCCAAACCAAGTACAAGCCCCCGGCCAACACGAAGGCAGCAAGGGTGACAGGAGGACGAAGTTCTGCGCCACAGGAGGAGCTGGAGGAAATGGGGGCCACAGTCATCAGTGTGGAGACGGTGCAAGGAGTTGGGAGTCCGGACACAGCTCGATAGGACCTGACACAACATCAACAGGGTGAGTAACAACCAGGGACTGGGGGTACGGGGGAGATGGGTACAATGGCACACATGCACAACAATGTGTGGCACACTGCACACCCACAATGACCCAGGATCATATCCCTGATCCCAGTGGCACACTGCAGCACATACACATAGCAATAACAGCACATCCACATTGATGACAATGTGGGTCAAAGTGCAAAACCTACACTGCAGAACACAGGACACAACTGGGTCCGCTCATGTGTAGAAACAGGCCAATCACATCTAACATAGCAGGAAACTGTAAGATGGAAATGTAAGTGTACAACCTCACATCCGTCATGTAGTCCAAATGTCCACTGACCTGCATCAAATATTCAGCATTTCCCAGTCACAATGTCATACAGCCTGCATGTAAACTAGAACAATGCGCCAACATACATGTCAACACAATGTCAACATTCCTCTCCCATTCACATTGCAGAGGGACAAACAACACCTCCAGCAGAGCATACCAGACAACTCATCAGTGATGCTGGAGAGGACCACCACACCTTCGACACCAACACCCTACAACAGCTCCTAGACATCTTAGGCAACCCACCTCCAGAAACAGGGCAGCCAAGCTACATAGAGGAGCATCCAGCCCTTGCACAGACCACACTGCAGGAAGCACCCACAACCACAGCTAGTTCCCAGCACTTCACCGAGGCACACATCACATTCCAATGCCAGGTGTTAAAATGCCAAAAGGAGGTGGCAGACAGGTGAGGTGGGGTCAGACCTCATGGAAGCCAGACTAGATCGCATACGTGGGTGTCTAAGTCCCATCAGGGACCACCTACACCCCACAAAGGAGACCCACACTGCGACAGACACATGCATTTGCACATTTCCTGGACTGGACCACGCCCAGAGCCCCGGAATAATCATTCACACACCCATGCTGGACCTGCGTACGACGGCCCAGTCCACTCCTCTTACTTATTGAGTAGGTGACAAGAAAGCTACCTGTCCAAGGTCTTACCAGCTGCCTGTGGTGACATGGTTGCGTCCGCTGTACACAGCACGATGTAATTTTGTAGGGCCAGGGGCCCTCTTGCGTACATTATGACCACACAGATAGTTTGTGGAACTGGCTACGGGCATGCACGTTTATTGGCAGGGTCACATGTACAGTGCCGCCTGTGCTGAATGTGTGTGGGGTGAGTGTAAGCCAGCCCTCATGGAGTGGTTGGTGCTGGCAACAACTTGAACAGTGATCACTATTAAAACAAAAACAGAAAACACCAGCATTACAGAAACAACTGCGAAGCATCATGAAGGTAACTAGAGCAAGTACAGAGGTCACCAAATATGCAAACAGCAGTGTCTGTGAGTTGCAGTGCACTGAGGTTGGGGCACTAGAGCTGAGCGTGCCCATGTGAATAAATTGTCTAGGATTGTGTCTCTTCACGATATTTCTGATGCCGCTGCAGTGGGGTGTGTTACACCTGCATCATCTTCCTCATCATCGTCCCAGGTCTCCCACACTGCCTGAGGTAACATTGCCGCGTGAGCTCTCCACAGCACACAAATCAATCAGAAATGGTCCATGAGTTGTGGTGCACTGAGTTAGTGGCACCTGGAGTGAGGAGCAGGTATAAGGCAGATGATGGCATCCACGACAGGTGTGAGCAACTCTGTTAGTCTGCCAGTACGACTGTTTCGAGTCTGGCAGCTGTCATTTGGAGGTGGTCCTGGCGGTGAAGCCGTGTGCCTCCTGCGGTGATGCAATGTCCGGGCCGGTCAGGACTCGATTTGATGTGTGAGCCCTGGTGGACCACAGTTGAGGCCAGAGGTAGGGGACAGCGCCGGGCCACAGACACATGGAGTTGAGAACCCCAAGGCCATCGACCAAGAGGCCATCCAATATCCTATCAGACAGGGTCCCTGACTTGAGCTGCACAGAGTTAGTGGCCCTGGATGCACTCCACCAGGGGACAGTGATTTACGGTGCACTGAAGTAGGGCCACACGGGCTGAGCGGGTCCTCGTCGATGTCGAAGGTGAATGTAGTGGAGGGTTGCAGGGGACAGTTAAAGGTGTCCTCCAGGGCATGATGCAGAGGGCAGAAGCCATCCGGAAGCAGCAAATTAAGGAGCGGAATGCTACAGCCTCGTTATTACCACCAAGTCAGTATCAGCTATATGAGGATGAAGACAACCCCCAGTCCATAGACTCAGAGGCCACCAAAGTTCAACCAGAGAGTGTCCATGAATGTCGGGAAACAGATTAGTGGCACTGGGGCTGAGAGGGGATGCAGTCTGCGTTGAGGCCGGTACAATGATATAAACTTTCTCATGAATAAATCAAGACTAAGTCCCAAATGTGTGACCTACTCGCCCAGATTGTAGGATGGAGGCAGCTGTCAGCAGGGGCCTACAGCCATGTGTCGTTGGCTCGCGATGCAGAGAGTTAGTGACACCTCCGTAACGATGATCCTTTTTTCCTACTGACTGAAACACGTCTTCCTCTTACACCTCTGCTTGTGTGCAAGGATATGAACTCTGCCATGAAGAAATCAAGACTCAGTTCCAAATGTGTGACCTACTCAAGCGCAGTGTGGGCTAAGGGCAGTAGTCTGCGAGGGCCCACACAACGTGTGGTTGGAATGCTATACACAGACTTGGTGGCACCACATCGAAAGGAGTATAGTGATATAAACTCTGCCATAAAAAATGTACTCTGCCATAGTGTAATCAAGACTCAGTTTCAAATGTGTGACCTACTTGTCCACTGTTTATGCCGGTGGAGTACGTCAACCAAAATGGAGAACTGCGGGCCTTGCTCACGGAGGCCGTGATGGTCTGAGCAGGCTGCCAAGGCCACAGGCCTCAGGCTTGGAGCTTGCACTGGCAAGTGGTGGGCCATCTTTGACACACGCCGGTGTCGGCAGGTGAGCAGTGAGGCCTTGGTGCGCAGGGGCGTGCAAGACGGGTTCCGGGACCAGCGGCCCGGGGTGCAGCAGGTGCACAGGATCGCAGGCAACACCGCTCACAGCAACAGCATTGGCCTTGTGGCAGAGACGCTGGGCATTCCGGAAGAAAACCATGCCCAGAGCTACGTGCTTTTTATTCACACCCCTATGCTGGCCGGGGATACGCTAGGCCCATCCACTCCACTCACGCTTACAGGGGGGGACGTAACAAGCTACATTTCTGCGATCTTCCCCACTTGCTGGGGTGACATGGTTGTGTCCACTGTCCACTACACTCCATACACCAGCGGTGTATGTTGACATGGATATGTATGTGATCTGCATACTGCAGTCTGGCCATCACATCCACGCCACACTTGGCATTGTGTAAATTCTCATTCAGGGATCACTTGCCTCCTTCGCACATACCAGGTTCCCACCTCTCCCCACAATCTGCTATTGTGTGGCTGAGGTGCCATGCCGTTGATGGCTTATGTACATGGCTGACCCAGGTTCCCACAGTAAGTTGTGCTGTTGTGTCTGGTGGGTGGGCATGTTGTATGTGAGTTTGTAACGTGTGCATTCCCAGTGTCGTGCGTTGCATGATTGTGGATTTGAGTTGTGTGGTGTGTTCATTTGGTCCTGCACATTGATGGAATGTGTGTGCTTTCTGTTGCGGTAATTGTGTGCAGTGTCGCCAGGGGGCACAAGTAAGACATGTGTGCAGTCAATAGCAGCCTAACACGTGCAGGAAGCCAGCTATGGCGTAGACAACTTGCTTGGTTTCCAGCTGTTCCTGCACAGTGTGGTGGAAGTATAGGTACTGGGGTACCAAGCTGATGATGGCAACCCAGACAGTTGTGAGGAACTTCGATTGGGCTGGCTGTGAGACTCCTCCAACTCTGGCAGTTGTTGATTTGAAGGTACCAGAGGATAACAAGTGCAGCATGGCCAGCAGCTTTGTCTGAGGTGGAATGTTGGTTGTCCGCTGTGTTGGTACCGTCAGCCTGTGGGCAATGATGGTCGGGATGCGGAGGATGGTTGTCCTTTTGAGCCTGCAGTGGGCAAAGACATTCTCTGGTGTTTGATCTGTGAGGTAGGTGTGTTTTCTGAAGGTCTGCTGTCTTTGTTTGTGCTGCCTCTGTGGTGGTCCGGGTGGATTGCGGGGGTCGGGGGAGGGTGGCGACCTGGGGTGGTGGCGGTGGGTGTTGTGGCCCTGTTGGAGCTCCGAGCTGCATGATCAGTAGCTCCATGGCATCTGTTGATCTTGAGGTGTGGCTCTGGCCTGGGCTCCCTTTTCTGGTGCAGGTTGTCGTCCGACTTTCCACCAGGTCAGAGCAGGTGTTAATTTCCTGCTCTATGACACTCCACAATACGGCACACCATTCTACTTTACTCAACTCTACGACACTTTACTTCACACTAGGCTCCCCAACTCTATGCCCCTCCACTATATGACACTCTAACCCACCCCACACCACGCTACTCCACTCTACAGCACTCTTCACCACTACACTTTGACACTCTGCTCCACTCCACGACACTCTAATCCACTCTCTACGAGTATACCCCACTCTGCGCTACTTCACTCTAGGCCACACCACTCCACTCCACTCTATTACTCTACTCCATTCTAAACCATTCCACTCTACACCTCTACTTCACTCTACGACACTCTACTCTATGACACTCTACTCTACTACAGTTTTTTGCTTCCACACGTCTACATATTCATTCCCATGCTATCTGCTTGTAATGCTTCACATTACAATACAAACATTATTTTAAAGCTAGACCTCTTGAAATTGCCGACACTTGTTTCCATATGTGGCCTTCTTTTTGCATATACGGATCTCCCGAACCAGTGTGTATATACATTGGTTCAAGTGGAAAATCTCTCTCAGCCTTGGTTTAAAAAAATAATATTAATTATTGATATTTCCATGCAGTCAAACATTAAGCCCGGGTGGCTAACTCCGCTCCGCCAGTGGAATTTGCAAAGTTTTGCCAACTCTGCACTCCATTGAGAACACGGAGTTCAGGCAGAAACTCTGACTCTGCTGCATAGCGGAGTTAGCACCAGCGCCCACGCCCAGAACAGGAAATAAATAATCACTTATCTGCTCTGGTGTCCCTGGGCTGCCCTCCTCCTCATCGTGGTCTCTCCTCCTCGCCGTCCTCGCATCCTCACTGGTCACAAACACCTACATTGTACGTCTTGGGAGGACTGCGCATCCGCAGTAACCACAAGACGTACAATGTAGGGGTTTGTGAGCGGCGGTGAGGAGACCACGGCGAGGAAGAGGGCAGCCCGTAGACACCGGAGCAGGTAAGTGATTATTTCACTTTTTTTTTAGATAGGGTTGAGCGGAGAGGAATTTTACTGAGTTTTTTTCAACTCCGTGGATCTCCTCATAGTGGCACTCCACCAACTTGACCCACCATTACAAAACATACAAAATGGGAAAAACAATAAAAACGAAATAATCAGCAGGCAGAGTATGCAGAGGCAGTATCGTTAAGAAGTGGAAAGGCCAATAATACTAAAGACATCATAGCCAGGAAAGATGGTTGCACGCCCACAGTAAGATCCCTCCACTCTGCGGAGCCAGTACACTACCTCCATCATGGTCATCAATCAATCAATCAATCAACAGAATCTGTATAGCGCGCTACTCACCCGTTAGGGTCCCAAGGCGCTGGGGGGGGGGGGGGGGGCGCTACTGCTCGAACAGCCAGGTCTTGATTTGTTTCCTGAAGGAGAGATGGTCCATGGTTAGCCGTAGGTGAGTGGGGAGGGAGTTCCATGTCTTGGCTGCCAGGTAGGAGAAGGATCTTCCTCCGACTGTGGATTTGCGGATTCGTGGGACGGAGGCAAGGGCGAGGCTGGCGGATCGGAGCTGGCGGGTGGGTGTGTAGAATGTGAGGCAGCTGTTGAGGTCATCAAGTGCTCGTCCATCATCTGATGCACTGCAGCATACACTGTGCCAAGACTGTCATGGAAACCAAGCATCCTCACGGGTAGTTATCCTAGGCCTACGCAGTGACCCAGGGTCGGCACCTTCCCCACTCCTCTGGCCTCCTCCCTGCGAGTTGCCTCCCTTTCAACGTCCACCCATCCCGCCAGCTCCAACCCCCATCTATAGACATCGGGCCCGAGCCGAATTCCAGCTGATAGTTAACTGCCTGCAAGCAAGAATCAGGGTCAGATCCAAAAATCTATCCGTAGTCTACCAGGGCGCGGCGCGCTCGTGCAGGCCCAGTAAGCCCAGCTGCGGGCTAAGCACACATTTCCAATTCGTGGCTTTATGGACCACCTGGAGGACCACTGCCCAGTACGGCGACAAGAAGGGGCAAGACCACACCATTTACCATATGCAAAAGTTGGCAACTTCCGTAGCACACCGAGGGCACTCTGGCACGCCCGCTGGGAACACAGCGTGAGTGCGTGGGGGGTGAAGGTAAGCCTGATGCAAATAGTCAGTCAGTTAGTCAAGAAAGCTTTATTATCCTTTAAAAACCATAAAAGCACAAATACATATTTGAATAAAATAGTAGAATTGGACACATTTGAATCAAGCCTCCTGAGACACCTTCAAGGTGCACTCCAGAGCCCTCTTCCAAGCCTGATCAGTCAGCGGGGACCCCAGATCTGTCTCCCTACGTGTGCAGAGCGCCTTTTTTTATTTTTATGTTTTATTTTACTCATTTGTATAGCGCAACTAATCACCCCCAAGGGGATCTCTCGGCGCCTGAGAGGAAAACACCCCAATGCAGTAGGACCCATTTAGAATATCCAGGTTAGAACAGCCTTAAGGTCTAACCGGTTCCCCTGTCTCTCAGCCTTGGTTTAACTGTTCTTAGCAACACATTTTCTGTCGGCAGAAATTAGGCAATACAGCACGACTGCGTAATTGCAAAAAATGCATGACATTTGCATTATACATGATTTTAATAAACTTCCACCTGCATAATAAAAATGTTATCCTTGCCTAATAATATAAAACATAAAGACATAGCACAAACTGGCCAGAATATCCAGTGAAATAAAATGTGAACTAAATAAGACCTCTTCGCCTGGTTGAAAGGCACTGCTTTAATAATTGCACATTTGTAAAGCGCGAATATATCACACCCAGGGCAGGGTATCCAGGCGCTGCGGCCGTCGGGGAGATTAAGTGGGCTATTGCCCAGAGTCACCTGAGCTGCCGCCGGCTATCGAACCGTGGCGCCGCTCTGGCCGCTGCGCCACACCTCTCCCTCTTTAACTGCAGGTTATATATGTTTTATACTTTAAACCAGGAAGTATTCCATAATTTGCAAGCATTTTTTTTGACAGGCGAAGTTTGGTGGAGTTGTGAAGCACATATTTTTGAAACATTTTATGTGCAGGCGCCTCGAGAGCTGACATTGATCTTACTCACATTTATTGGCGATCTAAACGCTGAATTTACACGTTTCATCGAGGGTTAGTCAGGGAGTGGGTGTATTTAATGTTTCATGCCCGTAAACTGCTTCCCATGCTGCACTGCCAAGGGTGGAGGGCCGCGGTGGCCTCGTTTCACACCTGCCACCTACTTCCAGCCAGGATGTAACTCTAACTGCATGCATTCCTGATTGGACATTGCAGCGTGAGATACCCATTTATTTTCTTTCACTAATTACACGTTTCGTGTACTGTGCAGAGCCAGAGCGCGAACGCAGCCCCAGAATCACAGTCTCTCGTGGCTCAGGGAGGCTCTCAAACAGAGATGGGTTGAGCTACTGTGAAAAGACTAATTGAGCTTAACAAAGTGCACAAATAAAATAAACAAATCAATGCATGAAGAACCCGAAGCACAGAGTCCATAAACAAGGCAGGAACAATCTCCCAGGGTGGGTTTCCAGGGCACCCAGTATTTTTCAGGTGTCTGCGTCACACACATACACGTGGTTTGTTTGACACAGGTGCACGTCTATAGGTCTGCGTGTGCTCCCACTTGCAGAGAGCGTCATGTGACGCACCCTGCCCCAGCCCCCCTCTCGTCCATGGGCGAACGCCTGTCTCAGAGGGCTGCCGTCTTGCCAGTAGGCCAGGCCTGCTCACCTCTGTGTGAAATACCTTGTCGTGCAGCCTAATAAACACCTCTTGTAGGTCGCGCTCACACATCGGGCCTACACGTGAACCCCACCCTTGTGCCAGGGGCCGGAGTCAGAACCTGTCTCGGTCTCGCAGGAACCCTTGGAGGACGCGCCCATCATTTTCGAGTGGCTTCGGGTGTGGCGGAAGAGCCCTCTTGTTCAGACAGGTCGCCTCTATGGAATAAATGGCCGCCCACACTGCTTGGGTGATGCTGCTGCGGGTGGAGTACAGTTGCGCACACACCTATCCTGTCCCTGGTAAGGGATGGTAAGCAGGCCCAAGGCCCTCCGAGCTGGGCGCGGCGTCATCTCAGGGATGGCACGGAGCTCACTCTGAGCAATGCTGTGGGCGAAACCAAACCATCGGGTGCAGGGAAGACGCGGTGGCCCAACCACACTGATGCGCCGCTTAGGGACTCGCGCTGCGATGGCTGCATGTGCATGCAGTATTATAGTACGTCAGAGAGGCACTGAAACACGTCCAGAGGAACCACTCAGGGACATCTTAAGGGGTTTCGGGTTCGTGGGCCAAATATATTGTCGGGGCCCCAAGTCGGAACAGCTTTGGATTTATTATCCACTTTCAGCTCTTTCATGCCCTTTTGGGCCAGGCCATGGACAGTGCACAGAACACCAAATTCTAAATGTGTTGACATTTAATATTCAGGGACAGTGATGTGAGTTTTCAATATTGTAACGCTGCTGCAGCTCACTAATAATATTGCAAATAATCACTGTGACCCCCTCCCATTTCTCATATGTGAGGTCCTGTTGTTATATAAAAAAATTATTTTTTATATGCTGCATAAAACAAAAATACATTTTTCAGAACAATGTAATAGACTCCTACACACCACCAACTCTCTGCAGAACAGAGCTGCCTCTATCAGGGCTGTGACGACTGGGGCCCTGGGCCAGAGCCCAGATAACCTATGCCTTAAATTGACTCTGGAACCACCCCAACATTGAATTGTCTCTTAGCCCTTGAATCATAGGTGCTGTTATTAATGTGATAGTCCTTCTGCCTACACAAGACAACAATAGTGCTACAGCAATTGGATCTTGCACCAGTGCACCTTGGTGCAGTTGTTTCTACCATGCAGTTTATGAATGGATGCCTGGAAGAAGAGGTGTGGCCTCTTTCGCCCTCCTGAAAGGCACTCACTTGAGCCAGGGGCTATAGGTGACAAAGCCACGAATTGAAAAGGGAAAGCCAAGACGCACAAGCCAGAGGAGAGCCCTATAATATCTAATAGTGCTGGGACAGGAATTTCTCCTGTGTGTGTACAGTTGCATTCCCCTTCCCTTAGTGCCTGATTGCATGTATCAGGGTTCCTGGTTTTGTATTTTTGGCCCTGGCCTCAGCCGGTCCCTTCACATACGTAGGTAATAAACTTGTCCGGTGACTTGGAGGGGTGCACTAAGCGTGCCCTCATTGAGGACTACTGTCTTTGTTGTGGGTTTAGCACATAGGGCAGTGGTGGCAGTGTACAGTGTTTTGTGAATCCATAGTTGTGCCCAGACCTTTTATCTGTGCCACTAGAGTGGAAACATACTGGTCCACTCATGCAAAATTCCATTTCAATACTTTTTCACAGTTCATAGCGCTGACATTTCCAATGTATTGTGTGTGTTTGTGAATGTAGCCTGCGTGGTACATGCATGGTGTTTATGAGTGAGATAGCGTAATGGAGGCCTGGGGGTTCCATTTCCCTAAGGAAAGCCAACAGTCTGTTCTCCTTCAGAAAGGAATGAAAGACCTGGCTCTTCTCCCAATAATATTCTTTCGGCCCTCGGTGGGTTGCTGTGTTGTGTACTTTTCTCCAGTTCTCTTTGCCAAAGCGCCGGGACACTCCTTGGAGTAGCCGTGTGCTATAAAAGAGACCCCTATAACATAACATAACATAACATAACATAACATAACATAACATAACATAACATAACATAACATAACATAACATAACATTTTGCATACCTCACTCCTGGCCTTTGCACATGCTGGAGATGAGGTCCTTTCCCAGACAATTAAATAGTGTTGCTCAAACTAAGCACTAGAGGGAGGGGAGCTAGACACTGAAGTGAGGGGCCTCAAGACAAGGCTCGTTTAGAAATGTGATTAGGCTTTTTGCTAGCAAGGAGCTACTGATTAGTTTTCCTGAATGCTGCCTTCTGGGTAGATGGTAAGATAGAGTTGTAGGATGGCAAACTCTGTTGTGCAGAGGTAAGGAACCTTTAGGTGAGGCCTGCCCTTTGGTCTGTTCCTGTTTCCCCTTTAGTTGTTTGATGACAGCAAGGTAAAGAAACCACCCTCCGATTTGTGTCTCTGTTGTAGGTGATCCAGGCATGAGACCACCCAGTTGAGAGAAGTATCACTCTACACAAAACCTGTGTCTGGAGAGCAGTTTGAAAAGGACACTTAAGATGAGAACTATCCCAAACAGATATTATAGTTGTAGGAGAAGAAGTATCAGCTTACTATGGTTACCCCCACTTTTTGCTGGTGTTTCATTGATTTGTTGACTTTAGTCTGGCTGGGACCCTGCTAACCAGCACCCCAGCCTAACTGCTTCCTCTCTAAATTGATTGCATGTACTATAGGTACACTCCAGATTGGTTACTGGGTTACCCTTGTGAGTCCCTAGGATGTGGTACCTTAGGTACCAAGGGCATAGGTACCCCTGAGGCCTACCAGGGGCTGAAGCATGTATTATGCTACCCCTGGGAAGCCTTCCAAAATGGCACCACAGATCTGGTACTGCAGCCTGGGTAATGTGGTGCTTGCACCCCTTACTAAGATATGGGCTACCTATATCTACCTTTAAATACAGACACATATAAACCTATAAGTAACTCCTATAGCAGGCCTTAACAATCCTGAAGACAGGGTGCTTGGTTTTGTGTGAGAGGGTGCCCAAGCATGAGCTGAGCCCCTCTGCAGCTTTCGGAATCACTTCTCTGTAGCTGTTCTGTGAAACAGCCATACCATATACTCTTAAGTGCATTATAACCTCGCAGTAAATGCTAACTTTGGAATGGCTGCATCAAAACATGTCGTGTTTGGTGTCAAACACTTTGGAATCCTACCCCCAACAGTTCTGGTGGAGGGGGTAGAATTCCACCCTTCTAGAGGAAGAAGACATGTACACACTTACCTGAGCAGTAATAGTTTAAAAGAGCCCCAGAATCACAACATGGACGCTGCTGCCACAGACACAAGTCTGACCTCCTCCTGATGGACGAAACTCGGCAAGGGAGGTCCGGACAATAGGTTTCCTGTCACAGGGAGGTGTAACCACCTCCCCAGATAGGCTTCAGTGTATTGGGGCTGGGCGGGTGCATTCAGTGAATTCTTTTCAGACAGTACTGGGGGCACACTTAGTATCCCTGTGCATACCCCAGTTCAAACCAGTTGCAGGGGCACTCAGCCCCCGCTCTGGCGTGAAACTGGACAAAGGGGAAGGGGTGTAACCACCTCCTCCCCAGGTCCTCCCATAGGTGGGACCTTAGAGTAAGTCCACCCCTAAACTTAGTATAATTGTTGGAACCCAGTCCTTAGGACTTTAGATTACCCTGGACGAAACTCTGCAACATATATCCTGGAACTAAGGAACTTCGACATTCTATTTTGACTAGAAGATGGAAGGATCTCCCTTGGGGTCAAGGAGTGACTCCCCTGTTCAAACAGGCACCAAAGAAGCATCTTGCCGGTCTGCATTTCCAAGGCTTCTGCCCGATCCCGAAGGATTTGCAACACAGGACACAGACTTCCAGACATCTCCGAGGTCGACACGAAATCACAGCAAAGCTGAGACCTGTAGCCATCATGAGAGACGTGGGACTGGAACTTCTGGACACCGTTCACATTTGCTAGTGCACCTACTTTCCGAGCTTTCCTGAAGTTGTGCATTGAGCTACTTGTAGTGCAAACCCTACTGAAGATTGTGGACCTACACTACATGAGTGTTCCGTGGGCCTGCTTCTAGCATTTCTGCTTGAAGCCCCTTTGCGATCGCTGGTCCGTCGACTGGTGGGTCCCTACGAAAGTAACTCTTTTGTTTCTTGGGCTTCCCTGGTTGCTCCAGACGTGCCCTGACTACCCTCCAAAGGGTGAGTCCCTCAGACCTTGCTGGTCTGCTCTGAAGCCAATCTTTGCATTCTGTGTGGGTTGCTGTTGCCAAGGCTTGTTGAATCCAATCCGGGTTCCAACACCGCATCACTCAACATCCAACGTGAAGCAGCTCAAATCTAACTTTTGGCTGTTGTCGACTCCTCCTGGTCCTCGTGGCTGAAGAGTCAAGCTTCACCTTCTGCACCTGAAATCACCCGACATCGGTGGGCATCTTCTTACTGCCTCCCTGGTCACTGGAAAGTGACCCAGACTCTGTCCCCTCTGCTTTTAGGTTCTTCAGATCTCCGATCCACCCTTGGATCCATCCGGGCACTTTTCATCTGGTTTCCTGCAGCACTTCTTTGCAGCTCTCCATAGGAAACAATGACGGAACCCGACACGAAAAGACACCTATGCACCCGGCTTCCCTGGGTGAGGTAACACAAGTACTTTGGTGCTCCCGTGGGTCTTAACTCTCGAACTGTCCAGTTCTCAAGGGGTTCGCTCCTAGTCCTCTCCTAAGTGTCCCTAATCTTTAAAAATTAATCACAACTTTCTCCATAGAAGTCAATTATGATTCACGGCTGTGTTTAGACACTGCACGCGTCCCCCGTGGGTCTCCTGTGTCCCTACCTTGGGTGGTTTCTGGTTCCCCCAGCAGTTCCACAGGCCCTAGGCCTTGTCTCTTTGACTGTGGTGGTACGTATACCACTTTTTTGGTATATGGTTTGTGACGCCCCTAGGGCTAAACGTATACTGTGCTAATTTGCTGTGTGCTAAATACGTTTACTGTATGTACTTTTGCCTCCAGCCTCATAAAGAGACTAGAGGGATGTGTTTAGATTAAATACATATATTTTATATATATACCTGGTGTGGTTCTCCTTTCATTTGGTCATTTACAAGATTATAGACCGGTAAAACAAGCTGCTTTACATTCCTTCAAGACTTAGCCTGAAGGCTGCTCTCCACAGCTACCACTAGGTTAGCTTTCTATATAGGTTGTCTTTAAACCTACCATCAATAAGGGTCGTTTGGACTGGTGCAAAGTGCCCACTAGAATAGTGGACAGCACATGCCAGGCCAACTTCTCACAATAGTTGCAGACAGTGGATACATATTTCTTGTCAGTGTTTGGTGTACAATCCTGGGACCTCACTATCCCCATTGTGGTTGCAAATCCTGGTCCTCCATGGCCAAGGAAGGGGGTATTTTGCAGGGAACTCAAAGGACTGCTGTGCAACTAGAGGAAGGATCTACATGGCAGACTATTTCTCACGTGTGAAGGGACATCAGCAGTGCTTAATTTGAGCTGTGGTTTGTTGGTGGGGCCCCCCAGCAGTCAGTTTTGGGAGCCAGCCCTTAGATTTCCTCATCAGAAATTGACTGCGAGCAAGATAGCTAAAACACTCAAACAGGAAAGAAGGCAGAAAAGAAAGATGGAATTATTGGCATGAAGGGATCAAGCAGGGTCCAGCAAGAGTGAGATTAAGGGACAGCTGTGTCTGGTAGTAAGAAGGGAAAACTGTGAAAGATGTTGAAAGACAAAGTAAAAGAGCTAAGCCCCAGTTGCAGAAAAATACACAACGGGGAGGCTTTAAAATATGTGCAGCAAAACAATAGTGTTGTTAAAAATGTGCATGCCCAGGGGAATCTGAAAATGTTTACCCAACCACTTGTGACCAATAAAACAGCAAAAGTAAACAAATTGGATTTAAATAGTGCAAGTAAGCATAGATATTTCCAGAAAAGCATGAAACAAAATCCCTACAAATTGATCAAGATGAAACTGAACTCCATAATCCTCCTGCTTACTGTGTCATGATGGTTACTTTTTGTATGCACACATTTGTTCAACTTATTTATTTACTACATTATTTAAAATATTTCAAAAGGAAACATTAATAACAACCCATTTGAGACCTCAGTTGTCTTTTAAAGAACGGAGTTTGCACCCACAAGTAGTTTACAGTTAAAGATCTCAAAACGTGTTTTAAGACAACTTAAGCACTCTTTCAAAGTGGTATTTTTAATTGCCTTACATTATTAAATGAGCACTATATATATATTTTTATATATATATATAAAATAGATATCCAAAGTAAAGAGAACTCCTTCCGGAAACCTAATCCCGTGGAGGGAGGTGCGTTCGCCGGCAGAGAAGTACCGACAATCAAATCCGGCATACATTTCCAGTAAGTACGTGCTCTCAGGCCAACGACTCAGGAAACGTTTCAATCAGCAAAAAGGGGATTTATTAACATCATGAATCCTCCTCTGTTTTATATTTCAACTATGGATTATATTCAAACTCATGTCTTTGAATATGTGATGTGATCATTAACCCTGGACGGAACACTACGATACAATCGCAGTAGTTTGCGCAACTAGGAGTGACGCGAATTGCACGTAGCACAGTGCAAAAATACATAGCAGGCATTTTTTGCTCACTCGCGGTCCTCAACGTCAAGTTGGCGACTGCAAATGAGCAAATTCACCATCCCAGCAAGACTTTTTCCTCGTTCGAGATCAGCAACATCAAGTTGCTGATCGTGAGAGTGAAAAAGAAACTTCCCAGCGAGATTCTCAACGTGGGGAGGTCAGGTTTCTCATTGCGAGTGGTCGCGTATTCTCGCGACCGCTCGCAATAAGAAACTACCAGTCCACGTTGAGAAAGCTGCTGCTCGAGTAAAAATCTACTCCAGCGGCAGAAAACGACTGCTTGCACTGTGCAAGATGCCGTTTGCAATGATTGCACAGTGCGGGCAAGCATCCGGCACTGTGCAATCAGTGCGAACAGCATTTTCCCTACCGCACTACGCAGTTCGCGTAGCTATGCGCAGTGCGCAGTGCACTTCACGTAGCTACGCGTAGTGCTACTACGCGAACTACGCCCACGGTTAGTAATGACCAGCTTTTTATATGTTGTTTTCTTTGTACACTATGCAGTAATATGTTTGGGAAACGAACATATAACGATTGAGTTTCACACTGTGTTTATCATTAAGCAACTGGTGATCTGTATCTGTGACAATGAAGCAGTGTTTCTTCCATAGTCATAGCCAAAGCATCAGATGGTCAAAATCACGTGATTGTGTTGTAAAAAAATACACTGCGTAAAAAAATGTAAAAATGCACATAAAAAGACGTTATAGTAAAGTTTTGCACATGTGATCAAGGCCGCAGGACGGCGTCAGAAATGCGTCATATGGGTATTTAATCTATTATTAAAGAAGAACGTTATTACGTCTTTGTCAATCGCAAAATCGGAATAAATTGTATATATATATATATATATATATATATATATATATATTGATCAGCAAAAGTCCGCCAGTCTCCCGGCCACAAACGGCGGCGGGCTCGAGTGAGGAGGCGACCCTCTTAATATTTCCACACAACAACTTTGCCTTCAAAGAAGTTAACTCGAGCCCAGATCCTTTTTGCGTGAAGTTTTATTTCAACACAGAATGTCAAGCAACACCCGACGCGTTTCGGTGCTGCCGCACCTTGGTCACGGGTAACAGTGTTTTCTCCCATCACAAGTTTTAAAGTAAAGTTACATCAAACAACATAAACGTAGGACTACCCGTCCTCACACAAGTGTTTGTTTTACCACAGTTCGGCGGCCATATTTGAATGTGTTACTGACCACAAGCGTAATATACATCGTATATATACAGAAATTATAAGGGCAACATAACTCCTTAGAACCATAAACAAAAGTGCTGTAATAGTGATTACAATTTGAAAATCGTTGCGTTTAAATGCCACAAACATTCAATTCCGATTTGACCAAGTAACTAATTATACATTTTTGCCCAAGTGGGCAAGTATACCTGGCTCAGATATTTGTCCATTACAATTCAGCTTTGCGTAGCGAATCAATGCCCACTGGGGCTGAATTGTAATGGACAAACGTGGATACAAACATGCTGACATAATCAAAGGAGAACAAAAAGCAAGAGCCAAGTCAAGAGAGGAAACACTGATAACAAGACAAAAACCAATGGGAAACAACACAGAAGATGATCAACCGCGATTAATACTAACATACTCCAAGGAGAGTTACAAAATCCGCCAAGTTCTGTTAAAATACTGGAACGTTCTCAAGAAAGACAATGAGATAGGCAGTCTGATTGGTGACAATCCGCTGGTGACATATCGCAAAGCTCCATCAATCCAAGATACATTGGTAAACAGCCATTTCAAGAAAATAAGAACCCAAAGCTGGCTGGAAAAAAGACAACTGGGCTTTAGCAAGTGCATGACATGCAAAGCATGCAATATTGGTCAAAACTTGAAATCACTAATTGATCCCAGGGGAAGAACGTTTGTTATTAAGGACAAAATAACATATGAATCACAATTTGTGGTGTATCAAATACAGTGTTTCTGTGGCAAAAAATACATTGGCTCGACAATCTGTCCACTAAAGAAGAGAATTCTTGAACACACTAGAGCAATCCAGAACAATGACCCAACCTATGCAACAGCTAAACATCTGAATTCACATCCAGGAAAAACTTGGAAGGACATGAAATACTCGGTAATAGCGTTGGTTGGTGAAAATGAAAGAGGAGGTGATCGAACAACCAGTTTGAGAAGGCTTGAGTCAAAATTAATAATAAGATTCAAAACCAGAAGCCCTTGGGGTCTCAACGCCGATAAGGAACTTTATGTACACTTATGAGTCTCTGATTATAGTGACAATGTAAATTTCATTCCTTCTATTTAAAAGAAAAATGAGAAAAAAGTATATACCAGCAGTGAAGCAATATCTGTTTCTATGATTGAGCAACATGAATTCAATGTATGTGACACTAGAAAATGTAATTTGATTTTAATTATCCATGCAGTGTGATTACTGTTGATCTAAAGCAGAAAACGACACAATCAAACTCTAAGGCACTCAGCCATTATGTTTAAAATGGACACTCAGTCCACTACACTATAACCGAAAGGTGTAAATATGCGCCAAACGATGTAAGCCACTCTAGCTACATCACGAACGGTCCAGCCGACTAATGTGTGCGCATTGGTATTCACCGTCACGTATATCCAATAGAGTTCAAACTGTGTTGCAAGTATGCTTGGATCCGGTACCTCACACTGCACGATTTGGAAATATACTAATCCATAAGACTACTGGGCCCACAATGCACCATAATTGCCATGTGGTGACCACAGGTATTTAATTTGAAAAGCAATGATGGACTATTGTTTGTACCGTGACCAGGGACAGCTTCATGTCCGAAACGCGTAGGTGGGGAACCTACAGAAAATAAACCCAAGCATTTAACAAACGGAGTAGTGTGCGGCGTGTTTCTTGATTGAAACGTCTTTGCTGAAAGATATATATATATATATATATATATATATATATATATATATATATATATATATATATATATACATACATATCAGGACCACAGTCCTGACACCAAGCGTTTTCTTTTCCAAACACGACCAGGAACGGACCACCACACAGTAAGCGTTTTCTTAAGTGCCTGTTTAATCTTCCATCAACAGCATGACGCGTTTCGACCGGGTTGCCCCGGTCTTGATCAGATGACATGCAGAGACCAAGTGAGTGGTTAAATACTATTACACTTAAAATAAGCTCCTCCTATTGCACTCATAGAATTAGACAACAGACTTCACGCAGAGAGATATGTTTGGGTAAAACCTAATGCAACAAACTATATTTAAAATACAACATTTTTCCAAAAGGTAATCATTTTGATATTTCATAATTGTTATATCCAGGTTATAGCCTTTACAAAAGGAAAAGATTCATGATTAAATACATATCAGAAATACTGGGCAAATGCCCCTGCACGCAGTGGAATAAATATTACCAAAACATGGACATTTCATTATACCAAATTTCCTATACTTTCTAGAGTCTGTAGTACGAGCAAAGTGCTAAGTGCAAAAAAAAGTGTTCAAAATTATAAAAAAGTGTGTACTAACCAAAAACAGTGAAATATATTAACATAAATGCAATTCTACTAATAAATACAAAAGTAGCTAGCATATTCCTGATATATAAATTAATGAAGCATGTGTCAAGGTCGCCAATAATTCAACAATTTAATATACTGTAAAATGCTTAACGCAGAATTACTACAAAAATCCAGAATCCATCAGTTCATAAAGTGCTATTGCAATGTCAAATCCAAAAACAGTGAATCATTTGGACATAATCGATGAGTACTAAATATGGTCAAAACCAGCTCAGAATTGAATCAGAAATAATCTAACAAAGTAACTATTGAAGTAACTATTGAATACACAGAACCATTAGAAAAATAGAGCAATTTTAATAAATACTAAAATCATGCACAAACAACTATTACTGGAACCCCATTCCTCATAGACGCCAAATAAAAACCAGTAAAACCAGAAATCCAGTAAAACCAGTAAAAATCCGATAAAAGTAAAGATAAAATTCCAATAAAAGTAATTCATCCATAAAAAAAGTATCTATCAAAAGTTTCACAGTACAGGAAATAGCAGCATGAATTATATGAGATTGATTTCATAAAAAATTGTATAAATCTTCTCCAGTGTTCAATCCATTAGGAATTTTAGTATCAAGTTGTAAAATGTACTGGCTCTCTAGTTGTGGCAGCTTTTTCACTCTGTTGCCCCCTCTTATCGATTTTGGGACTGTGTCAATTACAAAATAACTTAGATCTTTATAGTTATTCTGATGAACTAATTTAAAATGATGCGCCACCGGATAACTAGGGTCTGAGTTGACGATAGCAAGTAGGTGCTGTAAAATGCGATTAAAAACCTGGAGCTTAGTGCTACCTATGTACTTTAACTGACACATGCATTCTAGGACATAGACAGCATGATCTGTCTTGCAGTTAAAAAGTCCTTTGATACTGCACAGGGTAGAAGAGAAGGCATCAAGGAATTCTAGTTTATTAATACCGAATTTACACGCCCTACAGGAACTACACTTGTAGAATCCTGTTCTATTAGACAACCAATTACCTGTGTCTGGTACTACAGGACTAGTTTTTACTAGGGCATACCTCATAGAGTTAGCCCTTCTAAATGTTTTGGCTGGTTGAGCGTCTAGTTCAGGGGCAAGTGTTATGTCACACTTCAAAATTGGCCAATGTTTATTGATGATTTTTCTGACCTGTTTTTCATGACAACTAAAAGTAGTTATCAGTCTGACCACTGACTTTTCAGTTCTAGAATCCCTTGATTCACTAGATGTTATACACCTTTCTTCATTGATCATTGTCACTTCACTTGATTTATTATGCACTTTAGATAACGCCATCTGTAGATCACCCTTTTTATAACCTGGTGCTAAAAATCTCTGTAGAGTTAAACAATTTCCCTTGGTTAGGTAACTGAGAAAATACGCCCAAATATTGATCTTGGACACAATGCTCAATTAACCCTTTCCATGCGGCCGCGATTCCCCTGGTGTGCTGTAAACAGCACGAACAGGGGCGGGCCGTGACGAACCCCAGCCGTCATCAGCACACGAGCACCGTAGTGCATGACGGCTGGGGTTCGTCATCAGCATGGAAGGGGTTAAGCAAAAGTATAAACTTAAACAACATTGTGTGTAAAGTATAAAAATATTTTATTAAAACAGTTCTTAAGACAATTTAAAAAACATATACAAATAGCATAAAAATCTCTGTACAGAATCATTCAAACAGTCAGTTAAGTCATTATCATTGATGCAAATCCTTTTTATCCTTAAGAAATCCACATAGGGGATGCTCTTAACCAGGTGTCTGGGATGGGTACTACTGCCATGCAGTGTTGAATTCCCGGCATTAGCCTTCCTATGCAGTTTAGTGGGAACAACGTTATCACTAACATATATCTCCACATCCAAGAATTCAACTTTTTCTCTACTAATGGTAGCGGTTAATTCCAAATTCAGGTTGTTTATATATATATAGTTGCAAACTCTTGCAAAACTGAGAAGAGTTTCGAGCAATATATATATATATATATATATATATATATATATATATATATATATATATATATATATATATATATATCCTTACTCCGCCACCTTCCAAAATCTTCGATAGACGAATGCAGACCCAAGGATTAGTGCAATATTTTCTTTATTGAAGAACGCCCTGCACTTCCGCCATTATGCGTTTCAGCCATTCTGAGGCCTTGATCACATGACACGCTATGGGAGAGCTCTCACCAATTTAAAGTGCTAGCGCAAATCACTTGACAGGGTTTCTAGGTAACCTGGAAAAGATACTAGTACATTCATAGTCTGTCTTCTCATTCTCCATTTATGATAATTCATTATATGATTGTAATAATTTGACAATAGTGTCCTATGCACCTCCAAATAATTTAAACACCATAATCATGTTAATACATAAATAATTAGTGTTAAAAAGTGTTGAAATATTGGACCGGCAGATTAAGTCATTAAAATCAATATAGTGATACAAATGCATCATTAGCTCATTTCAAATCAACAGGTTAGAATCTAAAAAACAGTTCTATACATAAATAAGCATATCATATATAAATACATGTATAATTACTTAAAACGCATAGTCTCACCAATCAAAATTCTAGATTAGGGACATTGAGCTTTGACCCCTAAATGCCTTGGTCCATCAATAACACATTATCATTGGGCACTTTCATGCAATTGTATTGTAATAATTCCTTTGAAAAACAGCCTTTCATCTTGATGTTGGGTGATTATATTTATTTTTATTTTTATTTTTGATGTCCTGCCCGAGTGGGCCATGATTACCCCAATCAACCCCTGTAAAGTGCTAATGCCTTTAGTGCAAATAATATTACCATGCCAAATCACAGCTGTGATTTAGTCAGTGCAAGTGTGCAATAATCAAAAAGTAATTCATCCATAAAAAAAGTATCTATCAAAAGTTTCACAGTACAGGAAATAGCAGCATGAATTATATGAGATTGATTTCATAAAAAATTGTATAAATCTTCTCCAGTGTTCAATCCATTAGGAATTTTAGTATCAAGTTGTAAAATGTACTGGCTCTCTAGTTGTGGCAGCTTTTTCACTCTGTTGCCCCCTCTTATCGATTTTGGGACTGTGTCAATTACAAAATAACTTAGATCTTTATAGTTATTCTGATGAACTAATTTAAAATGATGCGCCACCGGATAACTAGGGTCTGAGTTGACGATAGCAAGTAGGTGCTGTAAAATGCGATTAAAAACCTGGAGCTTAGTGCTACCTATGTACTTTAACTGACACATGCATTCTAGGACATAGACAGCATGATCTGTCTTGCAGTTAAAAAGTCCTTTGATACTGCACAGGGTAGAAGAGAAGGCATCAAGGAATTCTAGTTTATTAATACCGAATTTACACGCCCTACAGGAACTACACTTTTAGAATCCTGTTCTATTAGACAACCAATTACCTGTGTCTGGTACTACAGGACTAGTTTTTACTAGGGCATACCTCATAGAGTTAGCCCTTCTAAATGTTTTGGCTGGTTGAGCGTCTAGTTCAGGGGCAAGTGTTATGTCACACTTCAAAATTGGCCAATGTTTATTGATGATTTTTCTGACCTGTTTTTCATGACAACTAAAAGTAGTTATCAGTCTGACCACTGACTTTTCAGTTCTAGAATCCCTTGATTCACTAGATGTTATACACCTTTCTTCATTGATCATTGTCACTTCACTTGATTTATTATGCACTTTAGATAACGCCATCTGTAGATCACCCTTTTTATAACCTGGTGCTAAAAATCTCTGTAGAGTTAAACAATTTCCCTTGGTTAGGTAACTGAGAAAATACGCCCAAATATTGATCTTGGACACAATGCTCAATTAACCCTTTCCATGCGGCCGCGATTCCCCTGGTGTGCTGTAAACAGCACGAACAGGGGCGGGCCGTGACGAACCCCAGCCGTCATCAGCACACGAGCACCGTAGTGCATGACGGCTGGGGTTCGTCATCAGCATGGAAGGGGTTAAGCAAAAGTATAAACTTAAACAACATTGTGTGTAAAGTATAAAAATATTTTATTAAAACAGTTCTTAAGACAATTTAAAAAACATATACAAATAGCATAAAAATCTCTGTACAGAATCATTCAAACAGTCAGTTAAGTCATTATCATTGATGCAAATCCTTTTTATCCTTAAGAAATCCACATAGGGGATGCTCTTAACCAGGTGTCTGGGATGGGTACTACTGCCATGCAGTGTTGAATTCCCGGCATTAGCCTTCCTATGCAGTTTAGTGGGAACAACGTTATCACTAACATATATCTCCACATCCAAGAATTCAACTTTTTCTCTACTAATGGTAGCGGTTAATTCCAAATTCAGGTTGTTTATATATATATAGTTGCAAACTCTTGCAAAACTGAGAAGAGTTTCGAGCAATATATATATATATATATATATATATATATATATATATATATATATATATATATATATATATATATATATATATATATATATATATATATATATATATATCCTTACTCCGCCACCTTCCAAAATCTTCGATAGACGAATGCAGACCCAAGGATTAGTGCAATATTTTCTTTATTGAAGAACGCCCTGCACTTCCGCCATTATGCGTTTCAGCCATTCTGAGGCCTTGATCACATGACACGCTATGGGAGAGCTCTCACCAATTTAAAGTGCTAGCGCAAATCACTTGACAGGGTTTCTAGGTAACCTGGAAAAGATACTAGTACATTCATAGTCTGTCTTCTCATTCTCCATTTATGATAATTCATTATATGATTGTAATAATTTGACAATAGTGTCCTATGCACCTCCAAATAATTTAAACACCATAATCATGTTAATACATAAATAATTAGTGTTAAAAAGTGTTGAAATATTGGACCGGCAGATTAAGTCATTAAAATCAATATAGTGATACAAATGCATCATTAGCTCATTTCAAATCAACAGGTTAGAATCTAAAAAACAGTTCTATACATAAATAAGCATATCATATATAAATACATGTATAATTACTTAAAACGCATAGTCTCACCAATCAAAATTCTAGATTAGGGACATTGAGCTTTGACCCCTAAATGCCTTGGTCCATCAATAACACATTATCATTGGGCACTTTCATGCAATTGTATTGTAATAATTCCTTTGAAAAACAGCCTTTCATCTTGATGTTGGGTGATTATATTTATTTTTATTTTTATTTTTGATGTCCTGCCCGAGTGGGCCATGATTACCCCAATCAACCCCTGTAAAGTGCTAATGCCTTTAGTGCAAATAATATTACCATGCCAAATCACAGCTGTGATTTAGTCAGTGCAAGTGTGCAATAATCAAAAAGTTACGTAAAAGCTAAAATGAATGTCATCAGCAGCGATAAATCAGTTACTATACAAAACGAGTATTAAAGAGACAGATGCGATTCAAGAACAGTTATAAACAGGTGTGAAAGTCCTCACTAGAGTTAAGACCTGATGGTGCTTTGCTGTCTAACTCTAGTATGTATCTCGTCTCCAAACTCTTGAGTAGTGCCTCCCAGATCCCTCCCCTTCCAAGAGGAAGGACTGAATCCACAACATAATATTTTAGATCCTCCAATTTCCTGCTGTGGAATTCATTAAAATGTTGTGCAACCGAGTAAGTTATATCATTGTTCGTGATGGCCCTTATGCGCTGGAGTATTTGTATGTGGACCTGTAACTTGGTACTACCCACATATTGCAGGCCACACAAACACTCCAGCACATATACCGCAAATTCTGTTATGCAGTTGAGAACTTTAGTAATTGGCACAGGTTTGGATTTGAAGGGCGTTGCATACAAAAATGTTACTTCCATATTTACAAGCCCTACATGAGGTACATTTGTAGAACCCCTTCCTAACACTTAGCCAGGTTTTGCCAGTTGTCACCTCAGGACTGCTGCTCACTAATGAATTACTCATTGAAGGAGCTCTCCTGAAAGTGATGTTAGGGGACTTAGTCAGTTGGCCTCCAGTAATCGAATCATTTTGTAAGAGGGCCCAGTTTCCGTTAATTATATTTCGTAGGGAGCTATGTTGCTGGCTGTAGGTTAAGATCAAACGTGTTGGTTGTTCTGGTTTATTGTCATTAGGTACCACAGACGCCCTCAGGTTTTTATTGGCCAAAGCACTACTTCTATCCATTTTATTTGCTTTTTTGATGGCACTGTTAAGCACTTCCTCTGAGTACCCTCTTTCTCTGAACTAACCCTGCTTTCATTTTGGGCCTTATAACATTCAGGGTCCGTGCTGCAAATCGTAGTATCTGCAGCAATTCCCCGTAGGGAATGCTGTGGATAAGATGGTTAGGATGAAGACTCGAGGCGTGCAACATCGGATTGCCTGCTGTGGATTTCCTATGCATTTTCATTTCTAGTTTATTGTTCTCAATATAAACTTCTACATCCAGAAACATTATAGATTTCGTACTCATTTGAGCCCTGAACTCCAAGTTCAAATTGTTAACATTGATCTGTTTGATGAAGTTCCGAGCACTTTCATCATTTCCTTTCCAAATTACAAACAGATCATCAATAAATCTGTATCAACATATAACTTGCTTAAAAAGTTTCACCATGCGTTGCCATGAGGACCCGCTCCTCCCAAAACCCCATAGGCAAACAAGCATAGCTCGGGGAAAAGCAACCGCCAATGGCAACTCCTCTTACTTGATGAAACACTTGATGTTGAAATAGAAAATAATTGTTTTCAAGACACAATGTAATCATTGTGTTCAACATACTATTGTCCATGTATAAGTGCATTGGTTTGGTACTCAAATAATGCTCAACAGCTTTAACCCCATCTTGGTGATGTATGCTGGTATATGTTCAAGTTCAAGTTCAGGCATTTGTATAGCGCACTACTCACCCAGAGGGTCTCAAGGAGCTTGAGGGAGGGGGGTGCATTACTTATCGAATAGCCAGGTTTTCAGTTGCTTCCTGAAGGAGAGGTGGTTCAGTGTAAGTCAGAGGTGAGTGGGGAGAGAGTTCCAGGTTTTGGCCGCTAAGTAGGAGAAGGATCTTCCTCCCATGGTGGATCTGTGGATGCGCGGAATTGCGACGAGGGCTTGAGTGGATGATCGTAGTTGGCGGGTAGGTGTGTAGAAGGACAATCGTGTGTTGAGGCATTCGGGTCCTAGGTTGTAGAGGGCCTTGTGTGCGTGGGAAAGGAGACGGAACGTTATTCTCTTGTTGACGGGGAGCCAGTGGAGTTCCTTCAGGTGACCGGAAATGTGAGCTTGACGGGGAATGTCCAGTATGAGTCTGGCTGAGGCGTTTTGGATTTGTTGGAGTTTTTTCTGTAGTTTGGCTGTGGTCCCGGCATAAAGGGTGTTTCCATAATCCAGACGGTTAGTGACCAGTGCGTGGGTGACTGTCTTTCTTGTTTCGGTGGGGATCCAGCGGAATATTTTTTTGAGGATGCGTAGGATGTTGAAGCAAGAAGATGAGACGGCGTTGGCTTGTTTGGACATCGAGAGGGAGGAGTCTAGGATGAATCCCAGGTTACGTGCGTGATCTGTCGGTATGGGTGCTGTACCCAGGGCCGGTGGCCACCATGAGTTGTCCCAGGATGAGGGGGATGATCCTAAGATGAGGACTTCCGTTTTGTCTGAGTTTAGTTTTAAACGGCTGTTTTTCATCCATTCGGCTACTTCTTTCATTCCCTCGTGTAGATTGGTTTTGGAGGTGTTTGGGTCTTTGGTAAGGGAGAGGATCAGCTGGGTGTCGTCTGCGTAGGAGATGATGTTGAGGTTGTGTTGTCGTGCGATGGAAGCGAGGGGACTCATGTAAACGTTGAAGAGGGTGGGACTGAGTGATGATCCTTGTGGTACGCCGCAGATGAGTTCAGTGGCCTTTGATTTGAATGGGGGGAGGCGGACTTTCTGGGTTCTCCCGGCGAGGAACGAGATGATCTAGTCCAAAGCTTTTCCTTGTATTCCGACGTTGTTGAGGCGTTGTATGAGGGTGCTATGACAGACTGTGTCGAAGGCGGCGGAAAGGTCGAGTAGGATGAGGGCGACTGTTTCTCCGTTGTCCAGTAGCGTTCGGATATCGTCTGTAGCTGCAATGAGGGCGGTTTCGGTGCTGTGTTTGGCTCGGAAGCCGGACTGTGAGAGGTTGAGGGAATTGTTGGATTCAAGGAAGGCAGTGAGCTGACTATTGACGGCTTTCTCAATGACTTTGGCAGGGAATGGGAAGAGTGAGATGGGCCGCTAGTTCTTAAGTTTGGAGGGGTCTGCTGTGGGTTTCTTCAGAAGTGCGCTGAGTTCGGCATGTTTCCAGCTTTCCGGGAAGGTAGCGGAGTTGAAGGAACAGTTGATGACATCGCGGAGATGGGGTGCGATGATGGAGTCTGCTTTGTTGAAAATGTGGTGGGGACATGGGTCGGTTGGTGATCCTGAGTGGATGGAGTTCATCAGGCGGATGGTGTCTTCAGTAGTGATTGGGTTCCAGGCGCAAAGGTCGTGAGAGTGCTGTTTTAGTTCAGAGGTGGGTGGGGTGGACTGTTCTTCGGATTGATTTTGAAAGCTGTTATGTATGTCGACGATTTTGTTGTGGAAGAAAGAGGATAAAGAGTTGCAGAGGTCTTGAGAGGGAGTTATGCCGTTGGTGCCGGCGGTGGGGTTGGTAAATTCTTTGACGATGTTGAATAGTTTCTTGCTGTTGTGGGCGTTATTGTCGAGTCGATCCTTGAATGCTGATTTCTTGGTGGATTGGATCAATTGGTGGTGTTTGCGGGTGGCATCCTTGAAGGTAGTCAGGTTGTCAGTGGTTGGGTTTTTTCTCCATGTTTTCTCGAAAGTGCGACATAACTTCTTGCATTTCTTAAGGGTATCGTTGAACCAGGGGGCCTTTTTGTTACCTTGTTTGGTATGGTTGTTTTTCAAGGGTGCTAATCCGTCAGCGCTGTGGGTGATCCATTGTGTGAGTTTGGTGGCAGGCTGGTTTGGATCCGATGATATGGCAGGAGGGTTTTGGTTAAGCGATGTGAAGAGTTGGTCGGTGGTGATTTTGTTCCAGTTTCTTCGAGGAATAGGTTGTGGGGGGTTGTGGGTCGTGGTCTTTTTGTAGCTGAAGTGAACGCAGCTATGGTCCGTCCAATGGAGAGCTGTGGTGTGATCGAAGGAGATGTGTTTGCTGGAGGTGAAGATAGGGTTGAGCGTGTGTCCGGCAAGGTGGGTGGGGGTGTCAACAAGTTGTTTGAGTCCAAGATTGGCCAGGTTGTCCAGAAGGGTGGAGGTGTTGCTGTCGTTTTTATTTTCCAGGTGGAAGTTGAGGTCTCCCAGTAGAATGTAGTTCTCGGAGGTGAGGGCATGTGGGCTGATGAAGTCAGTGATGTCTTCGTTGAATTGTGTACGGGTTCCTGGTGGTCTGTAGATGAGGGTGCCTCTAAGTGTGGTCCTGGGGTCGGTGTGGATCTGGAAGTGAAGGTGTTCGGCGGTCGCGAGGTTATGGTCGGAGCTGGTCGTGATTCGGATGGTGTTCTTATGGACTATGGCGATGCCTCCTCCTGTTTGGTTGGTGCGGTCTTTTCGAATGATCTTGTAAGCGTCCGGGATGGCTATGGCGATGTTGGGGGCAGATGATGGGTTCATCCAGGTTTCTGTAAGGAAGGCGACGTCCGGCGATGCAGTGTCGAGTAGGTCCCAGAGTTCAGTGGCGTGTCTGTGGACCAAGCGGGTGTTCAGCAGGATGCATTTTAGGTGGTTAGTGTGGGAGCTTTGTTTGGAGTTCGCGGATTTGGTGTGGGTCCTGGCGCAGGCGAATTTGCAGGAGTGGCAGGCGAAGGGTCCATGGGTGTGTCCTGGGGCAGCTTCGCAGCATTGTGGTTTGCGGCCGGGGTTAAGGGCAAAGAGGGTAGTGGCGTCATACATTATGCGGGAGGAGTGGGTTTTGCGAGGACCAGGGGGTCTGGCGCTGGGCGCGGTCCAGGCGCGGACGGGCGTAGACGGGCTTACTTTTGGCGCACCTTCGGCGCGCATGGGGCGCGACCGCTGCGCGCGAAGGCCTCAGTCATATGTGGATAGTGGAGGGGGAGGGGCGAGGGAGGAGCAACTGGGAAACGGGATCGTGGTGGAGGGGACGGGCTCCGATGCACAACAACAACAAAATGGCTGGCAAAACGAAACCGGAACGGCCGGGGCACAGACAGGGTTACTCTGTCGGCAGGGGCACTGGCACAATCAGGCTACACACTTCTGCAGGCAAAGCGGGCAATCACTACAACCATAGGAAATAATTACAGAGGCAATGCGAATTAAATAAGGCCAAGCAAAGCGAGCAGCACACGTTTTCAATCAGCTGAATATAGCGAGCACTACAATGGCAGATGCAGCTTGGGAGGCAATGGGAGCAGCGCAGGCACCAGAACGCAGCACAATGCAGCAGTATAACGATACCCAGGTGGGACCAGGGGTCGTGGGGAGCGTCTGCTTCCGAAGGAATCAGGGCGGACACAGCGCAACACGGGACGGAGCGAGGCTAGGTACTCAGTGGGAGGGAGGAGCAGCTGGGAGGCGGGATCGTGGTGGAGGGGACGGGCTCCGATGCACAACAACAACAAAATGGCTGGCAAAACAAAACTGGAACGGCCGGGGCACAGACAGGGTTACGCTGTCGGCAGGGGCACTGGCACAATCAGGCTACACACTTCTGCAGGCAAAGCGGGCAATCACTACAACCATAGGAAATAATTACAGAGGCAATGCGAATTAAATAAGGCCAAACAAAGCGAGCAGCACACGATTTCAATCAGCTGAATATAGCGAGCACTACAATAGCAGATGCAACTGAAGGACTGGGTTTTTCTAAGACCCAGCGGTGCCAGGGATAACACCTAAAACCTTTGTGGGTAACCTGTTCCGGCGTACAAATGACAGAGACACGGGACACTTCCATCGGCGTCAAAGATTCGAGGTTTATTACTGCAGGGAACACAGAAGTCACAGGAAGTACAACACGTGTAGGTTCGAGGAGTCTGCTTCAACTTGTATCTGTGGATCGCTCCTTTTATACAGTTTTCGTGCATAGGATAACATGGTACACAAAGGTTTACAACTTGGTTCCCATCGTAAAGACCATAAGGGGTCGCTTTCATGTATTCAGGGCCCGGAACATAAGTACAGTAACGTTTGGTAGTTCCCAACTGTAAAAGCACATCTTCCCACCATCAGTACATTCCAATCAGCAGTAAACGAATCAAGGAAGAGGCAGAAAACAGGTGCAGAGGAAGACAGGAACAGTGAGCAGATCGAAAAGGGTGTAAAAGGGGTGGTATCGGGAAACACGAGCTGCAGGCATCAAAGGGAACGTGCCTAATGAATACACAACTAACACAATAGACCGGCACGGCAAGATGAGCCTCGAGCGAGGCCATCTGCCCTACAGTGCCATCCCCCTCATCATAAAGACACCTTCAAAGGAAACGTGTCTTCCGCAAGAGTTTGGGAATCCCAGGGTCGCGAAGCGGACAGCGTCCGTTCGCTGGCTACTTGAGGGCAAGAAACAAAATGGATGCCATATCTAAGATGGAACCCGTGGGTTCAGATGAAGAAACCCACGAAACAAACAAACGGTTTAGGTTAGCACAGCGAAAACGCGTACACCCACTAAACTCGTCATTTGCGGTTCATAGATACCAGACTCGACCATATTCGTGCGAGTCGAAAACACCACTTCCAATCGTCATGGAACCTCACAGCTTGGGAGGCAATGCGAGCAGCGCAGGCACCAGAACGCAGCACAATGCAGCAGTATGCAGGTGGGACATGGGTTCGTGGGGAGCGTCCGCTTCCGAAGGGCTGTAACGTCCAAGGAAATGAGTATAAAATCTTCTTCACACTCAATTTCATTTATTTTTCTTAGGAAGTCTCCTGTATCCTGTATGTATGATGGTAATTGTCTTGGAGAAACGAATCCACATACCAGGAAGCATTCTCCATGAGGCACCCTTGGGCTGAAATGATTGGCCTTTCTGCTGGTTTTGATAGTCTTTTGTGTATTTTAGGTATGAAGTATACCACAGGGATCACCGGGTGGTCTGTCTATAGAAATTTAAATTCATCAGAATCAGTAACCCCGCTGTTTTCCATGCCAGCAACTTAGTGTGAAATTCCTGCCATGTATTTTTGACAATTTGTATAGTGCTCCTTTTATAACAATCCCTGTTGGTAAGATGAGTGAGGACTTCCTCCATGTAGAGGTCCCGAGGCCAGAGCACCACATTGCCCCCCTAGTCAGATTGAAGAATTACAATGTTATCGTCTAATTGTAATTTCTTTATAAATTGATAATAAAGATTGTCTTGTTTGCTATACTTTTTCGGAGCACGAATAGTTGATAGATGCATTTTTTCAACTCACTTGCCACTTTGTCATTGAATACATCAAAGTTGTCTTTCATCATGATCGGACAAAAGGTTGCTTTAGCTCTAAATGAGGTTTTTATAGTGCCTCCCAGTAGTGGATTATCTTGACTGGCAACCACTTCGCTTTCAGTTTCATCGTGAAGTTTCTCTAGATCTCTCAAAAGCCCTACGTCGCCTGCTGTCAAGACCATGGGGCTGCCGATTACTGTCAGTGGCGCTTCATTAACTTTGCGTTTTTGTTCACCTTGCATCAGATGGAATTTCCGCAATTTCAATTTTCGCACAAACTTCAATCAATCATAGGCATTTATAGAGCGCTCTACTTACCCGGAGGGTCTCAAGGCGCTAACTTAAATAGATCCACACGTGTATCAGCATAATCAAAGTTGGATTTGGGGCTGAATGATAAGGCCAGTGCCAAGATTTTTCTCTCATCCTCCCTCACTGCTGTTTTTGTTAAGTTAATAACAGCTCGCGAGTCCATGTTTGATGTTGTTGGCATTACTTGCCCGTTGCGGCTCCATCCCCTGTTGGCTGGCTTTCTGTTTCATTTGCTGCTGTTGGGAATGCTGGCGTCTTGCCCGTCGTTTTTGTTTGGTTCCTCCGCTGTTTATTTTTGCATTTTGCACACATGGATGGACGTAGCGTTTGCCTCGTGTCTTGGCGGAGGCAATCTACAACCTGCGCAAGTGATGGTTTTTGAAACCCCAACCTGCTACTTGATCCCGGTGGTCTGTATCTGACTCGCTCTCCACTGCCGAGCTGAGATCAGGGGCCTTATTTATGAAGGCCTTGCGCCACCGGTGCGTCACTTTTTCCCATGTTAAAAGTGACGCACTGGCGGCGCAAGGCCTTCATAAATAAGGCCCCAGGTTCTGAAGTCTCCACCTGCGCCTGGCTTGAGTTTTTAAAGGGACACCGTCCCTGTTAGCTGCTTTAACAGAGTAATATTTATTAGCAAAAGTGAACACGCGGCCCTGTTCATAATCAAGTTTATCGATCTGAAACTTGAAAGCCTTGAGCTTCTTAATAATGTCCCCCTCCTTTTGTAAGCGCGCCATCATATCACCTCGCATTTTCTGCAAATTTGGTGCCATTTTACGTAACTTTCGAATTGTGTGTGTGTATATATATATATATATATATATATATATATATATATATATATATATATATATATATATATATATATATTCCAACTTTCTCACCTTGAACAACGTCCCTTGTCTTGGAAAACAGACGATGCGGACCCAATTTGCTGGTGCTATTTATTATTCGATAAAGTGCCCTGCACCAACCGCTATTACGCATTTCGGTCTTCCAGAGACCTTGATCACATGACGCGCTTCAACTTACTTCCATTACATTTAAAGTAACAGTGCATGAACCTCGTGACGACTACTAATAGACATACAAAAGTCAGCAAAAACATCAGCACAGATGGACTACAAATAACGGTAATTTCATGACTGTAAAATACATATGAAAACAGCTTGATACATTTCAATAAATATGCATCAAATACAAAAAATATATTTTATATAGGTGCATATGCTGTTAAAAAAATGTAACATTCAAAATTACTACTGTAATAGTAAACGGCATGGTCAAACAGCCCACATGGTAAAGTGTAAACTAAAAAAGTTCTTTAAATAAAAACCCTCTTAAAAGCAGACATTTTCCTCTATCCAATGCCTGCCCTAATTATTGATTGTGCTATGATGTTGAATTAATAATGCCCAAGTGGGCCCTGTATGACCTTCAATATCTAATCTTTAAGAAAAGTGCATGTGCCCAATAATATAAAGTGCCACCTAAAATTACAAATGTGCAAACAATGCAAATAATATATAGTTAATGTTAAAAACAAATGAGGAGGCAGCGAAAACATCATTATATACAAATGTTCGATCACAACTTGGGAATTAAAGACAAGTATAAAAATCCTCACTAGAGCTAAGAACATGAGGTGTTTTACAATCTAACTCTAGTATATATCTTGTTTCCAGGTGTCTAAGGAGAGCTTCACGGTCACCCCTTCGTCTCAGAAGGGGGATTGTGTCCACCACAAAATACCTGAGGACAGCAACATCTTTTTATGAAGCTCTTCAAAGTGCCTGGCAACGGGGTAAGTTTGATTACCATTTTTGATTGCCCTTATGTGCTGAAGTATCCTCTTGTGGACTTGCAACTTCGTACTTCTCATGTAACGCAGGCCACAAGGACACTCCAGCACATAAACTGCAAACTCTGTTTTACATGTTAGTTTTTTCTTAATGCAAATGGGCTCATTTTTAAACAGTATTTCATACTCTGTCTTGTTGATCCCGTATTTACAGGCCTTGCAAGTTGCGCATCTGCGGAAACCCTCACTAGTATCTGTGAGAAGCTGGCCTGATATAAAATGTTCACTATTCTAGTGAGCACTTTGTATCAGTCCAAACAACCCTTAAGGTGATTGGTTGTAAGTCAACCTTATAGACCAGCTATCCTGGTAGCGTGGATACGAGCAGTCTTCGGGCTAAACTCTAGAGGGTGTGTTAAGCCAGCTGTTATACCATCACATATACCCCTTGAACACCAAGTGAAAGGACACCACGCAAGTGTTATGAAAATAAACAGTGTATTTATTTAGATCACAACAGCCCTGTACTCTTTATGAGGACAGGGTACTAAGCACACAACAAAACTCTTATAAAAATACTTCAAGTTGCACAATTTACACAAATGCCCGAGGGGCACGAAAAACCATATACTATGGAAGTGGAATGCGAAATTACTAGCAGGTAAGTACTGGACTAATAGGCTTTGGAATCGCTAGGACTACGTTACTGAACCTTCAGATTACTAGTAGGAGGCCTAGGGGACTCGGGTGCAGAGTGTGCACTCTCACGCGGGATGCGGGACAAAGTCTATGGGAGCTAGTAAAGACAAAGTTAGTGTTCTCGGGCGAACCCGATAAGGTAGATCGAAAACGACAGTGGATCCTGACCCTTGGATAGTGAGGCTATGCTGGGGCACCGAAATGCCGAAGTTACCTAGCCCAGGGGCTGCAGCTGCATATGTCTCAAAAGACGTGGGGAATCCTCGTAGACGAACCAGGAGCCTGAAGAAAGAAGTTTCTGGCAGGCGACCAGTGAAGATAGTTCGAGAGATCCAAGCCTGGATCGAAGATGGATGCCACCTGAAAGCAGAGGGGACCAAGTTCATGACTACTAGCCAGTAGTCAGGTGGCACCAGGAGGGCACCGGATGGTAGTCACCTCGACTAGGTGAGTGGGCGACACTGTGCTCTGCAGATCTCACGGACCAGGAGGCGTTGTCGGCGACCAGGATGGAGGTGCGAGCTGTCCCACGATGGGTGATGCTGTCGACGTCGCTGGACCCAGGGTTGGGGCAACAAGTCTTGGCAAATTCAAGCCCACGCGGTGGACTCAAAATGGCGTCTGGAGTGGACCAGGAGGGTCCGGGGTGCTCCTCTTTTGGAAGGGAGCAAGGGCCAGTCTGGAGCAACCAGACCAGCAGCAGTGATGTCGTCGGGCGTCGTTCAGAAGGCCACAAGCCAGCGGGCTAGTAGCCAAACAACGCGGTGAGCAGCAAAAAGCAGAAGGGCCCCACGCAGATCGTGGAGATGCTGGGAGGCTGGACTTCGGTGCTGGAGCTGCTCAGGGTCGGGGCTTCTCGGACCCCAAAGCACTCACCTGAGGATCCCTCGGCGGTCGTGCTGGATAGAAGTCGTGCAGTTCTGATGACGGCCGGTCCCTCGAGGTCTCGTCGCACCTACGGTTCTCAGCTCAGCTGTAGAGGTAGGTAGAGGTCAGAGGTGCCAGGGAAGCCGGGTCTCGTTGTGCTGGTCGGTCGGATTCCTGAGGAAGGACGTGCAGCAAACCGCAGAGTTCTTAGATGGTGCCTGCGGATGCAGGGTGACTACTCCTTAGTCACAATGGGGAAATCTTGAGAAGAAGTCTTGAGTTCCTTTCGTAGAAAGTAGTTTCATTATTCAAAGATGATCTAATTTGGAAGGGTCCCCGCTCCAGCCTTTATCCTAAAGAAAGGGGTGGGTACGCGACTAGGTCCTGCCCTAGGGGTGGGACCAGGAAGGGGGGTGGTTACACCCCTCTCCCATGCCGGACTTTCCCCAGGCCAGGGGCTGGTGTGCCCCTGGAACTGGTTCTAGCCGGCAGATGCGTAGTGAGCACCGGGGTGCCACTCTGCAGTCACCTTCCTGTAAAGCCCTGCCTACCCAGGATACACAAAACCCTGTCTGGGATGGTGCTAGCACCGCCCCTGACAGGAAACCCTTTGTCCAAGCTCTCCTCGCTGGAAGGACTCCCAGCAGCAGGAGGTCAGACTCGTGTCTGTGGTGGCAGCATCCATTTTGTGGAGCTGAGGCTTCAGTTAAGTTTAACCGGGGTTCACAGTTACATACATGTCGTGTCCCTCTAGAAGGGTGGAATGCTAACCCCGTCGCCAGAATTGGCGAGGGGTTAATATTCCAATTCGTATGACACCTTACTTGACATGTTTTGATAAAGCAATACCAGAGATAGCATTTAACCGCGAGGATTATAATGCACTTCAGAGTATATGGTATGCGTTATCATGGAACAGCTATTAGGACTTGGTTCCGCAAGCTACAAACGGGCTCAGCTCATGCCAGAGCACCATTTCACACGATCCCAAGCACTCTGCTTTCAGGATTGTCAAGGCCTGCCATAGGAGTGACTGATAGGAATCTGTGTGTCCATTTTTAGGGTTAGATATAGGTATACTATGTCTAAAGCAAAGGGTGAGTACACCACCTTGCCCCAGCTGTCGTGCAGCCAGTTGTGTCAGATTTAGATGGCCATCCAGGGGTGGCACAATACATGCTTCAGCCCCTGGTAGGCCCTGGGTACACCTATGCCCTGAGTTACAGGGTCTGATAAGGTGGCCCAGCACCAATTGGAAATGTACCTAAGGTACATGGAATCCTGTTTAGAGAGAGAGCAGTAGGCCTGGGGTCCTGATTGGCAGGGCCCCAGGTCAACTAAGTCGTAAAACCAGCAAAACACCAGGCAAAAAAGTTGGGGGTAACCATAGTCAGGTATCCACCTTCCTACACAACCCCCCCCGAACGAAAGTAGATTAGGCTATCCTTGTTCAGGTAAGCCTATATTGCCTGAGTGGCCATATGAGGTGGTACATGCACTGGCATGGTTACCCCCTGTATCATGGTCCACTAAGCAACCCCTCACCCTAAGGGTATCTGAGGGTCTCCACCATAGGGAATCACTACCGGTGGTGTGCTTTGGCAAAGTAAAAGGCTGGTGTGGGAATGGAGTACTGAAGTGAGACTCCACTACTGTTGGGCTCAACTTCCTCCAATCACTATCCACCATGTGTGCCTTTCTTTCCAGTACTGAGTTGCTATGAGCTCTCAGGGTCAACCTCTGGCTACCTAAAGCTGGAGGCTGAGTCCCTCTGTTTGGCTTACTGGAGGGACAGGTCAGGTTTGGGGTTTTTAGGCCCCAGGTTTGGCTGTGCCCAACAGTGTCCAGCTGTGGGAGTTCCCTAACTAAGTTTAAGGGGGATCCCTCAGGAGTGTGTTTTATTTTCACTTGGCTAGGACTACTAGCTTCAGTGATCCTAATCTGCTGATTGGGAAATTCTTTTGGACAGGGGGCCCTTTGGGGTCCACCACTGGCCTCCGTGACCTCTACAGCCCTGGGCTGATGGAGGCAGGGTTGAGAGGGGCAGGTTACCTGCTCCAGACTGGGTCCCACCTGGGAAGGGTCCACTGTCATCAGGGGCTCTGCCAGGCTAGGCCTGACTACCTCTGGGGCAGTTCCTTCACCCGTGGTAGAGTCAGTTCCCTGAGGAGGCTGGCTCTCACCTAGTGTCTGGGAGGGGGAAGACTTTTCCTCCTCCTCAATGCTCTCAGTTTGAGTGGAGTGATCCATTGTTTCAGGCTTCACAACACTATTATCTGTCTGAGTTTGAGCTGTGGCCATCTCAACTCCACCAACCTTTGTAGGAAGGGACTCAGTTTGGGTTTGGGCTGCGACCATCACAGCCTTGCCAACCTGTTCAGGAAAGGCATCTTTCTGGGATAGGGCTGTGACTGGCACAGCCCTCCTGACCTGTTCAGGGAGGACATCTTGGACTGGGGCTGTGGCTATCACTGCCCCACTAACCTTACCATGGAGGTTTACCATTTTAAAATGGGTTTCTTGCTCTACCTCAGCCCAGGCTGAGGTCTCTAAATCATTCCCCAGTAGGCAATCTACAGGCAAGTTTGGTGACACTGCCACTCTCTTGTGACCAGTGACACCTCCCCAGCTGAGATTTACCACTGCTATGGGATGATCTCTCTGCACTCCATCAATGTTCACTACCTGGTATGTGGCACCAGGCATAAGTTGCCTTGAGGGGACTAGGCTCTCAGCCACCATGGTGATGCTAGCCCCTGTGTCTCTGTAGGCCTCAACTTTTGCTGATTTCTTGGTGGATTGGATCAATTGGTGGTGTTTGCGGGTGGCGTCCTTGAAGGTAGTCAGGTTGTCAGTGGTTGGGTTTTTTCTCCATGTTTTCTCGAAAGTGCGACATAACTTCTTGCATTTCTTAAGGGTATTGTTGAACCAGGGGGCCTTTTTGTTACCTTGTTTGGTATGGTTGTTTTTCAAGGATGCTAATCCGTCAGCGCTGTGGGTGATCCATTGTGTGAGTTTGGTGGCAGCCTGGTTTGGATCCGATGGTGATGGTACTGGGTAAACAGTTAGATCTGTGGGGTGCAAATTGGTGGCCTAAGGAGTTAGGACCCTCCCCAAAACCGGTGTCTGAAGTAAAGAACTTGGGCGTCTGGCTGGATTCCAAACTTACCTTCTCATATCACACTAAGAAGGTGGCATCTGTGTGCTTCGGCATCTTACGTGGGTTGAGGCCTATCCTCAAATTTTTTGATGCCCCTACTCGCCAGATGGTAGTTCAAGCGAGTGTACTATCTAGACTTGACTACGCAAGCGCACTGCTTTTGGGCGCTAACCAGGCGGAAATCTTGCGGTTCCAACGGGTCCAGAATGCGGCAGCCAGGGCCTTGGTAGGCCTTCCACGGTTTTGTTCAGCCCGCAGTACAATTGCCAAATTACATTGGCTGCCAGTTATCAGACGCATTGAATTTAAAGCACTATGCTTTGCTTTTAAAATTTTGAAGTCTGATACTCCTGCCATCCTTCAGCACCTCCTGACCCCCTACACTCCCTCCCGCAGTCTGCGCTCTGCTGGCCAAAGTCTGGCATCTATTCCCCGATTTCGCAAATGCAGATTGGGTGGTCGATCGTTTATGGTGCTGGCTGCCAAATTGTGGAATGCACTTCCAGTCCAGATTCGCTCATTAGAACATCTTTTTGCTTTTAGGAAAGCTATGAAAACTCATCTTTTCCCACTGCCCTACTAGCTTCCTATCTTGTTGTTTGTTATGTTCCTTTTCAGATATAGCGCCGGGACGCCCCTTAGCTGGGGCAGCTGTGCGCTCAAAAATACACTTAACATAACATAACATAACATATGGCAGGAGGGTTTTGGTTAAGCGATGTGAAGAGTTGGTCGGTGGTGATTTTGTTCCAGTTTCTTCGAGGAATAGGTTGTGGGGGGTTGTGGGTCGTGGTCTTTTTGTAGCTGAAGTGAACGCAGCTATGGTCCGTCCAATGGAGAGCTGTGGTGTGATCGAAGGAGATGTGTTTGCTGGAGGTGAAGATAGGGTCGAGCGTGTGTCCGGCAAGGTGGGTGGGGGTGTCAACAAGTTGTTTGAGTCCAAGATTGGCCAGGTTGTCCAGAAGGGTGGAGGTGTTGCTGTCGTTTTTATTTTCCAGGTGGAAGTTGAGGTCTCCCAGTAGAATGTAGTTCTCGGAGGTGAGGGCATGTGGGCTGATGAAGTCAGTGATGTCTTCGTTGAATTGTGTACGGGTTCCTGGTGGTCTGTAGATGAGGGTGCCTCTAAGTGTGGTCCTGGGGTCGGTGTGGATCTGGAAGTGAAGGTGTTCGGCGGTCGCGAGGTTATGGTCGGAGCTGGTCGTGATTCGGATGGTGTTCTTATGGACTATGGCGATGCCTCCTCCTGTTTGGTTGGTGCGGTCTTTTCGAATGATCTTGTAAGCGTCCGGGATGGCTATGGCGATGTTGGGGGCAGATGATGGGTTCATCCAGGTTTCTGTAAGGAAGGCGACGTCCGGCGATGCAGTGTCGAGTAGGTCCCAGAGTTCAGTGGCGTGTCTGTGGACCAAGCGGGTGTTCAGCAGGATGCATTTTAGGTGGTTAGTGTGGGAGCTTTGTTTGGAGTTCGCGGATTTGGTGTGGGTCCTGGCGCAGGCGAATTTGCAGGAGTGGCAGGCGAAGGGTCCATGGGTGTGTCCTGGGGCAGCTTCGCAGCATTGTGGTTTGCGGCCGGGGTTAAGGGCAAAGAGGGTAGTGGCGTCATACATTATGCGGGAGGAGTGGGTTTTGCGAGGACCAGGGGGTCTGGCGCTGGGCGCGGTCCAGGCGCGGACGGGCGTAGACGGGCTTACCTTTGGCGCACCTTCGGCGCGCATGGGGCGCGACCGCTGCGCGCGAAGGCCTCAGTCATATGTGGATAGTGGAGGGGGAGGGGCGAGGGAGGAGCAACTGGGAGACGGGATTGTGGTGGAGGGGACGGGCTCCGATGCACAACAACAACAAAATGGCTGGCAAAACGAAACCGGAACGGCCGGGGCACAGACAGGGTTACTCTGTCGGCAGGGGCACTGGCACAATCAGGCTACACACTTCTGCAGGCAAAGCGGGCAATCACTACAACCATAGGAAATAATTACAGAGGCAATGCGAATTAAATAAGGCCAAACAAAGCGAGCAGCACACGTTTTCAATCAGCTGAATATAGCGAGCACTACAATGGCAGATGCAGATTGGGAGGCAATGCGAGCAGCGCAGGCACCAGAACGCAGCACAATGCAGCAGTATAACGATACCCAGGTGGGACCAGGGGTCGTGGGGAGCGTCTGCTTCCGAAGGAATCAGGGCGGACACAGCGCAACACGGGACGGAGCGAGGCTAGGTACTCAGTGGGAGGGAGGAGCAGCTGGGAGGCGGGATCGTGGTGGAGGGGACGGGCTCCGATGCACAACAACAACAAAATGGCTGGCAAAACAAAACTGGAACGGCCGGGGCACAGACAGGGTTACGCTGTCGGCAGGGGCACTGGCACAATCAGGCTACACACTTCTGCAGGCAAAGCGGGCAATCACTACAACCATAGGAAATAATTACAGAGGCAATGCGAATTAAATAAGGCCAAACAAAGCGAGCAGCACACGATTTCAATCAGCTGAATATAGCGAGCACTACAATGGCAGATGCAACTGAAGGACTGGGTTTTTCTAAGACCCAGCGGTGCCAGGGATAACACCTAAAACCTTTGTGGGTAACCTGTTCCGGCGTACAAATGACAGAGACACGGGACACTTCCATCGGCGTCAAAGATTCGAGGTTTATTACTGCAGGGAACACAGAAGTCACAGGAAGTACAACACGTGTAGGTTCGAGGAGTCTGCTTCAACTTGTATCTGTGGATCGCTCCTTTTATACAGTTTTCGTGCATAGGATAACATGGTACACAAAGGTTTACAACTTGGTTCCCATCGTAAAGACCATAAGGGGTCGCTTTCATGTATTCAGGGCCCGGAACATAAGTACAGTAACGTTTGGTAGTTCCCAACTGTAAAAGCACATCTTCCCACCATCAGTACATTCCAATCAGCAGTAAACGAATCAAGGAAGAGGCAGAAAACAGGTGCAGAGGAAGACAGGAACAGTGAGCAGATCGAAAAGGGTGTAAAAGGGGTGGTATCGGGAAACACGAGCTGCAGGCATCAAAGGGAACGTGCCTAATGAATACACAACTAAGACAATAGACCGGCACGGCAAGATGAGCCTCGAGCGAGGCCATCTGCCCTACAGTGCCATCCCCCTCATCATAAAGACACCTTCAAAGGAAACGTGTCTTCCGCAAGAGTTTGGGAATCCCAGGGTCGCGAAGCGGACAGCGTCCGTTCGCTGGCTACTTGAGGGCAAGAAACAAAATGGATGCCATATCTAAGATGGAACCCGTGGGTTCAGATGAAGAAACCCACGAAACAAACAAACGGTTTAGGTTAGCACAGCGAAAACGCGTACACCCACTAAACTCGTCATTTGCGGTTCATAGATACCAGACTCGACCATATTCGTGCAAGTCGAAAACACCACTTACAATCGTCACGGAACCTCAAAGCTTGGGAGGCAATGCGAGCAGCGCAGGCACCAGAACGCAGCACAATGCAGCAGTATGCAGGTGGGACATGGGTTCGTGGGGAGCGTCCGCTTCCGAAGGGCTGTAACGTCCAAGGAAATGAGTATAAAATCTTCTTCACACTCAATTTCATTTATTTTTCTTAGGAAGTCTCCTGTATCCTGTATGTATGATGGTAATTGTCTTGGAGAAACGAATCCACATACCAGGAAGCATTCTCCATGAGGCACCCTTGGGCTGAAATGATTGGCCTTTCTGGTGGTTTTGATAGTCTTTTGTGTATTTTAGGTATGAAGTATACCACAGGGATCACCGGGTGGTCTGTCTATAGAAATTTAAATTCATCAGAATCAGTAACCCCGCTGTTTTCCATGCCAGCAACTTAGTGTGAAATTCCTGCCATGTATTTTTGACAATTTGTATAGTGCTCCTTTTATAACAATCCCTGTTGGTAAGATGAGTGAGGACTTCCTCCATGTAGAGGTCCCGTGGCCAGAGCACCACATTGCCCCCCTAGTCAGATTGAAGAATTACAATGTTATCGTCTAAATGTAATTTCTTTATAAATTGATAATAAAGATTGTCTTGTTTGCTATACTTTTTCGGAGCACGAATAGTTGATAGATGCATTTTTTCAACTCACTTGCCACTTTGTCATTGAATACATCAAAGTTGTCTTTCATCATGATCGGACAAAAGGTTGCTTTAGCTCTAAATGAGGTTTCTATAGTGCCTCCCAGTAGTGGATTATCTTGACTGGCAACCACTTCGCTTTCAGTTTCATCGTGAAGTTTCTCTAGATCTCTCAAAAGCCCTACGTCGCCTGCTGTCAAGACCATGGGGCTGCCGATTACTGTCAGTGGCGCTTCATTAACTTTGCGTTTTTGTTCACCTTGCATCAGATGGAATTTCCGCAATTTCAATTTTCGCACAAACTTCAATCAATCATAGGCATTTATAGAGCGCTCTACTTACCCGGAGGGTCTCAAGGCGCTAACTTAAATAGATCCACACGTGTATCAGCATAATCAAAGTTGGATTTGGGGCTGAATGATAAGGCCAGTGCCAAGATTTTTCTCTCATCCTCCCTCACTGCTGTTTTTGTTAAGTTAATAACAGCTCGCGAGTCCATGTTTGATGTTGTTGGCATTACTTGCCCGTTGCGGCTCCATCCCCTGTTGGCTGGCTTTCTGTTTCATTTGCTGCTGTTGGGAATGCTGACGTCTTGCCCGTCATTTTTGTTTGGTTCCTCCGCTGTTTATTTTTGCATTTTGCACACATGGATGGACGTAGCGTTTGCCTCGTGTCTTGGCGGAGGCAATCTAGAACCTGCGCAAGTGATGGTTTTTGAAACCCCAACCTGCTACTTGATCCCGGTGGTCTGTATCTGACTCGCTCTCCACTGCCGAGCTGAGATCAGGGGCCTTATTTATGAAGGCCTTGCGCCACCGGTGCGTCACTTTTTCCCATGTTAAAAGTGACGCACTGGCGGCGCAAGGCCTTCATAAATAAGGCCCCAGGTTCTGAAGTCTCCACCTGCGCCTGGCTTGAGTTTTTAAAGGGACACCGTCCCTGTTAGCTGCTTTAACAGAGTAATATTTATTAGCAAAAGTGAACACGCGGCCCTGTTCATAATCAAGTTTATCGATCTGAAACTTGAAAGCCTTGAGCTTCTTAATAATGTCCCCCTCCTTTTGTAAGCGCGCCATCATATCACCTCGCATTTTCTGCAAATTTGGTGCCATTTTACGTAACTTTCGAATTGTGTGTGTGTATATATATATATATATATATATATATATATATATATATATATATATATCAAGCTCCACGGGGATGTCCAACATAGGCAGCACGCGCACACAGAGTAGCTTTTCCCCAAAAGCGTTATTAGGTACAAACAATCGCGCTGGTCCGTGTAGTAAAGCAGCAACTGCACCCTGACGCGTTTCGAGACTTGCTCTTTTTCAAAGGGAGTCTTGCAGTTACAGGCACAGTCACGGCCACACCTTTATTTAATCCGAGGCGCCACTATTAAGGACATGGAAACGGACTACACCTCCCAGAGTGCTACGTGCAAAGGCTCATTCAGAGCGGACCCATATGGACCCACGATAGGAGGGATTAAATAAAGGTGTGGCCGTGACTGTGCCTGTAACTGCAAGACTCCCTTTGAAAAAGAGCAAGTCTCGAAACGCGTCAGGGTGCAGTTGCTGCTTTACTACACGGACCAGCGCGATTGTTTGTACCTAATAAAGCTTTTGGGGAAAAGCTACTCTGTGTGCGCGTGCTGCCTATGTTGGACATTCCCGTGGAGCTTGATATATATATATATATATATATATTCCAACTTTCTCACCTTGAACAACGTCCCTTGTCTTGGAAAACAGACGATGCGGACCCAATTTGCTGGTGCTATTTATTATTCGATAAAGTGCCCTGCACCAACCGCTATTACGCATTTCGGTCTTCCAGAGACCTTGATCACATGACGTGCTTCAACTTACTTCCATTACATTTAAAGTAACAGTGCATGAACCTCGTGACTGGACAACTAATAGACATACAAAAGTCAGCAAAAACATCAGCACAGATGGACTACAAATAACAGTAATTTCATGACTGTAAAATACATATGAAAACAGCTTGATACATTTCAATAAATATGCATCAAATACAAAAAATATATTTTATATAGGTGCATATGCTGTTAAAAAAATGTAACATTCAAAATTACTACTGTAATAGTAAACGGCATGGTCAAACAGCCCACATGGTAAAGTGTAAACTAAAAAAGTTCTTTAAATAAAAACCCTCTTAAAAGCAGACATTTTCCTCTATCCAATGCCTGCCCTAATTATTGATTGTGCTATGATGTTGAATTAATAATGCCCAAGTGGGCCCTGTATGACCTTCAATATCTAATCTTTAAGAAAAGTGCATGTGCCCAATAATATAAAGTGCCACCTAAAATTACAAATGTGCAAACAATGCAAATAATATATAGTTAATGTTAAAAACAAATGAGGAGGCAGCGAAAACATCATTATATACAAATGTTCGATCACAACTTGGGAATTAAAGACAAGTATAAAAATCCTCACTAGAGCTAAGAACATGAGGTGTTTTACAATCTAACTCTAGTATATATCTTGTTTCCAGGTGTCTAAGGAGAGCTTCACGGTCACCCCTTCGTCTCAGAAGGGGGATTGTGTCCACCACAAAATACCTGAGGACAGCAACATCTTTTTATGAAGCTCTTCAAAGTGCCTGGCAACGGGGTACGTTTGATTACCATTTTTGATTGCCCTTATGTGCTGAAGTATCCTCTTGTGGACTTGCAACTTCGTACTTCCCATGTAACGCAGGCCACAAGGACACTCCAGCACATAAACTGCAAACTCTGTTTTACATGTTAGTTTTTTCTTAATGCAAATGGGCTCATTTTTAAACAGTATTTCATACTCTGTCTTGTTGATCCAGTATTTACAGGCCTTGCAAGTTGCGCATCTGCGGAAACCCTCACTAGTATCTGTGAGAAGTTGGCCTGATATATAATGTTCACTATTCTAGTGAGCACTTTGTATCAGTCCAAACAACCCTTAAGGTGATTGGTTGTAAGTCAACATTATAGACCAGCTATCCTGGTAGCGTGGATACGAGCAGTCTTCGGGCTAAACTCTAGAGGGCGTGTTAAGCCAGCTGTTATACCATCACATATACCCCTTGAACACCAAGTGAAAGGACACCACGCAAGTGTTATGAAAATAAACAGTGTATTTATTTAGATCACAACAGCCCTGTACTCTTTATGAGGACAGGGTACTAAGCACACAACAAAACTCTTATAAAAATACTTCAAGTTGCACAATTTACACAAATGCCCGAGGGGCACGAAAAACCATATACTATGGAAGTGGAATGCGAAATTACTAGCAGGTAAGTACTGGACTAATAGGCTTTGGAATCGCTAGGACTACGTTACTGAACCTTCAGATTACTAGTAGGAGGCCTAGGGGACTCGGGTGCAGAGTGTGCACTCTCACGCGGGATGCGGGACAAAGTCTATGGGAGCTAGTAAAGACAAAGTTAGTGTTCTCGGGCGAACCCGATAAGGTAGATCGAAAACGACAGTGGATCCTGACCCTTGGATAGTGAGGCTATGCTGGGGCACCGAAATGCCGAAGTTACCTAGCCCAGGGGCTGCAGCTGCATATGTCTCAAAAGACGTGGGGAATCCTCGTAGACGAACCAGGAGCCTGAAGAAAGAAGTTGCTGGCAGGCGACCAGTGAAGATAGTTCGAGTGATCCAAGCCTGGATCGAAGATGGATGCCACCTGAAAGCAGAGGGGACCAAGTTCGTGACTACTAGCCAGTAGTCAGGTGGCACCAGGAGGGCACCGGATGGTAGTCACCTCGACTAGGTGAGTGGGCGACACTGTGCTCTGCAGATCTCACGGACCAGGAGGCGTTGTCGGCGACCAGGATGGAGGTGCGAGCCATCCCACGATGGGTGATGCTGTTGACGTCGCTGGACCCAGGATTGGGGCAACAAGTCTTGGCAAATTCAAGCCCACGCGGTGGACTCAAAATGGCGTCTGGAGTGGACCAGGAGGGTCCGGGGTGCTCCTCTTTTGGAAGGGAGCAAGGGCCAGTCTGGAGCAACCAGACCAGCAGCAGTGATGTCGTCGGGCGTCGTTCAGAAGGCCACAAGCCAGCGGGCTAGTAGCCAAACAACGCGGTGAGCAGCAAAAATCAGAAGGGCCCCACGCAGATCGTGGAGATGCTGGGAGGCTGGACTTCGGTGCTGGAGCTGCTCAGGGTCGGGGCTTCTCGGACCCCAAAGCACTCACCTGAGGATCCCTCGGCGGTCATGCTGGATAGAAGTCGTGCAGTTCTGATGACGGCCGGTCCCTCGAGGTCTCGTCGCACCTACGGTTCTCAGCTCAGCTGTAGAGGTAGGTAGAGGTCAGAGGTGCCAGGGAAGCCGGGTCTCGTCGTGCTGGTCGGTCGGATTCCTGAGGAAGGACGTGCAGCAAACCACAGAGTTCTTAGATGGTGCCTGCGGATGCAGGGTGACTACTCCTTAGTCACAATGGGGAAATCTTGAGAAGAAGTCTTGAGTTCCTTTCGTAGAAAGTAGTTTCAGGATTCAAAGATGATCTAATTTGGAAGGGTCCCCGCTCCAGCCTTTATCCTAAAGAAAGGGGTGGGTACGCGACTAGGTCCTGCCCTAGGGGTGGGACCAGGAAGGGGGGTGGTTACACCCCTCTCCCATGCCGGACTTTCCCCAGGCCAGGGGCTGGTGTGCCCCTGGAACTGGTTCTAGCCGGCAGATGCGTAGTGAGCACCGGGGTGCCACTCTGCAGTCACCTTCCTGTAAAGCCCTGCCTCCCAGGATACACAAAACCCTGTCTGGGATGGTGCTAGCACCGCCCCTGACAGGAAACCCTTTGTCCAAGCTCTCCTCGCTGGAAGAACTCCCAGCAGCAGGAGGTCAGACTCGTGTCTGTGGTGGCAGCATCCATTTTGTGGAGCTGAGGCTTCAGTTAAGTTTAACCGGGGTTCACAGTTACATACATGTCGTGTCCCTCTAGAAGGGTGGAATGCTAACCCCGTCGCCAGAATTGGCGAGGGGTTAATATTCCAATTCGTATGACACCTTACTCGACATGTTTTGATAAAGCAATACCAGAGATAGCATTTAACCGCGAGGATTATAATGCACTTCAGAGTATATGGTATGCGTTATCATGGAACAGCTATTAGGACTTGGTTCCGCAAGCTACAAACGGGCTCAGCTCATGCCAGAGCACCATTTCACACGATCCCAAGCACTCTGCTTTCAGGATTGTCAAGGCCTGCCATAGGAGTGACTGATAGGAATCTGTGTGTCCATTTTTAGGGTTAGATATAGGTATACTATGTCTAAAGCAAAGGGTGAGTACACCACCTTGCCCCAGCTGTCGTGCAGCCAGTTGTGTCAGATTTAGATGGCCATCCAGGGGTGGCACAATACATGCTTCAGCCCCTGGTAGGCCCTGGGCACACCTATGCCCTGAGTTACAGGGTCTGATAAGGTGGCCCAGCACCAATTGGAAATGTACCTAAGGTACATGGAATCCATTTTAGAGAGAGAGCAGTAGGCCTGGGGTCCTGATTGGCAGGGCCCCAGGTCAACTAAGTCGGAAAACCAGCAAACACCAGGCAAAAAAGTTGGGGGTAACCATAGTCAGGTATCCACCTTCCTACACAACCCCCCCCCCCCCCGAACGAAAGTAGATTAGGCTATCCTTGTTCAGGTAAGCCTATATTGCCTGAGTGGCCATATGAGGTGGTACATGCACTGGCATGGTTACCCCCTGTATCATGGTCCACTAAGCAACCCCTCACCCTAAGGGTATCTGAGGGTCTCCACCATAGGGAATCACTACCGGTGGTGTGCTTTGGCAAAGTAAAAGGCTGGTGTGGGAATGGAGTACTGAAGTGAGACTCCACTACTGTTGGGCTCAACTTCCTCCAATCACTATCCACCATGTGTGCCTTTCTTTCCAGTACTGAGTTGCTATGAGCTCTCAGGGTCAACCTCTGGCTACCTAAAGCTGGAGGCTGAGTCCCTCTGTTTGGCTTACTGGAGGGACAGGTCAGGTTTGGGGTTTTTAGGCCCCAGGTTTGGCTGTGCCCAACAGTGTCCAGCTGTGGGAGTTCCCTAACTAAGTTTAAGGGGGATCCCTCAGGAGTGTGTTTTATTTTCACTTGGCTAGGACTACTAGCTTCAGTGATCCTAATCTGCTGATTGGGAAATTCTTTTGGACAGGGGGCCCTTTGGGGTCCACCACTGGCCTCCGTGACCTCTACAGCCCTGGGCTGATGGAGGCAGGGTTGAGAGGGGCAGGTTACCTGCTCCAGACTGGGTCCCACCTGGGAAGGGTCCACTGTCATCAGGGGCTCTGCCAGGCTAGGCCTGACTACCTCTGGGGCAGTTCCTTTACCCGTGGTAGAGTCAGTTCCCTGAGGAGGCTGGCTCTCACCTAGTGTCTGGAAGGGGGAAGACTTTTCTTCCTCCTCAATGCTCTCAGTTTGAGTGGAGTGATCCATTGTTTCAGGCTTCACAACACTATTATCTGTCTGAGTTTGAGCTGTGGCCATCTCAACTCCACCAACCTTTTTAGGAAGGGACTAAGTTTGGGTTTGGGCTGCGACCATCACAGCCTTGCCAACCTGTTCAGGAAAGGCATCTTTCTGGGATAGGGCTGTGACTGGCACAGCCCTCCTGACCTGTTCAGGGAGGACATCTTGGACTGGGGCTGTGGCTATCACTGCCCCACTAACCTTACCATGGAGGTTTACCATTTTAAAATGGGTTTCTTGCTCTACCTCAGCCCAGGCTGAGGTCTCTAAATCATTCCCCAGTAGGCAATCTACAGGCAAGTTTGGTGACACTGCCACTCTCTTGTGACCAGTGACACCTCCCCAGCTGAGATTTACCACTGCTATGGGATGATCTCTCTGCACTCCATCAATGTTCACTACCTGGTATGTGGCACCAGGCATAAGTTGCCTTGAGGGGACTAGGCTCTCAGCCACCATGGTGATGCTAGCCCCTGTGTCTCTGTAGGCCTCAACTTTTGAACCATTGATGAGGGGCACCTGTCTGTACCTGCACAGAGTGTTGGGTAAGCATGGGCGGAAAATCCGTTACGCTCGCGGATTTTGCGGATTTTCAGGAAATTCGCAATCCGCAAGATTTGTGAATTTCTCGCAAAATCCGCAAATTCGCACGCAGCGGATTTTTTTTGCGGCGCGCGGCGTTGGTGATACAATTTTTGCGGCGCGCGGCGTTTATCATCGTTTGCCGGGTTGTTTTTCTCGATAGTTTGCGAGTGTTGCGCCATTTTGGATCTTGCTGTGTGATCCCGCGGGATTTGGCGAGCGCGATTACGTCATCGCGGCTTGCGAGCGAGAGTTTGTCAACGCGAGTACAGCGAGATCACGTCTCGCGGTACTTCGCAATTGCGAGATTTGAGATGCGGCGAGCAGCAAGAATCTCGCACAAACGAAAATATAAAATTTGCAATTCTGCACAAGAAATCCACCAGCAAGCAGCATAAACCTTCTTGAAATGATGATTTTTATCTGAATAACTCCTTAGGTTGACATTTGCCTGCACTTTTTTAGCGAGGAGTCCATTTTGGGGAGGGGGGAGGGGGGTGGGAGGAAGGAAGTGCCCCACAGTCTTCAACTTCCTGTTCCTGTCCAGCAGGCTCCTCCCAGTGCTTTGTCCATCTCCTGGTCACTTTTCATTTGGACCTGGAGCTGGAAGGAATACTTTTTGTGGATGCTGCTGGATATTTGGATTTGAGGCCTTTTTGACTTTCTTTGGATCATTGTTGGATTAGAAATTTTACAAGTAAGTTTGTTTGGGGCATTACAGTTGCTGCAACAAAAATTTTGGAATTTTCGATTTTTGGGCTGTTTTGGGGCCTTTTGCCCAGGGGTACTCTGTGGTGGGTGGACTGAGTCTTTCTGAGGGGTCTCTTTAATGTGAACATCATGGAGGGCATGGATGGCATGGGATTGTGCTGATTTTAGTGTGTTTTTCGATGTTTTTGGCTGCTGTTGGGGCCTTTTGCCCAGGAGTAGTGAGTGGTGCATGGACTGAGTCTTTCTGTGGGGTCTCTTTAATGTAAACATCATGGAGGGCATGGATGGCATTGGATTGTGGTGATTTTTTAGTGATTTTCGTTTTTTGGGGCTGTACTTGTGGCCTTTTCACCAGGGGTATTTGAGTCTAGCATGGGCCTAGTCTTTCTGTGGGCTGTCTTGAACTTAAACATCATGGAGGGCATGGATGGAATGGGATTGTGCTGATTTTGCAGTGTTTTTCGATTTTTGGGGGTGTTCATGGGGAGGGACAGGCCATGTGGCTGGTGGCCATTTTGAGTGCAGCTACAGGCACTGGCCATGTGCTGGCAGGCAAGTGGCCATTTTGAATGCAGGCTTTGTTGTTAGGCCTGCAACCATTTTGCCTACTTTTCAACCTTTATTTATGCCCAGGGGTAGTGAGTCTTGCATGGGCCTAGTCTTTCTGTGGGTTGTCTTGAATTTAAACATCATGGAGGGCATGGATGGATTGGGATTGTGCTGATTTTGCAGTGTTTTTCGCTTTTTGGGGGTGTTCATGGGGAGGGACAGGCCATGTGGCTGGTGGCCATTTTGAGTGCAGCTACAGGCACTGGCCATGTGCTGGGAGGCAAGTGGCCATTTTGAATGCAGGCTTTGTTGTTAGGCCTGCAACCATTTTGCCTACTTTTCAACCTTTATTTATGCCCAGGGGTAGTGAGTCTTGCATGGGCCTAGTCTTTCTGTGGGTTGTCTTGAACTTAAACATCATGGAGGGCATGGATGGAATGGGATTGTGCTGATTATGCAGTGTTTTTCGATTTTTGGGGGTGTTCATGGGGAGGGACAGGCCATGTGGCTGGTGGCCATTTTGAGTGCAGCTACAGGCACTGGCCATGTGCTGGGAGGCAAGTGGCCATTTTGAATGCAGGCTTTGTTGTTAGGCCTCCAACCATTCTGCCTACTTTTCAACCTTTATTTATGCCCAGGGGTAGTGAGTCTTGCATGGGCCTAGTCTTTCTGTGGGTTGTCTTGAACTTAAACATCATGGAGGGCATGGATGGAATGGGATTGTGCTGATTTTGCAGTGTTTTTCGATTTTTGGGGGTGTTCATGGGGAGGGACAGGCCATGTGGCTGGTGGCCATTTTGAGTGCAGCTACAGGCACTGGCCATGTGCTGGGAGGCAAGTGGCCATTTTGAATGCCAACCATTTTGCCTACTTTTCAACCTTTATTTATGCCCAGGGGTAGTGAGTCTTGCATGGGCCTAGTCTTTCTGTGGGTTGTCTTGAACTTAAACATCATGGAGGGCATGGATGGAATGGGATTGTGCTGATTTTGCAGTGTTTTTCGATTTTTGGGGGTGTTCATGGGGAGGGACAGGCCATGTGGCTGGTGGCCATTTTGAGTGCAGCTACAGGCACTGGCCATGTGCTGGGAGGCAAGTGGCCATTTTGAATGCAGGCTTTGTTGTTAGGCCTCCAACCATTCTGCCTACTTTTCAACCTTTATTTATGCCCAGGGGTAGTGAGTCTTGCATGGGCCTAGTCTTTCTGTGGGTTGTCTTGAACTTAAACATCATGGAGGGCATGGATGGAATGGGATTGTGCTGATTTTGCAGTGTTTTTCGATTTTTGGGGGTGTTCATGGGGAGGGACAGGCCATGTGGCTGGTGGCCATTTTGAGTGCAGCTACAGGCACTGGCCATGTGCTGGCAGGCAAGTGGCCATTTTGAATGCAGGCTTTGTTGTTAGGCCTCCAACCATTTTGCCTACTTTTCAACCTTTATTTATGCCCAGGGGTAGTGAGTCTTGCATGGGCCTAGTCTTTCTGTGGGTTGTCTTGAATTTAAACATCATGGAGGGCATGTATGGATTGGGATTGTGCTGATTTTGCAGTGTTTTTCGATTTTTGGGGGTGTTCATGGGGAGGGACAGGCCATGTTGCTGGTGGCCATTTTGAGTGCAGCTACAGGCACTGGCCATGTGCTGGCAGGCAAGTGGCCATTTTGAATGCAGGCTTTGTTGTTAGGCCTGCAACCATTTTGCCTACTTTTCAACCTTTATTTATGCCCAGGGGTAGTGAGTCTTGCATGGGCCTAGTCTTTCTGTGGGTTGTCTTGAATTTAAACATTATGGAGGGCATGGATGGATTGGGATTGTGCTGATTTTGCAGTGTTTTTCGATTTTTTTGTGCTGTATAACTGAACTGATGTTCCTCTGTCTTCCATTTTTTTTAGGTGCACAAGACTCAAGAGAACCACCAGTGCCAGGAAGAAGTCCTGCAGCGGTGTGTGTGTGCAGCATAACGTCACGCGACGTCACGTCTGGCCTCAGACAACTCTACAATTCGTGCAACTGCGGCCTGCTGTCTGACCTGCTCTGAAGAAGATGGCCCCAAAAAAGGTCTCCGTAGCTCCTCTAGCAAGAAAGTTGCTAGTAAGGAGCAGAAGAAGCAAGTTACCAAGGAGGCTGGTGTGCCACCCGCCACGTTTTTTGGGAGAAAAAAAAAAGTACGCCTGCAGCAGCAGGATCTGCTGGGGACCAAGCTGGGAGCAGCACCCCTGCTCCATTGGGTTCAGTGCCTCCACCACCACGCCAACTTAAGTCAAAGCCCTTGAGTGCTTCAGAGGCAGTCAGTGTACTTCTCCAATCACCATCGACCAGTGATGTTGGCTCATCGCAAGAAAGTAGCAGCAATGTCCCTGAATCAACACAGGTTGTTGTAACTCATCTGACAAGTGTTGAACAACCACAGCCGCAACAACAACACCATGTGCAAGTACACGCCCAAGTACATGTGGAAGGAGAGGCAGCAAAAGGAGATGCGCAAGCAAAGGTGCATGGAGGTTCACAAGTGCCCACAATAGTTGTTCCTCCCGAAGTAGGGGCACATCAGGAAATCGACAATGAAGCCGAGGTATCATTGGAAGTCACTCCTCCTGATGATCATTCATTGTCTTCCACATCCCTAGCAAGGAAAAGATCAAGGGGGGTGTCTACATCTTCTTCAAGCCCACCTCGTTCTGATGCAAGTGATCTGTCTTGGGAACCACAACTGCGGTCTGACAGTGAGGCACACCATGATCTGACACAGGTACCTAAGCGTAAAAGGAAGGTCGTCCAAAAACTCATACCTATGGAGTGTGATGAGGCTCAACAAGAAGTGACAGATACTGCTGGTGATGAAGCCTCTCACAATGACGACGAGCCAGTCATCACAAAGGTCACTGCAGCCCCACCGGGCATGCAGCAAAGAGACATTTTGACCCTATCCCGAGAAGCTGCTGAGCGTGATGATGATGTCGGCGAGGAGGCAATGGAAATGGAATCATTAGATTTGGAGTTAAGTAGTACACCAAAACCTACCGCTTCCATATTTCTTCCTCGCAAGAAGGTACCCACCTCGTCCTCGACCTCAATTCGTGGTGGTGAAAGTGCAAAACGTACTGAAGTTCGGCAATCCACATCCTCCACTTCATCTGGCATTAGCAGCAGGACCACCACCACCAGTATCGCCGCCTCCTCCGGCCCCCAAAGACATTTCAAGTCTGCAGTTTGGGACTTCTTTAGTGTTTGCCCAAAAAATGAAACCGTAGCCATTTGTAGCATGTGTAAGCTTCGAGTTAGTCGTGGTAAGTTGGGTTCCAACTATGGTACCGGAGGCCAGAGAGGTCATCTTGAAAGAAAGCACGCTGTCAAATGGTTTGCGCACCTACAGGCGATCGAGGAAGCCGGAATTGCACGTAATGCTGTTTCATCTGATAATGACGAGGAGGAAGAAGACGATTCAAACACTTCACTTACACCCAGTACCCCTGTCAGCAGCACACCCTATGTGAGCCACACTAAGAGTGTGGGAGAGAGTGAGACATCAATGCGGAAAAGTTCATCAGCGAGCGTAACTGGGTCGAAGATATCATCATCATCCCGTAAATCCTTGGTCCAGGGCAACATTAAAAAGATGTTGTTTACAGAAGCGCAATATGAACGCAACCACCCAATGACGCGTCTGTATAACACTAAGCTGGCTAAAATGCTAGCTCTGGACCTTCTCCCTTTTTCTTTTGTAGAAGGGGTTGGTTTTCTAGAATTAGTGGCAGCGCTCTGCCCTAAATGGAAGGTTCCTTGCCGGTTCTATTTTGCCCGAGTTGCGGTTCCAGCACTACATGAAGATGTTCTGAAGGTGATTGGGGCAGCTTTGCAGAAGAGTGCTGTTCACACTATACATCTGACAACAGACATGTGGACCAGTGGCGCAGGCGCTGATTACATGTGCATCACTGCACACTGGGTCTCTTTTTCAGGGGCTAAAGCAAAGCTAAACACAGGTGTTGACACGAACATTGTTTTTAAAGCTGCTCGGAAACATGCAACACTAGACATGTTTGGTTTGGAGAAACGTCACACAGCAGAAAACATTTTGGATGTCTTTAACACAAAGGTCCTTAACTGGCTGTCCCCACTAAAACGCCGGGTTGGTTATGTTTCCACGGACAATGGCGCCAATATAGTTAAGGCCATGAGGGACGGTTACTATTTCAGAGTGCCGTGTTTGGCACACTGTATAAACCTGGTTGTCCAAAAATTCTTGGCTAATAAAGCCAGTGCAGCGTACAGTGTATTGGACACCTGCCGAAAAATGTGCAAGCATTTCAGCCATTCTTTTAAGGCCCGGAAGCAGCTGAGGAGCCTGCTATATCAACGTAAAATGCCAGTGAAAGCACTCATCCAGGAGGTGGTAACACGTTGGAACTCAACCTTCTACATGCTTGAGCGTCTGTATGAGCAGTATACGGAACTCGATCAATATTTCCTTACAGAGGGTACAGAGGAGCTGAGGATGGGTGGGCCGCAATGGAACATAGTTCAAAGCCTGACACGCATGCTTCGTCCTTTTAAGTTCTTCACGCGTGCAGTCAGCAAGGAGGACTCTAATTTGGGAAAAGCTATCCCATTGTTGTACATGCTGGAGGACCAACTGAAGGAGGTGTGTTCTGTGTTTGAAAAAGATGACAAAAACCAAGACTCTTTGCTTCTGGCTGAGCAATTATTAGAGCTCCTACAAGGTGATGAACGTCTTAAAAAGATCCACTCAGAACAGCATTACATTTGTGCTACTATTCTGGATCCACGCTACAAAAAGGCGCTGGCAGGCCAAGCATTCTTTCCTTTTGATGATGAACATGTTCCAAAGTACAAACGTTGGCTAGCCTTGTCAGCCAAGAGGTTTGAAACAGAACGGCTGGAAATTGAAGGAAATGGCAGTACTTCAGCAGGCCATCCCCAGTCAAAACAATCCACTTCTGCACCTGTGGCTGTGGCACAAGTGACCTCTCAGCCGTTAAAGACACCGGCAACCGGATCATCTGCACGAAACACAACAGAAACATTGGAGGCTGAAGAGGATTGGCTAGCTCTGCGTGGGTTTGGTTCTCAAAAGGTCAGAGGCACAGCAAGAACTAAGCAAAGTGGAGGAACCTTGGATGAGGACCTTGAGTCGATGGTGAAGGACTATCTGAATGACTCAACAGAGGTCTATGTTAATTCTGACCCATTGGCGTATTGGCATGGGAAAAAAGAATTGTGGCCACAGCTTACCAACCTGGCTTTAAACTACTTGTCTTGCCCACTCGCAAGCGTGTCTTCTGAACGGGTTTTCAGTGCTGCTGGTGGCATTGTAACTCCCAAACGGAGCCGCCTCTCGCCCAAAAATGTGGAGAGGTTAACAATGATCAAGATGAATCAGCACCTCATACCACCAGATTTCAGAGTACGAGAGAGCGTGCCGGATGAAGAGGAGGTGGCCAGCAACATAGATGAGGGAATTTCTACTCTGTCAGGTGACACTGAGCTCACCCTGCCTGAATTCGCAGAGTATGATGACAAAGCCTTATTCTTATTCCTGGACCGTGATACCGAGCCCTGAAAATGAGACAACGAATCAATAACTTTCTTTTTCGTCCCTATTCACTTTTATTCCTGTGTGTCTGTCTTTCTTTGTTGTGCACAGTTAATATATTTCAAACTTTAATCAGATAATCACAAATTCAAGCCCATCAGCAGAACTGTCTTCGCTGGTTTGCTAATTGATTTGAAGTTGCCGCAGTCTGCATTCCTCAGGTTCACAAGTTCAGAAGAACATGCTCCTCTATCCTCCTCCTCCAGACTCCTATTTCCATCAAACCAGAGGGCTGGTTTACGCCCAATGAAGAAAGACTCAGCACTTGTGGGGGTGTTGTTGTACCTCTTTGCAGGTGAGTTGACGGCTCTGGGACCATTGTTGGGAAGCTCTAATACCGGATAAAAGTGGTTTGGACCAAATCCCAGGAAGAAATCTTTTTGTGGTTTTGATGACTTGCTTGCCTTTTAGGTGCTCTTAGGGAAGGTTCCGTCTGTTTGTGGGTGAGTTTCGTGGTCTGGGAGCATTGCTGGGACACTCTAATCTTGATTGCATTTGCTTTTCAGGAAATCCGTCGTGGCAACCCCGACTTATGGCCTAGCTACGCAGCGCGTTTGGACCGAAGGCCGAGAAATATTGCAAGTATGAGATTTTGCTTTTGGCCTGTTTGGGGGTGTTATGCTTCTTGGCGGGTGGGTTGGCGGGTCTTGGGGCATTCCTGGGAAGGTCTAATACCGGGTAGAAGTGGTTGGGACTAAATCCAGGCCGATTTCTTTTTGGCTATTTCTGACATTTTGCTCAATGTAGCGTTTTCGGGGGCCTGTTTGGGGGGCTTCCTGGTGTTTGTGGGTGAGTTTCGTGGTCTGGGAGCACTGCTGGGACACTCTAATCTTGATTGCATTTGCTTTTCAGGAAATCCGTCGTGGCAACCCCGACTTATGGCCTAGCTACGCAGCGCGTTTGAACCGAAGGCCGAGAAATATTGCAAGTATGAGATTATGCTTTTGGCCTGTTTGGGGGTGTTATGCTTCTTGGCGGGTGGGTTGGCGTGTCTTGGAGCATTCCTGGGAAGGTCTAATACCGGGTAGAAGTGGTTGGGACAAAATCCTCGCGGAAAAGCCTTTTGGCACTTTTTGTAACTTAGGGTTCGTTAGGGTTAGCCCTAGCAGCAGGATTGCATGTGTTTCGGGGTGTTCTAGATTTTTGCAACTGAGTTCTGGGGTCCTAGAGCACTCGTGAGAATGTGTAATTTTGGTTGCAAGTCATTTGAAGAAAATCCATGGTGGGAAAGGGGGGATTTGGCATGGTTAAAGAAAGCCTTCGCCACTATTCTTAACTTAGGGTTCGTTAGGGTTAGCAGTATTTCTATTGCATGTGTTTGAGTGGGGGGGATTTCGAGTCTTGGAGCGATGCTGGCTATGGCTACTTTTGCTTGGTTGCTTGCAAGTGGTTTGAATGCAATCCACGGTGGGTAAGGGGTAATTAGGAAGGGGGTACTTCGGCCTACTTTTACTTTCAAAGTAAGTTTTGTCACCAGTTTTCTGCTAGGCCTCGTTTTTTGAGATTTGATTGGGGGTCTTCTACATTTTTGCGACTGGCTTTAGTAAGGGTCTGGGTGGGAGCACTGCTAGGAAGATCTAATTTTGTTCTAAAACACAGTTTACAGTACACCTAGCTTGAGGGGCAAGATCCGCTACATTAATTTGCCCATACTTATTTATCCTTCAAAAGGTGACTCAGAGTACGCACTTTCAAAAATATTGTACTGTCTACTAGGAAAATCAAATTGTGACTTTTTGCACTCCACAGCCTACATACCTTATATTTATTTATCAATGGTGTTGTTATATTATATCACTTCCTGTTTTTCGTTGAATAATTACAGGCCGGGTTTCAGTCTCTGCAATGGGGAAAAAAGGATGGAGTCAGGCTTCACAGTAGCGAGCCACAATTCAGCATCAGGCAGGCAGTGGACAGGGTGTCTTCTGGTGACCAACATCGATGGACGAAGCGTCGGCTGCAATGGAGGAGTCCCGCTAATAGGAGGATTTTTTTTCTGCAGGCAACTTACTTACCACTTCCAACAGGACCACTACAACCACATAGATACAGTATCCCTTGCCTTTTTCTCTGACTGTGACTGCATTTCTTGGATCTCTCTCTGCTTCTAAATTGATCCTTTAACACATCACTTAGTCCACTCCACTATCACATCTGCACCACACATAGTCATTTGTAAGTGCTCCTACGTAATTCGCAAGTCGCAGCACGCCCCAGGCCGTAGAGGACTGGGATGGCCCCAATGATGAAGCATGTCACCAAGGGGCAACCCTGGTGAGTGAGGGGACACCTAGAAAAAAAGCAATTTCTCCTTTTCTATCTACTATACCTTCCAGACCAACCCCACTGAGTGTTGTTGTGAATGGATTTATAGTGACCAGCAAGGCTCTCGGGTATCTGGCTAAGTACAGAGACCTTATGTTGAATATCGTTATCAATAATTCCACACAGGCCCTGTACTGTCGCATTCTTTCTTCCACAGTTGTCGAATGTACTACTTCCTTTTCACTGACATGCATGCAGTAGTGCATGCACTTTCAAAGATTGATGGATAGGTTTGTACCCAAAGAATTGTTTATGTTCAATTGTTTGTCTATGCTGTGCTTTTTTTTACAGGGTGTCTTCTGGTGACCAACATCGATGGACGAAGCGTCGGCTGCAATGGAGGAGTGCCGCTAATAGGAGGATTTTTTTTCTGCAGGCAACTTACTTACCACTTCCAACAGGACCACTACAACCACATAGATACAGTATCCCTTGCCTTTTTCTCTGACTGTGACTGCATTTCTTGGATCTCTCTCTGCTTCTAAATTGATCCCTTAACACATCACTTAGTCCACTCCACTATCACATCTGCACCACACATAGTCATTTGTAAGTGCTCCTACGTAATTCGCAAGTCGCAGCACGCCCCAGGCCGTAGAGGACTGGGATGGCCCCAATGATGAAGCATGTCACCAAGGGGCAACCCTGGTGAGTGAGGGGACACCTAGAAAAAAAGCAATTTCTCCTTTTCTATCTACTATACCTTCCAGACCAACCCCACTGAGTGTTGTTGTGAATGGATTTATAGTGACCAGCAAGGCTCTCGGGTATCTGGCTAAGTACAGAGACCTTATGTTGAATATCGTTATCAATAATTCCACACAGGCCCTGTACTGTTGCATTCTTTCTTCCACAGTTGTCGAATGTACTACTTACTTTTCACTGACATGCATGCAGTAGTGCATGCACTTTCAAAGATTGATGGATAGGTTTGTACCCAAAGAATTGTTTATGTTCAATTGTTTGTCTATGCTGTGCTTTTTTTTACAGGGTGTCTTCTGGTGACCAACATCGATGGACGAAGCGTCGGCTGCAATGGAGGAGTGCCGCTAATAGGAGGATTTTTTTTCTGCAGGCAACTTACTTACCACTTCCAACAGGACCACTACAACCACATAGATACAGTACCCCTTGCCTTTTTCTCTGACTGTGACTGCATTTCTTGGATCTCTCTCTGCTTTTAAATTGATCCCTTAACACATCACTTAGTCCACTCCACTATCACATCTGCACCACACATAGTCATTTGTAAATGCTCCTACGTAATTCGCAAGTCGCAGCACGCCCCAGGCCGTAGAGGACTGGGATGGCCCCAATGATGAAGCATGTCACCAAGGGGCAACCCTGGTGAGTGAGGGGACACCTAGAAAAAAAGCAATTTCTCCTTTTCTATCTACTATACCTTCCAGACCAACCCCATTGAGTGTTGTTGTGAATGGATTTATAGTGACCAGCAAGGCTCTCGGGTATCTGGCTACAGAGACCTTATGTTGAATATCGTTATCAATAATTCCACACAGGCCCTGTACTGTCGCATTCTTTCTTCCACAGTTGTCGAATGTACTACTTACTTTTCACTGACATGTATGCAGTAGTGCATGCACTTTCAAAGATTGATGGATAGGTTTGTACCCAAAGATTTGTTTATGTTCACAATTGTTTGTCTATGCTGTGCTATTTTTTCTTGTCTCCCAAAACCTTTCCCAAAAACCCCCGTACCCATCCATTTTTCAAACCCTAACCCTCTTCCCCCGGGCTGTGTGGTTTTGATTGATGTGTGACTAAATGACAGCAATAAATCCACACACTTGCTGGGGAGGATAAGGTGATAGCAACAGGCTGGTGAAGAAATCCGAGGATGTATTCTTACTCTGCTTGACAAAGAACCATTGCTAATGTGAAAGAACTTCAACCGAATTAGTAGTTATACTTTACCATTTGTTAGGCTACAATGTGGCACTGTTCTACTGTACTTCTGTCACCTGCTATATTCTCAGTTGTACCGTTGAATTGCTCAGGAGGACAAACCAGATTTCATTTTCTTTTTTTTCATAGGCATGCAACTGCCACTGTGTCACACCACTAGTACCACCGCTATGAGGAAATTTTATCCGACCAAGATTGCCAACCTTATTCGCTGTTTCCCGTGGAGCCAGCCCTGGGTCTAGCCCTACTTTCAAACACAAATTACAGGTAAGATAAGCGTTTGGTGGTTTGGGGGTATAATGGAGTATTAGTACGAGAGACGAGAGACTGAAGGTAGTACTACTAAAGTCCTAGGACTCTTGGATTCACTTCACTTAGTCTGTGAGAGGCACTTAGTGTTGAAAACATTTGGGCATTTACACTTAAAGGAAGAAAATGGAACTAAACTTTCAGGAAAACAAAGTCAACGTTAAACCCCCACCCACCAGGCAAGCAGTAAGAAACGGGTATGCTCAGATAAAGTTTGAAAAAGTATATTTATATCCCTAACAAAATAATCTCCCGCAAGACCCTCCCTAACCCCAACGATTGTCCTTCAAAAGTCCCCAAAAACCCAACTCCCAATTCCCACCCCCCAAAAGTCTCTAAAAAAGGGGCAAGGGACACTATGGGTGGATGCTGTCAACTTTTTGGGCCAGGGCATCATGCTCCTGGCGGAGCAAGGCGTGCTCTACGCGGAGCCCCTCCAACTGGTTGGAAAAGTGGTGGAGCTCCTGCTGGAGGCGGGACACCATCAGGGTACTGCGGCGCAGGCGTGCCTTCAATGCCTTGTAGGTGCAACGGCTGTGAGAGGAAGCTGTAGCTGTTGTCCTTGCTACTCGGCGGTGGCGTTTGGCTTTGGCAGCCCGGCTCAGTCTGGGTGGACCACTGTGCTGGGTGGCACTGGCAGCCCGTGGGGGAACGGAGGCCGATGCAGACGACGTAGTTGTTGTGGTCGACTGCACACTTTCTTCGTCCTCCAGGGCCAGCAGCCGCCGATATTCGGCCACAGTGGCATCGATCCTCCGTTGCCGGGCCGCTCTAGCCAGCTCCTTCCTCCTTGTTCGTTTGGAAGGAGAACCTATATGAAGAAAGAAAGACATAGTCTGTAACCAATGCTCTTTAAGATTAACTCAATCATTCAGCAGAAATTTGTGTTGCACTACAACTAGCAACTTGCAAACGCATTACATAACTATTGAGGCCAGTATCTATCTAACCTCACACTTCGTCATCCTTGCTCTAACATTAGTGGGAGTTTAAGGAACAAATTCTACGAGCACTATGGACTTCCATTGGAGTCGACTATGAAAGTACACCAGTCTTATTCTTCTTCTTGTCTCTTGTTTTGGAAAATTGGTACGTTATCTTCTGCAAGCCGGCATAATGCCAGCGCAGTAAACTTGCACCCGAGAAAAAGAGACGCACGCCATGAGGAGTGACCTAGACTTGCGTTGCGTTACTGTACCCGTCCAGTACATGCAGGTGGTGAAGCTCTTACTTTTCTATTACGGGTGGCACTGAGAATACTCTGTTACAACTCAAGGGCTACTGCTTAATTAATTTAACTTTCACCCTACAGTGGAAATGAGTACTAGAAATGGAAAATTGAAGAAGATAAATAATCTGATTATCTATCACTTCACATGGGATGTTTTTGCTTATATATGGGATGACTTTAGGTGCTTTGCTTTTTATTGAGTGACCAGTGATACATCCACACATGAATGACTGAGTACTACTAAACTTATTAAGAGAGGTAGGGAGTGGCCACCGTAATAACCGGATCTATGCAGTGCTTGCAATACAAACTACTGCTACTATTGATGGTAGTATTTGGACAAAATTAAAAGTTCTTTTCCTTGCCTTTCCTACACTGGAACGGACGTGCGGGTGCAGTGTTACATACTCTTCAAAGTTACACTTAGTTCATCCACTGACCGTCTACTCTCTCTAGATCATGGGTACTCACAAACTTTCTCTCAGGGGCTACATTTACAGTGTAGTTTGGGGCCGAGGGCCGCACTGGTGGGGGCGGAGTCAGAGGGGGCGGGGCTAAAGCAAAACGATAACTTGTGACCATGAGGTTGCACACAGGTCCCTGCAGCAGATGCCCTCATCCACTGAGCCACCAGACCCAGCATTTACATACATCTCTCTCCCTCCTGCTCTCCCTCCTGCCCTCCCTCTCCATCTCTCTCTCCCTCCTGCCCTCCCTCTCCCTCCCCCTCTGTCATCTCACTGTGTGTGTGTCTATCTGTGTCAGCCTTCAGCCCGGGTTGAGACCGCTTCCTCAACGCGCACACACAGACAACAACACCAAAGTACTTAACAGGTCTTTAAAAGACCATTAACATATTATTGAGGCTTTGTTTGTTGTAGCGCCCCTGCTTCTCCACCCTGACAATCACTGCTTGCCCGGCCCCACAGAGCAGAGGCTTTGTTCTATTTCACCTCTTTGTGGCCTTGCATCTCCACTCTGCTCTGTGGGGGCCGGGGGAGCAGTGATTGTCAGAGTGGAGATGCAGGGGCGCTAACAGGTGAAATACAAAAAAGCCTCTGCTCTGTGGGGGCCGGGGGAGCAGTGATTGTCTGCAAGGTCTGCGCACCACCAAGGAAGGCTTGCCGGGCCACCACCGGCCCGCGGGCCGTACTATGAGTACCCCTGCTCTAGATACACATATGCTATCTAAGAGTCAGATAGTAGCATGATCCAGGTATATGGACACATACAGTTTCTGTGTCACCCACCCAGGCTGTTGTCCTTCCACCCATCATTGCTTCATCATTCACCCAGCCATGCATCTCATATTCTTGCCTTCCCAGCTAGTCTTCAATCTCAATAAGTAAGGAATATATAAGAGCTTACCTCTGGCCGCCACCACCACCGTCTCAACTCTCACAGCCGCCGCCTCCTCCCCTGAAGAATCGCCCTCCGCCTCCGTGTCGAGCACCACCACCTCCACACTGGCCCCGCCACCAGATGTTCCACCTACAAAGTACATTTAAGAATGTTAGAATAAAGCACTCACTAGTCTTTGGTCTAGGAATGAAGACATGTGAAAACAATGTAATTTGTGACTGTCTACGTTAAAGTTAAAAAAAATGTCCCTTTTTCCAGGGAAGGTTGTCTTGCTGCACTTTTTGGTACAACTGATGAAGGCTGTTTTTTTAACACGCACCATTTTTCTCCACACAGACAGAAGATGGACTTCTAACAACAAGATCAAGTTGAAACCAGGTGAGAGCTCGGCTCGACCACAAGAAATGTCTTCAATTAATCGTCAGCACTAACCACTTTTCCATTATCAGTTAAACGTTTAGTTTTATTATGACTTCATTTTAATAAATGTGTTTACTTTTAATAAAGCTTTTAAACTTAAATACAATCTGTGTATTTTGGTCCAGACTAGAGTGACTGAGCGAAAGGTTTTGCAATTTTTGCAAGCATGAGTCCAGATAGAACACTTCAAAAGACATTATGGACAATCCCAGAGGACTGCACTAAGTTGATAGAGCTATTGCTGACTAGAATCATGGGAGTTTCGCCAACCGTGCAATCTTAGTTAGCTACACAGACAGACTAATAAGAATAATCTAGTAATACCACAGGGAGTCATAGTAGAGGCAGGATAAGAATTTAGATACAGTCTACAAGAAGAGCAAAGACAATTTTGAAAAAAGTCAAATGAGGAACGCTAGGAAAAATAGGTACTAGTCTAAAATGAAAACTTACTGGGGCCAGCAGAGGAGCCCTCGCCTGCCCGATCCTGGCCCTGTTGAACAGCATCCGCCGCCTGCTGCTCCTGTGTCCTCCTCTCGCCCCTGGGGGGAGCTGACGTACAACATGAAAGAAAGAACAGAAAACATGGATGATTGTTGCTTGTCAATGTCAACCAAATCAAACGTTTCAAAAGAACAATAACAAAATATTTCCGCGAAATTATATTGATTAGGGTTAGTTTTCATTTATTTGCGGACCTGTGACTTCGAAAGTCACGTAACTCACTAAACAAAGTACTGAAACGTTCACCTAGGACTGGCAGGCAGCAGTCCGCAGGCAAGACGCAAAGTGACAGACAAACTCCATTGTGATTTCAGTCAGATCAGTGACAACACTAACAGTTGCCTGCTACATTACCAGTCATTTAAATAGTCAAACTATCAATCCACCGCCACTATTTTTCTTATTGTCAGGGGTACAAAGGAAGGGGCAGATTTAAGCCCCTTGCGGCTCTTTTGCGCCGTTCTTGCGTGACTTTTGTGACGCAGCAGCTAAACAAAAAAGGGCGCCATGGTGCGGCGTATAATATTATAACAACCTGACGCATTTGGGAGATGCATCCCGTTATAAAGCCCTGCGCCATCAGGGGGCGTTCCGGCGCAAGGGAGGGCATTCCTGCGCTGGAACACATCCTAATAGTGGCTGAGGGAAATCTACAAAATTTCAATCAGTCACCTTTAGGACAATGATGCGTCACACAAACCCTGCACCTGCTTGAAGCAGACGTACGGCTTGACCCAGCATTGGGGAGATAGGGTACCCCAGAGCATTGCTGGAGCTGCGCCATCGTTGCGACGCAACTCCAGCAGTAAAGCTTCGGTGACGTTTTGGGCCCATGGTGCGCCGCATTGCAAATACGGCGCACCATGTTTGGTGGTGGTAGCGGGCCGCACAATTAATGGCGCATCCCTGCTACTTTGCAGGGATGCGACGGTAATTGCAATTCTGCCCCTTAGAGGCATACTTACTTACGCGTTCTGGCGCATCTCCAGAGATGCGCCAGATCAAATGTGTCACGCAAAACTACCCTTGCGACACGGCAGATGCGCCTCATTTACAATGCGGCGCGCCCTGGCGCAAGGGTAGGCACTTGCGTGACGCATCTCGTCACGTAAGAGCGGCGCATCGCTGGAGTCACGTCGCCAACGCAATGCAACTCCAGTAATGCTCAGGGCCACCCAATACTTAACATGCTGTGTCAGTCCTTTCGCCTGCTTCGAGCAGACATAAGGAATTGAATTGACGTAGCAGCGTCGCAGAAGTGCCTGCGTTAAATCTTGTAGATTTCACGCAGGCAATTTTGTGAGGCGCACAGCCGCCGGACCGCCGACCCTGCGTACTAGGAACGCACCCATTGTGGTGCAGGCCCATGGCTTTATAACGTGACGCATCTCCCTAGATGCGTCATGTCGTAAATGACTCGCAGGGATGCGGCACGTTTACGCCGCTGTTGCGTCACGCAAGGCAACGTAAACGTGGCGCAAGGGGCTTGTAAATGTAATCTGCCCCCTAGTGTCTAGCATTACGCAGTTCTGTAAAGTACACTCATACATAATAGTTACTCAGGCCAATGAGACCACGAAATAGAAAACAAATAAGCATAGTAGCAACGCCACTGAGAAGGAGAGCAGTGCACCTGAAATGCACAGAAGATTTTGAAATATAATTTAACTACAATGTAATCGTCATCAGCGGCATTATTGGCTTGCTCCATGTAAAAAACAAATATTTGCAATACAACAACACAGAGCAGGAGAAAACATCATAGTAGTGAGTGATTAAATGGCTACTACTACTCACCAAGCCCGGGGATCTCCAAGCCGAGCTGGTCCAGCAGGTCGCGCTCGCGGTCCAGGAGGTCCGTCCAGCGATGGGTGACCTGGCTGTAGATGCGCTGGACCCCGTAGAGGTGGGATATGGCCCAGCACACCTTCTCCCACCGCTTCCGGCGCGCCCGCATGTTGTAGCCGCCGGCCGCGATCCTGCCGCCTCCCGCGATGGTCCTGGGCAGGCGGCGCTGGACGAAGTAGACCAGCGCGCCCACTTCCTCCGGGCTGAATATCTCCCGTCGCGTCACCTGCTCCCCCCTCAATCTCCCGCATGCTGTCCTGGCACTGGGTCCAGCACTACTCCCCGCCGCCGCTGCGGCCCTCAAGTGCCTGGGCAGCTTCACGGCGCCTGGCTTGACCATGGTCTGGGCAGGTAAGGTAGGAAGAAGTAGAAAATTAAGAAAGAATAGGATAGGGAAGAAGAAAAGAAAAGAGTTTAAAAAAGTAGTTTAAAAGTAAAGAAAAATAGCAGAAAAGACAAAAATATACAGCTAGGAAAAGAGAGGGATAGATAAGAAGCAAAATCGTAAAAAAAAAACTGAAAACAAGCAAAGGATGGCAAAGATACCAAGAGGATTAAACACCATGCCCAGACACAGGAAATTAATGAAAAACAAGATGGCCGGCGCCCGTTCACGAGCGCGAAAGTAAGTTCGCCCGAGATTTTCCTCGCGATCTCGTGCGAACCTCTAGATTTCCCGCGCGATCTCGTGCGAACCTCTACTCGCAATGCGCTTACTGCGCGAGATTATACATAGCGGGCGGAAACGGAAATACGTCACGCAAACAAAATGGCCGCGCCCGTACTCGACCTTGGGGTAAATTCGCGTGTTGCGCTGCAAGCGGCTCGCAAATACTGCAAAAAAACTCGCGAAACAACAAGCCGCAAAAAAATAAAATGCTCATTCGCACGAATTGGCGGCTTCCGCGGTCGGTTTCGCACGACGCCGCGCCCCGCGAATAGCGCGAAAAAACCGAAAAACGATTTCAGCAAAAGCAAAAGCAATGAGCAGGTGCAAAAGGTCAACCTCATGATTTGTAACGATTCTCTGTAGTGCTTCCTGAGGGGGCCCTCCAGAATTCGGTTGCCTGCTTGCAACTATTGTGTGACCCTGCTCTGACCTTAACTGTATGCCACAAAGGTCCTGATTTACAGCTAAAGGAGCAGACAAGCAGGTGCCAGGCTGGAACTTGAAATTCTTTCAGTGACACATTAATTAGCCCCTAATTCATTATTGTCAGTTGGGGCAGGGCAGGTGTTGTTAATAAACTAACCCCAAATTAATTCATGTCAGTTCAAGCAGGGCAGGTGGGCTTGCTTTTCCCCCCCATCTTCTAGAGTGATGATGAACCAGAGGGTGGCATTGATGTAACAGAGGGTGGCATGGGTCAAAGAGAGGGTGCCAGTGGTGAAACAGAGGGTGCTGGGAGGCTGTGATGATGAACCAGACGTAGAAACAACATAGTCGCGACCGTTGCGAGCCGACAAGTAAGTTCGCAATTGCGAACTAGTACCAAATCCTCGCGAACTGGTAGAAACACTTGCGAACACAAAAAAAAATAATCCGCAAATTCGCGAGAATTCGCGGATTTTGCGGATTGCGAATTCGCAAATCCGCAAAATTCGCGAACGCGAGATTCGCAAAATTCGCCCATGCTTAGTGTTGGGACAGGCTGTGAAGTTGGCAAACCCCATGCCAGTCTCACAGACAAGAGTATCTAAGTCAGGGGACCTGGTTAGGCCAGAGTCCCCAGGCACTCCCAAAGAAAATGCACCCAGATTCTTGGGGGCACTCCCACCACCTGGGGGATTACTACTAGTAGTAACAGGAGGCTGGGAAGCTTTATTTGGGGGTATGTTCTCCTTATTGTTGTTGGCCTTGGGACAACTGTTGTCACTTTTGTAATGGCCTACCTGTTTGCAGGTATGACAATAAGGTTTCTTTTGGGTTTTGGGAGAAGTTGGGGACCCACCCTTTTCAGAGGAATTTTGGGGCCCTGTGGTTCTCTGCAGATCTCACGGACCAGGAGGCGTTGTCGGCGACCAGGATGGAGGTGCGAGCTGTCCCACGATGGGTGATGCTGTCGACGTCGCTGGACCCAGGATTGGGGCAACAAGTCTTGGCAAATTCAAGCCCACGCGGTGGACTCAAAATGGCGTCTGGAGTGGACCAGGAGGGTCCGGGGTGCTCCTCTTTTGGAAGGGAGCAAGGGCCAGTCTGGAGCAACCAGACCAGCAGCAAATGTCGTCGGGCGTCGTTCAGAAGGCCACAAGCCAGCGGGCTAGTAGCCAAACAACGCGGTGAGCAGCAAAAAGCAGAAGGGCCCCAAAGATGATCTAATTTGGAAGGGTCCCCGCTCCTGCCTTTATCCTAAAGAAAGGGGTGGGTACGCGACTAGGTCCTGCCCTAGGGGTGGGACCAGGAAGGGGGTGGTTACACCCCTCTCCCATGCCGGACTTTCCCCAGGCCAGGGGCTGGTGTGCCCCTGGAACTGGTTCTAGCCGGCAGATGCGTAGTGAGCACCGGGGTGCCACTCTGCAGTCACCTTCCTGTAAAGCCCTGCCTACCCAGGATACAAAAAACCCTGTCTGGGATGGTGCTAGCACCGCCCCTGACAGGAAACCCTTTGTCCAAGCTCTCCTCGCTGGAAGGACTCCCAGCAGCAGGAGGTCAGACTCGTGTCTGTGGTGGCAGCATCCATTTTGTGGAGCTGAGGCTTCAGTTAACTTTAACCGGGGTTCACAGTTACATACATGTCGTGTCCCTCTAGAACGGTGGAATGCTAACCCCGTCGCCAGAATTGGCGAGGGGTTAGTATTCCAATTCGTATGACACCTTACTTGACATGTTTTGATAAAGCAATACCAGAGATAGCATTTAACCGCGAGGATTATAATGCACTTAAGAGTATATGGTATGCGTTATCATGGAACAGCTATTAGGACTTGGTTCCGCAAGCTGCAAACGGGCTCAGCTCATGCCAGAGCACCATTTCACACGATTCCAAGCACTCTGCCTTCAGGATTGTCAAGGCCTGCCATAGGAGTGACTGATAGGAATCTGTGTGTCCATTTTTAGGGTTAGATATAGGTATACTATGTCTAAAGCAAAGGGTGAGTACACCACCTTGCCCCAGCTGTCGTGCAGCCAGTTGTGTCAGATTTAGATGGCCATCCAGGGGTGGCATAATACATGCTTCAGCCCCTGGTAGGCCCTGGGTACACCTATGCCCTGAGTTACAGGGTCTGATAAGGTGGCCCAGTACCAATTGGAAATGACCTAAGGTACATGGAATCCATTTTAGAGAGAGAGCAGTAGGCCTGGGGTCCTGATTGGCAGGGCCCCAGGTCAACTAAGTCGGAAAACCAGCAACACACCAGGCAAAAAAGTTGGGGGTAACCATAGTCAGGTATCCACCTTCCTACACACCCCCCCAAACGAAACAAGATAAGGCTATCCTTGTCCAGGTAAGCCTATATTGCCTGAGTGGCCATATGAGGTGGTACATGCACTGGCATGGTTACCCCCTGTATCATGGTCCACTAAGCAACCCCTCACCCTAAGGGTATCTGAGGGTCTCCACCATAGGGAATCACTACCGGTGGTGTGCTTTGGCAAAGTAAAAGGCTGGTGTGGGAATGGAGTACTGAAGTGAGACTCCACTACTGTTGGGCTCAACTTCCTCCAATCACTATCCACCATGTGTGCCTTTCTTTCCAGTACTGAGTTGCTATGAGCTCTCAGGGTCAACCTCTGGCTACCTAAAGCTGGAGGCTGAGTCCCTCTGTTTGGCTTACTGGAGGGACAGGTCAGGTTTGGGGTTTTTAGGCCCCAGGTTTGGCTGTGCCCAACAGTGTCCAGCTGTGGGAGTTCCCTAACTAAGTTTAAGGGGGATCCCTCAGGAGTGTGTTTTATTTTCACTTGGCTAGGACTACTAGCTTCAGTGATCCTAATCTGCTGATTGGGAAATTCTTTTGGACAGGGGGCCCTTCGGGGTCCACCACTGGCCTCCCTGACCTCTACAGCCCTGGGCTGATGGAGGCAGGGTTGAGAGGGGCAGGTTACCTGCTCCAGACTGGGTCCCACCTGGGAAGGGTCCACTGTCATCAGGGGCTCTGCCAGGCTAGGCCTGACTACCTCTGGGGCAGTTCCTTCACCCGGGGTAGAGTCAGTTCCCTGAGGAGGCTGGCTCTCACCTAGTGTCTGGGAGGGGGAAGACTTTTCTTCCTCCTCAATGCTCTCAGTTTGAGTGGAGTGATCCATTGTTTCAGGCTTCACAACACTATTATCTGTCTGAGTTTGAGGTGTGGCCATCACAACTCCACCAACCTTTTCAGTAAGGGACTCAGTTTGGGTTTGGGCTGTGACCATCACAGCCTTGCCAACCTGTTCAGGAAAGGCATCTTTCTGGGATAGGGCTGTGACTGGCACAGCCCTCCTGACCTGTTCAGGGAGGACATCTTGGACTGGGGCTGTGGCTATCACTGCCCCACTAACCTTACCATGGAGGTTTACCATTTTAAAATGGGTTTCTTGCTCTACCTCAGCCCAGGCTGAGGTCTCTAAATCATTCCCCAGTAGGCAATCTACAGGCAAGTTTGGTGACACTGCCACTCTCTTGTGACCAGTGACACCTCCCCAGCTGAGATTTACCACTGCTATGCGATGATCTCTCTGCACTCCATCAATGTTCACTACCTGGTATGTGGCACCAGGCATAAGTTGCCTTGAGGGGACTAGGCTCTCAGCCACCATGGTGATGCTAGCCCCTGTGTTTCTGTAGGCCTCAACTTTTGAACCATTGATGAGGGGCTCCTGTCTGTACCTGCCCAAAGTGTTGGGACAGGCTGTGAAGTTGGCAAACCCCATGCCAGTCTCACAGACAAGAGTATCTAAGTCAGGGGACCTGGTTAGGCCAGAGTCCCCAGGCACTCCCAAAGAAAATGCACCCAGATTCTTGGGGGCACTCCCACCACCTGGGGGATTACTACTAGTAGTAACAGGAGGCTGGGAAGCTTTATTTGGGGGTATGTTCTCCTTATTGTTGTTGGCCTTGGGACAACTGTTGTCACTTTTGTAATGGCCTACCTGTTTGCAGGTATGACAATAAGGTTTCTTTTGGGTTTTGTGAGAAGTTGGGGACCCACCCTTTTCAGAGGAATTTTGGGGCCCTGTGGTTTGATCAGAAGATGTATTTCCACCCTTCTCTTGAGGCTTGGTTGATTCCTTCTTTTGGTCACCACCCTGGTTCTTAGGCCTGACCCTGGTTCTGACCCATTTGTCTGCCCTCTTACCCAATTCTTGTGGAGCGGTCAGATCAGAGTCTACCAGGTGTTGGTGTAATAACTGGTTCTGACAATTACTTAAGATTTGCTCTCTCATAATTAGATTGTACAATCCATTAAAATCAGTAACCTTACTTCCCAGTAGCCAGCCTTCAAAAGCCTTAGTGGCACAATCAACAAAGTCAGTCCAATCCTGAGACTGAGTTTTCTGGGTATCTCTGAACATCAACCTGTACTGTTCAGTGGTTAAACCAAACCCTTCAACCAGTGTATTCTTCAGGACTTGGTAATTGTTAGCATCCTCAGCTCTAGTAGTGAGGAGCTTATCTCTACCTTTACCTTCAAAGGAGAGCCACATGATAGCTGCCCACTGACTCTGGGGGACACACTGTACAGTGCAAGCCCTCTCCAAAGCAGTCATCCATTTGTGGATATCATCCCCTTGTTTAAAGGGGGGCACTATCTTACTCAGGTGTCTAGTGTCTAAACTCCTGTCTTTTTCTCTTGGGAGAATGCTGCCACCAGTGGGGTCTGCCCCACACAATTTCTGCTCTCTAGCAAAGGCAAGTCTCTCTTTGGCCAGGGCAAGTTCTTCCCTTTCAATCCTTAGATTGACTTCCCTTACTTTGGCTTCATACACTCTCCTCTGAGGGGATGTCATCCCTCTTTGAGAAGAGGCCTGAGAGCCATTGGTTTGAATGGATCTGTTAGAGCCTCTGGATAGAGACCTAACTCGTCCACCCCCAATGTTAAGTCTGCCTGAGAGTGGCCCTGGGGGTCCCCCAAATCCAATTTCATGCCTACTTAAGTTGGACCTGGTGAGTCTCCTGACTTCTACCTGTCCCTTGTCTGCCTCCTCCCCTGATAACTCATCTTCATCCTCATCCTCAGCATCATCTGCCTCCTGGAGGGGATGGTCATGGTTATCAAAGGGACCCTGTAAGGGGGGCATATTCCCATCTGGATGAGAAGGATCTGTGTTACCAGCCCTCCTGGCATCATAAGTCTCTAAGAGACCAATCAAGAATGGGATTGTAGGGTTAGAACCCTGTTTTAGCTTCCTGGAGGTACACACTTGTCTCATCTCCTGGAAGCTAAGAGCAGCATATCTGGAAGTGACCTGTGGAAGGTCTACTGACACAAGGGGACACTCAGAGTTTCCTCCTTTGTCTGACATGCTGATTCTAGTGTGGTGTAAGTGATGCACCTACCTACACTATTTGTTTGCCTACTGATCCCTTGCTAAGAGTTGTAGCCAAGGTGTGCTAAGCCTTGAGGAGCTACAACAGCTGGTTCAGTAGAACCCAGAGTATTCTAAGCTAAGTTATATGTACCTGGAGTACTTATGTGATCTTTCACAAGATATTCTTAGGATACGTGTGGTAAAACAACAGCAAGCTCAAATCCCAACCGCTGCTCACCAATGTGAGAAGTTGGCCTGATATATGATGTTCACTATTCTAGTGAGCACTTTGTATCAGTCCAAACAACCCTTATGGTGATTGGTTGTAAGTCAACCTTATAGACCAGCTATCCTAGTAGCGTGGATACGAGCAGTCTTCGGGCTAAACTCTAGAGGGCATGTTAAGCCAGCTGTTATACCATCACATATACCCCTTGAACACCAAGTGAAAGGACACCACACAAGTGTTATGAAAATAAACAGTGTATTTATTTAGATCACAACAGCCCTGTACTCTTTATGAGGACAGGGTACTAAGCACACAACAAAACTCTTATAAAAATACTTCAAGTTGCACAATTTACACAAATGCCCGAGGGGCACGAAAAACCATATACTATGGAAGTGGAATGCGAAATTACTAGCAGGTAAGTACTGGACTAATAGGCTTTGGAATCGCTAGGACTACGTTACTGAACCTTCAGATTACTAGTAGGAGGCCTAGAGGACTCGGGTGCAGAGTGTGCACTCTCACGCGGGATGCGGGACAAAGTCTATGGGAGCTAGTAAAGACAAAGTTAGTGTTCTCGGGCGAACCCAATAAGGTAGATCGAAAACGACAGTGGATCCTGACCCTTGGATAGTGAGGCTATGCTGGGGCACCGAAATGCCGAAGTTACCTAGCCCAGGGGCTGCAGCTGCATATGTCTCAAAAGACGTGGGCAATCCTCGTAGACGAACCAGGAGCCTGAAGAAAGAAGTTGCTGGCAGGCGACCAGTGAAGATAGTTCGAGTGATCCAAGCCTGGATCGAAGATGGATGACACCTGAAAGCAGAGGGGACCAAGTTCGTGACTACAAGCCAGTAGTCAGGTGGCACCAGGAGGGCACCGGATGGTAGTCACCTCGACTAGGTGAGTGGGCGACGCTGTGCTCTGCAGATCTCACGGACCAGGAGGCGTTGTCGACGACCAGGATGGAGGTGCGAGCTGTCCCACGATGGGTGATGCTGTCGACGTCGCTGGACCCAGGATTGGGGCAACAAGTCTTGGCAAATTCAAGCCCACACGGTGGACTCAAAATGGCGTCTGGAGTGGACCAGGAGGGTCCGGGGTGCTCCTCTTTTGGAAGGGAGCAAGGGCCAGTCTGGAGCAACCAGACCAGCAGCAGTGATGTCATCGGGCGTCGTTCAGAAGGCCACAAGCCAGCGGGCTAGTAGCCAAACAACGCGGTGAGCAGCAAAAAGCAGAAGGGACCCACGCAGATCGTGGAGATGCTGGGAGGCTGGACTTCGGTGCTGGAGCTGCTCAGGGTCGGGGCTTCTCAGACCCCAAAGCACTCACCAGAGGATCCCTCGGCGGTCGTGCTGGATAGAAGTCGTGCAGTTCTGATGATGGCCGGTCCCTCGAGGTCTCGTCGCACCTACGGTTCTCAGCTTAGCTGTAGAGGTAGGTAGAGGTCAGAGGTGCCAGGGAAGCCGGGTCTCGTTGTGCTGGTCGGTCGGATTCCTGAGGAAGGACGTGCAGCAAACCGCAGAGTTCTTAGATGGTGCCTGCGGATGCAGGGTGACTACTCCTTCGTCACAAGGGAGAAATCTTGAGAAGAAGTCTTGAGTTCCTTTCGTAGAAAGTAGTTTCAGGATTCAAAGATGATCTAATTTGGAAGGGTCCCCGCTCCTGCCTTTATCCTAAAGAAAGGGGTGGGTACGCGACTAGGTCCTGCCCTAGGAGTGGGACCAGGAAGGGGGGTGGTTACACCCCTCTCCCATGCCGGACTTTCCCCAGGCCAGGGGCTGGTGTGCCCCTGGAACTGGTTCTAGCCGGCAGATGCGTAGTGAGCACCGGGGTGCCACTCTGCAGTCACCTTCCTGTAAAGCCCTGCCTACCCAGGATACACAAAACCCTGTCTGGGATGGTGCTAGCACCGCCCCTGACAGGAAACCCTTTGTCCAAGCTCTCCTCGCTGGAAGGACTCCCAGCAGCAGGAGGTCAGACTCGTGTCTGTGGTGGCAGCATCCATTTTGTGGAGCTGAGGCTTCAGTTAACTTTAACCTGGGTTCACAGTTACATACATGTCGTGTCCTTCTAGAAGGGTGGAATGCTAACCCCGTCGCCAGAATTGGCGAGGGGTTAGTATTCCAATTCGTATGACACCTTACTCGACATGTTTTGATAAAGCAATACCAGAGATAGCATTTAACCGCGAGGATTATAATGCACTTAAGAGTATATGGTATGCGTTATCATGGAACAGCTATTAGGACTTGGTTCCGCAAGCTGCAAACGGGCTCAGCTCATGCCAGAGCACCATTTCACACGATTCCAAGTACTCTGCCTTCAGGATTGTCAAGGCCTGCCATAGGAGTGACTGATAGGAATCTGTGTGTCCATTTTTAGGGTTAGATATAGGTATACTATGTCTAAAGCAAAGGGTGAGTACACCACCTTGCCCCAGCTGTCGTGCAGCCAGTTGTGTCAGATTTAGATGGCCATCCAGGGGTGGCATAATACATGCTTCAGCCCCTGGTAGGCCCTGGGTACGCCTATGCCCTGAGTTACAGGGTCTGATAAGGTGGCCCAGTACCAATTGGAAATGTACCTAAGGTACATGGAATCCATTTGAGAGAGAGAGCAGTAGGCCTGAGGTCCTGATTGGCAGGGCCCCAGGTCAACTAAGTCGGAAAACCAGCAAAACACCAGGCAAAAAAGTTGGGGGTAACCATAGTCAGGTATCCACCTTCCTACAGTATCCAGCCAGGAACTACTTGATCTTAACTCAGGGCTGCTCTTAACCAGAGAGTTACTCATTGACCTTGCCTTCCTGAATGTTATATAGGGTGATTTTGTTAGGTTAACACCAAATAAAGGGTCATTCTTGACTAAGGTCTAATTCCTGTTTACTATCCTTATGCTGTCTTATACTATCCTTATGCTTTACTATCCTTACTATCCTTATGCTGGTTGCTATAAGTCAAAGTGAGTCTTGTTGGTTGTTCAGATGGTAAGGGCTGCTTTGACTGGGCTTTGCATATTAGGGCCTGCGATCTGTCCATCCTTCTGTTTTTTTCTATGGCTTGATTGATTTCGCAGATAGAGCAGCCCCTAGCCAGGAATCTTCTACAGCTATCTTGTTGGGCTTTCTCACATTCGAAGTCGGTGCTGCAAATTCTACGAATTGGCAGCATCTCACCATAAGGGATGCTACAGATCAAGTGTGCGGGATGGTGACTTGTGGCATGTAGCAATGTTTTGCCGGCCGTTGTTTTCTGAAACAATCTAGTTTCAAGATTGTTGCCGACAATCATTATTTCTACATCCAAGAAGAAAATGGAATCCCTGCTAAGTTGTCCACTGAAGTGCAAATTTAAGCTGTTGTCATTGATCTGCTCTATAAAATGGAGGGCACTCTCATCAGTGACACTCCAAATTATAAGCAAATCATCGATGTAACGATACCAGCGTATAACATGTTTAGACAACATATCAGTAAAAAACACTCTAAGGACCTGTTCTTCCCAGAACCCCATGTGCAAACAGGCGTAGCTAGGGGAAAAACATGCCCCATAGCTACGCCTCTTACCTGTTGGAATACCTGATTCAAGAAAAGAAAATAATGCATAATGATGTTCTAGACAAGATGTAATCATAGCTAGTAACATTTTGTTATGTTCTTGTACATATATAAGTCGAGTGTCCAAATAGTGTTTGATCGCCTTCAGTCCATCTCTGTGATTGATGCTTGTATACAGGGACGAAACGTGAAGCGAAATCATGAGATAATCTGGTTGCCATTTGATACTTGTCAATTTTCTCAGTAAGTCACTGGTATCCTCCACATAGGAAGGCAGGCTTTTCACATGGTCCTGCAAATAGAAATCAATATACTTCGATGCATTTTCCATTGTACTGTTACAGGCAGATATTATAGGCCTCCTAGGTGGTTTTTTCACATCTTTGAGTATTTTTGGTATGAAATACACCGCTGGCATAACAGGATGATCCTTTTCTAGGAATTTGAACTCATCAGTGGTCAAAAGACCTCCACTTTTCCACGCTACAAGGCTGGTATAAAATATATTCCACGAAGACTTAACCGTTAACATGGTGCTGCACCTGTAACATTCCCGGTCGTTGAGTTGTTTCAACGCCTCTTCCATGTAAAGGTTGCGCGGCCACAGCACCACGTTCCCTCTTTTATCAGATTGACGGATAATTTGGTCATTGTTTGCCTGTAGTTTCTTCATCAGTTGGAAATACACATTATCCTGCTTCGTGTAGTGCTTCTTCACTCTGGTTTGTTTCATTTAAAGGTTTTTAAGTTCTTGGATTACTTTATCACTAAACACGTCAATATTGTCTCTTAACATAATAGGACAAAACTTGGACTTTGGTTTGAATGGAGTTTTTAATGCCATCATTCATGTTGGCTGTTCCTCACTGGTTCCAAGATTTATATCATCACTATCCTGCTGGAGACTGATAAGATCCTGTAACAGTCCTGCATCTCCCGCTGTTAACATGGATGGACTGGGTACATCTCCAGTTGGTATCTCCTTTTGTTTTTATTTTGATGTACCCTGCAGCAGGTGATATTTTCGTAATTTTAGATTGCGTATGAATCTGAACAGGTCTATCCAAGTTTGTGAATAGTTAAAGTCACTCTTTGGACTATATGACAAACCAAGAGACAAGCTCTTTAATTCTTCATCGGTGAGTTACATTTCAGATAAATTGATTACTGTTAGAACATCTCTTCCATTGTTTTGTAAAGTTACTTGTGATTCCATTTCTTTGTACGTTTCTTGGTGGTTTGCCTTGCGCCTTTCGCTACATCGTCGTCTCTCACACCGCTTTCGATTCCGGTCTTGGTGCTGTGTGCACTTTAATTTGTGCAGGAGAGTGCAGGGTTTGCCTCCTGTCCTGGCGCAGGCAATCGACTTCCTGCGCCAGGGAGAATTTTGTAAACCCCAACCTCTGTGTTCGCATTTACTCATTATCAGATTCGCTGTCAAAAACAGAACCGAGATCAGAAGCTGAGGCTGAGACAGGTGCAAGCCCACTGGTGTTGGCAGTCGATGTGCTCGAGGGGAGGGGTGTCACTTTTCTAGACGCTTTTACTTGGTCGAATATTTTAGCAAAGGTGAACACCTGGCCATGTTCATAGTCCAGCTTGTCTCACTGGAATTTGAACACCTTGCGCTTTTTATTACCTCCTCTTCACGCTGCAAGCGTACTGCCATGTCATCTCTGTATTTTCTTAGAATGGCTGAATCCTCAAGCTTGCCAATCTCCTCATTGACTTCATCAATCTTCTCTCTCTCTCTCTCTCTGTATATATATATATATATATATATATATATATATATATATATATATATATATATATATATATATATATATATATATATATATATATATATATATTCAAAGCTCCAACTTGCCCTCCGGCACGGCAGCACTCCCCAACAACGACTCCGGGTACAAGCTTGCTGTTCACTTTGTCCTTTCAGTCCTCATGTCGACACTGTTTTTCTGCCTGACGCGTTTCTGGGCATCCGCCCTCATCAGAGGCTTCGACGTAGAGATTGTGCTCAGTTACCACACCCACGTTGTTGTATAAATACACGCCCATAAATGTCTTGCACAGGTGAGTGAAACGCATTGTGTGGTAACTGAGCACAATCTCTACGTCGAAGCCTCTGATGAGGGCGGATGCCCAGAAACGCGTCAGGCAGAAAAACAGTGTCGATATGAGGACTGAAAGGACAAAGTGAACAGCAAGCTTGTACCCGGAGTCGTTGTTGGGGAGTGCTGCCGTGCCGGAGGGCAAGTTGGAGCTTTGAATCTATACGCGGTCGGCCCGGCCGCGACGGCTTGCACCACCCTATAAGAGGGGCCATGGGACCAGAATACCACTGGGACGCATACGGACCAACAACAGGGATTAAAAGCCGAAGAACACTTTGGGGGCCCACCAAGGACCCTTGACAAGTCAAAATTCGTGCAACCATCACGGAGCTAATACAGTTACGCACCACAGAGTCCAGAATGCAATGCGTTTCACTCACCTGTGCAAGACATTTATGGGCGTGTATTTATACAACAACGTGGGTGTGGTAACTGAGCACAATCTCTACGTCGAAGCCTCTGATGAGGGCGGATGCCCAGAAACGCGTCAGGCAGAAAAACAGTGTCGACATGAGGACTGAAAGGACAAAGTGAACAGCAAGCTTATACCCGGAGTCGTTGTTGGGGAGTGCTGCCGTGCCGGAGGGCAAGTTGGAGCTTTGAATCTATACGCGGTCGGCCCGGCCGTGACGGCTTGCACCACCCTATAAGAGGGGCCATGGGACCAGAATACCACTGGGACGCATACGGACCAACAACAGGGATTAAAAGCCGAAGAACACTTTGGGGGCCCACCAAGGACCCTTGACAAGTCAAAATTCGTGCAACCATCACGGAGCTAATACAGTTACGCACCACAGAGTCCAGAATGCAATGCGCTTCACTCACCTGTGCAAGACATTTATGGGCGTGTATTTATACAACAACGTGGGTGTGGTAACTGAGCACAATCTCTACGTCGAAGCCTCTGATGAGGGCGGATGCCCAGAAACGCGTCAGGCAGAAAAACAGTGTCGACATGAGGACTGAAAGGACAAAGTGAACAGCAAGCTTGTACCCGGAGTCGTTGTTGGGGAGTGCTGCCGTGCCGGAGGGCAAGTTGGAGCTTTGAATCTATACGCGGTCGGCCCGGCCGCGACGGCTTGCACCACCCTATAAGAGGGGCCATGGGACCAGAATACCACTGGGACGCATACGGACCAACAACAGGGATTAAAAGCCGAAGAACACTTTGGGGGCCCACCAAGGACCCTTGACAAGTCAAAATTCGTGCAACCATCACGGAGCTAATACAGTTACGCACCACAGAGTCCAGAATGCAATGCGTTTCACTCACCTGTGCAAGACATTTATGGGCGTGTATTTATACAACAACGTGGGTGTGGTAACTGAGCACAATCTCTACGTCGAAGCCTCTGATGAGGGCGGATGCCCAGAAACGCGTCAGGCAGAAAAACAGTGTCGACATGAGGACTGAAAGGACAAAGTGAACAGCAAGCTTATACCCGGAGTCGTTGTTGGGGAGTGCTGCCGTGCCGGAGGGCAAGTTGGAGCTTTGAATCTATACGCGGTCGGCCCGGCCGTGACGGCTTGCACCACCCTATAAGAGGGGCCATGGGACCAGAATACCACTGGGACGCATACGGACCAACAACAGGGATTAAAAGCCGAAGAACACTTTGGGGGCCCACCAAGGACCCTTGACAAGTCAAAATTCGTGCAACCATCACGGAGCTAATACAGTTACGCACCACAGAGTCCAGAATGCAATGCGCTTCACTCACCTGTGCAAGACATTTATGGGCGTGTATTTATACAACAACGTGGGTGTGGTAACTGAGCACAATCTCTACGTCGAAGCCTCTGATGAGGGCGGATGCCCAGAAACGCGTCAGGCAGAAAAACAGTGTCGACATGAGGACTGAAAGGACAAAGTGAACAGCAAGCTTGTACCCGGAGTCGTTGTTGGGGAGTGCTGCCGTGCCGGAGGGCAAGTTGGAGCTTTGAATCTATACGCGGTCGGCCCGGCCGCGACGGCTTGCACCACCCTATAAGAGGGGCCATGGGACCAGAATACCACTGGGACGCATACGGACCAACAACAGGGATTAAAAGCCGAAGAACACTTTGGGGGCCCACCAAGGACCCTTGACAAGTCAAAATTCGTGCAACCATCACGGAGCTAATACAGTTACGCACCACAGAGTCCAGAATGCAATGCGTTTCACTCACCTGTGCAAGACATTTATGGGCGTGTATTTATACAACAACGTGGGTGTGGTAACTGAGCACAATCTCTACGTCGAAGCCTCTGATGAGGGCGGATGCCCAGAAACGCGTCAGGCAGAAAAACAGTGTCGACATGAGGACTGAAAGGACAAAGTGAACAGCAAGCTTGTACCCGGAGTCGTTGTTGGGGAGTGCTGCCGCGCCGGAGGGCAAGTTGGAGCTTTGAATATATATATATATATATATATATATATATATATATATATATATATATATATATATATATATCGTAGAATCCACTGTGTCGGCGAAAGCAATCCTGTCCTCACCGCAGCAACAACGTAGACACGGACCACGAAATCGTGCAAAATTTCTTTATTGTTTGCAAACTGCCGCCATAACGTTTCGCCTCCTCTCCTACGAGGCTTGTTCACATGACAATGTGTTACAATTACGAAGCAGTTTTTAAAGTAACCGTTCCCAATTTCGAAAAGTGCATCATGTGACCGTATTATACACAGACATAGAAAAAATACTTGTATTATTAGTTGTCCTATGTAAACATGTATGGATGTCCACCAAGCAAGAATAAATCCTCTTGAATTGCACATCAGCCCACAAGATCTTATTATTGACGTGGTCATAATTTATTGTAGATATATAAATAAATAAATAAATATTTAAATTAATTAATGTATACATCTTAAAAATATTTGTAAAATCCTTCGTCATGAAACCAGAATAGTCATTCGTGTGCAAGACATAAAAATACCATTTTCCAAGTCCAATATAAACGGACTTCTGTGCAAAGATTGCAGTAGTGAAAAAATAAGCATTTTACATGGCATCATGATACATTCTATTGGGGCTGTGCAATTGTATTTTTGGTGTCTGGTGGATACAAGGACCATCGCAGCTAAGGGGTATGTCATGCTTCATAGGTAGCGTTTCCAGCCGGATTTGTCTACCAAATAATGCCTATCTCATGGCAGTTGGTACTGATTGTTTACCAACACTGGGTTTTAGTCCTGCAATGGCTATAGTGGCATAACCTTAATGTATGTTGAAGAACATGTATTTGAGTGAGCTTGGCTGCTGTTTTTAACAATACAATACTGGGATAAATCCCTATTTTGAGATGCCAATCTCATATCAGTTGGTATTAGTTGTTTGACAACCTTGGGTTATTGTCTAGCAATGGCTGTAATAACGTAACCATAATGCCTGTTGTAACACATATTTATGTGAGTGGGCTTTCTTTTTATATGTAACCATGTAATTCTGGGATAGATCCCTATTTCGAGATGTCAGTATCCTAGGGTACTAAAATTGCCACTTGAGGACTAATCTATGTAGTAAATATGCTGAAGCATGTATAATGATATAACCTAAGCTTAACGCCACCTTAGTTTATTTATTTATTTATTTATTTTTGGAGTTTTCTATAGCGCTGGCCAGACCCCAGGGTATCAGAGCGCTTTACATTCAGTCAGGAGGAAACAGGTGCGAAAAATAGTGCAACATACTGTAAACAGGGTACATACAAGGTCAGAAATTAGCTCAGTGGTCTTCCACCTGGGTGGCGGTTTTGAGGTAGAGTTGTTGAGGTAGTCCGAGTTCCAGGATGCGCTATTGAGGTAGAGTTTGGGAATGGGCGGTTGAGGTAGAGGATTTTTAGTTGTCTCTTAAATTCGGGAAAGGAAGGAGTGGTTCTGATGTCCACTGGTATGCAGTTCCAGATTTTTGGTGCGTTGCCGGCAAAGGAGCGGCTGGCGGTTTTTTGTTTCCGGCTTTTCAGTGGGATGAGTAGTAGAGAGTTTGTACTTCTGAGGTTTCTGGATTGACCCGCTTTCTTGAGCTTGGAGGCTAGATATTCCGGCTTTCCTGTGTGTAGGGCTTTGTGTGTGAGGCAAGCCGTTCTGAAGTTTGCGCGCATTTCCACTGGAAGCCATTTAAAATCTTTGAGTGCGGGGGATATGTGGTCAAATTTCCTTGCACCTGAGACCATTCTGGCTGCTGCATTAAGGGTGGTTTTCAGTGGTGCTAGGTGGGATATGGCTGTGCCGGATAGTGTTGCGATCCCATAGTCCAGTCTGGATAGGACCAATGCTTGGGTGGCTTGTTGGAGATCTTTTTGTGGGATGTGTGGTTTGATTTTATTGAGGAGCTTCAGATTGAGGAAGGCGCTTTTCGCGGAGTTCTTGATGTGGTTTGACATAGTAAGTTTGTTATCCAGGGTGATTCCCAGTGATTTTACTGTGTTGGTCGGGGTGAGATTTCCTTTGAGGGCGTCAATGGCTTTCACCCATTCAGTCAATTTGGGGTTGTCATCTTTGTTGGAGATGAGGAGGATCTCGGTTTTCCCTTGGTTTAATTTGAGGTGATTCGTCTCTAGCCATTCTTGGATTTCATTTAGAGTGTTGTTGAGTCTTAGAATGTCGTTATAGGAAGTGGCTTCTATGTAGATCTGAGTGTCGTCCGCGTATAGATGGAAAGGGATATTAGCTTTCTTCAGTATGATGGTGAGGGGAACCATGTATATGTTGAACAGTTGAGGGGAAAGGACGGATCCTTGGGGGACCCCTCTGGTCACGGGTAGAGGGTCTGATGTGAAGGATTTTATTTTTACTCTTTGAAAGCGGTTCTTAAAGAAGGAGTCGAACCATTTCAGGACCATGTCCTCCGCACCTACTTGTTCTTTGAGGGCTTTGATGAGGAGCTTGTGGTCAACCGTGTCAAACGCCGCTGACAGGTCAAGAAGGATGAGTAGGCAGCATTGATCCGAGTCAAGAGAGTTGCGGATGTCATCTACTATGTTCAGGATTGCGGTTTCGGTGCTGTAGCCTTTTCTGAAGCCAGATTGGTTTTGATCAAGCAAGTTGATGCTGTCGAGCTGGTTGTTGAGTTGGCGTAGTACGCATTTTTCTAGGATTTTGGCTAGGAAGGGTAGATTTGAGACTGGTCTGAAATTGTTGAGGTCGTTGGAATCCAGGCCTGGTTTCTTCAGGAGGGGAGTGACCTGGCCAACTTTAAGGCAGTCCGGGATGGTGCCAGATTTTAGGGAGCTGTTGATGATTTTACACCAGAGAGGGGCAAGGGTGAGTTTGAGGTCTTTGGCCATTTGGGCGGGGATGGGATCAGAGTTATGGGAGGAGGGTTTGGAGGATGAGATTAGGTTGAGGATCTCTGCTTCTTGGATGAGGTCGAAAGAGGACCAGGCAGTAGAGGTTGTGTCTCCAGCGGTGGTGGATGTTGTAGTTAGGTTGATGTTGATTGTCGGGGTAGGGCTGATGTCTTGGGATAGTTCGATCTTGGCGATTTTTTCATTGACGAAGGAGACGAAGTTGTCACATAGCGTTTTGGAGGGTTGAGCATGGACGGTGGATGGCTTGGAGGTTTGTTTTTTGATGATCTCAAAGAGTTCTCTAGGTCTATTTTTTTGCCTTTTCTAGCGCGTTGCAGAAGAAGTTTGTTTTTTCCTTGTTGATGTGGTTTTTGTACCTTCTTCTTACTGCTCTGAGTTCTTCGCGCCGGCTGCAGGAGGGGTCTTTTCTCCACTGTCGTTCTGTGGCTCTGAGAAGTCTCCTTTCCTCGTTGATGTCTTTGTTGAACCAGGTTCTCGATGGAATGTTCCTGGGTCTTTTTTGTTTTAGAGGTGCCAGTTGGTCTAGGATGGCGGTAGTGGTGGAGTTGTAGTGAGAGATGAGTTCGGTAGTTGAGAGACCTTCTGTGTGGCTCAGCAGGGAGGCGGCTATTTTTTCTTCTAGTTCTTTTGGGTTGATTTGTGAAAGACTCCTGGACCATGTGCTGGGGGCTGTGCTTGTGGGGTGGGACTGGACCGGTTGATTGAGGTGGAATAGGATAAGGTGGTGGTCAGACCAGTCTACCGGGAGGATGTGTTCAATAGAGATTGTATCGTTCCTGGCGATGATGGCGTCCAGTGTTGCCCCTTTGTTGTGGGTCTCTTTTGAGCAGTGTTGGGAGAGGTTGTTTGCGTGTAGAAGTTCGTTTAGTGATTTTATAATGGCATTGTTCTCGTTGTTCCAATGCAGATTAAGATCCCCTAAAATGATGCTGTTGGACTCTTTGAGGGAGCAGTTGGCGATTAGGTTTGAGAGTTGTTCTGTGAATATAGTGTTGTTGCCTGGGGGATGGTATATTAGGTGGCATTGCAGTAGGTTGTTGTCCGTGGTTCTGATGTTGGCTGTAAGGCATTCGAAGGCGTTGTAGTTGAAGGCGTCGCATTCGATGACTGAAAGGTTGTTGTTGTGGATAATTGCCACACCTCCACCTTTTTTTTGGTCCTTCCTATCTTTGTTGATGATGGAATAGCCTGGAGGGACCAGCATATCTAGGATAGGAGGGGAGGAGTCGTCTAGCCAGGTCTCAGTGATGAATGCTAGGTCTATGCTGTGGTTGAGGATGGTCTCAGCTAGTTCAGTCGAGTGTTTAGTGGCGGATCTACAATTTATGAGCAAGCAGTTGGTCCGGGGAGCTTCTTTTTTCGTGGGTTCGGTGGGAATGGTGATGAGGGCGATCGGGGGTCTAGGAGGTTTGCGTATGGGATGTTCGTTTCTGAGACTGGTGACCACCTGTATAGCGGACTGGGTGGGGGGGTGGAGGGTGTTGTGTAAGCGGCGGCCAGTTCTAGCGCCTCTCTCCAGGTCATGGCTTTCGCCGTTCTGCTAGGTCTCCAGGCGTTGGCCGGAGGGAGGGGGATTGAGTTGGAGTGGGCTGTTGAGTTCCTTGTTCCTGCGGGGTTGTGTGTGACTGGGGGGGCTGGATGGGACTTAGTGGAGAGTGGAGAGTGGGTTGTGCTGTTAGACAGGACTGTGTCTGTGTTCTTTTGGGCCTTTGGGAGGGGTAAGGGATGCACGGGGGGTGGTGAGGGTTTGTTGAGCATCATGCTGGGCTGTTGTGCCTGGCGTGGGATGGGTGTGATGGGGTTTGCAAGGGGGGAGGGGAATAGGCTGCGGTTGTGCGTGACTGGAGGGGCTGGTTGGGGCATAGGGTGGGGGTTGCGGGTAGTTGCGAGGTTGGTGAGGATAAGGTTCATACCGTGAATTATAGTGTTAATTTGGTTTTTGACGCGGGTGAGGCGGTCGAGAGGGACCTCCTGCGGGGGGGGGGGAGTTGTTTTACGGCGATGTTGTGGTTGTGTTCGGTATTGTGGTCATTAAGGATGTCTGATAGAGCTGGGATGCCTGTTTGGGTTCTGGGCTGGGGTGGGCGGGAGCGGTGGTTGGGTTTTGCAGGGCGGTTATTCAGGAAAGGGGAGGGTGTGGATTGGGAGTTGTGGGGCTTAGGTCTAGCCTTATAGCGCGCTGGGGCTGTTGGGATGGTGTTCTGCATCGAGGGTGTTTCTGGAGAGTGGGTCGTGCTGTTAGGTAGGACTGTGCCCGTGTTTTCTTGGTCCTTTAGGGGGGGTAAGGGGTGCATGGGGGGTGGTGAGGGGTGGTTGAACATCATGCTGGGTTGTTGAGCCTGGTATGGGTTGGGAGTGCTAGGGATTGCAAGGAGAGAGGGGAATAGGCGGTCAAAAGCCTCCAGGTTGGCGTTGTTTGCTTGGATCAGGACTGTGCCGTTTGAGTATATGGTCATAGATGTGATCCCTAGGTTAGGGGTGCGGAAGGAGAGCTTGCAGCTGTGGGTCGTCTTCGTTGTCTTTGTGATTAGGCGCTTTTCTCCAAGGTTGGAGATCCAGTAGCCTGGTCTGGTAGTATGAAAGATAAGGTCCATTTTTATTTGACCTTTTGCGGGGGAGTGGTATATATCTGCGAAGAGGGATTCTGGGAATTGCCTGATTAGTTTGTGCTTAAGGGCTTTTTTTGCATTGGGTGAGATGTTGTGAGGGGGGGTGATGGAGAAGGAGTTAGGTCCGTGACGTTTAATGAGGGGGGAGGACAAGGGGTTGGAGTCGATAGTCATAGTGACGGGGGGCGTGTGGGCGTTGGGCGGTCTGCTATAGGGGTAGGGTAGTGGAGGTGGCTATGGGTTGAGAGCTGTGGTAGTTACCTGAACGGAGCGGAGCAGTTCTTGGAAGTAAGGTGGTGTAGATTACATCAGGAGTAGTGAGAAGGGTTGAACTTGGGTGTAAGAGAAAAGTTGTTGAGACTGCTAATGCCGGTCACGGTGGTAACTGGCTTGTTCCCGTGTCCTGTCTCTGTCTCCTTGCTGTCTTGGGGGTCAGGCAGGGGGAAGTTGGGATTCCTCTAATATCGTGAGTTTTTTTTTTGTTTTTTTAACAGGGGGAGGGGTGGACTAGTGGGTGGGCGGCAATGGCGAGTTCTTTTTGCCCTTGAGGTTCTTGTTGCCGGATTGCAGCGCTAAGGTTCCTTGCTCCGGTCCCGATTACAGTGGTGTCGGGGCTGTTCCTTCAGGGTGTCCCATTCTCGGCGCCATCTTAGGGTCAGGCGGGGCTAAATCGTGCATGGACCCAGATTACTCCGTTCTGGAGCTTTTTGCCTGCGTTTGGGTTAGGGTTTGCTGGGCTGGGGAGACCAATAGGGTGTGCTATACCTCTGCTGTTTCGCTGATTGGTAATGTTACTTAGGGGAATTTGCACGAAGTCCAAAAAGGCTCGCCATTTTGAGGACAGGCAGGGGGGGGGAGACCTCCATGATCCGCGTTTTCTTCTTCTTCCGTTGTTGGTCGGTGAAGCTGCTGATTGTAGTTGGGCAGCGCTTGGCCTCCTCTAGCTCCGGTGAGAGTTTGGGGGAAGTCGATATCCCAATCTTCTTCCTTGAGTGCCTTGGAGCTCTATCGGGTTGTCAGGGATTATATTGTGCTTTGTCCTTTCAGAGCGCCATTTTGGGGACAGGCTGTGGGGAGCTCGTCGTGGTCTGCCGTTATTTCTCAGCAGTGTTTTTTGCCGTTTATCATGTCCAGACCGCTTCGGTTCCGTGGCGATTTTCCTCCACTGGCTCCGGGATTGGATGACCTGATGTCGTGTGGGGCTTCAGGGGGGTGCCGAACATCTGTGTTTGTCCTTTCAGAGCGCCATTTTGGAGACAGGCTGTGGGGAGCTCGTTAGGATCCGTTATTTCTCAGCAGTGTTTTTCACCATTTTTTGCCCAGACCGCTTCGTAGCATTTTTCTCCACTGGCTCCGGGTTGGATGTCCTGATGTCGTGTGGGACTGCAGGGGGTGCCGACGTCTGTAGTAGGCGTGGCGCTGCTCCTTGTCCTCGTACGGGTCAGGCTGTATTTCTCCGAGTTTCCGGTGAGTTTTTATTTAATCGGAATTATTGGGAGCAAGATGGTATAATGCCGCTTTGTTTGGAGTGATCCTTGAATTGAGGAGGTCGATAGAGGTGTTTCTCCTCTTTCTGGTAGGTCTTCAGCGGATTAGCCCCGGTATCTTCGGGTATCGGGGGACAAGGGGGGTCCGAGTGGCATCGTCTCGTAGCTGTGGAATTCCGATTTTTTGATCACGGCTGGTCGGTGGTGTAGCTGCAGATGACTTATGCAAGAAATCCTTGTTAATTTGCTGAGATTGTGGAGCTTGGGGTTCCCGCGGCCATTTTTAATACCCACATGTCTATGTACTGTGCAATAAAGTGTTCTTAAAGTGCATAGTGATAAAATTGGAAAAGTTTAAAAACTGAAACTAAACCAACATCCGTTGAATATTCATAAAGTTGCCTTAATTCACATACTTATCATTTCATATGTGAAGTTTGAACGGCATCATATACATATACAAAGTAAAAATATATGGCAACCCCACAATATAACAAACTGATCTGTAAACTGGTAGTTAAAATAGATGGAGTACATTGAAAGACAGTATTGCCATAGGGTTCTAAAACTACAGTTGCGATAACAAATGAACGGACACTGTATAGGACTGATTACCTATCCTATAATTCAAGTTAGACATGTGTGCAGGTCCTTCGTAATGTTAAGGCCTGCCGGGCTTTTGGAATCGAGCTGGAGGATGTAGCGAGTTTCTAATTTACGCAGCTTCGACTCCCTATCACCACCTCTCCTGCTCGCTCCTACACGCGTCGAGTTTCCATCCGACTCATTTAATTAGGAGCATCCCCTATGGGAAGTTCCTAAGGATACGCAGAATATGCAGCTCTGAAACGAGTTTCGAGAAATGTATCAAATAGAGCAGTCTTAGATTCTTAGCTAGAGGCTACAAAGAGAAATATATCAATCTAGCCTTGGCCAAAGTTAGGATGAAGTCCAGAGATGAATTATTGAAGACCAATGTGAAGTAGTGTGGCTCACTGGTTAGAGGCGGCAGACCCGAGAGCAGAGGGCGGCCCGGGACCAGGGTTCGATTCCCGACGCGGCAGGTTTCTGGACCAAGGTCAGCGGACTCGATAATTCTCTCGCCTCGGTGCCCACTCTGATCAGCGATCACACTCGGCAACTCTGGGCACTAGTTTGCCTCATCTTCACTAACGGCCCCACCAGACCGCCGGGGATGCCTGGTCTCACACTGGAGATACCCATTAAGGGACCATCTCTCAGGGAAGCCAGGAAGGGTTTCGCAGCGGTCGAAGCGCGGAGGTGCCCCTTCGGGAGTGATTCCTGCGCTATATAAGCACACAATTAATTAATTAATTAATGTGACCCTTGCAATCAACAATAATGCCACTCTGTATAAATTGGATGAGGCAGATCAAGAAATGAGATTTGTAACAACCTACAGTTGCCAACACAAAAAAATCAGGACCATAATTAATAAGCATTGGCCCATTATACAAACTGAAATGGTCTTAAAGCAACTGTTTCAAACCCAAGTCTATGCACAATGACCTGGTTAAATCTAGCCCTGAGCTGATTAGTAATCCAGTTCAACCAAAAAACATGTGGCTAGCTCACCGTAATGGTTTTATTAAATGCAATACATGCAGGGCATGCAAACTTGGGGTCAATACATCGCAATACACCACCACTTATGGGCCCCACCACCAGTAGATTTAAGGCCAGATACTCGTGTTGTACCGGGTATGCAGTCTACGTATTGAGCTGTACCTGCGGGCTTCAGTACGTGGGCAGTTTAAAATTGCAAGTGCATGTACGCATTCTCCAACATCTCAGAGCCATAGTCAATTCGGATATGACTTATCCGGTGGCTAGACATTTTAAGGTTACACATCAAAACAAACTAGATGATCTGAGATATTTTGTTATGGCTGCAGTACCACCAATGATGAGGGGAGGAAATAGGGAAAGAGTTTTGAGACAATTGGAGGCCAGGTTTATACTTGAACTGGATACTCGTACCCCAAATGGATTAAACAATGGGGAGGAATTATATAACTTTTTATAATTATTTATGGATATTTATGATTATTTATGGTTTTCTATTGATTAGGGCCTTTATGCATTATTTATTATAATATAAAACATAATTTTATAATAAATTAATATCAACTAGTTTTACTTTTAACTAGTTTTATCCCAATTCCAGCAGGATACATCTGTTCTTGCCGAATGGTCGTATGATAATGGCATAAAGTTTATCTGATGCCCGAGATTAATAATAGTTTAAACTGAAAATATGTGATCCTTTGTAAGCAATTCTGACTATGTTTTGATTTTAAAAAAAATCATAAAGTTACTACCGCCCAGTTTTGAAACATTGAAGTTTTTCATATGGTTTTTATTGCACAGTCACTTTAATGCACTTGTTTACATTTTCTATGCTCCACTTAGATTTAGACTAGGAAGTAGCCAATTATGTTGGGGATAACTCAATCACATGTTAAGGCAATAAACCGTTTAGATAATATTAATAGTATGCATAATCAACGTTTCAATTGTATGATTTTATATTTGTCACATGCATACTATTATTTGCTATTCGTGCTATTGGAAGGTTATTAATGGATTTAACCAGGAATATTTGTTTGTTTTTTAACGGTTTTATTAAAAAACTGTTTATTAATTATTTATGAACTGTGTACTCCATGCTGCTATATTTATTGACTGCTTGTGTAAATCATCACCTAGTTCTTTTCAACATGCTTTTTAGTGGTGTATTTTTTCTATTTTCACCAAGTCACATGACACTTGCATGGTGAGGGTGCTTTAAAAATAAAAAAAGTTTGTAATCTGGTCATGTGATCAAGCCCACTTGTTGGGTGAAATATATATATATACATATATATGTTCCCTCCTGGAAAGTTTTGGGGTAATCCATCAAGTGGGAGATGAGAAAAAGAGGAAAAGAGGTACCAAATGCAGTTCCCATAGGGATTTTTGAACAGTGCTACAGCGCGAAAACAGCTGAATAGATTTCACCAAATTTGTCAGAAGGCTAGATTTTTATCCAGAAAGCTAAATTTGTGTAATTGTGCCTAAATCCACAACAAGGTGGACATGGCCACACAGGTCAACACTGTCACTGATTCCTGCTTCAACACCCTAAATATGTTGAGGAAGATATTCGATGGCTCCCATGCAACACTAGAAAAAACTGTCACTCACGCTCTAGTCACCAGCAAGTTCTAGTAAATAAATATCCTCTATGCAGGGATTACCAACCAACTCACTAGAACAGTGGTTCCCAAACGTCTTAGAACAACAACTCACTTTTTAGAATGACAAACGTTTGTGACCCACCTAACTTTAATGAACATGAGGTAGGACGATTTTTTAATATAACTAAAGCATTGTGTGATAACGCCCTGTTGTGTACAGACACCATATTTTCTATTGAAGTTGCCACTAACTTTGCACAGACATACTGCTTTACTAAAAAAATTATATCGCACACAAATGATAATGTGTAGAAATTGACTTTCCGTGAAAATTTATCATTTGTGAATCACCAAGTAAAGTGTTTTGATTTATTTTGTTCCTGTTCAAATATGTTTTAAGCACACTTCAGAATGACAAAGAACATGTGCTTCATTTTTAGGTTTTACCCACAGCACGCATGTGCTGTCAGCGCAAGCTTAAAACGTGATTTAGAGCCCGCCCCAAACTTACATTGTTACTTACTATTGGTTGGCTCCCACATTCCTTCTCATTGGTCAGGGTCTCCTGCTTCTTCTACTTTCTCTTCAGTTCTTTCGGTCTTCCATGGAGCTTGGACAAAGCACAAATTCCTGTCTCTGCAGCCAGTGTCCTTCCACTTGACAAAACCTATTGGCTTTGCAGATGCTTGTTGTTTTTCCTAACTGCTGAATGAATACAGTTCATTTACAGGTATCTACATTTTGTTGTGTGTAGCAGGAAAACAACATCACACTTTCCTGTACTTCAGCAAGATTGTCACATATAAATCGCGCTACATAAAACTCAGTAAAAAAAAAAACGTCTGTCTTTGAAGCACCAAATGTGAAAGATAAACACAGAATTTAAAGGCATCTTTATGTATTGCTATTGCTCGGACTTTCACGACAAACCGAAAAGTTGCTCACGACCCATCACAGGGTAGGAGCCCAAGTTTAGAAACACTGCACTAGAAGACTACAAACCATCCATTAATAGGTAGTCATACTCATCCTCAACTCCCACACAGAACTCACATCACACCACGCCTCGGGGAACTCACTGGCTTCTGATACACAAACGCACTCAGTTCCATCTCCTTATGCACACATTCAAGGCAACTCAGGCCCCACTTACCTGAACAGTCACGTCTCATTCCACCTACCACCTGAACACCTCCACTCCACAAGACTCCTACTCGCGCACATCGCTCGCATACACAGAACCAGCTCAGGAGGACAGTAGTACTTATGTTGCTCCTAAAGCATGGAACATCCTCCCACTCCACATCAGAGGCTCCTCCCCTCTTCCTGCACTCTACAAGAAGCTGAAGACCGGGGCTTTTCAATTACCCAACCTACCAAAGGCAGTCCTAGGCACACACACCGGCTCAGCACCAGGATACCCTTGTGGGTGATAGTGTGTTTACAAATACTCAAATCTGTTGAGTCGTTTTTTGGTAAATTAAGGTTTAAAATTTATAGATATCTGGATGCTTGAAAATTTTGGATTCCCACAGGATCCCTTGGGCACACAACTTGAAATAATAGACCGATCTTATTGGCCAAATGGACTTTTCCCCCATTGGCCTCCTCACTCCCATGAGCCCAGCAGGAGTTCTCAGTCTAATTGGCTGGCCACAACATGAAGAGAAATGATGAGGCCATAAATACAGGACACAGGGACCTGGTCACCGTGTCCTGAAAATAAGAAAAATGGGAGGTATAAGGGGACAGGGTAGAGGTACATCTCACAGGAGCCAGTGCTAGAAACTTACTCTTGCAAGAGTCCTGTGGGATCGAAAAACAAATAGGAAAAAATAAGTGGGGTGTGCTAACTTAATGTTGCAGACAGTGGGAGGCTTTAGAGGAGGGGAGTTGGCTGCCCACGTTGGGTTAGGCGGAGGGCCTGGCCAAATATATGCCACACAAGGCGAAAAGGCTCTGTGTGGTGGAGGTTGGGGGCCCGTAGGGGTTTGGGTGAAGGGCCTGACCAAATGCAAGGCTCTGTGGCTAACCCCACCCTGAGCACAGCCAAAATTCCTTTCTGGGCAGGAGGTGACCACCCTTTGTGGGTTGGATGCAGCGCCTGGCTGCAGACCATGGGAGTCCACTTCCTTCTTCTTTACGTTTATGTGTTTTTCCCTTGTTTGCTCTTGAAGAATGTCTGGTAAGTAAAAATAAGTGCTGGTGGGCACCACTGTCCCAACAAAATGAGTTCTGGTGGGCCCCACCAACAACCACTGGCTCATATTAAGAACTTCCCCCCACACACACCCTAACAATGCTGGATAAATCCCTGGTTTCGCTAAAAGCATTTCAAATATGCACATTTTGACATGATGATTTTCTGACCTTGTTACAGCTGCTTTACCTAAACACCATTAATTCCTCTCCAAAAACACCTCGCACCACCACCACCACACCAAAACAGCACTCATCCCTACTCATTGCTGAACCCTAGAACCCCTTTCTATGCCTAAACTCCACCCATTCCATACCCCTTAAAACACATCAGCACACCCAAACTCTAGCCTTCCTGGTGCTCTAAAAAACTCTCACAACCCTTAAACACCAGCCATCCATGACCCATAAGAACTCATCACCCTAAACTACTCATTCCTGAACCCTAAAAACCCCTTTCTGCATCTAAACTCCACCCATCCCTGAATCCTTAATACCCCTCATCACCATAAATCCCACCCCATCCTGAACCCTAAAAACTCTTCACCACCCCAGCCCTTAACCATAATTGAACCTTAAAACCCCTCACCAGCCTTAAGCTCTGTCCATCCATAAACGCTAAAACCCCTCAACACCCATACACTCCACCTGTCCCTGAAACCAAAAAACACCTCGCACCCTACTCATCTGTGAACCCTAAAAAGCGCTCATCACCCCTGCACTCTACCCATCTCTGTACCCTAAAAGCCCCATTCTATGTTCTAACACCAATTATTCCTGACCTCTAAGGACCCTCTCATCACCCTAAACATGATCCATCCCAAAGCCCAAAACCCCAAAGTAGTCCTAGACTACACCCTAGTTTAATGTAAGTTTGGATTTTCTTTAAAAGTTTTTTCCTTTAAAATATAAAATATTTTCTTTAAATTTCGATTTTTTTAGTCTTTCCTTAAAAATTGTTTTTTCATGATTTGGTTTCCCTCAATGTGGTTTCAATGTTTTTGCCTTTCTATGAATTCACCTACTGTCCTTAGTGCCAGTGTGCTAACCCATTACAAAAGATAGGCTGAGTTGGCTACCCCCAATTGGCATAAGCTGACTTACCTTTAAGTCCCTATTATATGGTACCAAGGGTACCCGGGCCATGTAAGTAAGAGTGTTCACCGAGGGTTGCAGCACTGATTGTGCCACCCTGCATGCGACAGAGTACAAAATGTCTCCCAGCCAGCCTCTGCAGCCTGGAAGAGCAGGTTTAAACGGCTAGCACAACTGTACCATTTAAACCAATATAGTGAAAGCTAAGGCAGAATATTACACAAAGAAGATTGAGGAGGCAAAAAAACTCAACCAAATAGCTTTTCTGCACAGTAACAGAATTAACAACTAATCACAACACAAAAACTACGACTGCCGATCAGTCCTTTTGTAACTCACTGGCAGACTTCTTCCTAGAAAAAGTAGAATCAATCAATAAACATTTCTCATATGGTAAACTATACACTAAGTTGGCACCCGTTATTGAGAACAATCACCCCCTCAATACAACCAAAGCCTTGACTGAATTTGCTCCTCCACCAACAGATTATATCATAGCCCTGTTAAACACTACTACCTCGGGCTTCCCAGATGATCCATGCCCACCAAATATAACTAAGCTAGCAGCAGAAATTATTGCATCTAAACTAACACCTATTTATCAAAGTATGTGTGAAACAGGCATTTTTCCTAAGATCGAAGATCTGGAAAAAGGCAGTTGTGATCCCTCTCCTAAAAAATGTTTCTCTTGATCATAACTACCGTGCAACTATCTGCCAATTTCCCATCTCGCACTACCAGGCAAAATAGCAGAAACAATTCTGAATGAACAATTGGCTACTTTTATCGAGACCAACAAGCTTCTAGGTAAAAAACATTTTGGATTTCGAACGGGCCACAGTATGGAGACAGCACTGCTCAAGGCAACCGAAGAGATCAGACAAGCCCTAGATCAGGGAAAAGGAGCAGCCATGATCCTGTTAGATTTCTCAGTGGCTTTTGACACTGTCAACCATAAATTACTATTAAGTCACCCAAACACCTGTGGAATCACAGAGCAGGCGTGGAACTTACTAAAATCTTACTTAGCGGTTCGGGAGCAAGTAGTAAAGTTAGAAAATGTTACCTCTCACTCGTTCTCCCTGCCATGTGGTGTCCCAAATTGTTATGTCCATAGGGAAAAATGATGATAATACTGGAAACAGATTTCAGAACTGCATGATAGCTGTCCACGATTGGATGGATAAAAATTGCCTCAAACTGAAATCAGAAAAAAGAGAGGCCCTACTGTTTTGGACCAAAAACACATTTTTGGGGTTCGTAAACCTGGCAAACCACCATGGGCCAGATTCCCCCCCCCCCCCCTCCCCAGTGGCGAAAGTGTGAAATTTGGGTGTGATTACAGATCACGTAAATAGACTTACCTCCTCCACATTTAACACTCTTAGAATGATTTAAAAAGTTCTACCTTTCATACCTACCAACCTACAAAAAACAATAGTTACCTCACCAATTCTGTCTAAAACAGAATATTGCAACAGTCTACTTCTGACCACCCACAAGTGTAACCTAAACAAACTTCAGGTCCTGCAAAACCAAGCGGCTAGGCTTTTACTGAAAATCCCTAAATTCTGTTCAGTTGCTCAAAACATGAAAGAGCTGCACTGGCTTCCTGTTAAGCAAAGAATAACCTTCATGTGCTGTGTATAACCTAAAAGGCAGTTCACAATCTTGGTCCTGACTTTCTGAATCAAAGTTTTAAAAGGTACGTTCCTGCAAGAAAGCTTCGTTCAGCTACTGCTAACCTATTGATACGACCTTGATTCAAAAAGGTAAGATGGGGTGGAAAGAGCATTTTGCTGAAAGCATCCAAAATATAGAATACACTTCCTCTATGCATACAAAAATAATCTAGTGTCATTTCTTTCAGGAGTGCTGTAAAGACCTGGTTATTCAAATCCGGATAACTCCTTTGCCAGCCTGACTGACACTCGTAGTTCATACATCACAGCGCTTAGACACCTCAGGGCAATAATGCGCTATACAAACATAGTCAACATAACATAACGGCACCACGCGCATCACAAGAGGGCACTGCTTCTCTCTGTTGCTCGCGTAGATGTTTTACTCGAGCGGCAGCTTCCTCAACGTGAACAGAAGGTTTCTCAATGTAAGCGGTGGCGACACTCTGCGACCGCCTGCTTTAAGAAATATCGCCTGGAGGTGGTCTGAGTAAGATTTTCCTAGCTCTAGCTCGCGCTCGCCAACTGAATTTTGGTGAGTGCTAGCGCTGAAAAAACTCTACTTCGTGGAGCAGAGTATTTCGCAACTCCTCGCGGTACACTTAGAGCGAAGTGGAAAAACTCTGCGAGAGGAGCGGAATTTCATGCCCAGACCTAGGTAAGACTTGCAGGTCACATGTTTCAATCCCAAAGAGCTGACCCAACCTTTATTATAGCAAGGTTGGTAAAATGAGTGCCATATGGTTGAATAACAGTAAAACCTCTAATTTTAGTGTCCAGTTTGTGCAATATGCTAAATGACCAGAGAATGTTGTGTTACTCTGCAGCCGACATTACGCTTTGCCACTCGCTGATCTGAAGGTGCTCTCTTGCGGTCTGGGGGCACTGAGGGTCTGCACTGAACACAACTCACCTTTCTGCCATTCAATAACAGTCCTAGGTCAGGACAGCTCACCTAGCACTGCTGACAGCTTCAGACAGCCCCCTTGTGCTCATGCAGAACAGAATGTCCCCGCCTCTCTCCGTCTCCCCTTGAAGTGCTTCCATTTAGAGGGTGTTATTTATGTAGAAAGCTTTACATAGCACTTAATGTCTTTGCGGTGGCATTGATGGACCCAGCGCAGTGAATTATACAAGCAGGAGAGACAGCGGTTCGGATGTGGAGCCGAGGTTTGAAGAATGATGCTGTGTCTTTCACAGCCCTCAACCCCTCAGCCTTGCTCTGCTGGGGCATCACCAGCTGGGGATGGGTGTGAAAGGTTCCCCAAATACATCAACTCCCAAGAGGGCATGGGCTAGCCCAAAACACCTGTTACAACAGAAGTGACATCACGCACCCATGGACACTAGTCCCACCTTTAGGCCTCCATCAGCCTTTTATTTGGGGCTGGGGATGAAGATTTGGCCAATGAGAGGGAAGCAGTGAAAGTAACAGGACTCTCAAAGTTCTGTTCACTTAAAACCCTGTTAACACGAGTGCTGTTTTAAAAAAAAATAATCCTTGGTAGATGGATGCCGCTCGGCCTCCTCAGACCCCTCATCCTCCTCCTGTCATCTGAGCCTGGAGACAAGGCCAAGAGGGCTGACCTGTGCACTGGGAGTGTTAAAAAAAGACAAAAGTCTTGTTTCCTGAGCACTGCCAAATTAAATAAATAGAGCACAGTGTCGGGAGAGGCGCGGGGAAAATGTGGGCCTCACGGGTAAAGGGCTGCGCCCTGAAGCCCCTGATAAGGAGCTATTATTGCAGGCATTGCCTGGGTCTGAGACCAGGCACTCAGGGCAACTCAGACGCATCTGGGCTTGATTCAGGTATAGACAAAGATTACCAGATTATATACATAGGACTCGAGTAGTTTATAACAATACTAAATTTTAGAACTTATAATACAGTAGTACTTATGAACATACCTCTAATACCTAATAAATAGTTGTCACCGTGGTTCAGCTCAGCAAACAAAACTCTGCGCTCTTCCCAATGTAAATTAATGATATACAAATGTAGTCTCATTTGCGAAAGGAACCAAGGAGTCGACAAACATCACTGCTTCCTGGGTTACACTGGATGAATGAGAGCTTCGTGAGTTCGTGTACATGAATCGTGCCAAAACTGCGATTCTTGTAACCAGAGCGGATTAGAGACTCACAGCCACTTGTGGCCTTCAAACCTGACTTTTCAAGCCATCAAAATACAAGAAACTAAAGGTTCTCTTTGATACTAACATCTCCTACCTTCCCCCAATCAGCACCGTTGGAAAGGGTGTAACCATGCATGTCTGATCAAATCCTCATACTTCTCCACAATGACTACAGAGTCAAACTGACTAGATCCATCGCCTTGGTGCATCTCGATTACTGTAATGTCATCCACTCCCGACTCCTAAAATACTCGGGGGCAGATTTACAAGAAAGTGATGCATCTGTAGAGATTTGTCACTTTCCCTGCGCCACCATGCAAAACCCTTGCAGCACCGTGGATGGGCAGTATTTAAATGCGCACCATGGCGCAAGGATTGACAGATGCGTCAGAAATTCTGATGCATCTGTTGACGGAAAAGTCACCCATTGCTGGAGTTGTGTCGCAAGCACTAACCAACTTCAGCAATGCGTGTTTTGGCCTATTCCCAATTCACTGCGTCACTCCTTTTGCCTGCTTCAAGCAGGCATACGGTTTTGACGCAGTGGCGTCCTAAAAGTCACACAGTGAAATCTTGTGGATTTCACTGCGACACTTTTACAAGGCTTTCCTGCGTGGGAATGCCTACCCTGCATACATTATACCTGACGCAGGTATAATGTCATGCAGGGCTTAACAACGTGACGCATCTCCCTACATGTTGTAAATGGGCTGCAACTTTTACGCCTCCGCTGCGTCACAAAAGTGACGCATCAACAGCGCAAAAGTGATACAAGGGGCTTGTAAATCTGCCCCTTGGTACTCAGTGCCAACCTTTGTTGGTGTGGCAACATCAGACTCACCCTTAAAACACTGCACTGTCTCTTTGTAGACTCCAGGCTCAAAGCCAAGGACCTCTTCACCATGCATAAAGCAGAACGGGACAAAAACATGTTCCTGTACAGAAACTTGTACCTCACTATTCCCCAACCAGAGCCTTTCGCTCATTGGCCAACAAAACGATCATTCACCAGCATTGACATGCAGGAAGCTCGCAGGGCCAACAAAGTCCTGGACTCTGGATTTCCTTAACTTGAGTCTGAGATATGAACTGAGCATGTGGTTCAGGGAACCTTTGAAGCAGATCAAAAGTCGCAGTTGAACAATTTTGAACACCGGAAGCCACCAACACCAGTAAAAGCCGCATCCAGAAATGTGATTCTCCGAATCCCCACTGAAGCCTGGGTCTTCTGACTGGATAATTTCAGAGTGTGCTCGGGATACAGAACCTGCTCTGCAATCAGCCAATCAGAGGTGACTTCACTCCTTGCTTGGCCCAATCACTTTGCATCTCAGTCACATTGCACTCTACTTCTACTAGGTCCTGGAGATCCACCCGAGCTTGCAGCTCTTACAAGGAATGACCTTGTCCCGCTGTGCTTTGAAACCCGGTGGAAACCTGGCCAAGGTAGGTGCCTCCGTTCAACTGGCACCTGAGACAGCTTACTTCTGTGCCCAGCATCACAACCGACAAATGGCACACGTACACACCTTGGACAAAGAAGCACTCATCTTTTCTCCCACCCACCACTGCAACCATGTATTGCAAAACTTTAACTTTTATTATTAAGCCTCCATTGCTGTTACAAGTCCAAAAGGCAATAAGAAACTCTGTAAATGAGGAACTTTTTTATTGTTTCTTCTTCCCTGCTGTCCTTGTTGACCCTCATGTTAGTTTTAGTTATGTTTTACTATGACACATGCGCTTCAAAGAAGCCCTTTTCCTCTTTGAAATGGATGTTTATTGTGACAGCAGATGTCAAGGGAGTAGCCAAAAAAATGAAGTACTCGCTACTTTGAAATGAAAGCTCAGGTGGCAAAAAGCAAACAAAGCAACTAAGCCAACCCCTCCCTAGTAGATCTGCCCTATTTCTTCGACCCTGACATCTATCCATTCATACTTTCACCCTTCCGTCCACCCACTGATATCCACATTTTCACCTTTACATTCTTACATCCTTTAATTTTTTCATGCATCCGTCAATCTTTCCCCATTTCATCAATCCACCCACTCTGCCATCCACCAATCCATCTATCCCCTCTGCCATCCATCCACTTTGCCATCCGTCCATCCACTCTGCTATACATCCATCTATTCATTCACCCTGCCATCCATCATCATCCTTCCATTCACTCGGTCATCCATCCATCCACGCAGCCATCCTTCCACTCATCCGCCCACTCTGCCATCCATTTGCTAATCTTATCACCCACTCATCCATCTATCCTATTCTTCTACTATCCTTTCACCTGTATTGTAATTGCATTTGTATAGCGCTAACTACCTCTGTCGAGGCGTCAAAGCGCTTTTCGGCAAGTAGCATGCTACTCCAGAACCCAAAACGATTAGTGGTGATTTAGTATAGGGATATATAAAATTAGTTTGAGCGGTGGACATGTGAGTATGTTAGTTGAATTGAAAAGGATCCATCTAACAACTTATTCAATCATCCATCCATCCACTGGGCCATCCTGACACCTGTCTATCCACCTAACCATTAACTTATTATTTCACCCATTCATTGTTCTACCCACACATTCATCCGACTACTCATCCCTTCATTCTTCCCTTCACCCTTCCTTCTATTCAATATTCCGTTCGTATTTCTATTTTCTGTTTTCCATCTTTTGTTATTCCTTCCGCCCTCATGCTCTTCTGTTGACTCGGAATTCCTCCATTCTGTTAATTATGAGATTTTGTCTGCGGAGATGCAGGAATAAGGGGCCCATAAAGTGCCCCACCCCCGCTGTAGCTGCCAAAGCGGTAGTGAGGGGAATGGGGTGCTTCACAACGCCCCTGGCAGATGTTATCTGATTTTAATGTGACAACAGATGTTATTTGCGTCGAAATACATTTTTCAAAGACATGGACATGCTTTCTTTCTGTTACAGGATTTTGTTTACCAAATGTCATTTTTAGAAATCTTTTCAACTGTGCGAAAATTAACTGGTTTTCTCAGAATCACAGGGCTGTTGTGCTGAGACAAATGAAAAATGAAAAAAAGAACCATGATGCATTCCCTAATGAGTTTTTTTAAAAGTGCATTATTCCTGGCTGCGCCATAGCACTTTTCTAAATTAGTTTTAGCCACACTGCAAAGCATCTGCACTGCTGTATAGTACAGCTACAAAACATTGCCAAAGCTAATAGCTCTCATAGGTGAGGCCTATTGGCTTTGCCAGTGCTTGCTTCTTGACTGAATTACAAGACTGCATTCATGAGAGGTCTCTGCTACCCGAGAGTGCTGATGTAGCAGATAAAGCACCCGCATGACAATGAGTGATGCACTGACTCCTGGCCATGCTATAATGTTTTGTCTGGTCTGATGGCTCAGTGGACAAACATCCACTGCAAGGGCCTATGTTCGACCTCATGGTAACAGGTTCAAATCTTGGTGGGTCCACTCAGCCTTTCATGCATCTAAGGTTGATAAAATGAGTACCGTTGGGTAACAATAAACATCTGTTATTCAGCGCCAAGATACCCAAGGGTGAACTTGCGCTTTACAAATACATATCTTATGTTATCCTGCATGTCCAGGATTCCCCATCTCCCTGGACTTTGAGCTAGTGTGTTACCGTTGCCAGACCTGACATGTCGCACTATATTATGTGTGGCACCTTCAGTTTATTTATTTATATCATTTATAAAGCGCGCTGTTACCGAGCGGTGTCCTGGCGCTGAATTGATCACTCCCCTAAGTGGCAGACCTCTGCCTACTGCCTGAAAAGCCAAGTTTTGATATTTTTCCGAAAGGCCATCAGGTCCGCACTTTGTTTCAAAGCTAGGGGTAGGGCATTCCAAGCAGCGGCCGCCCCTCTGACGAAGCTTCTGCCCCCCCATCGTGCCTTCCTGATCTAGGTTGTCTTAATCAACCCTTTGTTGGCTGACCTCAGCTGTCTGCTGGCGTGTACCATTGGAAGTACTGGAAGTTATTAATTACTAGCTTTAAACCCAGCACCAACCTGCATTTTGTAATGTATAATTTCACTTTTTAGGTCGAGCCTAGAGCAGCGCATGCGCTGCTTGCTCGACTTTTAATAAAGGGGTAAAACAAATGCTACCAGATGCTGCCATGGCCGGCCTTGAGCTTGAGTGCATGTGCGCGGGCACCCGCTTTGCGTGCCACTCTCCGCGCTTTAATTCCCTCCCCCTCCCTACCACAGATCTCGTCACTCTGCTGGCCTCATTAAGTGCATCGCGCTCACTTTCACTTTCACACACAACTCCCGGGCTTCTCTTGTTGCATTAGTTTGTTGAAAGGTCAGAGTAAAAATGGCCCAAGCCAATGCAAACTTGTTTGATCTTGTCCCAGGTGTATACTCTACCCATTCAATAGGTGTTATGCAAGATAAGGCTGGCAGCTGACTGGCTCTTCTCAATCCCCCACTAATGTTCATTTCGGGCAATCAGGAAGCTTTCACACTTTCGTACCGACGAGCCTGACATCTGGGCTCAGAATCTGTAGACCCCCCTGTCCCATTTGGAGCTCCCAAGCCTTAGATAAGCAGTTATGTCTACCTGGGCTATGCCTGTCAATGGCGATATGGTCTCATGCACCTCCGTCCGTGCGCTGGCTCTGCTCTGTTTCTTCCACACACATTGCCTGTTGTGTGTGAGAGGGAGCACTCGCCAGGACACTGGCTGGTCTGCTTTCAAGAACAAGCTTCTCTAAACAGCTTTATATATTTACGGTTATACTAGCTGTTTCATTTTATGTGTATGGATGCGCACTCCAATGAGAAGTCGCTAAACATAGTACCAGAAACAGAAAATTTAAGTTAGTTATTATGGTAAGTTCAACAGAAATACGTAGTTTGTCGCTTTAACAGCAAACATATCCGAATTAATATCTTCCTGATGCTCTTTGGCCTTTTCTTAGGATGTATAAGCTTTTCTTTAGCATTACTCTATTTCTTTAAAGGGGCCATTTAGTGAATGATTTCCCAATAAGTATTACACCCCAAACGAGCTTCATCAAACATAGATATTTCAGAGCCTTTACTTTTGGATATTGTGGATGATGTAGATGTGGGTTAGGAGAGATTCAGCCTCTTAGGAATCTGGTTCCAGGCAGAGGGCAGGCTTCCACTAATGATGCAAGAACAACCCTTTATAGGTCTCGCCTGAGACAGTGCATGCTCTGTCTCTTGCAAGACGTTTTGTTATCTTACAGGAGGGAGAGGTGCGGGGGGGTCTTAGAGGCCTCCCATTGCTTACCAGTGGCTGGTTTTATTGTTACTCTCAATAGTTTTTTTATTATTGGTCAGCTTCCATAGGCCTCCTTCCTCATCCTCTTTGACCTTGTCCCTCCCCTTGAACATTAATGTATTACTTGCATCCTTCCACTGCATATTTTCTCAGGTGCTAATTTTGTAGCTTTGTTATACGTGCTACAAGACTGTGTTTTTCAGATATCTCCCTTTTGTACTTCTCTCCCGTATTCCTCTTGCCTGCTGACCCGCCTTTGTCCATCTGCTTGCCCCAGCTCCTCTCTCCCAACCTCCATTGTCCATCTACTTGCCCCCAGACTTTCCTTCCCATCCTCTGTTGTCCCTCTGCTTGCCCACTGTCCTTCCCTGCCACCTTCCATTGTCCGTCTACCATTTACCTACCACTAGCCCCGCCATCTCACCCTTTGTTGTGTGTGTGCTCCCTTCATTGCCCATCGCTTGCCTGGAGCTACTCTGACACACCCTCCATTGCCCATATGCCAGCGACCTTGCCTCCCGCCTTTAGTGTTGCCTCCCTCTCTTTGTGTTGTCACAGGGGAGCAATAAAAAATGCTATGATGTGGCTAGTGCTGGTCACATCATAGCACTTTTTAAAATTACTTTTAGCCATGCTGCACAGCAGATGCACTGCTGTACAACATGGCTAGAAAGCATTAACAGAGACAATAGTATTAGTTGGCGTGACCTATTGACTTTGCCAAAGCTTTTTTTATTCTGACCAAATACCCACAAAGTGTCTTGTGTATTCATTTTTACCACAGTATAGCTCAGAAGGGGAACAAGAAAATCTGTAAGTGTCTAAGAAGATTTGAAATAAATGTATGTTTAATAACAATAATATTAATAACAATAATGATAACAGTAATGCCTATGGCACTTATATTAGGGTAGACAGGATATCTGCTAGTTTGTGACACAGTATCCCATCTGCCAAACTTTAAACAAGCATTGGCATAGCCAATAGGTCTCGCATTTGGGACCTTATACGTTTTTAGCCTGCAACAGTTGATGTTGCACCAAGGATATTGTGCTGCATTATTAAATACTTATAAGGTCCCAAAAGTGAGACCTATTGGCTATGCCAATGCTTGTTGTGTTGGAAGTGATCGTACACACGGTCGACACACCACACTTACGAACGGACACCACACCATGAATCTTTATCAAGTATGAACTTTATCAAGGCAAAAGTAAGAAGCAATATACAGCGATCAAGGGATCGCGAAAGTCTCGTAACCAGGGAACGGGAAAGCGGGACAGTCTTGGAGGGCCAGTAGGCACGCCACGCACCCTGCGCACAGTTCTCAATCCTCGAACTGGGGGGTACAGGGGCTGGCGATGGTACTTGTTGTCCGACTCACTTCTGTTCAAGATTATCGTGAGGGTAGCGTCGATGGTCCGGCCGGACCAGAGGATTCTTTAAGCCGCAACGAGGTCAGCAGGGCTTGAGCAGGAGTACTCCGGAGTACTCGTAGACAGGTGGAGCCGCGACAGTGTCCGCAGGGCTCAAGATGGTAGCAAGCGTCTCTTGTTCTCAAGAGTGGGCCGCGACGAGGTCAGCAGGGCTCCGATGGTTCAGGTCTTACTTTTTGAGAGGGAGCCGCGGCAGCGTCAGCAGGGCTCGGTGGTTCAGTTCCGTAGCTTCGAGGATGAGCCGCGACAGCGTCAGCAGGGCTCGGTGGGTCAGAGTCTGTTCTCCTCAAGGTCAGCCGCAATCAGATCAGCAGGGCTTTCTTGTCCAAGATACAACTGCTGGCTAGATGGAAGGCAGGTTGTCTTATAGTCCAGGAGCCCTTTGATGTGCGGACTCTCAGAGGCAGGAAGCCGGAGGTCCGAGGGCCAGGCGTCCGATTGTCTGGGCGGCTGGGTCCTTGATGCTTTTGGACCATGCGTCCAGGGAATCCCAGACGCTCATCACGGTCTGGAGCCAGCTCGCTAGGAGGCAAAGGGTGCAATCGAAACCAGCCCCCAGGGATGGTTCAGAGGTGTGAGGGAGACCAGTTCCTCGGGAGGGGGCCGGAGGTGTGATGGAAGCCTTGGTTTCGGGTACTTGGTGAGTCGTTCACCCCCCGGGCGGGTCTGGGAGCGCCGGACGCGCACGCCTAGCTGTAGCCAGGAGCGGCCAGAGGCTGCCGAAAGGGAAGAAGGGGGCCGGCTGGCCGGGGTGGCCAAACATGGAGTCTGATGGTCATGTGCACGGGTGCAGGCACGCGGTCTGGGGGTCGTCTCAGGTCCGGTGTAGGAGTCTCATATATAGTTCTGGGTGGATGGGAATCACTTCCATCCGTCGTTCTGGGGTTGTGGGGATCAGCGAGGACCACGCCACGAGGCCGGGTCCAACATGTTGCATTTACAGTGTGTGTTTAAACATCCCATCAGGCTAGGCTCCCACAAACTTCCTGGATCCACTAGAGCTATCTCATCAAGGCGCTTTCTTTACTATGCACTCTGCAGGACTTGGCAAGTGCTTGTATTTTTGGACTCGTAAGCCTGAGGCACGGACTACACCCCGGAAGTTCCAGCTATGTGGCTCTGTTAGTATGAAATTCAGGCCAGGAGGTTGGCTGAGGTGTGCGCTGCTTAAGTATATGGGGCACAGCATAGCTGTTCCAGATGTAGACGCCTTGTGCTCCATGCACGCAAGCCATGCTGCAGATGGCTGTCCTGTGGTATGCATGCACACCTTCTGACACTGTTTGTTCAGCTCCTCAACACTGATAAGAGATGAAACAAAATTAATTGTCTTATGAAACACTTTGTGCGAACTCTGTGCCCTTCAGAACATTTCTTGGCATCGTGCTCATTGTCGCTGGGCTCCACAGTGGTTTGTATTCCTGCACCTCTGGCACTTATAAACCAATATTTTCTGCAGCTCTAGTAATATGATACGCTATTTTGCCAGATTAGGGGCCACATGTACGATCACGATTGAAGAATTTTGCTACTTCCTAGTCAAAATTTATTGTGACTTGCAATTGGGAAGTCGCAAAATTCCATGTTCTAATTTGTCTCAAACACATTTTGTGATTTTCAGTGGGGTCGCAATTGACCTGCTCATCAATATTCAAGAAGTAGGGAGGAATTAACGACTGTAGGAAGGTTGGATCCTTCTGCATGGTTACCCCCACTTTTTGCCTGGTGCTAAGTTGTTTTTGACTTGTATGACTGGGATCCTGCAAATCAGGACCCCAGTCTATCTGCTTTCCCCCTTAAATTGTTGTGGTAAATATTTAGGTACATCCCAGATTGGATACTGGGACACCCTTATCAGTCCCTAGTATATGGTGCTAACATACTCAGGGCATAGGTTCCCTAGAGGTCCAACATAGATTGAAGCATGCATTATGCCACCCACAGGAGACCATTCAAAATGCAACTACAGGCCTGTCATGGCAGCCTGAATAAGCCGGTGCTAGCACCACTTACTACTGAGATAGGTTTCCTATATCTGGGGTCACTGCACTTAAAACCTATAAGTCACCCCTGTGGCTGGCCTTATCAATCCTGAAGGCAGGGTGATTGGATCTTAGTGTGGGGGTGCCCCTGCATGAGCAGGACACCCCTAAAACCTATGGAGTCCATTCTCCCAGGTTGTAAGTGAAGTAACTATATACTATATAGAGGTACACCACTTAATAATGCGACGACCATCTCGAAACTGGCTGCACCGAATCCTAAAATGTTTAGTATCAAACATGTTGGGTCATACCCCCACACCATAAATGGTGTTAGCTGTATGATTCCCAGCACAGGAAGAGCCCTCTGTTAGACTCCCAGTGCTCCCAGTACCAGCTTTCTTGACCTGGACAGTACAAATGGGTGCTGCCGACCAGAGACACGATTCTGCCCTCCTGCTGCTGAGCCAAGCTCGAGCAGGGGAAGGCAGAACAATAGGCATCCGGTCAAAGAGAGGTGTTACTGAATCCCAGACAGGATTTAGTGTATTGGGGCAGGATTGGTGCGCTTGCCAACACCACTCAGTCTGCATGATTGGCACATTTGGTGTCCCCATGCATAGTCCAGTTCAAACCAGCTCTGGAAGCCATTGGCTCCAGCTCTGGTGCAAAACTGGACAAAGGACATGGGAGTAACCTCCCCCCTGTCCAGACCCTCCCCTGGGAGGGTCCCCTGAATCGTCCCAACCCTTTCCTTAGGGGACCTAAGGGCTTACCGGTGGGTGGGTCCCTAGATTCATTGTGAACCAGAATTTTCAGCCACACTGCAGTGTGTGCATCGTGGCCTGCATCTTTTGGTGAGTTGCTTGAGGTCTTCTCTTGACTCCAGTTCCTCCAGTCTGTGGGCCCAATTGAGGGCCACCTTTGTTTTTTCGGGCTCCCCTGATTGCTCGGGCCTGCCCTGACTCCCCTGCTTGTGGTGATTCCCCTGGACCTTGCAGGTCCCGACATTGCACCTTCTTCTACGTCTGCTGTGGTTGTATTTGCCAAGGATTGTTGGTGCTCCCGCCGGACACCGACCCCTAAGCACTCGATTTCCAATGTGGAACATCTCATGCATGGCTCCTGGTCTTCCTCAACATTGACTGGTCCTCAGAGCTGCAGATTCAAAGTATCCAGTACAACACTATTGCTGGGATACATCACATATTTTTGAGGTATTCCGAAGAATTTAAACTACAATCTTTTCAACTAATATAGAGCCTTGAAGAAGTCGTTTTTATGACTAAACACATGTTGGCTGTCATCTTGAACAACATTTCCGATGTGTCAACACATTCAAGATCATTCTTTGCATTTTTTCTTGTATTGCATTTGGAAGAGCATTGGGGATATCTAGAATGATATTTTGGATTTATTATTAAAATATACTGACGACAAAGTCAGCAGTGAAAAATACTAGTGGCTGTGCTCTGTAATTAGGTAATTGCTGTTATATGTATGGGGATAAGTTATTTTCCATGCTAGAGAACACTGGATGAGTGGCACTGTGTTGCACATTGAGCACGCCAACGTACAGATTGTTATAATTTGGATTTCTTTGGTAAATATTACAATGGTTGTTGGCTGGTGTGTTGCTTTACTACTGCCATTCATATCATAATTGCTATCCTCAGCTGCTGCTGGCTCTGGAATCAGGGCCATCACAATGTTTTCTACCCATGTGGGATTACGCTGCTACAAAACACCTTAGTTTTGGACTGGCAAGCGCAGTAAAAGTTTTTTCAGGACACAATCAGAGGAGTGTTGACTGGACTGCCGAGGGTCCTCAATGTCAGTGATGACCTCCTAGTACATGCTCCAATTATTGAGGAACATCTTGACAGGCTGAGGACGCCATAACAATGATTACAGGACAGTGGCCTCACCCCCCACTGTGAGAAGTGTTATTTTCTTATGAAGCAGATCGCTTTTATTGGCTACTGCTTCCCTGTGCATGGGGATCATGCCTGATCCTGCCAAGGTGTTAGACATTCAGTCAGCCCTGGCACCTACCAGAGTTACAGGTGTCCACAGTTTCTTTCAAATGGTCACATATTTTGTCTGTTCCATCCAAAATCTGACCACCCTCACGGCCTCACTTAAAAAACTAACCAAAACAAATGCAGTGTGAGAATTGGGGCCCAACCAAGAGGAAGCTTTTCAAGTGACAAAACAAGCTCTGTCCGCACAGACAATCTTGGCCTATTTTGATCCTCGCCATAAATCAGAGCTGTCAGTGGATGCCAGCCCCATCGACATTGGGGCAGTTCTAGCTCAAAAGCAAAATAACGGCAAATAATGGCAAATGGCCTCCAGTAGCAAACGCCAGTCGTGCTCTGACAGATACTGAGCAGCGATACTCTCATATTGACAAGGATGCCATTGCAGTACATTGGGGGGGCCACCATTTTCACTTATATCTTTACGGTCAACCGTTTTCAGTTCACACGGACCACAAGCCACGGATACCACCAATCATTGAAACATCATCAAAGCCACTTCCCAGGATTGAGAAGGGGATCCTTCAGCTACAGGTTTACTGTTTCTTTCCAGTGCACCGAACAGGATCCTAAAATTCAGCTATTTATCCTGACATGCAAGACCTGTCGCAGCTGGTGAAGCATCAGAAGCTGAGGACGTGGAAGAGAACTGCCAATCTCCCTGGACGACATCATCGCAGCAACCCAATTCGATGACTATGTTCAATTAGAAATTTCAGCCGTAGCCTCGGGGTACTGACACACCCTCACTCACCATGCATTTCATGGCACAGATGCAGCCTGATTGCCATTTTTGTCGCTACATAACATCAAACATGATGATAGGACCCCAAGAAGCAGCTACCCTTCAGGAGTGAAACAAATGGAATCAATCGATCTCGGCTTAAGGTTACCTGCAGGATTGGAGCAAAAAGAAGCACAAAGGAGTGAGGCTTCTGCGTATAATACCAAAATGGTACATGGAATACAAAGCCCAAAAAGCAGGGTAACAGAGAGCAACGAAGTTCCTGATGACAGGGAATCGGACTTAAAAGAACACACTCCCTGCAAAATCGCCGTCCCTGAACGCCCGCTGTCTAAAAAAGAGAAAAAAAAAGAAGATTAAGAAACAACAGAAAAAAAAGATAAGAGGAAGACAATTGCAGCTAAGGAAGATTGACGGCAGACCGCCACAAGGGGACCCCAAAGTGAACCAGCTTTATCCAATTTTCACAATTAAGAATTGGGGCACAAAGGCTTTTGACATGATTTTGCCTCCAGCTGAACAGCAAAAACAGCTAATCGCCACAAGTAATCCACCTGCGACAGGTCAAAAACCGCAGTTAAGAACAGGACACTCCCCAGGGAGCCAAAAGTGAGAGGATACAAGCCATGCACCAGCTGTAATAATGATACCGCAATCGTGGCCAAAATCACTATATACTGTCGGATGATAAAAAACCACTACACCATATGTCAGAGGACATAAGTCATACACCAGCGGAGAAAAGTATACAGCAATCATGGTCGATATCACTGCCACTGCTGGACGATATAAAACCACTACAGCAAAGCCCCGGGCACCAGCCCAGCACCAGGTGCAGCAACAGCCAGAGCTCGAAATCCAAAGTCGGACCTGCCACAAGCAAACAAGGAAGCCCAAACATTGGATTAATCCAGGTGGCACACAATTTAGGGAGGAACAAAACGAGTTATTCATTCACTGCCATCCATGAGATAGTCCTCACCCCGAGATTCTATAGCAAGGGTCAGCATGACATTTTGAACAGGTGCAATATTCTTAACCTTTTTAACCACCTTGCCGTGCTAGACAAGCTACAAACAGGGGACATAGAGTGGGTGAGATTCTTGAGCATGAAGGGCGACACACACAGCAATTCAACAATATTAGGCTTGAAGAAAAAGGAAACTGCACAAGCCATATTGAACAACTCCATACAACTTGCCGAATGGGGCATCGATGCTCAGAATCTTCCCAACCCAAAATGCCATACATTCTTGCTCCAGACAAGGGGGATATGGGCCCCGGTCAGTCCTGCAGGGGACAAATAGATCAGGACTCCTCGAGAATACAGGGAAGAGACATAAAGACTACACAGGACTCAAGATCGCATGTCAAAACAACCAAAGGGTTATTAGTGCCATCCCTTCCCTCTTGGATCAATCAAATAACTGGGGAAGAACACAGAATCGATCCTAACAACAGCAAGACCAGGCCTCTTCCTAAGAAGAACTTAACACTAATTTCATGGAACATCGCAGGGAGCAGCAAGATCGCAGAGAATAACAACCTGAGCCGATTCCTGGAAACAGGAGACATACTCTGCCTCCAAGAGACCTGGGCATTATCTAGCACGTCATTGGCAGGGTTCTATGAACATCATGTGCCAGCAATAAAGAAGAACCTCTTTGGTCGCCCCTCCGGCGGTCTATCAGTTTATATAAAACAAGCAAGCCCCCTCGTAGCGACTGGAATAAACCTAAATTTACCTGGGATGCAAGCCCTACAAATAGAAGGTCTGAAACACACACTACAGCCAAGACGCCTCCTAATGATAAACTGCTACGTCAATCCAGCTCAAACCACCATGAAAGATCAGTTTAAGGCATTGACAAGGGAAATCAACAACCTCCTAAACAAATACAAAAGTCATCAAGTAATCTTAGTCGGGGACTTTAACTTGAAGGACCTCGACAATACAGCATCCCCCATATCGAGGGACGGGAAGGGCTGCAGCCTTTCATGACTTATTCGACAATCATAAGCTATCTTCAACGTACGCTGTGAAAGCAAGATACTCGAATTTCGGGCGACTACAGCCGACCTTCCGGGACATATCGAGGATCGACTATATCATGGTCAGCGAAGTAATGGCGGCCAGGCTGGAAGATTTTACAGTCAAGATCAGGTCGGAAAGCGATCACAGGCCACTAATAGCAGTTTTCAAGCTAGAAGTTCCAGCAGCCCTTAAGTTCCAAGCCATCAGAGAGTCCAGAGGGGACAAAAATTACAGCCTCCTAAAGAGAATCAGATGGACAGACGAGACGGGAGCAAAACTTCAAAACTGGCTGGACCTAAAGCAGGAGGAGATCCCAGCAATTCCGTCTTCACTGCTAAAAATATGGGAGACCATAGTTGATGAGCTACAAACAAGCTTGGGCCATACCCAGCCACAATGCTCCAGGCCCAAAAAGAAAACAACAGCTGGAATCATCCGCCCAACCAAGGACATATGCGAGACCAAACGCGTACTAGTAATAAAGAAAAGAGGGGGCAGACAAACAGATGGGACATCAATTGCATTATTGAGGGCAGCCCTAAGAAAGAAATGGTGGGAACACAAACATGCTCACATGGAGAGGGAATGGATCAAAGTTTTCTTCCTGCTCAAACAGAAGAACTCAGCAGGATGATGGAGACACATAAACCGGCTAAGCAGCAGAGGTGCTCAAAGAGAAAACTGGGTGGCAGAGCAAGATTGGCTGGTCTACGTAAAGCAGCTATATTCAATTGCCCATGTAAACACATGCAGTACTGAAGATTCTAACTGTGGGACGGACTGTCTCCACCTACCAAAGGCAATGATCGAAGAAAAAACTTCTAGCCCCCGAAATCCTCCTGAGGGTTTGCGAGACCAGGCAGAGATGCGCCGTACCCTGTCAGCCCAGATAAACCATGATATGGTTATTAAGATATTTAAGAACATGAAGAACGATGGGGCCCCTGGACCAAAGGGGACACCGGCCCAGGTTTTTAAAAAGGCCCCCGACTTTTGGGCATCTGCCCTTACTCCTCTTTATAACAATTACTTAACAACAGCAATAACCCCTGACTCATGGAGGGGCTCCATATTAGTCCCAATTTTTAAAAAAGGAGATTGTCTAAAGCCATCGAATTATACGCTCTTCTTGACATAGAAGCCAAGGCCTACGCCCGCCTCATACTGAAGGACCTGGAGACATGGGCCGAAGGAAAAAGCATCATACCCTGCTATCAGGCTGGCTTCAGACCACAAGCATCGACAATGGATAATATCCTGGTGTTAGCGCAACTAGCAACTGAAGCAATAAAGAAGAAAAACCCTCCCCTCTTTTGTTGCTTCATTGATTACAGCACAGCATTCGATAAAGTGGTACGAAATAGGCTATGGCGGAAACTAGAAAATTGGGGAGTTCCGCCAAACCTACTGAAGGCAATCAGATCACTTTATGATGGCACCTGGGTGCGGGTTAAAACCAGAGCTGGTACAGTGTCCCCTAAAATAATAATAAACAACGGGCTGAAACAAGGATGCGTGCTGGCGCCCATCCTTTTTAACTTGTACACAGCGGATTTGGGGGATGCCTTGAAAGGCGCCAACTTAGTAGCACCGAGATTAGGCAGCATGAGGCTGCTGGTCCTACAATATACCGATGACACAGCTGTAATGGACCACACGAGGGTGGGCTTACAGGGATCCCTAAATGCGTTGAATCAATTCAACAAAGATAACAATCTTCTAGTAAACCAAGGGAAAACTAAGGGCGTCATTTTTAGGAGCTATCATCTAAAAAAGAAAGCACAGTGGCGAATGGGAGATCTGCAGATCAGTTCAGTGGCAGAGTATGACTACCTAGGGGTTTGGTTTACGGAACGGGCCAATGCAAATGTCCATGTAGTGGAGAAGTGTGGCTCACTGGTTAGAGCGGCAGACCTTGATGCAGTGATCTGACCCGGGACCAGGGTTCAATTCCCGTCGCGGCAGGGTCTTGGGCTCAATGTCCGCAGACCCGATAATTCTTGCCACGGTGCCTACTCTAATCATGGGTCCCACCCTGCAACTCTGGGCAATAACTTGCTTAATCTCCACACCGGTCCTAATCGCTAAGGATGCCTGGCTTCACCTTGGGGTGCTCAGGAGTGGGCGCCTCACAGGAACAGGCCAGGATGGGTTCCTCAGCGGTACAGCGCAGGGACACACTGCTAAGTGTAACCAGGCGCTTTATAAGCTCAGTTACATACATACATGCATACATCTGAAACAGCAGTCGTCCAAGGCCAATAAGCTGATATTCCTTTTAAAGCAACTGAGCTTACATCTGATAAGCCCCACGGACGGACCAATATTAACTGCCTTAAAAGCAAAATTCCTGCCAGCCATCAGCTATGGCCACCAGGCCTTTCCGGGGACGCAGGATGCCTTTCTCACCGCAATCCAACCCAAAGCATATAAATCAGTCTTTTCTATCCCAAGGTCGGCAAGGAAGTCAAGACTAAGATTGGAGCTAGGCCTGGTTAGGCCAGACTTGATGTGCCAAGGGGAGATTATAAAATCATACTTAAGGATTATAAGGGCCCCAACAAACTCCCTAAGATACCAATTGAGAGCCATCTTCGAAAGGCCAAGATCAGCATGGAACACCAGTCTTGGCAAAGCACTCAAGATTCTAAAGATCGAGGAAAAGAGCATACCACTGCCAGAAATCCCACTAAATGCATGGAAAAAAGCCATAAACAGACAAGTTCTGAAAATCTCATTCGAACTGGACCTTAAATCTCTACGCTATAGCCCCCACCTAGACCCGCTGAATAGTTCCTACATGGTAGGCAAGGCACAACCCTACCTGAATGAGGCCCTGACACCACAAGCCAGAACTAAAATCCTCTCTATGAGACTGTGTACTCTAGGAATCACTGAATTTAACTCCACATGGGCTCGTAATGGGGAAAATACAAGCTGCAGACTGTGCCCCTACACAAGAGAATCCTGGCTTCACCTTTTATGCTGCTGCCCCTCCCTTACGAATGAACGCCGTCGTCTTCGCCGCCCAGCCTGCATCATCAAGGGAATCAAGACATGCCGCGAAGCATCAGCCTTGTGCTTTTCTAGAATAACCACGATGACCTTGGCGAGTCTTGGGAAATTCATTCATCTGATTAGAATGGCTTTAAGGACAGCAAACGATCACAAACAAACCAGTGCCACCAGCGTGGTACAACAAGGGGATCAAGGCAGCCTCCCCTCAAATGAGCCATGATTCTATCCATCCGCCTGAAGGAAATCGCACCACATCAATGGCTCTCTGTAGGAGAAAACCACCAAGGCCTACGAAGCTGTCTAAGAAACTTGGTGCAAGGACTTATGATAACGACCCGGGGCTGACGGTCTGAGTGGGTGCAGCGGAGAGGGGACATATTACTTGAACAAAAAAACTTTTTAACCAGCAGTGTTTTAATGTGATCATTGTTTTACTCACCAGTTTTATTCTTTCTTACTGTAATGGTTTTAATTCATTGAACAGTTAATAAATTCAAATTCAACATCAAACACGAATTTGCTGGATCCCCTGAAGGGTGCCTGCTGAGGGGTCCTCGGTTGGTGATTCCAGCATCATTGCAGAAGCAGGTGGTGGACCTAGCTCACTCTATCCACCATGGAGTAGTCAAGACAAAATCTAGGCACAAGTGCAAAGTAAAGTTTCCCAATTTGGAACGCTCTGTGAGACGGTGTTCTATGTGTCAGGCTGCTGGTCCCGCCGAACCCCCTGTACCCCTCATCACATTCAATCCTTTCCCTGGTGCAGGGCGAGTGCTGACTTCTGACACCTGCCCGATGGTCACCACATGTTGGTGGTAATAGATGATTTTTCTAATTATCCTGAAGTAGAGGTTCTAGAATCAATCTCAGTGGCCCAGACCAAACCTTGACTAAAGAAAGTAATGACCACTCATGGTCTGTTGAAGGAACTCAGGACAGATAATGGTTTCCTTTTTTCAAGTCAAGCTTTTGCTGAGTATATTGGCTTGAGAGGGGTTTGTCATAGAAGGATCACTCCCCGCTGACTACTGGTGAGGCAGAACACTGCATGCGAACTTTGAAAAAAGTTTGAGAATTGCGTTAACTAATGGTCAGAAGTAGATGGATTGTGCTTTGTATACTTTCCTCCATGATTATCGCCTCACTCCGCATACTACTACCGTAGTGTCTCCCAGCACATTATGCATAAATCGGATGGTGGGAGATACCATTCCCCATGATGGAGATACTTCCGAAATCAGAAAGAAATCTGCTGTCACATTGCACCGGCGCCATTCGCTTAATGATAGCATGTCGAGGAGGAGATGGGCTAAGCAACGGGTTTCAGGATTGGTGACTTGGTGCTTGCCAAGAACAGACATCCGGGGAAAAGATTATGTTGTCATTTGAGGTTGAGCCTTGGAGAGTGAGTGCTATGAATGGAACTATGGTCACTGCCCAGGAAAATGGTGAGACAAACACAAGAAACATCTCCTTCTTTAAACTGTAGCCGGTGCCAGATTCTGAGTTAGAGAATACTCACTGTGCACCTCCGGAGGACGGTCTGGGAGGTGATGACTAGTCTGCAAGGCGGTACCCGCGCATCTTCCCTGTCACCATCTGGGGAGCTTGATAGTTATCCTGGAGAGGCAGGTTCCCCCGAATCTCAGGGGAATAGTTGGTGAGACAACACTGGTGCAGATCGAGGAGAGCCTGAGACGGGTGAGTCTGGTTCAGATAGGCAAGGCATGGGAGAGATAATTTACGAACTCAGCCAGAGACTTCCACGAAGTTGAAGTATTTCATTTTAAACAGAAAATGTTTTCTTTCTCTGTTCAAGTGTAACGTGTACCTGCATTTTCGCTGCTTAATCATGTAATGGTGTCTGAACTGTTTTAAGCAAAGTTGTGGGGGTGTTAGGTGTAAACGGGTAGGCTTCATGCAGGTCCTGGCAGGCTATGTTGATTTCATTTGTTTTGTTTTTGTTTGGGTAAATGAGAAATGTTATGTTGCAGTTGGGACATCCCACCTTGCGAGGTGAGGGAGGGGGAATACATGGATGACCCCGTCCCGCATGGGGAGAATGGTTGCAACCATGACGTGTACGGGTATGAAATAAAAGGCCCAGGGCACGGTCCTCATGGCACAAAGCGAAAGTAACCTGTGTCATCTGTACAGGTGTCCCGGTGCTCAGCAACTCTTATTCAGTCCGCCCGGCGTGACCTAACAAGACCAAGGGGAGACATTATTGTTTGCATTTGGCAAAGGATAAGATGCATTTTTCTAATATCTTGTGGGCTATAATAGACTTGCAAATGGAACAGAGGTGAGCAAAAGGAGAAACCTCGAAGCATTAATTAATGGCCTGAAGCAGAGAAAAACAGCATATGTTGATCATTGTTTGCTAGGTCTAAAGGTGGGTAATTTGTCTTCACCCTATTACCTGGCAAGTAGATGAATGACCATAAGCAAGGGCAGCTCAGAGCATCTTGGCCTCCCAGGAATTACAAAAGGCTCAAGAATGACAATGTGCAGATTTGGATGGAATTTTCTCTGTGTGTATTTGATTTGTCTTTGAAAGACACCAAACCCCAGAGATTAATGAAATCTGTGATTATCAACCAGGATTGTTGCAGCGGGTAAAGCATTACATCCCATCCAAAGTCACTGTACCTCTCTTAACTTTCCCTAAGGCCAGCAATAGCAACTTGGATTCCTCGCCAAACACAACCATATTATATTTGATGGGTGGGAAGACTCTGCCACAGTGCACGTTATATCCACAGATTAAGTCTACTGTTTCTTGCTAGGTTCCAAGGCTTGCTTCTACCAGTGGCGTAGCAAGGGAGGGGCGTCCACCCTGGGTGTCACAAGTTCTCTAACCTGCGGCTGTCACGTGGGGGCAAAGGTAGGATCCGCCAGCAAATCCCTCGCCCTCTCATTTGCCCACTGCGGATGGCAAATGCAGGGGCTGCCGTGGGTGGCATGAGGCCTAATTACGCCACTGGCTTTTACGCTTGTTCCATATGCAAACATCGCCCATAATTACCTAAAACCATCACCTTGACTCTGGGTTCTCACTCTATCCCTTTGCTCTCTGATACCTTCGGGTCTAGCCAGCGCTATATAAAACTAAATAAATACTACTTTTTTAGGCTTCTCCCATGTTTTCAAATAGTCTTACCTAAAGACCCTGACAGCTGGTTTAGATTTTGCATGCAAAAGAACTCCAATCACCACATAATCAATGGCAAAGTCCCTCATTATGCTCGTATTTACTGAGGCATGCTTCTGTGCTCAACACAATGTTGTCTGATGGACAATGTAGAAGACATAGAAAGAACAGCTACAGTCTCAACCAAGATTGCAAGACTGTGCTGCCTGAAAAGGCTTTACTTTTTTTGTTAGTTACCATCAACTACCAAAGAACACAGGAATTTCTTTAAATCTTTTCTAACAGCGGGAACTGTCTTCTGTCTATCTGCAGGGACCACAGAGGCCTGTCCTGACTACCTTGATTTTAAAGAAGTTTCAATTTTGATTCTCTACCATCATGTCTTTTGAATCTCCCAAAAAGGAATACAAGGAGGTGGTTTTAGTGGGTGATGCTGTTGAAATAAATGAGGCCTAACACAGTTCTTTTGAAGGTTGATGGTTTGCAGGGTGAGAGATCCTGCAGAAGTCTGTGAGAAGCGTTTCTTATGTGCAGAGGGTGAAGATGAGCCCAGCAGAGGTGACACCACCCAGATGAGGCAGAGTCGAGAGGTATGCTTCCTATAAATTCATCAGACTAATGTACCTCAAAAAAAAGTTATGGAAAATGGAAGCCCTTATCTGAAGCATGTGGTTCCTGTTGATATGGCACACGTGATAACTCTTCATTTCTCACCCGGAAATGTGGTGCAGGCACTTTACTAAAAGTGCCCAACGTTTCATAAATCCCGCCGTGGGCATCAGATAAGCAGACAAAATCGAAAGAATCTCTGCAGAATATAACTGAGCGTGAATAGTCTGAGGAGTGTGATTAGTGTGATTTCCATAAGGTTCATGACAGATGTATTCAGAATCAGAGACTTTTTAAGGCATGAGAAAAGTGGTAAATAGCCCAGGGCCTCCACCTTCCAAAGCCCCCCCCCCCCCCCCCTCCGTAAAATGAGTGGGGCAGTCGAAGTTCCTTCCTAACTGTGCTTATGAAAACCAGTTTCTTTTTTCCAATTTGACATTTGCGCATGCTGGGCAGACAAAGGGGCAAATATATTATTATTTTCTGTAAAAGTATATTCAAACCAACACTTTAAACCAGTTTGTGTCACTTTTGGTGACTTTGCATCAGCTCAAAGTGTTGATAATTCTGCAAGTCGTACCTGTCTAGCCTTAACCCTCGCACTTTCAGGCTCTTGGTGGCAACTAAATTGAAATAATCTTTCTGTGTCATTTCTCTCTTCCTACTTCACCTCATCTACATAACCACACATTCTTATTTGCTCTCTCTTTTTCTTTATCTATGTCTCTCACTCAGTACAGGCCTATTTGCCTCTCAATTTCAGCCCTCTTTAACAGCCAATGCCTACCCCAACCCTCTTGCACCTCATGCCTCCCTCTGTACTTTTTCCCATCTGGCCTACCTCTATCTATCGCTTCTCGCACAGTCAAGATTTCTGCCTCACCTCTATCTCCGTCTACCTCTGTCTAAACCCTTCCTTTACCTCACTACTCTTCTCACCTCTCTGTCTCGTTTCTATTTCAAATTAAATCGCCTCTCTCTACCCCATAACTCTCTGTTATATTATGTTTAACATTTCTTATAGAGTGCACGTACACCGATTTGTTTCTTGGCGCTGTCCCTAGGATTTTGCCGGAGCCCTATATGTTTGGTCATTTGCTTAGGTTTTAGACGTATGCTTGGATAAATATTCAGGTCTTATGAAGCCTTCTGAATCTCAGGAAATCAGTGCAGGTTCTGATATCCAGCGGAAGAGTGTTCCAGACTCTAGGCACCAGCAAACCTGCACCCACCTAATCATTTCCGTTAGTAGGGAGAAATGGCCAAGAGGTTCTTAAGTGCTGAGCGAAGGCTTGGGAAGGTGTATACTTTTGAACAAGGCTGGCGACAAATTTTGGGCGTGCGCCATGCAAGGACTTAAAAGTAAGGCAGACAACTTTAAATGTGAGATAGGAAGCCAATGTGGTTTTTCTATAAGGGGAGAGACATGTTCCCATCTAGGTTGCTGAAACTCTTTCTCTATCTGACTACCCAACCTCACAATTAACTCACCATTAGTTTACTTCCTCACATCTCTACCTCCACTTTCTCCCATTTTACGTCTGTTTCCTTTCCTTCACCTCTTTTAATTTTCCCCCTTTCTGGCTATCTCTATTTCTCCATGTCTACACTTCTTCTGTGCCGTTAACTCCTCTCTCTCACACACAAACACATCTCACTCTCTCTGCTCCTCCTTCTTCATTTCAACTCACCCCTCCACCTCAAATATTTTTCTCTACCTACCCCTGTATAATTCTTTTTAACTCATCGTCTTGGTTTCTTCCTCTGTCTCCCAACTCTGTCTACCTAGATATTCAACTCACCTCTCTCTATTTCATGTATGTATATCAGCTCCCTGTTTTTGCTCTACATCACATGTTTCTTTCTACCATTCACCCTTCTATCTTTCTTTTTCTCCATGACATGCTTTACCTGGCCCATTTTTCTATACCTCTGCTCATTTTGCTCTTTTTGTTGTATCTCTTTGTCTACTTCTAACTATATCTGCGTTTACCAAGCTCTAATTTACCTCTTTTTGTACATTACCTCCCTCCTTCTCCTTTTCTTCCCTGGAGTACTGTACTCTTCTGCCTCACTCCATAGTTCATCCTCTCTATCTGTATCACTCTCTACCTCCTTATCTCACTTCAAAATTGTATCATTTCTCTTCCTCCATTTCTGTGCCTACATCTTCCCCCTTCTACCTCTCTTAATCGTTCCTAATGGCTACCTCACCTTTCTCTGTGTAATTTTCTCATTTCTTTGCATATTTTTGAATATCATCTCTATCTCTACCACTACCTCTCGTCTCTTGCTATACTATTTTCTTTATGTCTCTGTCCTTCTCTGTTATCTTGTCCTGTCCTATTTCTCTTACTCATCCAGGTCACGAGTAACTTCCCAGCCAGGGAAGTGCACAAGTATAAAGAGGAGAAGAGGGACAAGGCAGGGCAAGAGAGATTAGGAGAAAAGTATTAGGATTTAAGCAATAAAATAGTGAAAATCCTCAGAGCAGAACTTTGATTTTTGGTGTTTTTAAGCAAAAGCACCAGTGATGAACAGTATATATCTGTCTCACTCTTGCTCATTAAAGGTCTATGGGCCATATATATCAAGGCAAAATGGGTTCGCAAACGCCGAAATTCGCAGAATTCTGGCGTTTTCGAACCCATTTTCGCTAAATGGTATGTATGAAACATTCTTGTTGCAAAATAAGGAATCACTAAATTTGCCATTCCTTATTTTGCGATTGCATTTAAGGAATTGCAAATTGTGCGATTCCTTAAATGCACTGTATCAAGGAAAAAAACATTCCAAAATGTCATTAAGGAATCGCAAATTACCGCGAATTAGTTGCGAATTCTTTAAAAAAAAAAAAATTTTAATCAAAAGGTGCCATGTGACACTCAATTCAATTTATAATCTTTATTCGGTTCTTAAAAAGACACCATAAAAGCACAGATACAAAATACACACATAAAATACACACATAAAAAGCTTTTAGTGTAACACATAAATAAATCACTAAATACGGGAGTCCTTGATTAAAATGTTCGTGCAATTTGACTCATCATGGGAACAGGCAAATGTCAATGGTCAATTTTCTCTAGTATTTCTTAGTCTTATCGCTACACGAATAAAATTTATGGTGCAAAAGAGGGTATATGCGTCCTCTGCTTCCTGTAGGAATCTCAGAGCCGTTCTTGCATGTTTAGGTTTTATGTCTTTCAAAATCCCCACCAGGAACGTACGTCTAGGCATAGTATAAAATGGGCACAATAGGACGAAATGAAGGGTATCCTGCGGAGACCAGTGGTCGCAGCCGCAGGTACCCTTCTCTGCCAGTGTGTGAGTAAACCCTGCCGGGACCGCAAGAATATGATGTAGCATGTTTAGTCTGAACCGTGTCATGACAAAGCGGTCCTGGGCGTTAAACATGACTCTTAAATACGGTTCCATTCCATGCTTTACTGTGAGTTCGTTATAGGTGGAATTTGTGGGTTTACAATTTTCTTTTTCTGCTCTTAATAGCTTGAGCTGTGCCAAGAAGAGGTTCTTTACCAATGATTTACTCTCAGGTGTTATGGAGTCTGGGGATGTGAAAAAGTTTATGCAATCGATTTCGGCTAGGGATTTCTTTACATAGTTCAGCCAAGGGATGATGTCACCTTTATCTTTTTTGAGGCAGTCCTCGATGATTTGTCTTGTGAGGGCGGCCTCTGGGTTAGTCCATATTTTGACCCATGCCAGGAGGGGTTTAATTTTGATTTTATCTTCTATGAAGAGTTCTCCTAGTTCTTCATGGATTATGTGGGCCGGTACACTCTGAGGGACCTTCAAAATTCTCCTCATGAATTTGTTTTCTTCAGTCTGTATCTGCTGGGCTTTACTGTCCAAGAAGCCCCACACTTCTGCGCCATAGGAGACTTTCGCGCAACAAATTGCCCTGTAAAGGTTCAAGATTTGTTCCGGGGACCATTTTCCCAGTCTTTGCCCATATCCCATGATAGCTCCTACTGAAGCTGCAAGTTTCGTAGAATGTTTTTCGACCAAGGGTTTAAAAGTGAGGTGATGATCAAATAGTACCCCCAAATACGAAAAGGTCTGGACTTTGTCGATTTTGTGCGACCCAATGTGAAAGGAAAAAGATCCTTTTGTAGGTTTTCCGACGGACATGATGTAGGATTTTTCCAGATTAGTTGCCAGGTCTAGTTTGTCCATAAATCTGACAAACCCATCAATCAGTTTTTGCAGGCCTAGGGGGGTTCTAGCAAGCAGAACCGCGTCATCGGCGTATAATAACACAGGTACCGCACGATGACCAATTTGGGGTGAGTCCACCTTGAGATTAAGCAGGTCTTTTTCCAGCGAATTAATGTAAATGGAGAACAAAAAGGGCGCAAGGATACAACCTTGCCTTACTCCACTTGTGCAAGTGAAGGGGTCGGTCTTCTTACCCTCTTGGCTGTACCTTACACTTGCAGTGGTGTTCCGGTGGAGATTTTGCAAGGTGTCCACTAGCGGTTGGTCCACTCCTAGTTCTACTAACATGCTCCAGAGCTTTCTCCTATTTACACGGTCGAAAGCCGCTGAAAGGTCCATAAACCCCATGTGAATGGACCCCTTTCCAGCGATGGTATATTTGGCTATCAGAAGGTAAAGATTTAAACATTGGTCAGTGGTGGATCTGCCTTTCCTGAAGCCGTATTGCATTTCTGAAAGGATTTGATGTTCCTCGGCCCAATCTTGCAATCGCTGTAGGATGACTCGCCCTAGCACTTTTGCGGTCACGTCTATAAGCGATATGGGTCGGTAGCATTGGGGGTCATCGCGGTTCCCTTTCTTATAAATTGGGACTATGGTCGCAGTTGACCAGGACTGGGGTAGACCTGCCACCACCGCCTCATTTAAAACCCTGGTGAGTAACGGTGCCCACAAGTCAGGTTGACTCAGGTACAGGTCTGGTGGAATTCCGTCCGGGCCCGGGGCCTTATTTTTACTTAGTCCAATTATTCCCCTTTTGACTTCTTTCAAAGAGAAGTCTAGCTTTGCCGGCTGGTGTTTCCTCGATGTGTCCTCCAGAGCTAGGTGATTTGAGTGGTTATATAGGCTCTGGAAGTGGGTCTGCCATTGCTCCGGTAAGATGATGTTTGTGATTTTTGGAGCCCCTTGGTCCTGGAAGCAAGGGGAATTAATCACTTTCCAGAAGCTAACACTGTCTTTTCTTTCGGCGGCGTCCCTTAAGTCCTCCCAGGCCTGGTTTTGTAGGTTTTGCTTGCGGATTTTCAGGGCCTTTTTATACTCCGCTCTGCTCTTTGTCACCCTGATCTTATCCCTTGGTTTACAGTGGAGGCTATCCTTCAGTTTTTTAAGCGCCTTGGTGCAGTTCGCATCGAACCAGCGGGGATTTGAGTTCATTTTATTAGATCCCGTGGTCGTTAGTGAATTATTTACGTGTTGTGCGATTTCTTCGAAAGCCTTGACCACCCGGTCTCCGCATACACTTGGGTCTAAGCATTTGTCAATTGCATCTTTAGCATCTATTAGTAATTTTTTATAAAAACTGACCCCATCAATTTTTGCCCATTTAATTCTTCTTCCCTGATCCACAGCTTTTTCCACGGTGTCAGGTTTCTTTGGGCATGTGTTAAAATCAAAACCTTCGATTGCAATAAAGACCGGGTTATGATCACTAAAACTGCTGGCCTCTATTTTAGTGTTGGTAATGTTTCTTTTTAGGATGGGCGAGACTAGAATAAAATCAATGTAGGAGTGGCACCCTCTTCCTTTGTACGTTGGTGTCAGTTCTCCTAGTTCGCCCAATGCCACAAGGTCTAACGTTTGGGTTAAGTTGTTCCTTTTCGTTAATCTCTCCAAATCCCATCCCTCTTTTGTATGTGCAAAATGCGGGCCTTTCATTAAAGTGCATCTTGACCAGTCTTTATTAAAAGGTTTTAGTTTGTCGCATAAATGACAGTTAAAATCTCCCGTTAGTATTACGCTCTGTTCATTTGGTGTCTTATGTAAAAGGTTTAAGTTTCTTAAGCATTCCTCTAATTCAAAAATGGCTTTTCCCCTCTCCATCAGTGCTGGGGAGTTGTACCAATTAACTAGGAAGAGGGTTATTCTTGCTGAGGTGAACCTTAGAACTTGTAGGTTGCGTGATGCCCATTTGATGTTACTCCAGGTGCCCTTAATGTCTAGGTTGACATATATGGCCAGACCCCCGCTTGCTCTCCCAGAAGTTACTTTTTTGGCTGGGAGACAAAAGCTTTTGTATCCTTCCAGGCTGTAGTCATTTAATTCAAGAGCCCAAGTTTCCTGCAGGCAAATGATTTGGAATTTTTTGATGTAGCTCAGCCATTCCTGTGATTCGAACTTGGCCGCTAGTCCTGCAATGTTCCAGGATGCTATTAGTAGATTTGCTGGCGTCATTTCTTTAGTGGTTCTTTTTGGTTTATCTGGTAGGGGCATAACCTGTTTGCTTGTTTCTGTTAGGGTGGCATTGTTGGAATGAGTGTCGCTAAGAATATTTGGTGGGTTTGTCCCTTTTTCTCTTCCAAGGCTGGTATTCGGAATTTTGGTGTATCCTCCTCTGTCGGGCACGTCAGCTATTTCATTGTCCATCCCCTTTTCCATTCCTGTTAGTGGTAGATGTTCCACCTTCAACCTCTCAGTCTTGGGGGACTGATTGTCCCATCCCTGTCAATCGACCTCTTCCAGCGCACCGAATCTGTTCCAGTGTGCATATTGCATTAGGGAGGAGTCGTAGTTTGGCACGGCAAAGTTTGGTCTTTGCCATTGTGGTGGACCATAGTGGGTACCAGGATATGGTAAGTTTTTAGGGAAGGTTCTGTTGTTCTGCCTGATTCTTTGGGGTGCAAAGGGATAGAAATAAGACAAGTGTACCGGGTGGATCTGTGATCGGGTATAGCTAGGTGGGGCACTACAGATAAAATTAACTGCGTCCATATCTCTAAAGTTTATCGTAATTATATCCCCTGCTATGGTCTTGGTGCCTTTGCCGATCCACTCCCCTCTTCTTACAGACAAGATTTCCCCAAAAACATTGGGGGGCAAGGGTCTGTGTATTTGTAGCCACTGTGCGCATTTATTTTTCAGTTCTATTTGGGTTTCCCGTTGGCCTTCCCTTAGAGGTGGAACTCCTGTTAACACCACTACATAGGGCATTGCTTCAGGCGGGAGGTTAATTGACCTAAAGCGAGTAGATGTTTTGTTTTCTTTAGTTGGTGCAGTGGGCGGAGGCTTTGGGTTCACGTTGGGGGTTTGGACGTTGTTTACTTCCAACGTTTGGGGAGGTCCTGGGTTTGATTTGTTGTTTTCAGTAGTTGTTTTTTTACTGATTTTCCCTCTGTCTGGTGTGGAGGAAACCTTTTGGTTATCTTTAATACTTTTTTGACTGGCTCTGTTTGGGGTTTTTGTGGGCGCATCAGGGATCGTAGGGACCTTGTCCTTAGTTTGGCTATGGGATGTAACGTCGGTCTGTTTTCTTAAACCGCCTTCTTGCCCTGGTTGGGTTTTTGTGCCATTCCCTCTGTTGTTTACAATTGAGGTTAGTCTGTCTATTTTTGCTATGAGGGGTTTTAGCAGCACAGTAATGGAGTGTTCGAGGTCCGTTTTAAGGTCAGCCACCATGTTGGTGATCCAACACGGTATTCCCGAGGCAGGTGGGTTTATTGGTGTAACCAGGTTGTGATTTCTAGTTTTAGAGGATCCTTTTGAGGATCCCTTTTTCCCCCCACGTTTAGGGCCTTCCTTGTGCAGATTTTTCTCAATGCTGCAGGGAGCGTTAATATGGTTGTGTGTTTGTACAACAGATCTCTCGCTGCGAATATCTGCAGAGACCTGCGCACAAGGTAGGTCAGCGAAAGAAGAGGGAGAAAGGGGCAAGCTGGTATCGAATTCCTCTACCAAATCTCGAGAAGCCTCGGTCAGGTTGATGAGGGATTCCTGGGTTTCCTGAATAATTGTCACGGGTGGTAGTGACATTCTTCTTTCAGTATCTGCGATGGCATTTGACACTGCCCCTATTGTTTGTTTGAGCATTTTGTCAATCGCAGTCAGTGTTGGTAATGGCGGTGGAGGATCCGTTTTATTTTTTGCGCTCGATCTTAAAGTGGGCATCTTGGGCTTCTTGGTGGTCTTCCTCATAATCTGTAGTGCTATGTACAGATGGTAGATTTTACTAGAGCAGATATAACCGACTAGAAGCCTGGTTCAAGAGTTGTAAAGAACGATTTTTCAGGGGGGTGGCCCAGCCCAGCCTCTTCAGGCCTCTGAGGGCCACAGAGGGCCCGCCCTTTGCCCGGGCTTCGCTCGGCGTCCCGCTCGCGTCCCGCTAAGCGGTAAACTGCTGATTATAAGGAGGTTTTGCAGGCAGGGGGCGTGTCTTCCTGGGGGCGCGCCCGTGCACACCTGTGCAGCGCAGGGACTCCTGGTCTTTTGAGTCCCTGCGGCGCGCTCCCTCGATGTTATCTCGGTGCTCCTCCTCCTGGGACAGACCCAACAGCGCGAGTGCTCTCCCAGCCTCGACCCCACGCCACTCACCGCGCAGCAGCGCCCGCGAAGCGGGTGCTGCAAGTTGTAGCGTTGCGGGAGGGCGGTCAATCCCTCCTGGGACACAGGGAGGCCGGGTGTCAGCAAAAGGCGAGGGTAGAAAGTCTGGAAAGCCTAACGGCGACAGCAGCAACAGTCTGGTAAGAACAGAGAATCCCGCTGGAGGCTACACAGTTTCCCGCTTAAATAGGCTGGACAAGCAGGGGGCGTGTCTTCCTGGGGGCGCGCCCGTGCACACCTGTGCAGCGCAGGGACTCCTGGTCTTTTGAGTCCCTGCGGCGCGCTCCCTCGATGTTATCTCGGTGCTCCTCCTCCTGGGACAGACCCAACAGCGCGAGTGCTCTCCCAGCCTCGACCCCACGCCACTCACCGCGCAGCAGCGCCCGCGAAGCGGGTGCTGCAAGTTGTAGCGTTGCGGGAGGGCGGTCAATCCCTCCTGGGACACAGGGAGGCCGGGTGTCAGCAAAAGGCGAGGGTAGAAAGTCTGGAAAGCCTAACGGCGACAGCAGCAACAGTCTGGTAAGAACAGAGAATCCCTTAGGGCATGTATGTGCGCCATATGCGCACACATGTCATTTTCAGGGGTGCAGCAGGGTGTTCTTGAGACACCCCTGCACCCTTGAAAATATTCACAATTTGCGGTTAGTAAATTGCGATTCACAATTTCCCCTTCATTCCTATGGGCCTCCTGGCCCAAAGAAATGAATGGGAAAGTATTCCTTAATTGCGATTAGCAATTTGCTAATCGCAATTATGGAAGTTTAAGGAATCGCTAAAAAGAAGCGATTTTCTACATACATACCATTTTGCGATTTCTAAATAGCGATTCCTTAAAAATCGCTATTTAGGAATCGCAAAACGGAATGTTGATATATATGGCCCAAAGTGCCTACATTGTTTCTCTCAATTTCTTTTTAACTATCAATCCCCTCTCTCAACCCCGACTCTCTCTGTACCGCAGGCCTATCGCTGTACCTTTTCCCATCTGACCTACTTCTATCTCTCCTACATGTATCTCTCTACGCTTCTTGTACAAATCATTTACGATTTTTACTTCTCATCTCTAGCTCTCTCTGCATGTCTCTACTACCCTATCTCTCCCTACCTCTTTCTAAACCATTCCTCTACCTCTTCACTCCCCTCACCTATCCATCTCATTTCAACTTCAAACCTACCGCCCCTTTTGTATACCCCATAACTCTCTCTCTGACTATCCAACCTCTCAATTTACCTCACCATTAATTCACTACCTCACTTTTCTACCTTCCCTTTCTCTCATTCCTACCTCTCTCCTCCGGAATACAAATATCTGGATACTAAAGCTACAATTCCAAGCACTAGTTAAATGCGCATCTACCAAATCACCTGTGGAATGTTTTTCTTACAATGGAAGTCATAAGCGTTTAGACGCTGAGCTCCACATAAAATGTTGATGCAAGAATAAAATCTGTACCCAAGCTAAAAAAAGAAATGGCTTTATCAATGCTTGTTTAAGCTTACTTTTTGTACAGATTGGCTTGCATACATCAGACAGCTTGAGCTGTCGGTTGTTTATGCATGTCCTCGTTTCTGAAGGTTTACTACACAATTGAATATGGGTTAAAATTATGAGGGCTTAAATGAACAGAAAAGGGGTAATACATTGAAAGTTCTTCCAAACAGAGGCCCCAAAATGTCCCTTGCCAGAGTCAGAAAAATCCTTAAGATGTCACAAATCTTCATGGTTGGAAACCATTCTGAATAAATACGTATGTTATTTAACCAGTGTGTATACTTTTACCTTAGGAACTCTCTTATTTAATGTCTGACCCTACCACCTGCCAGCCACCAACCTGTCTGGACTCTAACTCCCTGCCCTATTGTAACCTTGTTCCACACAGTTGTCAAGCGCTCTGAAGCAACTGAAATGAGACATATAGCGCTTTATAAAACTTTTTCATAAATAAATAATCAAATTGTTACACTGGTAAACAGTTAAATGGACAGACAGAAATATATAAGGGACATAAATAGAGTGAGGGATAAATAAATGGACAGAAATAATGACAGATAGATCGATGGTCAGACAGAATGGCAAAGAGCTAGACGGATTGCAAGATAGAGTCAGACAGATTTACAGGATGACAGACTAAAAGACAGGTTGGTTGGTAGGTAAACAGACGGATAGATAGGCAGGTATAGGGGCTGGTTAGCAGGCAGTGGGTTGGACAGAATGACAGGCATATACAGACCAACAAATGTGTCGGCAGGGGGGCAGACAGACAAATGGACAAATTGATGAACCAAATGGTGAATTGTCGGACGGATAAAAAGTCTGATCCAGGGTCTGACTGGGTCAGAAAATAGGCCTGGGCACCAAAATAAAAGAGACCCCCCTTAGTGAAGAAGAAGACGAAAACAGTAACCCATGTTTGCAAAGTCGGGCAGTTTTAAACTTGTAAAGACACGCTGTATACGTTTTTGCAAGGTTTGGAAGACTGCATGGATTTTAGCTTCCTGCAGGGAATGTTTGTTTTAATATCAGGGAAATCAACAGTAAAAACCAGCCCATCAAACCATAAAACAGTTCCACAAACACCCCAAAAAAACTGGCTCACACACTGACCTGTCTGACCAGCCTGTCAGGCACTGCCTGATTGCCTTAATGGGCAGTCCGGCTGTGGACCGACCAATGGACAAAAAGACCCGCATAGAAATACAGCCTAATTGCCACCCACCTCCCTCACCACTGCCACAAGCCATTGTTGTCCTATTTGCAGAGAGCTGCCTGCCTCTGCAGTTGTTAAAGGTCACAGTGGAGTACAATGTTACTTCCCTCACTGTAATGATTTATTGTTTTGTCCATTAAGCCAAATGGCCTGCTGTCCTCCCATCGCCCTATTAATGTATCAGACAAGGCCTCTAGCATCCAGGAACCCTCTGCTCCTCCGGCTGTAAACAGGAGCTGATCTCATCGCCCACAGCCCTGCCGCACAGGGGGACATTGTTCATTGTTGCTCAGGAAGCACTCTGTGCTGAACAGCAATCCTTCCTGGGCCTGCCTAAGTGTACTGCATTATTAATCATATACATGTACTATTTATATAGCACAAACAACAAACTATATTGACTCTTGCACTTAAATAATGATTATTATAATGTAACCGAATGTTGCTCATTTTATCGACCTCAGAAGGATGATCCAAGGCTGCTGGGATCTGAGCCTGAGCTCTGCAATCATAGCTTAACCCAATGAGCTATCCTGTCAGTTAGCATGGGCTGCTGCCTGCAGCAACAAATATAATAACATTCTAGACACTACAGCTGGCTTTCAAACGCTGCCTTGCTGAATGGGTGAATGGTGTCTGTCTTTGCCAATGTGCCATTGTTGTTATAGCACATGTAAGGAACAAAGAGGATTTGTCTTGCTTAGTGGGCACCAGTTCCTGAGTGGCCCTCGTCTTTGGTGATTACTGCACTTGGTTACTGGCTAATACCTGGCCACTCTGCCCCACTGTCCAGAAGACGGGGCTCTTACACCACACACACCCTCACCAAGGCCTACGAACTAGGGGTGGGCAGAACTAGCTGGGTCTTGTAACATAAAAACTGCAAGTTTCTGCATAGTTCCGCCAATGGGTGGAAAATATGCAGCTCGTGCTGCCATTTAGCACCAGTAGTGCCAGCAGCACCGAAAAATCAGCACAAACGCACTATGTTTTGCGCCAGATCATGCAGTCATTCCGGTTGATTTTGCTGCTAGTCGAGTAGAAAATCTACTTGAACGGCAGCAAATCTACTTGAACGACAGCCCTCTGACTGGGACCACCCTAGTTAGAAAATCACGGTTAAGGACGCCAAATCTTGCTGCGCTGGCCAGCTCGCATTTCTGAAACCTCGCTGGCGAAAAAGTCCACCGCGCAGAATTTGGCCTGGAACTCCGCATTAAAAAGTGACGCAGAGTGACCAGAATTCTGCCAATTCTGCAGGCAGAACCAAACATTCCGCCCACCCCTACTCTGAACCCAGGGACATATTAAAGAACCTTCGCTTACTGATCAGTACAGAGGCCTGTGCGATCCGTATTTACTTAGTTATTCTTGGCATTCCCCATAAAAAAAACAAATACCACGTATACAGTCTCTTGGTTTATTTGTTAATAGTTTTGTGCTGCTGACTTAAAGTCTCAGCTGACACATGTTCTGCTCACTGCTGTGAGTCAACTATTTTGAGCTTTAGCAAGATTGTAGGTACAAGTTGATGTATGTAGTTCATATTAATTAGCGAAATAAAAAAACAAAAATTCGGCAAAAACATAAATTTAACAATAAACAACATATACACAGAGCTTAAAATATTAAGCGATTTAAGTAAACAACACACGTGAACATAATTTGTCAGGATAATTAATTTAATAATTTTTTCAGTGTGTGTGTTACATTTCCTGATCAGCAAGGCTGCTTATAAATAAAACTACAGATACATTATTGATAATAATTCTGTGTGCAGAAAGTAGAGTATGAAGCAAAAAGAAGAGTGTAATATTATCTTGTCAGTGTGGTCTTTTGTCAAGTAAAGTACACACCACAATATGGAGAACAAATCTGATATTAGTGGCAGTAAAAAGACAAGCATTGACAAAGCCAATAGGTCTGGGTATAGTGTGCCAACACTTGCAGTATTACCACATGAGTGAAACACACAAGTGGGAGCAAGAAGGAGCAGACAAGGTGGAAAGTAGTGCTCACCTAGTTCAATGCAAACACTCAAGGGGGGGTGGAAGAATAGACTCAAACAGCCAATAGCATTAGCTATTGAACTAGGAATCCCATTTCTCTGGAAGGCTATAACCTAGATGTTCAACCTTTATATTGAAGTGGTCACATCCCCAGGAAAGGCCCTGCAGAACTAATACACAGAGGTCTCCCTGGAATGGGATTATTTGACACACTGCTTTAACATTAAAGGGGTCTCAACAAGCACTGGGCTTCTTTTTCATTGTTGGAATTATCTTTATCACCTCTTAAGTGCCTGCAGAAAGATTTTGTAAGCTACATTTCTTAGGAACAGAATTTAAAAGTGTTTCAACAGGTTTATATCCACAAATTGCATGCAAAAATTATCCACCTGCTTTATTCCTTAAAATCCTGCATGAACAATTGACATTCTATCAAACTTCCATCCCCTATTTTTGTAAGTGCACCACTGTTTCCCTTCCTTCTTTCTGTCTCTTCTGTATACAAGTTACTCGAAATCTTATGCCTATCCATCTTAAGCTCTTTTAGGAAACCATAAATGTCTTATTAATTCCAGAAAGCAACTGCTTCTGACATATTCCTTTCTAATTATCGCATTTGTGTGTCACTAATGTACTACAAACAAACTGGCTTGCATGGAATGAGAGTGCAAAACTAACACTAATAACTAATGGACTGACCACTAACTTTGGGCTCCCGGGTAGCATGGTACCAGACGTAAAGCACATTTCGCCACTTCATCAGGGGTAGTAAAAGCTATATAAATGCAATTTAAATTGGAATTTTAGAAACTAGAATCACAATACAAAAATACAGATACTAACTACAAATGTATGACAAATTCTGATGCAACTACTAATATCTATATGATCATCAAAGAGGCTGACTATGGTGGATATATGGTAATACTTGTCATACAAGACTACTTGGAAGATTCTTATAAACAGATGAAGAAGCTAGTGGGCTGTGTAAAATTGGATGCAACCATTAAGAACCAACAAACACTACAAAGTAAAACAGTGGTGAGTTGGCAACTTCCTAAGCCATGCAGAGTGTCAGTATCAGACAGTATGAATACCCTTGTACTGATTAGCTCATATTGTAAAGTGCTCTTTATCTGTATTACTTATTGCAAGTGTGTTTCTACTTTCTCTCTCTATCCATCGCTTGAAACTACAACATTGATAAAGCTCAAGCAAACATTCCCAGCAGTGAGCCAAACATGTATTGCTGGTTAAGGTAGATGAGATCTATCCAGTATGAAACGAACAATAAATAATTCATGAAAAGAAGATGACATGCGTAATTTATGAGGAACACAGATCACTAGTTAAATCAGTACAGAGCACAACACCAACACAGCATGTCTACCTGGTCCTTTAATTAAAGTTCTGATTTACTCCAGTGAAAGACGCGCCTGACTTGCAAACCCTGGTGCAGCTAAGAAATGTAAACCATGTGCACTTCTGGTTTGGCTGCAGAGCAGTCACGATGCATTGTGATACTTGTAGAGCAGAAGATCAAGAGCAGACAGCCCCAACCGCACTTCTTTCACTAGACCACTCGCGATCACTGGTGCTGGTTCTATGACGCACAACCAACGTCAGTTCTCAGTGTGCAGGAGATCTTCAGCTCGGCTGGGCAGTCAACACTCATCTTTGTGCTTGCCAATTCCTCTTGATGAAGACTGAGTGTATGAATGGACCAAGGGCCCAAGGCGGGATAGGGCCATGGTCTGTACATGCCAAGCATCCACGCTCATCTCTACTTCTGGTTTTAAATAGCAGGTCTATTCCTCATTCCTAGGCCTTACCCTTGAAAGGAAGACAGCATGGGCTCCTGACCCTGGTCCCAGCGTTTCTCTATATGGGTGTGTAGAACTTCTTCACATCAAACATGAACGCTGTATTTGCTTCAGAGGCAGTTTATATCCAGTCCTGAGCCGTTATCCCAAATCCAACTGCCCAGTCAAGTGCAGTTAGCCCCAAACCTTTGGGTGGAGCCAATCAGCTCAAAGTACACTTTCCTTTCAGTGTGCCCCAGTTCCATAAATAACAGTTTCAGGTGAAAGCATCACTATCAGTTTGTGCATTGCTTTCAGACTGTCCTCTCTACAGCAACACAAAGCACAACATGTGGAGGCGAGGCACATTAGCTTCAGCACTACACTACCCTTCTGTGTAACAATGCAGAGTGCTTAATAATATGTGGTATTTAACACTACATAGCTAAGCTTGACATTTAAGTTTTTTCAGCACTGTGGAATTCCGAGAGAGGGGTGTGCAGTGTCCTGTGTGTCTCAATTCTCTGTAGCATATCCATTCCCTGTATGTCTGAGAGTGGACGGTCATGTAATAACATGATGTGTGTGTGCAGTGGCCGCCTGTAGATAATTACAGGTTGTGGGAGGATGAAGCACAAACCAGAGCTCTGTACTTGCTGCTGTACCCATGTGCCTAACATACATGAAGAAGATGTCCTCCCCTACCTTTCTGGTTCCTGTCTCATGCTTGAAGAACATCCTTATAAGTTTAACAGATGCCTCCTATAAGTTATAAACCTCCACATTCAGATGCCAAAAACATGGAGTCGAATCATTCAGATCTTAAGGCCTTATCGTTAAAATGCAGAACCCAACCTTTTTTGGTTCTGTAAACTTCTAAAACATCTTCTTAGGTCTGGATTTTCACCTATATTAGTTCTAATTTGGTCAGAATATGCTTCGGGCCACCTTCTTCAGCCAACTAGTTTTTTTGAGCCGCCTCTTTCATCTATTGGCCTGAGACTTTTTCAATCATGTCTTGTCTTAGCCTTAGTGAGTTTTGCTCTTTCTCCTATTGCTGTTGGCTGGTCAGGTGTTTTCTTCCACATCTGTGTTAATTTCCGACCTACTGAATTTTGCCAGTTCTTGAATATATCATAGCTGCAAAGCCTTGATACTATTGTTTCTTTGCTGACACCAGTCTGCAACTCTGACCTTCTATGCTGATCTGTTTTCCCCTAACTCAGGCAACCTATTGAAACTATTAATCGTCAGTTGTACAAGAAAATACCGGAGAGAGGATAAGGGAATCCTATACCTCTAGCTTCAACCAACAGCTTATTGATAAGGTTTATAACCTGATTCTAGCAGATCTACCAACTCATATGGTGCCACCATGTTTTATACGATATAGACTCACTTCACACAGCCCCCTGATGAGGAACCGATATCACACATTAAAGGGGAAAACAAGCTGGAATCCACTGCATAGGGTGGATTTCCAGCTCGCCTATCAAGCCTTTGAACAGGCGATGTCCTTTAAGGGCTTTGCAAACACCCCAGGACATCGGCACCAACCAGCAAGCTTTATTTTTTTTTAATTGTATTTTTTTGGGGATGATGGAGCTTGGTGGGGCAGAGGGCATGAGTGCCTCTTAGGTACATCTGGGCACAAGACCCCACCCCCTGGTGACATTTTCTTTTAGTTGGAAGGTCTGCACAACTGATTGCAGAATTGAAAGCTGCTGGATGGAGATCCGGAAGACTTTCCGACTGGATCCAACCTGCTCGCCCACTGAATACTTGTGCAAGTCTCTCACCCATACCTGACCCTCCCTGTCAAGCCTCCTTCCATTTGGCCAATGGGCCTGCTTGGTACTTGAACTAGTCCTGGGTCTCTTCCTGACCCAATACCCATCAATCCTTTGTGGAAGAAGCTCCATGACCAGGGGCTTAGCTTGGTCAGTAGGATTGGGGGGAAGTGAGTTCCAGATTTCCCAACAATCACTCTCATTAAATTACATTATATGACAAGTGGGGCAGGAGTGGGACTTAAGGAGTAGAAGGAAAGGAGAGGAATGCGGATTGGAGGGTTACTTAAAACCCTATAATTAGTAAAATAACTTTTTAAGACCTTTAAAACAAAGACGAGTGTGTGGGTGTTTTTGCCTGTATGTGTATGTAAAATACCCAAGTGAAATATGATTAACAACTCACCATACCCAACTTAAAGCACCTGTACCCAACTATTTACTACATAATTTATTTATTAGGAGGTGTAACACACCGAACTCCCTTCCTAAAGCTATGCCCCTGTCCTTGACTGGGGTGCGCTAAAAAGCCCAGCAGGTCAAACGCCGGGTCTGTACAAAAAACCTTACAACATAAACAGTAATTTTTCTGAACAGAAGAATTGCTGAAGCCACATTAAACAGATTCATCAAACCGAAATAATACACATTTTAAAGGTATCATTACACTCAATATCCGAAAGAAAAATGCTCCCTGATTCCCTTGATCATTAAACATAACTGTACCCCAGGAAGCGAACCATAATTGGATGCGAGTGGAGGCAGCAGCAGGGCGATAAGTCTGTCACCTTTTGAGATATTGGAAGGGCATGGCCACCCTCTCCGTCCTTGTTTTATAGTCGTTGACCTTCTGATACTGGCAGCAATAATTTCTTTCTCCCTCCTGCTTTTATCCTGTTCTTTCGCCTCAGTGACTTAATTGATAAAACCTAGACAGTGCTGCTCTCCTGCTCTCGAGTGCCTGTTCTCTAATCTGACATTCACAAATGCAGTTTGCTAACACTCCTTGATATGCTCCCGGAGTTTAATCAGCGGATGCAATCCTGTCCTTTATGCTACAAGAACGATAGAGCAAATCTTTGCATTTCGTAAGCTTCGCCTTGCATAAAACAAGATAAGTGGGTCATGCTGACAGCAATGTGCAGGGGAGAATAATGCTCTGCTGTGGAGGCAGTATTTATCAGCAGGCAGCGAATGGGAATTGTTTTCCCTCTCTGATGCATGGGCCCCACTCCTGTACTTTTGTGCTATACCAATACAGTAGTTTCTCCCCAGTTAGGGCATGAGCCAGGACCCCAAATTTAGGCCTTTGGTAGCACTCTGGGGGATGAGTTCTAACATGATTTTTTCCCCTAGGGATGTATGCCTAAAGATGGAAAATATGTGATAGCAAGTCATCACTCTTTGCCTTTTGTCTGATATTATTGGATTAGTAACAATAACTGAACAAGCATTTACAATGCAATGGTATCGGCATTATTAAAGGTAGAGCTATTGGCATTGCTCATGTAATTTTTTTGTTTTTTGTTTTTTTTAAATCATAAATAAATGGCATTGTCATTTACAATGCCAATAGCTTAATCGCTCGCAAATGCATGACCTATTGCATTTACACCCACACAGAGCCACACACACAAAGCCACCCCCGATGCTCTGTTGCAAGTCATCATGGCCCTCGTCCTCTCCCGCCTGGATTTTTCGAATTCCATCTATCATGGTTTGCCTAAATGTTCCATCTATAGGCTGCAAATCATTCAAAACCAGGCGGCGAGATTGGCCCTCGGGATACCGAAATGGCAGTCTGCCAAACCCCTTCTCATCAAATTGCACTGGCTTCCTGTCAGCCTAAGGGCAGCCTTCAAGCTTGGCTGCCTTATTTTCAAGTCTCTTTCTGGTCCCTGCCCCGCTTTTCTGAAATCCCTCATCCGGCCCTACTGTCCTTCACGCAACCTCAGATCATCACACTTACACCTCCTGGTTGTCCCCTCCATTAAACTCTGTAGATCTGGTGGTCGGAGATTCGCCAACCTTGGCCCCAAATTTTGGAACTCCCTTCCTCCCCCAGTCAGGATTTCTCACACTCTCATCCAATTCCGTAAATCACTAAAAACCTGGCTTTTTCCACAATCTAGCTAAAGTCCCTCTGTTCCTTTCAGCATCCTATCAGCGCCAGGAAACTCACGGTGACAGTGCGCTTTATAAGCACCCCTTAACATAACATAACATAACATAACATAACATAACATAACACCCACACACACATACAGAGCCACCCATATAGAGCCACCCACGCAGAGTCATTCACATAGAGCCACCTACACAGAGCCACCCTTACACAGACAGAGCCACCCACACATAGAGCCACCTACAAAAAAGCTATCCACACAGAGCCACACACACAGCCACATGCAGCCACACACACACACACACAGAGCCACACACATACACAGAGCCACATACACAGAGAGCCACACACAGAGACACACACACATAGAGACACACACACACAGACAGAGACACACACACACACAGACTGAGCCACGCACACACACACACACAGACAGAGCCATGCACACACACACACACACAGACAGAGCCACACACAGACAGAGCCACGCACACACACACACAGACAGAGCCACGCACACACACACACACAGACAGCGCCACGCACACACACACACAGACAGAGCCATGCACACACACACACACAGACAGAGCCACGCACACACACAGACAGAGCCACGCACACACACAGACAGAGCCACGCACACACACAGACAGGGTAACGAATAACTGAGCCAGTGTAGCTTTTCCCATTCAATTCAGTCAGTTGTAGGACTCCTTTAGCCGTGCCTGCTACAAGTATCAGAATACAAAGCCTGGTTATTGCTGACAAGGGTCTAGCAAACTTTGAAACTCAGTTGGGTCCCCGATTGACATAGAAAGCAGCGGGGGACCCTTCAAGCATCTATGACAAGTAGACGTACGTGAGATGCCCTTCTGTCCTGACTGAATCCAGCTGCCCGTCCTCTCAAAGCTGGGAATATAGGGGTGCTGGAGGACTGCAGCCAGGAATTAAAGGGCCTACCAGTGGATGACGTCACAATAGATCTCATGACCCCAGAAGGCGTCATCAAAGAAAGTAGCATCCTAGAACGCCGATTGTTAGAGCTGTAGGATTTGGGGGGTGAGGGGGTGATCTGGGCTTTCTGTACACTGGGCGCCCTTTAAGAAAAGAAATCTTGCACAAGCAGCCCGTTGATAGACAACATCTCTGCCGAAGGGTTCGGCCCTAGCTTGCCTTTCATTCAATCATGCGAATTATGATGCAGCAACAATTTTAGGAAATAACAAACGTTTGCACAAAACTAGTAACTGCGCACACCCCTCAAACACAAATGTGGAAAAGATGGATATTCTGAGTTAAGAAAAAGGACAAATATTTCCCACTTCAGTGCAGAAAAATTAATAAAAACTTTATATTTAAACATAGATCCCAAAATCTGAAAATTCGGATGGGGGAGGAGGCACGTGGCCCAATGCTGCCAGTTGCGAAAGAACGTGGTGTAAACTGACAACATTCAAGGTTAATGTTGGGGGGGTGAGGGGGGAGGGGGTCTGGGCACTAACTTTTCAAATATAACTCATAATTTGCATGCACTCTCATCATATGATGAGCTTATAAATTATAGATTCTAATCCGTCCTTCTCTACTTGGCCGGAATTGTGTAATCTTGGACAAAACTCTAACCGCCTTAATTCTGTATATATATGACAAATTTCATGATATTTAAAGAGCCAGATACATCCATTTAACTTGCGCAGACGCTCTCCCCAGGCTGCTTCAGCACACGCACCGGCCGCGTGCACTCACCCCAGCCCCTCCCTGCACAGCCCCCAGTCCCTGCCTGCACAGCCCCCAGTCCCTGCCTGCACAGACCACCACTCCCTGCCTGCACAGCTGTCTTTCTGGACACGCTGTCAGTTTTCCGTGGCTTCTCCTGCGCCCTGAAGCGGGGGTCGGGGAGGGCTGGGGGCCCCTTACCTTGGCCCGGGAGAAGCAGGACTAGATGAAGTCCAGGAGCGGCTTGCTGCGGCGAGGGGCGCGTCCTCGGATCCCGGTCAGTACGGGGGTGACCCTCGCTCAGCCGGAAGGACCCCCCTGCCGGACAGCGCCATGATCCCTCTCACAGCTGGAGTGAGGCGCCCGGCGCGGGTGGAAGGAGGGACTAGAGGGTGAGAGGAGGAGCAGGCGATTCAAACTGCGCACCGTTACTCCGTTGGCTGGAAACGAGCCCTGCAAATTCCCCAAACATTACGAAAGTCAGCGCCGCAGAGACTTCTCTTTCCTGTCCCTAGAGAGGCGCTGCCTGCACCGGCTGCGACGGAGAGCGAAAGCAAAAGAGGAGAGAGGCAGACACAGGGCCAGCCAGAGAGAAACTATAGAAACAGGACCAGGAGAAACGGGTAGGGAGGAAAAGGAGCGAGTGAGGGAGAAAGATAACACAGCGCGAGGGAGAGAATGAGTGAAAAAGATGAGGACGAGAAGGGTCAGAAGAAACCTTACCTCGAGTGGCAGCGAGGCTGTTCCGGGCAACAATGGCGGCCGCAAACTTCCGAAATTTTCAGAATCAGGGGCGTGTTTTTGGCGTTCTGAGTGACGGATGACGTCACAGTCGAAAGAACGCAAAAAAACACGCCCCCAAATCCTAAAGAGACGGGGCTTCATTGGAGTGATGACCCTCTCCTCAAATGGCTGGCCTCCGTTTAGGAAGCCAGCCAATGAAGGAGAGAGGCGGGTTCAAGCCCCCAAACTCCAAAACATTAAATCTCCTCCCGGAGACTGTGCAAGCGTAGCCTTCGGTCCTCGACCTAAAAACAATAATGTTTTTCATATTTTTGATAAATAGCATACAAAATCATCATAATATGTGGAAGAATAAGTCTAATTCCACCAGATTGGTTAAATTCAATTTTATTTAAAAATAATTATGATTATGAATTGTAATAATAATAATATAGCCCTTAAAATAATAACAATAAAACTTAACTGTATTCCTCAAATATTCATATAGATTATATTTAGAATTTTCACTTACAATTTAAAATAATAATAGTTGTTACATCTTACACTTATGTCATGAGTGAACATAAATACAATTTTATCATTCACATTCATCGTCATCATCTTCTTCTGAATAGGTGTCATCATTCTCTGCATCTGTTTGATTTTTGCAGATGGGAAATCTGCCCATGTTGGTCTTTTAGACAGCTGACAGATGTTGGCAGTTTGAAGTTCTTTATGCAGTTGCAAGCTAGTAGAGATAAAAAAAAGTCTGAGGTGCTGGCTGCCCCTCCATACAGTCCACTACCAGTTGCTGTGCTCCCTCGTGCTTTTCCAACTTCCACCCTCTCCCAATGTTACTAGGTGTTTGTAGATCATACAGAAGACATCTCTTGCTTATAGCGGCTTGATAATTTGTACGTTCCGCTTGTTTCTTCACACAGTCCCTGCTAGGTGGAAGTTGATTACTGCCTATCTCACCTTTCTTTGTGCAGCATATGTGATATCTCAAGTCATTCACATGATGAACCGTAGATTTTGGTGCATACAACAAGCACAAGAATCGCTGCAATTGTCCATTAGTTCTTCAGAGAGATCTCATTTGTCTCTGAGCTACGAAAACGTTTACTGTGTATCTCTGTTGGCAGACAGGATTTTGAATGCACTTCCTTTTCCTTTTCCTGCACATGCGCTTACTGTGTCACATCCGATCTTTAGTCAGAAGTCCTAATAGGAACCGTTTAAGGTGATCAGGCACTGTAAATTAATCTTTATCAATGTCTGTTGGATGCTATGGCCATGGTGTTGCTATCAAGTTTGGTTTAATCACTGTTGTTATGTGCAATGATGTTTGATCAATGATCTTGTTCATGTCTTTTGCCTTAACCTTTAAAAGTAATAATGTGCTTTTTAATCTCTGGGTTTCTCTTACAACGGCCTGTGGCATGACACTATCAGTTTGGGCCAACACTTTTCCTTGGTTTTTTGGGACTAAGTAGAGGCTGTCTATGAACAGAGTGTCCTGTTTTATTCTAATATGCTTCTTAGTTGATTTGTCTATTCCCTGTATTCCTCTGCATGTCATGAGGGTTTCAAGCCTTTCAGTGAGAGTCATCACACATATTACCTCTGTGTTTGGAATCATCACAGTTCTAATATATTGAAATAGTTCATCATATGCCTTTCGTCTTCCATATTTTTGTAGTGATGATCGGTTTGAATGCTAGATGCATGATCTTCCTCCTTTTCTTTAACCCTTGTATAGTCCCTATGATAAGATGCATGGCAATGGGCTTCTGCAGCCACTGTGTCCCTATTGCAAACTGCTAAGACCCTTGAATCACCATCAATGGTTGCAAACTCTTGAAGCCTTCTGTCAATTCTGAGGCCTTGATTAATTTCTCACATGTTGCTGGTCCTTTGTAGCACTTTATCTTTCCACAAAATATGCATTCTTCAGCATACACAGTTGACATTAATGATGTTCTTCTATTTAAGCTTTTACTCGTGCACTCACTGATTCCAGCATCATCACTGACACATGCTTCAGCTTTTTGCTTAATAGTTTGTAAATCTTTCTTCCCATTAAACAGGCTCCTGAACTTCCTGAGGTAAAATACTTGGTAAACCGTTCTAAATTTTTCACGTCTAAGAATGTGATTCCTGACTTGAGCTGGCACTAACAAAGTTTTCCATGCAGAGTAGTCCTGTGGGCTTGTCAGTGTAACTCCATGTTGGACATTTGACCATCAATGAATTCTACACTGGGGATCAGTGGGACAGGATGTGAACGTTTCATTCTTCTTCATGATGCTGCACGGTCATTCACCACCAGCTTTGGAAAAAGAAATTAATTAAAATATTTATACATTTTAGTTTGTGTACTTAATATTATCATAATGGGGCGTGGCTTGGGCGCCGATGGCGATGGTCGCCTGAGAGCTCGGCTCCGGGACTGAGCCCGGGATTATCCTGTAAATCGGAGGCTGCGGGGCACCCCAGACCCCGCATTCTGCTGAGCGGACCGACGAAGACCTGCCAGGGCCCCTGGGGGAGCTCGGACGAGGGTTGCTCCGGAGTAAAACCGAAGTTTGCGGAGTTGCGGAGTGCGACCCAACATGGCGCCCGGACTTCTTTGTCCCCCTGGTCGGACCCACTGACTTGGAGGAGCGTCGCGAGCAGCGACTTGCGCCCAACTTTGCCATCCCCGGCTGCTCTGGGCACTGGCTGTCTATTGGATCGAACTTCTCACAACGAGGTTGCACTCGGTTGGGTGACCGGGCGGATGCCCACGTTATAGGGGACCCCGGGAGCGGACGCCCTGTGATCCAGGCGGTGGCCCGACTCACGACTCCGCACCTAGCTACGTCCTCCTGGCCAGTCCACTTCCATGGGAGGCGCGACACTTCGGCGCCACAAATCGTCCGGTGGAGTTGGTGACCCTCACCCCGGGTCTCTAGCGGGCGAGCGGGCCTGCCCGACTCGGCGACGGCTGTCTCCGCCCCCTCATCGGTGCCCTCGGACGCCGTGGCGGTGGCGTGAGCCGAGGCGGAGAAGTCTCCACAGGCCCTGGAGAAGGAGGTCTCCCATACTCGATTTGAGGACCAGTAACCGGGAGGGTCGTGGTCGACATCTGCACCCGGAGACGTCTACTCCGGGACCTTCACGGAGTGCCCCCGGCGACATGGGGAAACCTAGAGGAGCCAAGGGGACTACCCCGACCGCCTCGGACTCGGAAGCCCAGGACAAAGAGGAGCATGGGGACCCAAAGAGTTCTGGTGGCGCGTCGATGCAGCAACAGTTCGACCGCGTCCTGGAGGCGATAGCGACTACGAGATCGGCCCTCCAACAGGACATTGCCCAGGTGGCGACGAGCCTGGGCCTCCTCAGAGCGGACCACGGCAAACTTTCGGACCGGGTCAAGGAAGTGGAGAGCTCGGTGAAAACCTTGGAGCCGGCGCAGCGAACCTTGGCTGCGACGATGAAGGATGCCCTATCCCGAATTGCGACCCTGGAGCAGAGGGCGGAGGATGCGGAAGGCCGCAACAGGAGGAACAACATCCGTGTAGTGGGCCTCCCGGAAAAGATCGAGGATGGCGACATGGTGACATACTTGGAGACCTGGCTCCGTGACATGGTGGCCCCGGAGGGGCTATCCTCCTTCTACACTCTGGAGCGTGCCCACAGAGTCCCGGCACGGCCACCGCAACAGGGACGCACCCCGAGGCCGGTGGTGGCGCGATTGTTGCACTTTCGGGACAGGGACTTAATCCTCAATGCCGCCAGACATAATGGTCCATTCAAGGTGGCGAACAGTCAGGTGAACATTTTTCCGGATTACACCTACGAGACTCAGCGCAAGCGGTTCTCCTTCCTGGCGGTCAAGCGCGAGCTCAGGAGCGAGGGCATCCAGTACTCGCTCCTCTACCCTGCAAGGCTCCGCATCATTGTCGATGACAAAACTCAGTTCTTCGACACCCCGGAGGATGTCTGTGCCTGGCTCGAGCTTTGCAGGTCAGGGAAAGATGGCTTCGGCTCCTCGTCCCAACAGGCAGATGAGCCGGAACAGAGACGGCGATCCAGGAGGATCAGGAATCGCCGCGGCCGCACGGGAGGGCCCTCAACTGCAGAGACGTCGTCGGAGCGGAGGGGAGTGTTGGAAGTATTGTCGGAGTTGTCGGGAGCACGGGACGAAGCCATTGTGGAGGAAGAAAACCCGTGTGAAGAGGAGGCACCATCGGACTCGGAGGACTCAGTGACTGATAGTGCCCATACACCGGTGATCACACCGAAATCGGTGGAGGACCTTTTGGATGGACAAGGGTAACGGGGTGTGCTGCCTTATTTTGGGAGGGGGCCCGGCAGGGGGGAGGCGGTCACCGTCCATTGCTGCTGACAAAGAGGGAGGGAGGGGTGGGGTGCCCCTGTTTCTGCCCCGAGAGGTTTTTAGCACTGTCTAGGGCTTGTTATAGTCCTGGTGGCCTGAGCGCCGAGGGCCCACTGCCTCCGCCCAGCCCGCACCTGGCCCTTAAGGCCTTCCTACGGTGGCGACCGTGGGATTAGTAGGGGTTATTGGGTTGATGGAAGGCGAGGTTTGGATGGGATCTAGATGGTGCAGTTTGGGTCCTGTTCTGGGGTGGGTGGGTGAGGGTTTGGTTCGTTCTTGGGTTGTTTGGTTTTGGTTGGGGAAAATGGCCCCCATCAGTGCTGGGAGGAATGATGTCTTTTCTTTGTGGGGACCCGGATGGGGAGACTGTGCGAGAACAATATGGGACAATGGCTGATGCTGCTAACTTGAAATGTGTCACTTGGAACGTAAGGGGGCTTCATACTATGTCCAGGCGCCACAAGGTCCACGCTTATTTAGTGCGTAGGGGAGTGCAAATGGCGCTGCTGCAGGAAACTCATCTGAACAAGGCGGAAGGGGCGGCGCTACAGCGTAGATGGCGGGGGCAGGTCTTTTCCACGTCGTACTCCGCTTATGCCAGAGGGGCGCTAATATGGATCAGGGCAGGGGTCCCCTTTCAAGTCACGAGAACAGTGATAGATCCAGAGGGGCGTTACGTGGCCATCTCGGGCACTCTGGGAGGGAGGGACTTGAACGTTTGCTGTGTGTATGCTCCTAATATGGACCAGACTGCCTTCCTTTCCAGGCTATCGGGCTCGTTGGCCCACTTCTTCTCCGGGCCCCTTCTGCTTGGGGGAGACTTCAATTCCGTAGTGGACGTAGACATTGACCGCTCGCATCCACCGCTTCCCGATTCTCCGGTTCGTCGCACGGCTAAGGGTCGTCAGGATTGGCAGACCCGCTGGGGTTTGACGGACATCTGGAGGGCGCATCACCCCGCATCTAGGGATTATTCATATTTCTCGAGCCTTCATGAGTTACATGTCAGACTGGATGGCTTTCTTGGGTCGCCCGAACTGGTTTCGGCAGCGGTCCGGTCTGAGTACTTGTCCAGGACCATTTCGGACCATAACCCCCTCCTGCTGGACCTTCGCTGGTTCCCCGGGATGCCGGCGGTGCCCACCTGGAAGCTGCGACCCGAGATCCTTGAGGACAGTGTTTTCAGGGCGGACCTGGGGGACAAGATATTGGAATATTTTGCATCCAACGGCGGCACCGCGAGTACTAGAGCGTTAGAGTGGGACGCTTTTAAGGTAGTGGTGAGGGGTTACTGTATTTCTAAGAAGGTGGGCATGAGGCGCGTTATCCTAGCTGACTTAGATGCAGCGGACCGGAAACTCCGCGAGCTTGAAATTCGACGCCCCGGGCACCCGGAATTGCAAATACGAACGGCGGAGGCGAGGGAAAAGGTAGCGGCAGAGGTCGAACGGCTCCGCTGTTTTGACTACAAGGCCTATACGGTCCGATCCATCGCAGAGGGAGACAGATCGAGCGCGTTGTTGGCGTGGTTGGCCAACCCTACGCGCCAGTCCCAATTGACGACAAGTATGCGTGAGGCAGACGGAACCGAGGTACACACCCAATCGGAGATTCTTAGCTGCTTCCGGCATTATTACGAATGTTTGTACCGTAGTCGCTCCGCACGAGACCCTGACCGACTAGATGATTATCTACGTCCACTGGAGCTCCGCACGGTGGAGCAGGAGGTGGCGAAAGCCCTGGGATCCGACATTGAATTGGGGGAGATCCGCAGGGCCATTAAACGGATGGCGAGAAACAAGACCCCGGGCCTGGATGGCCTACCTGTGGAGTTTTATGCAGCTTACGCTGACCTCCTAGCCCCTCGATTGTTGGTGGTCTACAGGGAGGCGAAGAGGCTGGGGCGACTCCCAAGCTCGATGTGTGAGGCGTTGGTGGTTCCTCTCCTCAAACCGGGCCGAGACTCGTCCGACCCGGGGTCTTACCGTCCCCTATCGATGTTGACAGTGAACTATAAAATACTGAGCAGCATCTTGGCCTCGAGGTTGCTGGGACACATGAGATCCCTGGTGCATGAAGACCAAGCTGGTTTCATCCCACGGCGGAACACGACTATGAATATTCGCAGGTTGTTCCGTTTGCTAGGGGAACCATTCGTGGATGCCCCGTCCCCGGTCGTTCTGTCGGTGGACCTAGAGAAGGCTTTTGATAGCCTGGAGTGGGACTACCTCTGCACGGTGCTGCGAAGATTCGGCCTCGGGGAGGGCTTTGTCAGGTGGACCGCGGTTCTCTATGCCTCTGCTTCGGCCAGGGTCCGGGCGGGGCCACTGATTTCCTCGCGGTATCCGGTAGAACGAGGCACGCGGCAAGGGTGTTCATTGTCCCCACTTCTCTTTGCGCTGGCGGTGGAGCCACTCGCGCTGCACCTTCGATCGGGAACCCACTACACGGGCTTGTGGACGCCTGCGGGCCCGCATTATGTTTCGCTGTATGCGGACGACCTGTTGCTCTTCCTGGAGGACCCGCTCGACGCTTTACGTGGAGCGGCGGAGGCGCTCACTGAGTTCGGGGAGGTCTTGGACCTCCGAGTAAATTGGTCCAAGACCTGTCTTTTTCCGGTACGCAGGGGTACTCCCGCCCCTGCCCTAAATAGGGAGATTAGATGGGAACCCGACTGCTTTAAGTACCTTGGGGTATTTGTTTATCACGACCAACCCGACCTCCTAGATGGGAACATTGCCCGCAGCATTCGAGCACTCCGAGGCTGCATGGCCTTTTGGGCCACGCTGCCGCTTTCGGTGGCGGGACGAATCGCCCTGCTTAAAATGGTGGCGCTTCCCCGGCTATTATATTACTTCCGGACTCTACCGATCTGGGTCCCACCGGCCACGTTTCGACTGTTACGCTCTATGGTGGTCGGATTCCTCTGGGGGTCGGGCCGCCGGCGGGTGGCCCTCAAGACCCTGATGAGGCCGAAAGATGAGGGGGGGCTCGCGGTGCCGGACTTTGAAAAGTATTATCTGGCGGCGCAGCTCCAGACCTTCACCCAGGAGATCGCCAGGGAATTCCGGGGCCCCGAAGACGGGAGGGGGTCGGGCATGGCCAGGCACGTTCTCTCCTTTATAACGCTGCGACAACGTTTGGCCCTGCGGGACTTGTCGATGGAGGAGCGGACTGTCCGCCTATGTTGGAATCGGGCCCACGCCCGAGGCCAACTGAGGATACCATATGCGCCTGAAATACCGTTGGGGATGCTGACGGCCCTCCCCCATGGAGGGGATTGGTCACGCTTGGCGGCCTGGGAGGATGCCGGCTTACAGCTGGTTGGGGATCTGTACGGGGACGGAGCGCTCCTGTCCTTCCAGGATCTTATTGACCGCTTCGAGATCCCCCGTGGTGACTTTCTGCTACACTCGGCCATTATGCGAGCGATCCAGGCACACTGGAAGAACGGGCAGGAGGAACCCCCCTTATCTCAGGTGTGCCAGTACGTGATGATGTCGGCGGGCACGGTGAAGGCGGTCACTTGCCTCTACGGCAGGTTGATTAACGAAGGGTTGGCTCCTCTCACCACTCTAAGAAACCGCTGGGAGGAGGACATTGGTAGGGAGATCCCGGAGACGACTTGGTCCCAGTTGATGAGACGAGCCTGGAAGGGCACACGCAACGCCCGTTTTCAGCTGGTCCACTATTACGTTCTCCATAGAGCGTACCTGACCCCGGTGAAAATCAGGCGTTATTTTGCCACGAATTCGGCGGCATGCCCTAGGTGCCTGGCGCAGGAAGCGGACCTCCTGCATATGTTATGGGCCTGTCCAGGACTGTCATCTTACTGGCAGGAAGTAGCGACGACCCTGGAGGAAGTGACGGGGAGATCCTTATCATTTGATGCGGCGGTGGGGCTCCTGCACTGGTTCCCCCATACCCCCAGGAATAAAATTTCTAGTAAATTTATCGACCTAGGGCTCCTCCTTGCTAAACGAGAGGTGACCAGGAACTGGAAGGCTCGAGTTGGTCCGACAGGCAGCAGATGGCACAGTGAGCTTTTGAAGTGGGCGGCGGGGGAGAGCGCGCTGACATATCAACTAGCTTGGAGGCAGCGTAATGAGAAGGCGCAGGAAGCCGCGTTAGAGTGGGAAATGTTGGTGCAGGCCCTCAGGGATTATTGTGCCCCCAGCGACTCTGAAGGTGAAGAAGTGACTAGCCCCGAGTCCCGGTAAACGTTTGTACTGATAGTCCTATTGCTTTCCCCGAGGGTCCCATGGTGGATCCTGTGTCGGTAGCTCCCTGGCGCTGGTGGGGGGGTTGGGTGGGTTTTCTTTCAGTTAGTAGTTTTTTGAGGGTGGGGGTTTTCTTTTGGGGTTATAGGCTTGTCTAGAAAAGCAGATGACGGACAGTGAATCATCCGGACCAGCTCGAGCATCCTACTGATCCCCCATTGCATATCGCCGCCCGACCCCAGGGTTGTGAGCCGGATGGCTGTGTACGGAACTTACGGTGGGGGGCCAGAGGGTCTTATTCTGTTGATATTGCTTATGATACAATGCTGGTCGATATTGTAACGATTTACTAATTCCTGCAATAAAAATATATTTTAAAAAAAAATAAAAATTAATATTATCATAATTACTATTTTAATTTTTTTAATTTATATAATCAAATTTATTGAAATAGTCATTTTTAATAATACAATTCACAAAAATAACAATTATGAAAACATTTCCATTTACATCATGGTATCTTGGGAGTGAAGTGGTAACATACAAAAGGCAACAAGGAATGACTTGCTATCACATATTTTCCATCTATTGGCGTCCATACCTTGCCAATAAATCATATTAGAATCCATCCCTTCAAGTGGTACCGAAAACATTGTTGGCTCGAGGTGTAAGTGAGGAGAAAGCACTTATAGCAAAGCAAAATAGGCAAACCTAAACTGCTTTCTCCACTTTGTGCTGCTGCCTTCTAAATAAGCGACCCTAGGCTGCTTTCTGCACTTTGTGCTGGTTTCATAAGCGAACCTAGACCACTTTCTGTACTTTGTGCTGGTGTCTTCTAAATAGGCAAACCTAGACTGCTTTCTGCACTTTGTGCTGCTGCCTTCTAAATAAGCGAACCTAGACCGCTTTCTGCACTTTGTGCTGCTGCCTTCTAAATAAGTGAACCTAGACTGCTTTGTGCACCTTGTGCTATTTCTGCTAAATAAACATACCTTGCCTGCTTTATGTATTTTGTGCTGGTTTCTTCTAAATAAACTAACCTAGGCTGCTTGCTGTGCTTTATGCTGGTTTCAAAAGTGAACCTAGCCTGCTTCCTGTACTTTGTACTGGTGTCTTCAAAATAGGCAAACCTAGAATGCTTTCTGCACCTTTTGCTGTTTCTTCTAAATAAACAAACCTAGACTGCCTTATGTATTTTGTGCTGGTTTCTTCTGAATAAACTAACCTAGACTGCGTTTGAGCTTTGTGCTGGTTTCTTCTAAATAAGTGAACCTAGACTGCTTCCTATACTTTTTGCTGGTTTTGGTGAGTGAACCTAGACTGCTTCCTATACTTTGTGCTGGTTTTGGTGAGTGAACCTAGACTGCTTCCTATACTTTGTGCTGGTTTTGGTGAGTGAACCTAGACTGCTTCCTGCACTTTGTGTTTGTTTTGGTAAGTGAACCTAGACTGCTTCCTATACTTTGTGCTAGTTTTGGTGAGTGAACCTAGACTGCTTCCTGCACTTTGTGTTTGTTTTGGTAAGTGAACCTAGACTGCTTCCTATACTTTTTGCTGGTTTTGGTGAGTGAACCTAGACTGCTTCCTGCACTTTGTGTTTGTTTTGGTAAGTGAACCTAGACTGCTTCCTATACTTTGTGCTGGTTTTGGTGAGTGAACCTAGACTGCTTCCTATACTTTGTGCTGGTTTTGGTGAGTGAACCTAGACTGCTTCCTGCACTTTGTGTTTGTTTTGGTAAGTGAACCTAGACTGCTTCCTATACTTTTTGCTGGTTTTGGTGAGTGAACCTAGACTGCTTCCTGCACTTTGTGTTTGTTTTGGTAAGTGAACCTAGACTGCTTCCTGCACTTGTGCTGGTTTTGGTAAGTGAACCTAGACTGCTTCCTGCACTTTGTGTTTGTTGTGGTAAGTGAACCTTGACTGCTTCCTATACTTTGTGCTAGTTTTGGTGAGTGAACCTAGACTGCTTCCTGCACTTTGTGTTTGTTTTGGTAAGTGAACCTAGACTGCTTCCTATACTTTTTGCTGGTTTTGGTGAGTGAACCTAGACTGCTTCCTGCACTTTGTGTTTGTTTTGGTAAGTGAACCTAGACTGCTTCCTATACTTTTTGCTGGTTTTGGTGAGTGAACCTAGACTGCTTCCTGCACTTTGTGTTTGTTTTGGTAAGTGAACCTTGACTGCTTCCTATAGTTTGTGCTAGTTTTGGTGAGTGAACCTAGACTGCTTCCTGCACTTTGTGTTTGTTTTGGTAAGTGAACCTAGACTGCTTCCTATACTTTGTGCTGGTTTTGGTGAGTGAACCTAGACTGCTTCCTGCACTTTGTGTTTGTTTTGGTAAGTGAACCTAGACTGCTTCCTATACTTTTTGCTGGTTTTGGTGAGTGAACCTAGACTGCTTCCTGCACTTTGTGTTTGTTGTGGTATGTGAACCTAGACTGCTTCCTGCACTTGTGCTGGTTTTGGTAAGTGAACCTAGATTGCTTTCTGCACTTTGAGCTATTTCTTCTAAATAAGCAAATCTAGACTGTTTTCTGTACTTTGTGCTGTTTCTTCTAAATAAGCAAATCTAGACTGTTTTCTGTACTTTGTGCTGTTTCTTCTAAATTAAACAAATCTAGACTGCTCTCTGTACTTTGTGCTGGTTATTTCACAACGGTATTGTATTTTCAACATCTACTTTGAAAGTTATAATATCGACTGGGAACATTGGCGAAAATTGAAATGTATGATTAGGTATGCAGGGAAAACTCTTAGAAATGTATAGTGGTGCGATTTACTGCTGAGAAAAAGTATTTCCTAGAAAATTCCGGCAACATCAATAAATACATAAAGTTAATCATATTTAGGACCACTAGAATTATGGGGCAGAACAGGAGCAAATTACGTGGCAGCAGGATTAGCTACAGATCAAGTGGCATCATTTGGCATCTATGGCAGTGCTGTTTCCCTAATGTAGCAAGTGTTATTGCTGTCTGCGCAAAGATTTCACCTTAATGTACCAGTTTAATACATGACTACAGCACTCAGTAGCTGGAAGGTGTCCTGTTAACCCCTGCAAAGTGATTGGCACTGCACATCACCAGATATGTGCTTGTGTTTGCTATGTTTTTAACTCAAAACTTTGTTCCAATCTCAAATGTATGCAGCAAGGGTGGATTATATAAGTCAAATAACGGACATCTATAACTATATGGAATATGCTGCAGCTTCAGAATTTTACTGATTCTTGTTACTTATAGCCCAGGGCAAATAATCCTACATCAATTAACTCAACATAAACAACACTATCTTTTTTATAATATTTTGTATAATCTTTTTACAATCTTTGCACAGACAGCACAAAACAATAGGCACCTCGCATATACAATAAACACCCCTACAAAGAAAATGAGAAATCTGGATGATGTGTTTTTGTTTTGTATGTCCAATGAATTTGACGTCATCAAGTATAATAGACATAATATTAATTCGTATGTTAATGTTATATGAAGATTTTTGCACGGTTTGCACATTATTTAGTTCTTGCTTTAGCTTTGGGGAGTTCTAGTGTGTTCCTATCTCTGAGACCCTGTCCTCTTGGCTTTTTTGTGGGGTCGCTCTCTTTTTGTTTTGTGGTCCAAACAATTTGATGACTGAGATTGAGTCTGTTATTTGTGATTGAAATCAACAAAATAACTTCCATATCATTCAAGGTGGAGTTGAATTTTGTTTATGAATAAAATTCATGATTAGCTGAACACGGGCGTGAATTCACCAAAATGTAAGGGTAGATGAATTAATGCCACACACCTTATCACTGATGACATTGCAGGCTTTAACATTGGTCCTACCGCTAACCATTCAATTACATCCTATTTATTCAAAGTTTTCACAGCTGTAAACCATCTCCAAACCTCTTTGAAGGACGTCAGGCCCTTTACTTGCTCACTTCAGTCCAATTGAAGGAAGGTAGTTATGCCCCACAACTTTCAAAGTTCACTGGCTGCCACTGTTGATGGCTATACTGAAAGGCTTCAAATTTAAATCTTATATAGACATTTAACAAGGGAACCATTTTCACTAATTATAGTGAAATCAAGCGACTATTTTCAAAGTAATTACATTCTCCAGTTTCGGAGAGATCATACTACTGCTTGCAATATCTCAGCAGCCTGATCAGGCCAGAACTGTTGACCTGAATTACTCTCACTTTTGGAACAGTGGCTTGATATCACCATTTTTAGTGAATATAGTTCCCTTGTGAAATATTAGATCTCTGGTCTGAGTGAAAGTCACTTGAAGACCACATGTAGGCTGGGCTCGCTTTGGGTTCAAGGGGTCAAGAAGACCTCGAGATGAGCCTACCTCGAATTCTACATTAAATAATTTCACTCAGGAGCTCCAGAGTGTGCACCTTTTTTCTACTGGATTTTGGCTTCTGATATCTGCATCAGAGCTCCTCACACACATGCATGTGTGCGTGCATGTGTGTGTAGAAAGTAAAACAGTCCAGTGCGATGATTATACCAAAGGTTCAAGAATCCCATAATCAGTTAGCTTCTTCTATGATATATTTCTTCTTACCTCATCAAAGGCAGTACAGAAGTCAACATGTGGACAATAAAGAGCTTCCCACACTTTGCTTGGGAAGGGTAGTTGAGCCAAGGGCCTCATGCACAGTTTGCATCCTATTCTGGAAACCTATTTGTAATGTAGGCAGAAGCTCCCTTTCTTCTCCCAATCCCTGAAGATGTTCCATTAACACATTAATATCCTGTCAGAACCTTTTGGGCTGAGGAGCCCAGTCAAGTTATTTAATGGTATGGGGTTGGGGATATGGCTCTTTGAATGGACGAGGACATGCATGTATCCTTACCATGCCAATGAACCTTGTGTCTCCTCTCTATCGTCCTATAGATAAGGTACAGAATCACAGCACACCACTTTAGAAAATGCTTAAGCAATAAAGCGGAGGGACAATTGGACCACTAGAGGGGTTAACTGTGCAATCCACTTTTTCAGCTTCAATTACACTAATCTATTCTAAATCTAAGCTGTAAACAGAGTAAGGGTCTCTTCTCCTTACTGTTACCCCCTGCAGTCCTTCTTCTGTCGAATGATCTTTCCTTCTACTCCATTGGAAACATCCTCAAATTGCTGTGGACTAAGAGTTTATATGTGCATGGTGTTTTGCTGTTTTTAAATATTAAAATGTTTCATACTTTAAGTCTATCAATTCTCTTGTGTACATCCCAGATTGAAATTCAAAATCTGCACATTTAACGCAAGATCCCATTTTTCATCTTCCTTGTCAAACCTTTCCAGTGACCGACCATTAGTCTAATGACCCTGCTGCCACCTCTTATTACAAAGGACCAGTTCAATTAATGTACACACTCAAACATGAAATGTTGCCAGCTCAATGGCATGGGAGAAGAGAGAGATGATACACTAGCGTTGCTAGGCCCTGCCCTGATGAGCTGAGACTCTCTTCCAATGTATCATCCCTAACAAGGCTAATCTCTACCACTTTCTTTCCTTGACATCAAGCTAAGGACTCCAATTAAGAGTTGCCAGTGGTAGCAGCTGCTACCCCTGTGCTTCTGCGTTCCACCTCTGGCCTCCAGCCAGAACAGACCGTTTTACATGTTGTGAAAATTGGGATACATCAAGTCATAAGTGGGTTCTCAATTTAATGTGTTTAGGATAGAAACAATCCTTGTACATTATAGCCAGTCACGTATGTGCCTATTAGATATTGTTTATTGGTGTTTAACTATACACTTACACAACACTGTACAGTTAATGGATAGACATTTACCAGTTAGTTGCTGATTCACTCTTGCTCAAGTGCAATCAGAATTCATTTGTATTATTGCTCAAAATAAGGTGTCCAGCCGGCGTGCTTTCATATATTGAGGCATAACATGAAAGGGAACAAACAAATGCAGAGGGCACATTGTTCCTATTGGCAAACAATTGGTGCTTAAAACGTGGTGTCTATATGCAAATAGCTGAGTATGCTTCTAAAAAACACTCACCATGTTGTGCACTTCACCTATCCAAACCACTTTCTGTGATGCTGTTCTCGGTCATGTGACAACACTTCCTGGGGAGTGGGATCGAACGTCATACAGTGTCACTACTTGTGATGTCATCAGGTGTTCCAAGGGTGCAAAACATTAATAGGCTATCTATGGCTTTCATATTTAGGTATCCCTACAGACCGCTAAATCTGTCTGGAAGACCATGCATCATTAATTCTTCAAAAAAGTACAATAAGAAGTACATATGAGCTACTCATATTTATCCATTCACTTTCATGCTTTTTCATTGTTTGTTATTTTTCGGTCTGGCATAAGCTAAGGCCTTTTGGTGTTTCTAAAATATATATAATATCCTTACATATAAGGGTTTTCAGCCACCTCTCTTCATCAATTGGTCTTTTGTTGTGTCATTGACATTTTGCTCCTGCCCACTACAGCATATAGCATGGAGCAGCGGGTCAGCCTACTTAAGCCACTGGTAACTTAACTTGGTGTGACTACCTTTTGCACTCTCATAAGGAGCACACACTAGTACCCTTCAGTGCCAATGTTTTATTTGTTTTTACTTTATTATTACTTTAGTGTGGCCCTTGTGTTTAGAGCATGAAGTGAAAGCGGGATGCTTCCAGTACACACTTCATCTTCATCAGATCCCACCCCCTGCCTACACTGTTGTAAATTCCTTTTTGAAGTGTTTTGCTTTTAAGACTGCTGATATTTCACAGCATACCAGATCAGATTGTGTCCAGTTCAAAAACTTCTGTATTAAGTTATCTTATTTTCTGCCCCAGGTGCCAGGCGCCGGAGGCAGACCTCCTCCACATGTTGTGGTCCTGCCCGGGATTGTCTTTATACTGGACGGAAGTGGGGAAGACCCTGGAGGAGGTAACAGGGAGGTCATTATTGGTTGATGCAGCAGTGGGACTCCTCCACTGGTTTCCACATACCCCCAAAAACAAAATTACTAGCAAATTTATTGACTTGGGGCTTCTCCTTGCAAAACAAGAGGTGACCAGGAACTGGAAGGCACGGGTCGGTCCGACGGGAGGCCGATGGCACAGCGAACTCTTGAAATGGGCAGCGGGAGAAAGCACGCTGAGATATCAGTTAGCTAGGAGACAGCATAACGAGAAGGCTCAGGAGGCAGCGCTAGAATGGGAGACATTGGTACAGGCCCTAAGGGATTATTGCGCCCCCAGCGACTCCGACAGTGAGGAAGCAGCTCGCCCCGAGTCCCGATAGGCGATTACACCTTTCAGATCTGCCACTCTCCTCATGGGTCCTCTTACCAATCCTACTGCGGTTGTTGCCGTGCACTGATGGCGGGGTGGGGCGGGGATTAATTTGGTTTATAGTGTTTTGAGGGAGGGGTTTTCTTTTGGTTTTGTGGGCTTGTTTAGAAAAGCAGATGACGGGCGATGGATCATCCGGACCAGCTTCAACTTCCTGTTGAGCCCCCCTTGGATTATGCCGCCCAACCATTGGGCTATGGGCTGAACGGCTGTGTACATATTGCTGGGGGACGGAGGGTTGCATTTCATTGACTTTGGTTTGATTTATAATGCTGGTCAAGTATGTAACAATTTACCAATTCCTGCAATAAAAATATATTTAAAAAAAAAATTTAAAAAAAATTAAGTTATCTTATTTTTACTTTTTTCATTCTCAGATAGTAGTATGGTAATGTGCATTTTTTTAAACAAAAACCTTTTTGGCATGTAGCAAAGTTTTTTTTTTCTTATATTGATGAAGGCCCGGTATACACCCAAACAATAACGTTTGTAAAAGCCATTACAAAGCAAAACAAGAATTGCCAGAAGGCTGGGGGCTAATACCAGACCTATCAGCTTTGCCAATGCTTCTTTTAGATGGAATGTCTACCAATGCTGTGGCATTTCGAGGAAGAGTATGTTTCCCATATCTGTTCCCATTAGGTTTGGTGACAGGAATTCAAGAAGACAGACTGCAGGCCTGACATGATGTGTAATTAAAAGCCACTGTGAGTTATTTGATGCATTTACTTTTCATACCGGATGATAGTTTAATCGTTCATTAATGGCTTTTTTGTTCAGAAAATACTGTTTGTATCTCTTAGCCTGCCGCAAAGACTGTGCTATTAATTAAATACCCTTGCACATTTATTTGTTTCACTTTCTGTCATGATAACAGGTTAGGTTTAAAACTTTTCTACTCACAAAGTAAAAACGTGAGCGCATAAATATTTTTTTTTAGTTCACTTATTGATGGAACTCGATCCTTCAGGAGTGTGAGTTACGCAACCCCTTGCCAATAGGGAACTACCCAGTCAAATCCAAAATAGGTCTGAAGGGTTTTTGAAGAGGATCCAGATGGTCCTGATGAATGCTGTAGTGACCCAACACTGAGGACGCAGTAAAATAGTCAGAAACATGTCGACACTTTTGCAGTAAAGAGGGGTGAACTAATCCTAATTTTCTACTTTCACCACCATCCTTCACGTTTTTAATCCCGGCCGGGTAGTCCAGGAATAAAATAGAACCACGGATAGACTTGAGCTTGTTTTAACCTTCACAAACTGCACATTCTTAGGTGACCCTGCTATTTTATGTTTGTATTGTCTTCCCCTCCCCTTTGCTCCACCCCAGGCATTGGTCTGCACCGGGGCGTCAGTTTGCAATCCCAATGAAGATGTATGTCACAATTTGTGAGGGAGGGCAGTCTTTTTGCACGGAGCACATGTCACATACAATCAACAATTAAACCATAGCACACATTCCTACCTCTCTGCTGTGTGAATTGTATCAGTTGTAGTCTAGTATTCTTGGCCAGTAGTAGAAATTCTGTCTTAGTGGGGCTGGGCTTCATTTAGGTATTGGAAATCCACCTCTCAATTTGGTGCAGCTTGTGATTAAAGTGTTCAGTGTCTGCTGCGAGGGAGACTTTCAAGTAGAAAGGGTGGCATCAGCCTATTGGTAAATTTTGATTGTCTTCTCAGTGAATAGAGACCCAAAGTGGCTTTATATAGAGTTTGATGGTGGCGGAGAAAGGGCCACTCCGGGGAACTCTATAGGTGAGGGATCATCTCGGACCTGGACGTGCCCATGTGAATGAACTGGAATTAGTTATATAGGTAAGATTAGAACCTACCAGTGAAGGACAATGTTAGTGAATCCCATTCGAGAATATAGGCTGTGGATGAAGGTGAAATGATCAACACTGTTGAAGATGGTTGAGTGCTCCAGCATTATCAGGAGGCTGAGGTCACCTTTATCTATAGTCAAGAAGGAACTGTCTATGATTTTTGAAGTAGATGTCTTCATGGGTATCCTTAATATGATCCTGGAGTTGTGCGTAGTTTGGTTTCTCAACAATTCTGCAAATCAAGGGAAGGAGAATTATGGGTGGCAGCTCGCAAACTCATCAGAGTCTCATGTGGGTTTCTTCAGGAGCGGTAGAATCTGGCCTGTCTTGAGAGTTTCTGGTAATTTATTTATTTGAAAGTTTTATAGAGCGCAAACAAGACCCTTGCGGATATCAGAGCGCTTTACAGTAAATAAAGTTCTTTACACATCATTTAAAGGCAAATTGAAGCACGTATACAAAAACATCTTATAAAAGCAAATTAATAAGGTACAGCACAAAACTATCCCATTGCGTCAGGTAAAGGAAGATAGCATGCCTAGATGGTCCCTTGTCACAGTACGGGTAGTAGCAAGGGTATATTTGGTCTCAATATTTCTTTGGACCTTACTCAGGTGAATTTGGCCATTTGGATTTTACTTCCTTTTTGGAACATTTTGAAAGAAGCAATGGGTGGGTTAAGTCTGGTTTCTGGTGGTAAAGCATTCCAGATTCTGGGCACCATCCCTGACAAGGTTTGGTTATATGTTTTCTTCTTGTTAAATCTTTGCGTTTTCAGTAATAGGTTTTCAGCACTTCTTAAAGATCTGATCCCACCAGAGATCGTCAGTTTCTGGGCTAAATAGCTGGGAGCTTTGTGGTGTATGGCTTTATGCGTCATACACGCTATTTTCAAATTAATTCTGGCTTCCAGAGGTAGCCAGTTCAAGGATTTTAGGTCCGGGGAGATGTGGGAATTTCTTTTAGAACCAGTGATGAGTCTCGCTGTAGCATTGATTGAAGCTCTTATCGGTGCCGTTGAAGCTTTGGGTAGGCCACAAAGAGAGACACTTCCGTACTTCACTCTACGGATAACTAGCGCTTGTACTGCGTGCTTGAAGCCATTGATTGGCAGGAAGGGTTTCAGCTTCCTCAATGTGTTTATCTGGAAATGTGCTCCCTTTGTAGCATTGCTGATGTGTTTTTGCGTATTGAGGTTACTGTCAAGAGTTATTCCCAGTGATTTTGCTGAGTCAACGATGGTTCGTTGAACGTTGAGTACCGTAAGATGTTTTATCCAGTCTTGCATTGTGGGGACTTGGGCGGGTGGAGCTATTAGTAGGAATTCAGTTTTTAGGGCATTCAATTTGAGATGGTTTTCTGCCAGCCATATCTGGGTATTCCTAAGTGTTGTGTTAAGCAGTTTGATCTCTTCTAAAGCGTGGATCTTAAGGTATAGTTGTGTGTCGTCAGCGTACATGTGGTATTGCACGTTAGACGCATGTAGAATTTCGGTGAGAGGTTCCATGAAAAGGTTAAACAATGTCAGGGATAGTGAGGACCCTTGCAGTACTCCTAACGTTACTGGGACAGGTTTGGACAGAGAGTTGTTGACCTTGAATTGTTGTGACCGATTTTGGAGAAATTAGGTGAACCAGTTTAGCACCGATCCTGATAATCCCATTATATTCTTCAGAAGATCTATCAGGTTCATCAAGTTTGACCCTATCAAAGGCTGAGGAGAGGTCTAGCAGGATGAGTATGTTATGTTATATGGGTATTTATTACGCGTGCAACTACTCTTGAGTATCCTGGCGCGAAGTAGTAGGCAGGATAAGTTGACTGTAGTGAGATATGCTTTTAAGATAGGGGTGAAAGTGCTTCTCTAGAGAAGGCTGTTATGAAGAGCAAAGATAAGATATCATATTAATAGAAAGTGACTTTATGGGTGCTGAGGATATCAGCAAAGTCTCCGAGAAATGGGTTTGAAGGATGACCACTGTGGGATGCTGCAGAGAAAGTTGGGTGTGAGAGTAGAAGCAGGCTTGGAATTACCAGCGTGTTGTGGGATCTTCTGTATTTTTTCACAGAGGAAAGGGTGGATAGCATTGTACCTGTCTATGGAGTGTGGCATTCCACCTGTCTATGGAGTGTGGTCTTCGAGGCTCTAGAAGGGTGATAAGGCAATACCTCATTGGCTTGAAGAGTTTGTATTGGAAGCTTTATGGATGGTATTGCCATATACCTTGGCTTTTGCAGATGAGCTGGTTGACCAATGAGTTGTCTTCCTCTTGCATGGTGGGACTTCAGGAGTGTGAAGTCATCACAAGTTCTGTTTATCTTCCATTTCTTTCCTTTCTGCAGATGCAGTATTTTGTTGTTGATGAGGTCTTTGAAGTACTATGGAGATGGAGGTTTCAGCATGCACTCGTGTTTTTTAGTTCAAATGTGTGTGTTTCTGTGGATATATTTCCAGCAATAAGCTGAAGTTGCTTAAAAGGGTATTGACTAGATCTGGGCAAAATTGTATTTACACATAATTCACGTAATTGAAGGAATTTTGTGTTACACTTCTCACATGAAATTCCAAAATTATGCCACTTTGCGTAATTACGCGCCATATGTGGCACAGGAACAGCAGATTATGAGTTACTGTTGTTCACGATGCTTCTATTTAATGTGTTCTCATGGCAAAAATTGATGTGAGGATGCATTTTACTCTAAAATATAGCTCAAAATGAAGAATTTGTATTTTGTGTAACTAAGCATTATTTCGCATAATTTTGCCTTAATTTTGCATAATTACACAAAAGAAATTATGCACATTTCTACTATTCTCAATGTCCGTGTCTCTCTTTTCTGTTTTCCAAGTCTAATACCCACATATTCCTAGCCAGTGTCCAAATCTCTCTATTCCAGTGTCTGTTCTCTTGGCCCTTTACTCCCATCTCACTTACTGAGTGTTCTTATCTGTCTGTCCCAGTGTGCTTTGAGTTGGGTAACAGTAAACATCTGTTATTCAGCACCAAGATACCTATGGTTGAACGTGCGCTTTACAAATACACGTTATGTTATGTTATGTTATGCTTTTACATCCCTGTCATTGTGGCCATTTAACTCTGAATCAATGTCCATGGCTCTATTTCTCTAAATTAGAGGTCTACGAATGTTTCTGCTCTGAGCCACCCCCAAACAAAATGTTTTGAAGTTAGCCCCCCTCCAAAACTTTATGACAAGAATTGAAGGAGCAAGATGAGCAGGTCTGAGCACAGCAGGGTGTGTTGCTAATGTGATCATTTCAGGGGTTACTTTTTCTTTAGCTCATAATCCACATTGAATGTGAAATTTATAAAAGAGTAAATGCATCAAACAAAAGCAGAATTTGATCAACAAATATTGTTCCCCATAGCAGGGGGTGTTGTTCCCCCTTACACTCCTGGGCCCCAAGGCAATAGCACCTGCTGTATTAATGACAGCTGCGGCCCTGAGTGCAGGATACCTCCTGTGTCTCTTTCGTCCTTTCCCCACCATACCTGGCCATGACTCTAGTCTTGAAACAGACTGTCCCTTTCAGAAAAAACATGAGCTCCCACATGTTGCTCCCAATTTGTAGCGATGGTGCCCTAATGTCAGTAAGGAATATTAGCCTGATGCCCTTATTGTAAAGTAAGACCGTCATAATTGTGATGCAGTGTGTCCCTCACACTCCTGGGCCCCAGTGCCACTGCACCTTTGTTAGCTGTTTCAGGCATAACATCGTCATGGCATGGAAGTAATTAAAATCCTTCCTAACTGATAGAACACAAATAGTGTCCGTAGGCAAATTTTACTCCAAACCATTTTCTCTGCCATGTGTATGCATAGCGCCTCTGGCACCCCTGATAAGATCTTTTGGTTTCAGTCTCACCTCATACGCAGACGACATACAAATTGTTGTGTCCCTGCTGCCAGGACCAGAATCAGGGATGAGCAAGAAGATCCATGACTGCATGGAAGCAGTTAAAACCTGGATGACACAGACGTGCCTGAAACTAAACTCAGGCAAAACTGAGATCCTCATGTTTGGAAATAAGGCCAAATTCTGGACCCCGGACTAGTGACCGGTAGAACTGGGTACCCTCCCTAAACCCACGCGGAAGGCTAAAAACCTGAGAGTTATAGTGGATGATAGACTAAACTTTGGGGGTCAGATAAACGCACGACCTCAGCCACTTTTTACTCTCTTAAACTGATTAAAAATATTAAACCATTCCTGCCGGAAGACAGTATACGAACTGTCATCTTCTCCCTTATTTTATCAAGGTGGATTATTGCAACGGGCTCTACTTGAACATCCAAGAGCCTCATTTAAATAAACTGCAGATCCTTCAAAATGCTGCAGCAAGACTTCTGATAGGTACATCCAAATTTGTATCGGTCGCCAAGGAAATCAAAAGACTACACTGGCTGCCCATCAGGAAACGGGTGAGCTTCTAATCTTTATGCTAAATTTTAGAGGCTTTACGTGGCCTGGGTCCTGAATATTTGAAACAACGGTGTCAATGGTACACTCCCAAAAGAACTCTGCGCTCACTAGGAGCCAAACTAGTGCGCATACCACCCACTAAGAAAGCTACTTGGGTGGGAAGTTTCATCATGTGCACGGCCAAAGCCTGGAATGACCTCCCTTGGAATCTTAGGAACTCCACTGACCTCCTCGTATTCAGAAAGAAACTGAAAACTTGGCTTTTTAACGTAAAGAATTTCCCACTGATAATCGCCCCAGAAATCTTGAACTCAGAAGAGTTAGTTGTCAGCGCCAGAACACCCCCGGGTAACCGTTGCGCTTTAAAAATGCAAATAACCAGGAGGAGCTTCGCAGGCGAGCAAGATGGCCGCGTAAGCTCGGAGCTCCGCAGACCCTCCGACCCTTCGCAAATATCCTGCAGACTATCCTGATCCACGGTAGTGGATTTCAATTGGTGAGAGGTCGCGGACACGGGAACTGCTTTCCGCCTTCAAATCCGTTGTTCCTAGACGAAGTTACGTCGTGTTGAACTTTGTGCCAGGGATGCGCCATTGTCTCATGGGTGACCAATGATCGTACCGACGCTCCGCATGATTGGAATGCGAAGCGAAGACTTTCGATCCCTGCTGGCGGAGTGCACGTAGCTGCGAAGTCGCCTGCTGCTGGCTGGCCTGTGTGCAGGCTACTCCTCTGTTCTGCACGTCTACCCACTTTGTCTGGGTCAGGTAGCCCTTTGTTCTCCTTGGATCCATCATGGCCGGCAGAGGAGACCCCGACAAGACGACGAACAGAGGCGTTCGGAGGATGACTCAGCCACAGCTGAATAAGATCGACCGTTATGCCCAGCAACGGACCTCGCCTTCTGTGGTGGCCCCTTCTAAAGACTCGCAACGCGCAGGCTCGCCTGAAGGCCCGGAGCCTACTTTGAGTGATATCATGGGGGCCATCGCGGGCATCAGAACTGACATGCAGAAGCAACATGAGGTCCTGACAACTAAGGTGGACACCCTGGCCATTGATCTCAACTTGATCAGGGCCGACTTGGGCAAGACCAATGATCGGGTGAAATCCCTTGAGATTAAGACCTCCAGCCTGACTACCGATGTCTCGGACCTGCAAGCGGAGGTCCGGACCTTGCGATCGGTTAACGACCAATTCTCCAGGAGGCTGGAGGATTTTGAAGGGCGTGCAAGGCGACAGAACGTTCGCATCATAGGTGTACCGGAGGGTGCGGAGGAGGCGACTGTGGACCTTTTTGTGGAGGATTTGATACAGACACATCTCGCACCAGCCGGACTGAGTAACTTTTTCTCGGTGGAACGGGCTCATAGGATACCTGGCGGCCCTCCGAAGTCGGGTGTTGCACCTAGACCCATCATCGCCCGGCTCTTCAATTTTAGGGACCGGGATGTGATTCTACAAGCCTCCAGGAGACACGGGCCACTTAAATTCCAGAACTCTGAGGTGCATTTCTACCCGGACTTCACTAGGGCCGTTCAGAGACAACGTCAGAGCTTTGCAGGGGTGAAACGGCGCCTTAGAGACATGGGTTTCAAGTACTCTATGCTATTCCCTGCTAAACTACGGATCGAGTACGAGGGCCGAGCCCTGTTCTTCGATGTGCCCGAGAATGTGAGCGATTGGCTGGACACTTTGCCGCAACGTCGAGAAGAGCACGGCGAGCGCTCCGGAGGCGCAACTGGTGGCCTTGATCTCCAGGACTAGGTTCTGCTGTGCCAATTATGGCGGTTGGAGTTCCTGCTGTCTGTGACTGCTAATTCCAAAGCTTTTTCGTTTTTGTTGTTTCTCCTGACTTTACATGGAGGGTGGCGGGAGGGGGTTGCGGAGATTCCTCACTCCTTCAGGGTCTTTCTTGTAGATTAGTTTATGGGGCGACAGGCACACTGCTGGTTGGGGGGGCTTTTTAGTCTGCTGCAGGGGTGCAGGGTGGGGGGTGGTGGTGGGGAAGTTTGTTTGTCCTTTCTTTCTTCTCTCTTTCTGTCTCTTAGGCAATGGGTTATGTGTACTGATTTGTTCCGCTTGTTGTTGAGGCTTTCTGGGGTTGGGTGGGGCCTGGGTCACGATGATGGGGGGTAGGAAATTGCAAGTTCTCAGTTGGAATGTCAACGGGTTGGGTGACCGTATTAAGAGAGGAGTTGTGCTTCAATTGATTAAACGACATATGCCGGATATTGTTCTCTTGCAGGAGACACACCTGGTTGGCAACACATGTAAAGCGCTTAATCGCAAGGGGTTTAAAATGGTGGCCCATTCGGGGTTCTCTTCGGGATCTCGGGGGGCGGGTGTTCTTGTGCGTACGTCCCTTCCACTGGAGATTGACACTACTGTGATTGACGAGAGGGGGCGGTATGCCGCTGTGGCGGGACGATGGGAAGGGCGTGCCCTGACATTACTTTCAGTTTACGTTCCCCCGGGCCTGCAGTCTAGTACTTTCCAGGACCTTGGTGGCACCATTTTGAATTTGCCTGCTGGGTTGTTGATTGTGGGGGGGTGATTTCAACTCGGTTTGCTCCGGCTCCTTGGACCGCCATCCGCCCAGAGACCTCCGTAGCTCCCAATTGTGGCTACCAACTTTCCTTGAGACGCTGGGGTTGGTAGATAGTTGGCGACTTTTGCATCCCACACAATGTCACTACTCATTCCACTCTGGCGCCCACGGTAGTCTTTCTAGGATCGACTACGTCCTTACTTTGGCGGCTCACGCGCCTGCTGTTTCTGAGGCTCGTTTTTTGGCACGGGGTATCTCTGATCATTCCCCGCTGTGGGTCTCTTTTGACTTCGATATTGTCATGTCGGAACAGCCGGTGGTTGTTAACCCGTGGTACTTCCGCAATCCCAAAACTCGTAACCTCCTGGCCAAGGCCATCGATCTCTATTTCACTGAAAATGAGGGGTCGGTCACGTCGGCCGCCACTTTATGGGAGGCGTTTAAGACAGTTTTGAGGGGCGAGGCTCTTGCTCTTATAGCGGAAGCCCGTAGAGTTCGAGATGCCGATTTGGTGCACATCGAGGCGGAGATCATGGAGATGGACTCCCGGTTGGAGGCAGAGCCTGATCCTGTTCTCCTACATGATCTCTCCCTTAAACAGTCAGAGTACCGTGATCTTGCTACTAACGCTGCCCTCGTCCTGGCTAAAGAACAGCAGGGTCGGATTTACGACGTCGGCGATAAGTAGGGAAGTTGCTGGCCTGGCTGGATAAGAGGGAGAGGGCCAGCCGTGTTGTACCTGAGATATTGGGGAGGACGGAGTGGTGGTCACTGACCCAAGTGCCATTGCCGAGTCCTTCGCTGACTACTTTCGAGGTGTCTACACCTCTGTCTCGGACCGGTCTGAGACCAATTCGACAGTATTTCTTTCTGCTGTCGATCTCCCATGCCTGTCGGACGAAGAACGCAATGACCTGGACAGGGAAGTCTCTGTAGATGAGGTCGCACTTGCGATCCGCTCAATGCGTTTGGGCAAAGCACCCGGTCCCAACGGTATCCCAGTTGAGTTGTATAAGATCAGGCCGGATGTGGTATCCCCACACCTGCGCAACATGTTCCTGGAGGCACGAGAGAATGGTTTACTTCCCCTTGACCAGAGGCTGGCCAACATCGTGGTTATCCACAAGGAAGGGAAGCCGAGGGATTTGTGCCGGTCGTACCGTCCCATTTCCCTCCTGAACGCTGAGCCTAAGATTCTCGCCAAGATACTCGCCAATCGTCTGGTTGGTGTTATCGGCGACTTAGTGCATCCGGACCAGTCTGGCTTTATTCCACACCGTAACACTGCCCTCAATTTGCGTAGACTTCACGGTGCCCTGGCCAGGGCCCATACCCTTGTGGAGCCGGCTGTCCTGGCGTCCTTAGACGCTACGATGGCTTTTGACTCTCTCGAGTGGAGTTACCTATGGGCAGTGTTGACGAAGCTCAGTTTTGGCCCGGTGTTTGTGGGATGGATTAAGCTCCTGTACGCTGACCCGCTGGCTAATGTTACCGTTAATGGCCGTGTTTCGGCGACTTTTGCTCTTCACAGGGGCACCAGGCAGAGTTGTCCTTTGTCGCCTCTTCTGTTTGCGCTCGCACTCGAGCCACTTGCGGCCTTGTTGCGGACTCACCCGGATCTACATGGTATCAGCTGGGCCCCTGGTTTCGAGGACAGAGTCTCCCTCTATGCGGACGATATTCTGCTTTACCTCACTTCCCCCTGCACGTCACTTATCGTGGCATGTGATGTACTGAGGCTTTTCGGCCGGTACTCTGACCTTGTTATTAACTGGGCCAAGTCTTCCCTATATGTACTGAAAATGGGAACACCGCGCCTCCCTAGAGGCTGCGGCATCCAGGTGGCCAGCCAGGGCTTTAAGTACTTGGGGATTTATATCTCCTGCAACGCGAAGGCACGCTATGAACACAATCTGCTTCCCCCTCTTCTCCGCCTCCGATGGGATGTGGAGGGTTGGCGCAAACTCCCGCTTTCCTTGCTTGGGCGCGCAGCATTATTTAAAATGTTGTCCCTGCCCAGGTTCCTGTACGCCCTGCAGAATACTCAGGATCCGGTTCCAGCCCGCTACTTCCGGGAGATCGAAGGCCTTCAGCGTGCCTTGCTTTGGGATGGTCGGCCCGCATCGCTATCACGAAGCTCACGCTTCTGTGGTACGATGGGGGAATAGCGCTACCAGATGTGCATAGATATTACTGGGCCTCCCAGTTAGCGGCCATCAACCACGGTCTCTATGGTCCGGAGAACAACCCTGGATACGCCACGGATCGGTGGCTCCTGGGTGGCGGTAATTACTATAGGGCGCTTTACTCAAGGTCTCTTGACGGGCGGATGTCGGGCCCAACGAAAACGGCGGTCCATATTTGGAGGGCAATTACTAAGGCGCAGGGCTGGCAAGGCAAGCTGACTAGGCTCACCCCACTATACGATTCAGACATCCTGGGCAGGTTGTGGCACACCAAAGGTTTCAATAAGTGGGATCTTATAGGTATCTCCAGGGTGGAGGATATGTTATCGAGAGGTGAGATCAAGACCTTTTCCCAGCTGCAGGATGAATATCAGTTGGGTGCCTCGGAATTCTTTCGCTATGCCCAGCTGCGACATGCATTGCTCTCTGCTAGGCCTGAGGAGGGGGCGATCCCAGAAAGCTCCCCGTTGGAAGATAGGGTGCTAGACGGCCATATGCCGGATAGCGCCATTTCACTGTCCTATAAGAAGCTCATAAATGTTCGCACCGACCTCCTTCTGGGTGTGCGGGATCAGTGGATGCGTGATGGGTTGGAAATCGATGATGAGGATTGGCAGAGTGCGGTATCCTCCCCTAAGGAGGTTGCCATCTCTTCCCGTCTCAGGCTGGTGCAGCTTAAGATCCTGCATAGGGTATATGTAACTGGCCCCCGACTTGTGCATATGGGCTATTCGGTCGATGGGCTTTGTCGCCGCGGCTGTGGTGCCCTTGCCACTTTTATGCACATCCTTTGGGAATGCCTCTTACTGGAGACGTGTGCACCTGATTATGGGAGAGGTGCATGGGGTAGCGGTAAATGCGGAAGCTAGGAGGTGCCTCCTCAACATCTCGGATCCGACGGACCACAACGTGGCGCAGACGCAATGGGTGACCCTTGGCAACATGGTGGCTAAACGTGACATCGCTCAGAAGTGGGGAGCTTCAGTAGCTCCCAAGGTTGTGCAGTGGAAGGCCAATATGGATTGGTGTATGTTCAGGGAGAAAACGGTCTATGTTGCCAGGGGTAAGCCCAAAAAGTGGCTGAAAGTGTGGGGGGCCTGGAATGCCTACAGGGGAGACATTTGCATACCCCCGGAACCTGTCTCGCTGGAGGAACATCTGTCGCCGTAGCCTGCGACACCAACTGTAATACGTTGTGCACATTATCCTGTTTTTTCCTTACTCCCCTCCTTTCTCCTGGCCTCTATCCTGTTTTCATGCTTGTATTCCCTATGTTTCCCCCCCAGCCCCTTCGACAACGCCTCACTGGTTTCTTGTACTCCATTGCCACTTTCTTCGCGCCCTTTCTGGCGCTCTTTCTTCTTTTTCTTCTCTCTACGTTCCTCTATGAAACATAAAAATAAAATCAACCTTCACTGTACTGATACATTGATTCTTGCACTATTGTTCTCCTGCTTCGTTCTGCTGCCTTGCCTCCGGGATGTCAGGCTGAATAGCTGTGTGCACTTTTTCGAATAAAGGTTTTAAAAAATTTAAAAAAAAAATGCAAGTAACATAACATAACTTGTTAGACAATAAAATATGATTTTTTTGCCAACAGGGTTTTGTGCATGGGCCGGACAATTCCACCAAACTGGGAATCACGGTCTTAGAGTTCAGTGCTAGTGTTCTTCATGAATGAATTCATGTGCATCTTCCTGTACTGACTGGGAAGTCTTCCACTATAAAGAGTAATGTTGCCATAGGGCAGACAGGGCTAGTGGGCACCAACCATGGCAGTTGAGGTCATTTGCCATTGGTTTTCTGAGGTTTTTCCTACTATGACTCTGCAAAGTGGCCAAGTAAAGCCATTTCCACAAGAGATTGTCTGGCTAATTAGCATTAAGGTACGTTTCTGGGGAGTGCGTGGTGGGCAAGAGCTGAGAGCTCAACAATCTAACCAATAAACACAATACATTAATGTCCTGCCCAATGATAGAATTTGTGAAAAAACAAATACTTAATCACAGGAGAATCAATATTACACAGTTCAGTTACAGTAGCGAATATAGGGTTACATCTCTGGTTGTGAGCTCAGAAAGTGCGACACCCCACTCCCTTAATGCAATATTCTCTCCCCACCTGGGTGACCTTAGTATATGCTATCCCAGTATTTTCTGGCTGAGACATGAATGAGGTACAAGGGCTGATTATGTCATTGTTACCCCTATTGGGTTTATACTCACTTCAGTAGTACTTACCCCAAGTTTAATCTGGGCAGGATTCATCAAATCCTCACACCTTGTTTCTTTAGGACGTATCTCAGTCTTCTGCTCTGATCTCAGGTGAAATCTTGTGGTACCTGAACAATGGTTTGGCAGATTAGGTAATTTGATGACTGCAGCCAGTACATCCCACTTTCATATACATTTTTCAAAAGTTCAATATGGATCCATTGTTTCATAATTCAGAACCGGTCTAGAGTGAATCACTTTCAAGTGTCCATATCAGATTGCTCTCCAGACACAGCCTTTGTGCAAAGTGATGCTCTTTCAGCAAGTGGCATTGGTGCTGGATTCAAATTGCAGTATTAAAAACATGAGCACAGTGAAGTGTGAAAGCTCTTCATCTGGCGGCCATCAGCCCTCCTGAAGCAGTAATCTTGAACAGACAAATGGGCAGGTCCAACCTAGAAGCTTCATCACCTTAAATAACATAATATGCAGATGACCCCTCACCCCTACCATCCACCAAATGGTTGTGCTCAGGAAGCTTACTCTGCAAGTCTTTGCTAAGATGGTCCCCATACTCCTCAATTTAGATTTTGGAGCTCCATCCTCTAGCCAAAGGGAGTCAGGCAATACACTTTCACTGTCTGAGAAAGCTGTCCGTATCTCCATCCACTAAACCACAGGCATCCAAAATGGAACCCACTGCCTTTAGTAATCATTTCCATTCATTCCCTCTTTCTCTCTCTCTCTCTATCTCTCCCTCACATCCTCACATTATCCGGGACAGGCCTAGGCTTTTGCACTCATACTAGATTAGAATAATGTTAGGGCCGGTACTCCACTATGCAGGAGGCATTTCTGACCAACCGAGTGAGACAGGAAGTTGCGGAGTGTTGGTCTGTGGGTATTGTTATTATTATTTTATATAACATGTGGAATTTTAGTTTGTGAGCTAAACATTATCTGCGCCAGCTTGTCACCCACGTACAACGTGCACGATCGCCATTTTAGGCATCATGGTCTCCCTGTCCACAATCAGTTGCCAGCGCGCCCCTCTGACCCAGCAAGCACCCTCCGCGCACCCTGGCTCCCCCTCCCTCCCCCTTATGAGCATAACCCTTCTGCATGACCCTGTCCTTAGGAGTCACGCCTGCGCCTGACCAGCATCTCCTCTCCTCCCATGAATGCCCCTCTGTTGATAAACCCTCCCTCCGCGCTCGATTGTCCACGCGGCATGAATACCACTCCTTTGATGACCCCTTCCCCCGTGTCCAGCTGTCCACACAGGTCCGAGGCCATTGCCTAAGCCGGGAGATATCATTTACTGCCCCTTATTGTATGAGGTCGCTCTCCTTCAAAGGACCCTCTATTGATCCAGGCCTCCCCGCCCCCCCTGTGATATGATCAGGCGCACACATCCTAAGACTCGACGGAACACTCAGCTGCGTGATGACCCCCTCCTCTTATCAGCAGGTTGAGGACCTCTACTGTGGAAGTATATGGGGGGTGGGATTGACACGAGGATTACATGTCTTTTCCTTGCTTTACAAAGTTCTGATTGTAATAAAGAAAGGTCACATGCCATAAACCAGTGTATAAGAGGCCAGGCCTCGGAGAGGCTGTTAGAGCACCTCGAGACGATGCCTTGTTGTCTGATCTGATGTGTTCTGCTCCGTCGGAATAAACTTCTGTTTTCCTGCCTTCTGGTCTCCGGCGCCTGCCTCATTGCTTGGTAATCTGAATGGTACAAGGGCGGTTAGCGCCGGGCAAATCTTGAGAAAGGTCCTAGCCCTACCTTTTTCTACAATTGGCGTCCCAAAGCGTGGGGCCCATCAGCGACACGTGGATCCAGTGGGAGAGGTCCCGACGACAGAGTGAACGACTGCAACGATCGGGAAGAGCTCGTGTCCGATAGACCCTCGTCTGACAGCCGATCATCCGACCTTCACTAGTTCTGAACAGACCTCTCTCGAGTGATCTACGGTCCTGACTGGGAACCATCAGGAGTGCCACGGGCATCACGAAGAAGAGAGGACGATCGGGCGCTGGATCCAGAAGACAGGAAACCGTCCATGCGGTCCGGGTAAGGTCGTGTAAACACGACAAATTGAGAAAAGATTGTTTTGTTTGGATAATACTAGTATTACGCTTTGTTGAAACCTCTGGAGATTCACTGTCTGCAAACGGGGAAAAACAAACAGGCTCTCTCTTTGCAAGCAGTGAAGGATAGGTAACGCAGACTTTTGTCCCCGTTGTAATCCGTCGTGCCTATCTTCCTCCCCCACTGTTTCCCGACTGTGGTTCGTGGATTATTGTCTGGAGATTCTCTGTCTGCAAACAGGGAAGAACAAGGTCTCTCTTTGCAGGAAGAGAAAGAGTGGGTAACGATAACTTTTCGTGCCCACTTATTCTCCCCACAGAATTGTTTGATTGGCCGATTATTCGGTATTGGTTCGTTTGAGGTATTCACCGCCGGCAAACAACGGAGAATAGAAATATTCTGTCTAGTCTTTGCCCGCCGTGATAAGATAGGTAGTGCAGACTTTTGTCCCCGTTGTAACCCGTCAAGCCTATCTTCTCCCCACTGGCTGGTAGCCTGTTTAGCCCGGACCGCTTATTAGAGATGAACCATCCAGCTCCACTGGAGGGCACCCCTAATAAGGACATGTTCACTAAGTATGGACTAGTCGCTATAGCTTATACTAAGTTATGGCATAAATATACAAAAAAGAACCCTGAAAGTCAGTGGCCACTGATGGGTTCCTTTAATGAAAATAAAATAAAAACATTAGAAATCGCGCTCCAGAAGAATAAGACCACGCCCACTATGCTCGACAGTATCGGCATGTGGCGCAAAGAAACGGAAAAACGAAAGAAAAGAGAAGAAGCAAAAATAGGGAAAGAATTACGAAAGGCAGCCCACCTAGCCGCAAAGCAACTGGAAGAGGAAATAAAAGAAAGAAAGGAAGCTACGCAAACCCAAGAATTAGGGTCGACAGGCCAATGTCCTGTTAGGACCCCCTCTGCACTCTACCCTGAATTGCCCTCCAAACAACGGGCGAACGATGAGTTACTGCTAGGTCCCCCAATCATCTACATGCCCCCTCCATATGCTCCCAGCCAACAACGCTTGCAAGCCCCGAGTACGAATGAAAGTGATCCTAGCGCTAGTGCACCGGCCCTCACGGCCTCCGCACCAGCCACATTAACAACTTCGCCAGACGATCCCGAGGCTAGCAAACAATCACCAGCCAGACTAAATAGGTTGAGCAAAGATGAGCGGGATGGGATCGACAAAATAGCAAAGACATTAGTAGAACGAAGGGAGAGCGAAGATTATACAATGAGCGTATATAATTCACATGCCGACAGCCATAGACGGCATTTCATCTTGCGATTCAGCTACTACACCCTGAACGCGTATGAAGATAGGTATCAAAGTAAGGGTCCCGCTAAACTAACAACACTGTATAGGAAAATTGATGTTGGAGATGGGCCTGAACGTGAGGCGACAGAGCTCTTCATGCAGATGCTTGAGGTCTTCCGCCACCTCACGGAACAAAAACCAGAAGCCAAGGCTACAGTCCCTGAAACGACCTCGGTAGAAGTAGCCAATACTATGATGCCTATCAGAGAAGCGGCCCCTTACTGGATCCCGCCACGGGGCCAGGGAACGAGCGATGATATTAATAATGAAAATGCAAAGGGAAGGGTTGTGTACAATTGGGTTTACCAACCATGGGACCGACAAGATATCCTAACCTTTAAGCAAACCCTGCCCGATTTAAGAAAGAACCCGACAGCATTTTATACCGAATTAGGCACAGCCTTGGGTTTGACAATAATGACTTTAGCAGATATTGACTTGTTCTTTGGGTTATGCCTGCCAGCTGATGTGTGGAAGCAAATCCGGAAGGCTGACCACACGGATCTGTTTGGGCATACCTGGGACCAACTCGGTAAATTAGATAGACAACGAGAACCTGGAAGGAAGCCAGTAAAAGACATACTGGAACTCCCAGACAAAATAGTTCAGAAATTAAAGACACTGATCCCAGAAAGAAAGGTAGACTGGTCGATAGTCACGGCCTGTCGACAGAAACCGCAGGAAGATGTGTCAGAATACTTCTCCCGATTCGAGACAGTGTTCTCCGACTACAGTGGCCAAGACATGACCACTGCAACCGGACAGCACCTGTTTGTACAAAATTACGTAAAGGGCCTAACACAAGAGGTCTCCCAAAAGCTGCAGACGAGTGAGAGTAGTTGGGGGGCCTCCAAACCCGCAGCTATCCTTCAGATGGCTCAGTATTACGAGCACCAAAAGAATGAGAATGATAGGGCGTCCGAGAAAAAGAAGAAAGATTTAAAAGAAAGGGTAATGATAGCCCAGATACAAGGTATAACGGTAGGACGGGAACATCAAAGGGGGAACTACCAATCAGCCACCCCCAGAGATCTACCTCCTAAAGATCACACTCCCACACCCCACACTGGACGTAGAGACATTAGCAACGACCAATGCGCCTTCTGCAAAGGGTTCGGCCATTGGAAATACCAGTGTCCGGTTATGCTAGAGATGAATAGAAATAGGGACTCCAGGGATGTGGCAAGTGGTCCGAGAAATGGGGTACAAGGACGAGGGCACGCCAACGGCACCAACAATGACAGATCAGGGAGACTGAACACATTTGACCGTCCCCGGCAGAACCAATATCAGCTGTCCGAAGGTGAACATGCCCCCGACTTTGCATAGGACTGCCAGGGGCAAGGGAGGGATCCAGTCGAGCTCTGTGTTGACCAGCAAGGTCCTTATGTCACCGCTAAGGTCCTGGGTACAGAGTCTCCATTCTTGGTAGACACTGGGGCGACACGTAGTGTGTTATCAAAACGACTGATTCCAAGGGCACCCTTGTCTGGCTCACACATAACGTCGATAGGTTTCGATGGAACGCCCTCCACTAACCCCCTGTCCGTACCTATTACCTTTGACCTAGAAAACAACACCACTGACGCAACATTCCTGCTTTCCTCCAACTCCCCTGACGCCATTATGGGCATTGATTTACTGAAACATTTTCGAGCTACCATTAGGTGTTCCCCAGATGGAATACGAGTCATCCTGTACGACAACCCAGACTTGCCCAGATCCCGTCCCCCACGACACATGTGCTCGATAACTGACGCTGACATGTCCTTGCTTGACACCCTGCCTCCGTACCTGTGGGCCAAAAATGACTCTGATGTGGGGCGAATGATGATTGATCCTATTCACATAACTGTACGACAGGACGCTATGCTCCCGAAACTCCCGCAATATCGGATATCGCCAGAGGGTGAGAAGGCACTGGTAGCGATCATTCAGTCCCTGGTAGATGCAGGAGTGGTTGAAGAGGTGGTTAGCAACGTCTGCAACAGCCCAATCCTACCTATTGTTAAGAAGCAAGGTGAAGGAGATGAGAAAGCGTACCGCTTCATCATCGACTTACGAGAGATTAACAAAGTGGTTGTACCCCAATATCCTGTAGTCTCTGATATCACCACCATTTTGACCCTCATCCCGTCCACTGCCACCACCTTCACTGTTATCGACCTTAAGAACGCGTTTTTCTCTATCCCCATCCATCCAGACAGCCGTTATCTCTTCGGCTTCACTTTAAAATCCCGCTCGTACCGATTTTGTAGAGCTCCCCAGGGGTACACTGAAAGTCCCAGCATTTACAGCCAGGCCCTCAAAAGACAGCTGGATGCCTTCCAGCTACCAGAGGGAGTGGTGTTGATCCAATATGTCGATGATATCCTTTTGGCGGCCGACACCACCCCACTCGCAACGACAGCCACCGTCCAACTCCTACACTTTCTTGCAGAAAATGGCCATAAAGTCTCCAAAAAGAAGTTACAGTTCTGCCAGCCCCAAGTGACTTACCTAGGCCATCTCCTGTCCAAGGAAGGGAGGAAACTTACACCCGACCGAATCCAAACCATCCTAGATACCCCCATCCCAAAAACACAAAAACAGGTCCGCTCTTTGGTTGGCCTAACCTCTTTTTGCAGACAGTGGTTGCCTAATTACAGCCTCATTGTGAAACCATTACTTGCCCTGCTGACCAAAGATGTCCCCTCCCCGCTTCCTTGGACCACTGAGTGTCAAGCCTCCTTTAAGGAATTACGGGATGCACTCTGCTCAGCGCCTGTCCTAGGAACCCCGGATTACTCCAAACCCTTCTCCCTCTTCACTCACGAAAGGGAGGGGTGTGCATTGTCTGTCCTAACTCAATCAATTGGTCCTAAGCAGCGCCCTTGTGCCTACTTCTCCGCCACTCTTGATCCTGTAGCCAGAGCCTTACCTGCCTGCCTTCGAGCGGTAGCTGCCGCTGCTGTCTCTATCCGTCAGAGCGAGGGAATCGTACTTTCCAACTCCCTCACAGTGCTAGTACCCCATGCAGTCGACACCCTCTTGAACCAGACAAAGACCCAACACCTGACTAGCGCACGACTGACAGGGTACGAGTTGACTCTGCTTGCACCCCACATCACACTAAAGAGATGCACGACTTTGAATCCCGCCACATTGTTACCCCTGCCTGAAAATGACCCCGACATTCCTCCCATCCACGACTGTGTGACCCTCACGGACGAACAAACTAGGAGTAGGGTTGACCTCCGAGACACTGCTTTTCCTGACCCCGATGGAGAGCTATGGGTAGACGGCTCATGCATCAAACTCCCAGATGGCACCACTTCAGCTGCCTATGCAGTAACGACAGCCCGAACAGTAGTTGAGACAGCCTGCATCACACAACGATCTGCCCAGGCAGCAGAGCTGATAGCCCTCACCCGAGCATGCATCATAGCCGCAGGGACCACCGCGAACGTATATACGGACAGCCAGTATGCCTTCGGAGTGGTCCACCATTTTGGGCTCCTGTGGAGGGAGAGGGGATTCCTGACGTCCCACGGCACCCCTATCCTCCACGGAGATCTAGTCTCCACCCTGATTGAAGCAGTTCTCCTCCCCAAACGGTTAGCAGTGATCAAATGTCAGGCACACAAAAGGGTAACAGACTTAGTCGGACAAGGGAATGCATTGGCCGACATCACTGCACGAACCACAGCTGAGAATAGGACGGCAACACGCATGTATGTGACCAGGTCACAAGCAGAGAGATGGACTGACGCAAGGGAAATGATCAGAGACATCCAGTCGGCCAGCACCCCTCACGAACTGACTAAGTGGGCAGGGGTGGGTTTGAAGGACGAAGAGGGCTGCTGGCGAACAAAGGATGCAAACAGATGGTTGCTACCCGACTCATATCTGATCCCCATACTGACGATGGCACATTCCCCCGCACACATAGGATCTGCACCCATGATCGAACTCATTTCCAAAGTCTGGCACAACGACAAAATCCCTGACTCCGCCAGACGCCTAGTTCAGCAGTGCCTTATCTGTCTGCAACACAACCCCGGGAAAGGAACTGTAGTACCCCGGGGAGGGTTTGGGACCCCCAATCACCCCTTTGAGGTCCTTCAGATGGAATACATCCAACTAGAGAGATGCCAAAACCTGAAGTATGTACTAGTCATCGTGTGTGCCTTCAGCAAATGGGTAGAAGCCTATCCAACTCGTGACAACACTGCCATGACTACTGCCAAAGTACTACTGAAGGAATTCTTCCCTCGCTATGGCCTTTGTCGAATTTTATGGAGCGACAATGGCCCCCACTTCATAGCTGAGGTTATCCAACTAATCCTAAAGGGGTTGGGGGTGAAGCAACGGTTTCATGCGGTCTTCCACCCCCAATCCGCCGGTCTAGTGGAACGCCATAATGCCACACTGAAGCTGAAACTGGCAAAAATAGTGGCCACCACTGGACTTAACTGGCCGGATGCCCTCCCACTGGCCTTGTTATCGATGCGCTCCACTCCCACCAAGCACCATTTGACCCCCTACGAGGTCGTGTTTGGGCGACCGATGAACCTCTGGACTGCTCCCAAACCGACCTCCATTCATGACGTCCCAGACGTCCTACTATCTGATTATTTGTGCAAGTTAACTAAAACGTTGTCTGTCATTCATCAACAGGTGCAGCAGGCCATCCCCGATGCTTCCAGGGGCCCCGGCCATGACATCCAACCGGGAGATTTCGTGTTGATACGAAATTTCCAACGGACCAAAAGTCTGGAACCGCGGTGGACGGGCCCCTGGCAAGTGCTGATTACCACCCGAACTGCACTTCGAGTGGAGGGGAAGAAGCACTGGCTGCACGCACATCATTGCCGGAAGGTCTCTGCGAACCTGGCCACGACAGAAAACGTCAGCACCCAAGAAGAGCTCCTGAGCAAAGACCGACCGATATTGGACTGTTATCCCGATACTGAGGCACTCGAACTTGCAAAATTCTCTGATCCCACTGTGCCATCCAGAGAAGGGTATTTCCTGCGTCGAAAGGAGGGAGTTTCGGCTAAGTAGGCCACGGACTAAGTTAAATCTCAGAACGGTGACCTAAACACAATCAAGGGTTACCGGGAGAGAAGCTAAACGAAGTCTGTGGTTCTGCCCACTACCGAGCCCCCTGGAAGGTGATGGAAGCGCCAGATAAGAAGATGATGGAAGCGCCAGAAAAGAAGATGATGGAAGCAACAGGAAATACCCAGTATAGAAATCCAAAGACTGACAACTTGCACAAATCAAAGACAATCGCACTCTTCATTGTCTTCCTCTTCTGCCTCCTCCTCATGACCTCCTTCTGGATTCTGGAGGAAAGCACGCCGGCTCATGAGGCATTGCTACCTACTGCACAGCCAACACCCCTGAAAGAGCATCACCTAATCTCTCTGTCGCCTCAGCTCCGAGAAAGGCGCAGGGAATTTTGGAACAACTCTTTCGTGCAACTGTTACACCAACACAACCTTGCTGCAAATGCTACGAACTGCTGGATCTGCGGGCTGCTCCGGCATGCTACAGGACACTCCATCCCCTTCATCCCTTCTCCTTTCTCAGTTCACGGCTCCTGCCTCGCCTGGCTGATCCTCATGCAAGAGAGCCACAAGGACAACGCCACCTCCAGCCGGACAGTGTCGCACTTCTACTCTGGGTTCTGGCTGAACAAAACCGAAAAGACCTCTGTTGCTCTGTGTCCTGCGCTCACGGGCGCCACCTTCCTTAAAGACATTCCTGCCAAAGAACGAGTCGAAGTGCAGGTGCTCCACAATCCAGCCAGGACCACCTTCTCTCATCTGCAAAAACAAACTACCGCTACTCTGACTGTGGCCCTGTCTGTTATCAATGTCACAGGTCTCGTGTGTCTCGAAGGCCATGGAACGCAGCTGGTGGGTCACAGCGCCTGCCGAATCACCAGAACATTGGACTCAGTTGACCCCCCTTCCTTCGTTGCTTCTCCAAATATGTACTTTGTGTGTGGCACCAAAGCTTACACCTGGCTTCCGAGAGGTTGGAGGGGTGCCTGTTACATTGCCTTTGTTCTTCCACCCACATATGTAGCCCCTGCCGACCATCACCGACAGAGGCGTGCAGATGACATTGGACAAGCCGACTCCACCGGAGCACAGTTCCTAGATGCAGCAAAGGGACTTGTTCCTCTGTGGGGCCCAATGGCAAACAGCCGTGCCATCCGACACCTGACCCAGGCAGTAGAAACAACGATCAACATCACGGCTGGCATCCTCGCCAACAACACTGCGGAGCTTCAGGCGGTCCGCCTTGTGACCCTTCAAAATCGTCTTGTCCTAGACGTGGTCCTAGCCGACCGAGGAGGAGCATGCCGCATCATCGGATCCAGCTGCTGCACCTACGTGCCAGACAACTCGCCTTCAGTCTACAAAGCCATTGAACACCTCCACAGACTTTCCTCGGAGGTTCACCAGGAGCAGGAAGGATGGTCGCTTAGGAGCTGGTTTTGGGACACTTTGAGGAACTGGGGTTGGAGGTTGTTTTCCTTCGTGCTGATACCTGTTGTAATCTTATGTGGGTGTTGCTTAGGTATCCAATGTCTGCCATCTTTGTGCGGCCTTGTTTCCAACTGTATGTGCCCAAAGACTTTGGACTTCCGAAATGAGCACATGAGTCCCCTCTATGAAGTAGAAATACGTGGCCTTATGGGGATAAATCCAAACTGACAAGTTGGCGAGATATGTTAAAAGGGAGGACTGTGGAATTTTAGTTTGTGAGCTAAACATTATCTGCGCCAGCTTGTCACCCACGTACAACGTGCACGATCGCCATTTTAGGCATCATGGTCTCCCTGTCCACAATCAGTTGCCAGCGCGCCCCTCTGACCCAGCAAGCACCCTCCGCGCACCCTGGCTCCCCCTCCCTCCCCCTTATGAGCATAACCCTTCTGCATGACCCTGTCCTTAGGAGTCACGCCTGCGCCTGACCAGCATCTCCTCTCCTCCCATGAATGCCCCTCTGTTGATAAACCCTCCCTCCGCGCTCGATTGTCCACGCGGCATGAATACCACTCCTTTGATGACCCCTTCCCCCGTGTCCAGCTGTCCACACAGGTCCGAGGCCATCGCCTAAGCCGGGAGATATCATTTACTGCCCCTTATTGTATGAGGTCGCTCTCCTTCAAAGGACCCTCTATTGATCCAGGCCTCCCCGCCCCCCCTGTGATATGATCAGGCGCACACATCCTAAGACTCGACGGAACACTCAGCTGCGTGATGACCCCCTCCTCTTATCAGCAGGTTGAGGACCTCTATTGTGGAAGTATATGGGGGGTGGGATTGACACGAGGATTACATGTCTTTCCCTTGCTTTACAAAGTTCTGATTGTAATAAAGAAAGGTCACATGCCATAAACCAGTGTATAAGAGGCCAGGCCTCGGAGAGGCTGTTAGAGCACCTCGAGACGATGCCTTGTTGTCTGATCTGATGTGTTCTGCTCCGTCGGAATAAACTTCTGTTTTCCTGCCTTCTGGTCTCCGGCGCCTGCCTCATTGCTTGGTAATCTGAATGGTACAAGGGCGGTTAGCGCCGGGCAAATCTTGAGAAAGGTCCTAGCCCTACCTTTTTCTACAAACATGGACGTGGCCCATAGGCATCAGAGCACTTTACAAGAGTAGTTACCAACAGTGAATGCAAGAGTGCATTAGAGATCCAAAACAGGAAATATTTAAAGCAGACTTTTGGCAGTAGAGCTGTGAATAGGATACCTGTGTCTAGATTTATTGCTGGTAGGAAATTGGTTTGAGAAATGCTTGGGCAAAATGGATATTAGGCTAAATGGAAAAGAGTTGGGTGCAATGCATGGAAAAGGTCTCACTGTCACCTTCTTTCATCAGGTTCCTGCAGATTCAATGCTGACATTTGTGTGTATACATTACCCATACTATGGCATCATCTTAGAGGTGGAGTCAGGGCATGGGAGAGTCCCTGTTACCCAGAGATAGACTCGGGGGGGTTGCAAAACATCAGGGGTGATGTTACTGGAGCTGGCTCCAAGACCTGAATGGAGAAGATGGTGTCGAACTGTGCCCGTTCACGGCAAATTTGAGGGGAAATTAATAATGGAGCTTAAAACATTTTGTTGCCTTGTTGTAGAAATGGGTAATTAAGATTTCTACAACGAAATTCTGGGCCTTTGCCTTTAGCTGCAGAAACACAAGCAGGTAAAACTATGGGCTTGATTTAGAGTTCGGGAGACGGAATACCCCATGACAAGCATAACGTATATCCCGTCTGCCATATTATAAGTGCATTATATCCTATGGTACTTATAATATGGCAGATGAGATACTTGTCACATTTGTGACCGAGTATCCTGTCCGCCGATCTCTAACTCAGTCTTATGCTACATTCAGAATACCTCTGTATATTTTGGTATTATCTCTTTTAAATTCAGGGCCTTATTTACTCTGCCATTGTGTCACATTTTGTGACGATACTGTGGCGTAAATAATGTGCCACATTGTGCCGTATTTACATAGTGATGCATCTAGGCAGATGCGTCTCTTCGTAAACCCCTGCGCTACATTATACCTTGGTCAGGTATAATGTATGCTGGGTAGGTATCTTCAGAGAACTACAGGAGTGACTTATTAATCGCTCTACATGGACCAGAAACATATGTGCATCATTTGCAAAATTTTGCCATTAGGCCAATGGAATTATGCAGCAGTGGAGGGCCAAATAAAGCTGCAATGTTGGCAAAAGTGTGTGACAGCACCAGGAAAACTAGGCAGATTCATGCGGTACAATCTGTGACAATATTAATTTGTTATTTCATAATTCCAATACCTATTAATACAGCCCGGGCAAAGTTGCACCTTTTTAGTACCATTCAAACAATTAACCTTAGCAAAGGGTCTGCCACAGTCTGACTTATGTGTCAGTTCGTGTTTTGGTTCCATTATCTTCTGCACTTTCTTTATGTGGTGTTGGGTCAGGAACTTTCTGGCATTGGTTTCTTTTACTTTGGAACTGGCTTTTTTTAGTAACATTTGATAAGTTTAAATTAGATTTTTTTTGTGAAATATGGAAAACATGCAGGTGATGGGAGATTATGTGGAAAATATGCAAATCAATAAATATCCGGCGAATGCGGTGCAGTGAGTACCAGCGGCACTAATCATAATTGAAAAACAATGATGGATTGGATGGCACAGATTTCTGACCACATTTCTAGGCTGCATATGGAAAGGGGCGACCCTTAGGTTCCCCCGAACGTATGGTTGGGGGCCCAGATCCTCCCGGGAAACCATTTTGGGCGGGGGGCGTGTCTCGGCTGGTATGCCCGAAGCGGTGTAGCCAGGGCGCGCCTTTTCCCGCCCAAGAGGGGTTGTCCTAGACACCTACACCGATGGCCACGCCCAGTAGGCGTACCGGCAGAGGGTTCACGCCCTCCCGAAGAAGAATAAAAGGAGCGGGAATCCGAAGAAGCATCCTCTTGTTCCTGTGCTTGGAAGCTGCACCCACCTGATGCACGTGAGCCCTCGACGGAACAAGGAGCAATTTTGAGAACTTGTAATTCTTGTGTTTCTCTTTCAGCGACTTCAAGGCTATGGATCCAGGACTGCTTTGGTCAACTTGGATCGAATACTCGAGAACAATGTCTGGCAAGAAGGCAGGAAAGAAGCTCGAGACTGACCAGGTGCTTCGCATGCTGGTGAGCAGAATGACGAAGATCGAACGAAACGTCGTTATGGTCCCGGCGCTTGGCCGAGATATGGCAAACATGAAGAAGCAGATGGCTGCGATGAACAATCCGGGTAAACCAAAGAAGGTGATAGGCCCGGCATTGCCGGGAGTTGTCCCCGAGGGTAGGGGTAAACGGGTCAGGAATAGGGCGGCAGGGGGGGAGGTTCCGGTCCCCGAAGTACCCCCGGCGATCCCTGCCACTCCAGTCGAGACCCCGGTACCAATCCCAGACGCGAGTCAGCCGATTCCGGTTGTGGTTACGCCCGCTAACGAGGAGGACATGCCTCCTGAATTAGCCGCCCAGTTGGCCGCATGGCTCGGCAGAAAAGCAGGGGGTGCTACGGCACCCGGAGACACGGCCGAAGAGGCCAGGTTACTAATACAGCAGTTGCGGCAGTCGCGAGATGCCGCGAAGGCGAATCTCCCTCTTGTCCCCCCACAGGTGACCCCGGAAGGACCGGCAGCTGGCGTCGAAAAAACAGCGGGAACGACAAGGGAGCCGGGTAAGCAGGCATTGCCAATGGCGGGGGAGGGCTTTTTGCCCTCAAGACGGGAGCGAGTGGTTCAACATATCCCGTTGGCCACAAAAGAATTGATATGGGCTGACAAGTATGTAAATATGTTTTCCCTGCTGACTGACCATCGCGAGATGGAGTATGCTAAGACGCAGAAAGATTTGTGGCACCCGAGTGTATGGCGAGCCAAGATGGCGGGATTCAGGGTTGATGAGACAATCACAAATTGGGCCAAGGCCTTTGCGATGTTTACTGCAACTATTGGGGAGCGTAAGCCTGAGGTTTTGCCTGAATTGTCTTGCTATCAGGCACGAATAATGGATTTTAATGAAACATATGAGGGCAATGAGTGGATGGGTTACGATATGAAATTCGGCAAGGCCAAAGAGTACGATTCATCTCTGACGTTGGATTGTCTCGACTCGATTTCTTGGCAGAAGCAGCTCCTACCGGGCGCGACGAAGACGTCCTCGCCAGGCGGGAATGGGTCGGGGTTTTCCCGCCAACAGCCTGCAGTGCCCTTTCGAGCGGGCCCCGGTGGCGACCACCAAGCAAAGACTGGTGGGAATGGGGGAAAGAGAGGGGTCTGTTGGAGCTTTAACAGGGGCAACTGCACCAGACCACAGGGGACATGCAAGTTCAGACATGCGTGTGCGGGTTGCGGGAATTCCTCGCACCCCGAGAGTTCGTGCAGATCCAAGAATGGCGGGTCGGGAGGTAGGGGAGGGTCCAAACAAGATTGAATGGGACCACTGTGTACCGTTACCGACCCCCGTTGATATCATGGCAATGATCCCCTGGCTAAACAAATACCCTGATCATGTCTCCGCTGGGGTGTTGAGGAATGGATTCTTATATGGTTTCCACATCCCGGCGGGGGATTTTCGGGGGGAATCACTGTGTAGAAACCAACTATCGGCTCAGCATAACCCAGCGGTGGTGGAGAGGAAGATTGCAAAAGAGGTTACCCTGGGCCGGGTTGCGGGCCCATATGGGCACCCGCCGGTAACAAACTTTATTTGTTCCCCGTTAGAAGTGGTCCCCAAGAAAGACCCAGGGGAATTTAGGCTGATCCATAACTTGTCGGCTCCGAAGGGTCTCTCGGTGAACGATGCGATTGACCCGGAAGTTTGTTCGGTGCGGTATGCATCCTTCGATGATGGCGTCACCATGTTGAATCGCCTGGGGCCCGGAGCGCTGATGGCGAAGTCAGATATCGAGTCGGCGTTCCGGTTGCTCCCGGTACACCCACGGGATCAGCGTCTCTTAGGTTTTGTTTTCCAAGGGCGTTACTACATGGATAGATGTATGCCAATGGGTTGCTCCATCTCTTGTGCTTATTTTGAGAAATTCAGCTGTTTTTTGGAATGGGCATTCACCGAAGCCACTGGGCATAGTCATGTTATGCATTACTTAGATGATTTTCTGTTCTTGGGGGCAGCCGGCGACACAGAGTGTGCGCAGGCGTTACAGGAATTTTGTATCCTCATGAAGGAATTCGGAGTGCCATTGGCACCAGGTAAGACGGTGGGACCAGCTACTTCACTGGAGTTTCTGGGAATTGAACTCGATTCTGTGGAGGGTTGTTTCCGTTTGCCAGTAGGGAAAGTAGCGAAATTCAGGGCTTCCCTGGAACTGTGCCTTGGTAAGGAGAAAGTGACTCTGCATCAGTTACAACAAGCAGTGGGTCAGCTTAACTTTGCCCTGAGAGTGATACCAATGGCCCGCCCATTTTCCCGCTCTATCGCACAAGCTATGGTGGGTCTCAAGGAAGGACATCACCGCACGAGACTGTCTGCTGAGGTTCGCCAGGACATGCGCATCTGGTTGGCATTTCTGGCTGACTTCAACGGTCGAGTGGTATGGAACAAGCCGCCAGCGTCTTCGGACGAGCTGGGTTTGTGGACTGACTCGGCGGGGAGCGTGGGATTTGGCGCCATTTTTGGTAACCGATGGTCGGCGCAGGCGTGGCCGACATGGTGGCACACCAGCGGTCTCACAGGTAACATTGGGTTCCTCGAGCTATTCCCAATTTTTGTGGCTCTGATGGCATGGCCGGACGGGTTCAGAGATCGCTCTGTGGTATTTTGGTCCGACAATATGACTGTTGTTGAATGTATGAACAATCAGGCAGCACGCTGCAAATGGATCTTGAGATTGTTGAAGGAAATTGTACTACTTTGCATGAGACTGAATGTACAGTTCAGGGCTAAACATGTGCCGGGTGTACTGAATCATGCGGCTGATGCCCTCTCTCGTTCACATATGCAGGCGTTCAGGGGTTATCTACCGACTGCGGACCTAGCGGCGGCACCGTTCCCCGAAGCACTCTGGCTACTCGGTGCCCCAGATTACAAGACCTCGTGGCAGCAAGCTTAGCCCCCAGGACGAGGAAGGCATACGAAGGAGCGTTTCGTTCCTATTGTGCATTTTTGGGTCCGACTGGGGATCAGAAATGGGGGCAGGAGGATTGCTTCCTAAGGTTTATGGTAGCATTGCACAGGGAAGGCCGATCGGTCGCAACGGCCAATAGGCACCGAGCGGCCATTTCATTCATGGCACAGGTGCATGGCATCAAAGACCCGACATCTTCCTTTTTGGTAAAGAAAGCCCTTCGCGGCTAGCAACGCCTTGAAGGTCGTAGAGTAGACGAGAGGCGCCCGATTGGCTTAGAAAGGTTGTCCCTGCTTATGTCGATGTTACCCACGACATGTTCCTCCCATTTTGAAGCAATTCTGTTCCGAGCCGCTTTCGCATTAGCGTTCCATGGGGCTATGCGGATGAGCGAACTGGTTGCAAAAAATAAGAAAGATGTGGAGGGTGGTCTATGTCGGGATCACATCCTGATCAGGGGTGATTCCATGGTAATCACAATAGCTAAATCCAAGACTGATCAGAGAGCTATGGGAGACAGTGTTGTTGTCCAGCGCTTGCGAGGGTCCCCCATGTGCCCGATAATGTGCATTGAGGAATATTTGGCGCTGAGGGCGGATACATGGGGTGGGAGTTTGCTGAGACACATCGATGCCACCCCACTGACGAGGTTTCAGTTTCAGAGGGTGCTAACAATGGCAATCGCAGCGGCGGGCTTGGACCCGAGCGATTTTGGGACCCACTCCTTTAGGATAGGGGCTGCTACTGAGGCTACAGCCAGGGGTCAGAGTAATGAAGAGGTAAAACTGTTAGGACGTTGGTCCTCGAACTGTTTTAAAAGGTATGTGCGATTGCACATGTTGTGAAGTCAAGTTACATGCATTCACGCTTCTTGTCTTCTGTTTGATTTACAGTTTCGCGAGCATATTATGCGGGCGGAATTTGCAGTCGACCCGGCACCAGGGGACCAGCGGTCAGAGATCACCGGCTGAGGAGAGAGAGGTGTGGGTCGTGGGCCACTCATACGTGAGGCGGGCCGGGGACGTATTCAAAGCAGGTGACGCGACTCACGCAGCTGGGGAATACGGGTACAGAGTGACCTTCCACGGAAGGGGCGGGCTCTGTATTGACCAGTTTGAATCTTTTGTCGAGGGACTATTAGGGCGGCGGAGGTCACCGCCATCTGTAATCATAGTACACCTGGGGGGCAATGACATGGTGACGCTCGGCAGGCGAGTATTACTCGAGCGAGTTTTGTCTACCGTCAGCTGGCTGGCAAAAAGAATCCCGGGGTGCACGATCGCATGGTCCCACATGATTCCTAGGAAGGTATGGCGGGGGGGCCTTTCGGTATCGGCACTGAACCATTCAGTAAAGAAGGTCAATAACAAAATTGGTAGGTTATTTCGCTCGGAGCAATTGCACAGTATTCCGCATGGGTGTATTCGGGGTGATCATATGTATCTAGATGATGGGGTTCACTTGTCCCGGGAGGGGAATGTCTTACTCATAGGAGACTTCATAGCTTGGCTAAAGGGTTTGATGACGCATGACCTTTAGGAGGAGTTTTGGGGGGGGCCGGATAGCCGGTCAACTATCCGGCCTGTGGCGGTAAGGTCATGATCGGTGAGCAGTAATTTCAAGGTCCCTAGAGGGGGGCGCCACCCACTATGGATGGGAGCGCCCGGGGGGAGGCGGCCATTTGCCCCTCCCGCGGGGAGGCGGCACCCACTAAGTATGGATCGCCTAGGGGAAGACGGCCATAGGCCCCTTCCAGGGGGGGAGGCGGCTATATGCCCCTCCTACAAATTTCCCGGGGCCCGGATATCCGCGACGGCGGATGTGATAGACAGTGTGGGGTGGGGGGGGAGTCCACGCTGCCTTCTTACAGACACCTCACACGGGTCCTCGGACGACCTTTAAGATGGCGTCGAGTTTAAATGGGGGGCCCCCAACAAGACAAGGGAAATTGGAGTTGGCACAGAGGGTACAGTCCTCTGCGCGGCCGCCACTCACACCGTGAGGGCGAGAGTTTTGGTAGTAGGGATCTGACACCGGTTGCGACCTTGCCGTTGGCCCGTAATGCTAGGATGTACAATTTTAATTTAGAAAGTATGCATTTGCAGGATGTTAGACTCGGCTAGGAAAACCTTTGTATTAGAGATTTGTTAAGGTTAGCCAATGTGACATGTCTTCATCGCAATGTAATAAATGAAAATTGTACATGATATGAAATTTTTTATTTAATGTTTTAATTTTGTTTCATATTTTAATAAATACGGTCGGGAGGGTAACTCCCTCCCGCCTTCCAAAAGTTCAAATACTGCGTCCGTCTTCCCATCCTTGGGGATTGTGTTGGGAGGGGGTGACAGGCATCCCGGCCATATGGAAAGGGGCGACCCTTAGGTCCCCCCGAACGTATGGTTGGGGGCCCGGATCCTCCCAGGAAACCATTTTGGGCGGGGGGCGTGTCTCGGCTGGTATGCCCGAAGCGGCGTAGCCGGGGTGCGCCTTTTCCCGCCCAAGAGGGGTTGTCCTAGACACCTACACCGATGGCCACGCCCAGTAGGCGTACCGGCGGAGGGTTCACGCCCTCCCGAAGAAGAATAAAAGGAGCGGGAATCCGAAGAAGCATCCTCTTGTTCCTGTGCTTGGAAGCTGCACCCACCTGATGCACGTGAGCCCTCGACGGAACAAGGAGCAATTTTGACCCACCCACCAGCCCCTTATGGCAATGTTTGTTCTGCAATAAAGTCTTTTTCTCTGATTAACATCTTCTTCCCTCCGTATTGCGGTATATGAAGGTACAGTTTAATGAGATGTTGTCTGTCTGAAGGTACTCTTTTCTCTTGTATTAGAGGTAAATATGGCAAGTAGACAGGGTGATGTCTTTTCCCTTAGTAGGTAATCAAAATGTCGTATTTATTTTTGGTCGGGCGGTAAGGTCATGATCGGTGAGCAGTAATTTCAAGGTCCCTAGAGGGGGGCGCCACCCACTATGGATGGGAGCGCCCATGGGGGAGGCGGCCATTGGCCCCTCCCACGGAGAGGCGGCACCCACTAAGTATGGATCGCCTAGGGGAAGACGGCCATAGGCCCCTTCCAGGGGGGGAGGCGGCTATATGCCCCTCCTACGAATATCCCGGAGCCCGGATATCCGCGACGGCGGATGTGATAGACAGTGTGGGGTGGGGGGGTGAGTCCACGCTGCCTTCTTACAGACACCTCACACGGGTCCTCGGACGACCTTTAAGATGGCGTCGAGTTTAAATGGGGGGCCCCCAACAAGACAAGGGAAATTGGAGTTGGCACAGAGGGTATAGTCCTCTGCGCAGCCGCCACTCACACCGTGAGGGCGAGAGTTTTGGTAGTAGGGATCTGACACCGGTTGCGACCTTGCCGTTGGCCCGTAATGCTAGGATGTACAATTTTAATTTAGAAAGTATGCATTTGCAGGATGTTAGACTCGGCTAGGAAAACCTTTGTATTAGAGATTTGTTAAGGTTAGCCAATGTGACATGTCTTCATCGCAATGTAATAAATGAAAATTGTACATGATATGAAACTTTTTATTTAATGTTTTAATTTTGTTTCATATTTTAATAAATACGGCCGGGAGGGTAACTCCCTCCCGCCTTCCAAAAGTTCAAATACTGCGTCCGTCTTCCCATCCTTGGGGATTGTGTTGGGAGGGGGTGACAGGCATCCCGGCCATATTAAACAAGCATGCTTTTTACTTGTCTTTGACTGTTTGGGCTTGTCTTCATCGAAAGCAAGGGGGAGCTCAGAAAATCTCCTATGTTCAGGCCGCTCCATTAGAAGAGGCAGAGGGACACTGCCTAAGGATTGAGCAGTAGTTATCACCCAAACAGATGTGTGGCTGCTCAGTCTACAGAAGCACTCCCTACTGGCAAACATTCCAGACGTTGGGAGCTGGCCAGCCACAAAGTGCTCCTTTGCGGCCTATAAAGTTAACAATATTCTACTCCGAGTGCTAATTTTATATCAAGATTAGCAAAGTTGATCATTATTCTATGGTACTAGTAACTGTTTCGATTTGGAAAAGCAACATTTAAAATGTGTTCGGTGGAATTAGGTCTCTGCTCAGCTCTGAATTCTTTATATATGGAGATGGTAGTAATTGTTAGAAACAAAACACTGCTCCGAGATTCTCTTCTTTAATTTTTGTTATTTTCGAGCCAAAGCTAAACAGTGCAGACTGTACAAAAGATCCTAATTGTGAGCCAAGCAGTAGGATGTGGGAAAAACAATGTGACATATAGGGGCATATTGCCAAGCAATAGCGATAATTATCGCTTTTGCTTTGTTAGCGGGAAAAAAATATTGCCGAGCACCAAGGATTTTTACCGCTGAGATACCTTGATATTATCAAGGTTTATCTCAAAAGCGGTAAAAATCCTGCGAAATGCATGAATATCGCTGAAAAATCAGCGATATTCATGTATTATCGTGACAATGCTCTTAGCCATGTTATCCACCTTCCATTGGATAACATGGCTAAGAACTGCTTTTAGCAGGCGTTAGCTTTGGGCGATATTCGCGCATAGCGCGAATATTTCCAAAAGTTGTCAATAGGTGTTAGAGATGTTAGCGACTGTTTTCAGTCGCTAACATCTTGCCACACTCACTTTGCATGTCATTAGAGATAATTATCGCTGACATGCAAAGTTGGCCCCTAAATGCCCGCTATCGCCTACAAGCTGTCGCTTACTGGTGTTAGCGACAGCTTGGTAATAGGGCAATAAAATTATTGCCGCATTAGCGGGAAAAAGTCCCGCTAATGCGGCGATAATGCCCTTAGTAATATGCCCCATAGTTTTAGACCTGTACTACCCCACTATAAAGCAGTGGTGTAGCAAGAGGTGTGCGGGGGTGGGGGGCTGCGGTGCTCTCCGGGCGGCCCAAGTTTTGGGTGCGGCTACCTCCCTTCCCGCTCCTGCCTGCGGCCGTTACGGGCGCCAATCACAGGAATCGCTAGCACCCCCTCTCCCCACCTCAAGGTGCCTGCCACGGGATGCAAGGTTTAACACAGGGCACTATAGATACCCATTCATCCACCAACCAGAGGCCGCAAAGAAAAGGGGCCCTGCTAGGGGCCCCCAAACACGCTCTCCGACAGGGGTTCCATGTCGGAAAGGCTGGCATGGAAACCCTGTCAGAAACCATGCACCGTAATCTGGACGATGTGAACCGATGTCCATTTGGATTACAGGCCGGTTCTGCCTGGCCGCAGGCTGGTTTAAATTCTGACGGGCTGAATCCAAATCAGCCGGTCGGAATTGAAACCGACGATGTTGGTGGTAAGGCCTCCGCCCGACATTGTAATGGGCCCCTTTATGTCATCTAGACAGGTGGCATGCCTTTGTTGCAGTTTTTTAATCGTGTGTCCAGCCCTAGCATAGTCTTTTCCTTATGTCCTTTCAATGCCTTCTTGGTTTATTTTCCTATCTACCCTTTTCTTTGTTTGATGTGAGCCCTTGCAGGATCTTCACTCATGACAGGGTTCCCTTAAGGATGCAGCTTGTTGACAACTGCAAAAAGAACAATTCATGGACAGAATGCAGAACAATGTCATACATTCACCCCAGTAGAGAAATCTGGACCTTAATCCATCGTTTTTTTGGTCCCCAGGCCATTCCAGTTTGAACCCAGCCATATGCAATTCAGTCTTGACCCTGCGCCCAATGGCAAGTCCTGCCTGAACTGCCACGCCAGGTCGTCCCTGGACTAGAAACAAGCATCCTAGGACCGGTTTTGGGGTTTCACCCCTCACCAACCAATATAGCTTGACTCCATGCCATATAGAGCAGAGGACCCACGTCTGGGCATACCCATCCCACTCGGGGTGACAAATACAAAAAGAACAATTGATGGACAGAATGCAGAACAATGTCATACATTCACCCCAGTACAGAGATCCGGGCCTAAATCCATCGTTTGGGGTGGCATGGTGAGCAAAAGAACGATGGATTTAACCCAGATCCATTGACTGGGGGGGGAGGGGGGTTGTGTGATTTGCTCTGCATTCTGCCATCATCTGTGTGTCTTTTTCTTGTTGGACATCAACATGCGATGGATGGTGCCAAAGGTTCCTTCCTCAAGCTGATGGGGTGGGAGCCCCCTGTGTCAGTGATAGACTTGGTCCCCTATTCCAGATGATGCTTAGATTAGTAGTATGAGAGAGAGGCCATGTTTGGTGAACTCCTGCCCAACGTCCTCTTCGTCTTTGGCCCCTCTCTTGGTAGGGTGACTGTAAGGAAAGCTCCTATAGGTGAAAGGGTTGTGTGTCTAATTCCTCCACCCTGAGGACCCTCAGCAGGGTAAATCTCCCACATCATAACCCGGCAGCCTTGATAGATGCTAAGCAAGGGGGGGGCAGGTTACACCTGAACAATAGGTTACCTGTCTTTGAGCAGGTGTGAACGCCACATTCCTGCATCCCTAATTTTGGTACGCCCTCAATCCAAGATTACAGCCAAAAGCATCAATAGATGATTAAGATGGCACACAACCTCTATACTTCTGGCCCAGCCTTGACAAACACAACCGTCTGTAGAAGCAAGAAATGTACATGTAGAAGGGAACATAGATTGTGACGTGTGAAAAGGCTAAATTTGGACAAGAAGGCCCCAATATGACCAATTAAATTTCAGTAACTCCTGTTATTGCACATGGAATTACAAGATTCTATTAGATAACTATAAGTTATTCTTATAGAGTAAAAATGAGAATATGTATCAGCTATGAAAATTCATTAAGAATAAATGTATCCAATCGTATCCAATCTTATACCATGCATATGGAAGACAAGATTCGGTGGTCGAGCCTTCTTCTACATCACTCCTAAAGTGTTAAACGAGCTGCTACTACACATAAGAGCCTCCTTCTCACTTCTTCAATTCGGCAAGAAGTTGAAAATCTGGCTTTTTTGGCAGTCCCACCAGGCCAAAGGATTTGCTAGATCCACACCTGCTCAGGATACCAAGTAATAGTGATCTCTACAAATCTGCATAATAGAGCATAACATATGTGACATATTCTCACACACTAAATCAAAGTTTCATCATGTATAAACATATTCTATTTTTTTTCAATGTTTTCTATTTTTAGGAATCATCACCATAAATAAAAAGAGATTTTTAATTTGATATAAAAAAGGTCATTCATATTGCATATCTACTTCATTTTAAGGGATTTTATCAAATACCTTAAGACTGCGTGCAAATAAGCAGATCTATCTCTGGATAGTACTGGCCTTGCAAGAAAATCATTCCACATAAGAGAGACTGGGAGTTAGTTGTGCAATCATTGTATCTATTTTATGTTTGTTCTATTCACACTGAGGTAGCATTGCTCCGAATAAGAGTCAGTATTAGCTTAGTCACTATCGACATTAGGGCCCTCATTCATAAAAACTGTTGCATCGCTGTGTGAAAACAGCTATGCAACAGTTTACACTGCGCCCTCCTTGCGACATGATGGATGCGTCATATTTACTGTATGACGCATCATGTCGTAAGTCACGAGGAAAGACAGATACATCAGTATTACTGACATATCTGTCAGCGCAAAAGTGTTGCATTGCTGGGATGTGGCTGAAAACTGACTCCAGCAATGTGTCCTTTCATATGGGGCAAGCCCCATGTGAAAGGGCCTGCGTCAGTTTTATGCCTGCTGTCCCTTTCATAGATTTCAATGCGCTACTTATATGAGGCTTTTTGCGTGGGAATGCCCACCCTGCATACATTATACCTGACGCAGGTATAATGTGGTTCAGGGCTTTACAAAGTGATGCATCTGCATAGATGCGTCACTTTGTAAATAGGGCGCAACATGGCGCATATTTGACAATGCTGATGCGTCACAAAAATTGACGCAATGGCGACGCAAAAGTGACACAGGAGCGCATAAATAAGTCCCTAGATAATTTGAGAAGCATTCAAATTCTCTCATAACTATACCTTGTGAGATATTATCTTATAAAAAATGAGGTAATGGAAATTTTCTGCACTGGTTATTGACTTTCTCAGCAGCCCTCACTGATTTGTAATTTGTTCTTGAGATGCAAAATTATTTGTTAACTTGTTGCTTAAATATATGACACGCCTGATTAATTATACTTAATTGTAGGGTGGTAATAATTGTTTTAATAAATGAATATGTTGTTCAGTGGTGTGTTTTTCATTTTTGATTACCAGTGGAACTTGCTGTTGGTTTCAGATCTATGCATTTAGTTCTTTAAATAGTTTAATGTAAACATGAATTATTTATGTAAAGAGATGTGGAACATCTTGCTACCCTGATTCTGCACAATATCCCATCATTACGAATTTAATGTATATGGATTAAATGTATATTTTGTGTATGTATTTATATATGTCATAGAACAACTGCTGTAATGTTGAAGAGACTTATTTTGCTAAGCTTATATTTAATTGATATCTTTATATGATCTCCTTAGAGCTCTGAAGAACTGGTTTTGTACTGTCAAAGTACAGCAAAACATTTGTTGTTCTTTGGTACTCACTGACTATTAGTTAGAAATTGGGTTACTTGTTGACTGGGGTGTGAGCCCTGGTCAAGCAGCAACCACAATCCTTGTCAGGGTAAGGCACAAGCAAACCCCAAATAAACCTGTCCTCAACCTCCTGGTAGCTTGGCACGGAGCAGTCAGACTTAACTTAGAGGCAATGTGTAAAGTATTTGTGCAACACTTCAAACAGTAAAACAGCTAAAACACCACACAAAAGATCCTACACAAACATGTAATACATAAAACAAGACCAAAATGACAAACGTTCAATCAGTAGAACCAGAGTTAATAACATTTTCAAGAATACACTTTAAAATATTGTTTAAAAGCAGAAAGTGCCAACCGGGAATATCTGGTTGCTCTGGACCGGGTCAAAGTCAAATGTTCAGGCCAACCGCAATGGAGCGAGGGTCACATACAGTCCAAGATTAGTCTCGCTGAAGGTTTACCTTCTCAAGTTTTGTGCCAAGATTCCCTTTCGCACTGCAGAAAGTCACTGGGAGTAAGGAAAGCATTGCGGGCGGCAATCAATGTGGTGCAAAGAGCAGGTCCAGCATCAAGGACGATTACACTGGAGCCTCACGTTGGCAGTCCTTGTGAGATGACAAAGCTGCTGGGAAAAGAGACGGGCTTGCATTGGCTCCTGCTGATATTTAGTGCGAAAGGCGCAGTTCCGGTGTAAACAAACCCATTAGATGTCGCTAAGAGCCCAAAAGCTTGCATTTAAGAGCTCAAGATCCTCACCAAGGGTCCAGGACCTGAAGACGTATCCGGGATTTCTGTGGGGATCGTTTTATGTCCGTGAGCCTCAAATCAAGAGGCCCGCAGACTAGCCCTTTGAGTCACACTGGGGTCCTGGGTTCAAGATGGAGGTTGCAGGTTCAGTTCTTCTTCCCCAGGCAAGAGGGTAGCAGGTCAGCACAATAGGGCAGCAGCTCTTTGAAAACAGCAGTCCAACAGAGTGACAGTCATTGTAGCAAAACAGCAGTCCTTTTTTTCTGGCAGAGTGTCCACAGATACAGAAGTATACTGAAGTGGGGTGTCTCAGGTCCTTGTATACACAGTTGTGCCTTTGAAGTGGTGAAAAGTTTCCAGAGGCATGCCTTTGAAGTGCACAGATGTCATGCCTCCCATCCCCTGGCACCAAACTGGGTGAAGTGACAACGCAGGGTCGTTAGGCTCTTTGTGTGAAAACAGGACACGGTCTATTCAGGTATAAGTGAGGCTGGGCCCAGCTCCTCTCTACCATCCTGCCAGTAATGGCCTATCCAGTCACACCAAAGCTTCCATTGTAACTAAGTAAGTAAGTAAAACTTTGTAAAGCGTGCACATGCTGAAGTGTCTAAGCGCTGGGGCAGAAACTTAGAGACAGCAGGAAAGAATGAGAATGCTTGTCTAAATCCCAGGTGCAGCGAACAGCCATGTTTTTAAATAGTTTTCTGAAACGGGGAAGGCTAGGTTGATAAGTAAGTAAAAATAGGTATTGTGTGTGACTGTCTAGGAGAAACACACAAAGCTCAAATGCCAACTACAGCTAGTTATGTACCCAGAGACAGGCTGCAGGCACCGAATGGCTAAGGCAACAAAATGGCAACTTCACCATAAGTTAGGATTCGAAGTAGGATTCCAGAGACACCAAACATGATCCAGTTATCTATTCCCATTTGGAAATTACACTTCTAAAATGTAATAAGGCAAATCCAATGTTATCCTAAGGAAGGTTTGGCATGGCAAAATGTTTACTTTCGAAACAACATTCAGTGCGAATGCGCTCCATTTACATGTCGCACAGCGGGAGAAATGCAGAAAAATCCATTATTCATCAAATATTCCATCTTATGCCATTGTTCATCCAAATGTTATTTTACAAGTTTGTCACAATGTTTTCATTCTTTAGTTTAAGACAACGTGAATCCTATATTTTTCTGATGCCAGTGACTTGCCAATCCAGGCCTTAATCATCAGCACATGGGGTTTGGCAGCCCCAAGCAGCCTCATTAAAATACCCAATGCATTTCGGGTGCGCAAACAGCCCTTTCAGCACATCTGTGCTTAAACTAAGCCACTTGAAATCCAACCATTCCAACCCATGCAGGTGTCACATATATTTCAACCCTCCTTAATGGTTTTAAATCTCCCACGTGATCGTGAAACTTCACAAAAAACATAAACATAGAAAGCGTTACCCATGTCTTTGAATAAAATGACCCTTCGTATAACATAATATCACTCATAACATTCTTCCTTGCAACCCCGCATCAAAAAAGAAAATAAATAAACCATTCCATTTAACTGGAAAACTGTCCATTTCACCACAACTCTGTTGATTTCTGTATTTATAGGTCCATTGATGGGATTGCTGTTTTTCTTCTGTAGTTGCACGAAATCTGTGCATCCTTTCGATTTTTCCAAGCTGCCTCGGGTTGAATGTTATATTTTCACGTACTCTTTAAACCAATATGTTCTTTTTTGGTTTCAGCCAATCGGGAAGGGCACAATTATAAATGTATTCATGCAAATGATGGAATGCACACCAACATGTTATTAATCAATCCTTTAGAATAAAACTCTGTGGCAAAATGTTTGTGTGCTGACATGTTTGTGCTCTGCCCCAACAGCACTTTGAAGATAATTTCAAAACAACAGAGAGTGCGAATGCGCTCCATTTACATGTCGCACAGCGAGAGAAACGCAGAGAAATCCACTGTTCATCAAATATTCCATTTTATGCCATTGTTCATCCAAATTCTATTTCACAAGTTTGTCACAACGTTTCCATTCTTTAGTTTAAGACAACATGAATCCCATATTTTTCTGATGCCAGTGACATGTCAATCCAAGCCTTAATCATCAGCACGCGGGGTAAGGCAGCCCCAAGCAGCCTCATTAGAATACCCAATGCATTTCGGGCTCGCAAACAGCCCTTCCTCAGGGGTAGCTGCAAAGTTTAAAAATAAGCATGAGTGTGACTTATGTTCTGCAGCAGCTGTGTCAATATGAATACACTTCGTGTCCCACCATACTTTTCCCTTCTCCACTTCACTATCCCACTGATTGCATATCCCACCATGTGATGAACATAAAAATCATAAAAGCACTGCATTCCTTCACTCAAAATGATCTTCCCAGTTGTCCCAACTACAAGAAAACTTCCAAAACACGGTCACTGTTGAGAACAAAAACACGCGACCCTCTGCCCTTCTTTGTATATTCAGTATTCCCCTAAAGTCACTGTACCTGCTGTTTTCAAAACTAATACTCAGCAGAACCTTCATCTCCTGCAACCTTTCGGCACATCTATGCTTAGACTAATCCACTCAAAATCCAACCATTCCAACCCACGCAGGTGTCACATATATTTCAACCCTACTTAATGGTTTAAAACCCCCCCATGATCTTGAAACTCCACAAAAAACATAAACATAGACAGCGTTACCCGTGTCTTTGAATAAAATGACCCTCCGTATAACATAATACCACTCATAACATTCTTCCTTGCAACCCCGCATCAAAACAAAAAATAAATATATAATTTCATTTAACTTGAAAGCTGTGCATTTCACCACAACACCATTGATTATGTATTCATAGGTTTGATGGGATCACTGTTTTTCGTCTGTAGTTGCCCGAAATCTGTGTATCCTTTTGATGTTCACTTTGTCAGGTCGAAATGGCAGTTTAAAACTGCAGACACAGGCTCTGCAATGGCACATCTGAGACATGTATGGAGGGCTACTTAAGTGGGTGGCACACAGTGCTGCAGGCCCACAAGTAGCAATTAATTTACAGGCCCTGGGCACATGGAGTGCACTTGACTTGGGACTTATAAATAAATTAAATAAGCCAACGAGGTATAAGCCAATGTTACCATGTTTTAGGGAAAGAGCACAATCACTTTAGCACTGGTTAGCAGTGGAAGGCAAAATGTTAGGGGTAAGTCATGCCAAAGATGACAGGTCTAACACTATTAATTCTTCAATACAGATAAAAGTTTGAAGTGCTTGATGATACTGATGAATAGAAATGACTATTTGAAAAATATTTTCATTGTGTTAGGGATCGTGATATTTTTATCTTGAAGTTTATAATAATTGATTATTATCTTTTAAATATATTAACCGTTTTTAGGTCTCGTAGAGAGACCTAATGCCGCCCATCCACAAAGCTGACTTTTACGATGAGGATTTTCAACAGTTCACGTGAATCCCAATCACGTGACCTTCTCTCATGCACGAGCCTTCCCCCTGCCAGCAGCCTTTCTCCCTTCACAGCCATCTGTTCCTCTCTCCCCACCCCCCGCCGTCACATATTCACGGCCGCAGGCCGTCCTAATTGCTTTATTTTTTCAGCCTGGCTACTTCAAAGGGTTCGGGGTTCGGCTGCCCGAGCCCCTGCAATGCTGAGAGCTTCTTTTGCGTTTCTGGGTGCTCTCTCTCCCTGCTTCGGTCTGGGCCAGTAGATAATCACTTGTGCACGGATCTAGCTCTCTGACTCCCCCCGCTGTCACTTATTCACGGCCGCAGACCGTGACTCGTTTTATTGCTTGTTTTCTTCTTCTTTCATTTCACGGCCGATTTTCGTTTCTAATGCTACTGCTAATGCTTGTTCTTTTTACAAATTGGTTTAAGGGTACTTCAGGATGAACCCCCCCTCTCCTCTCGCATTCTGATATCCCACGCCATTCTCTTCTCTCTCTTTTTCTCTCTTATGTTATCTTTGTTTTACCCTCCGCCTGTATCCTCATTACTTTTCTTTAGTCAGTGATTAAGCACAATTTACACGTTTATTCATATTTCATTTGTGCATTTCTGATTTTTAAATAGCATTTATTTTCCTACGACAAAGTAAAAGAGAGAAATACGTCCCTTTCACATCGCATATTCCTCCGGACTGTCATAGGAAACTGCTGCTGTGATTGATAACAAGAGCTCCTTTCCCACTGCCCCCTGCCCCCATGTCTGTGTGCTGTGTGTGACGCAGAGGCCTAGCCTCGCGCTGCTGCCGTCCCGAGATTGTGGACCGCCGTGCCCTTTGGAGAGCACCATACTTCATTAGCAAGCGTTGCCTAATTGAATTTGATTTAGTGTCAACGCTGTCACAGTCACATTGCGCCAGACCAATAACATGTGAGCCCCGCTCGCTGCGATCATTACATCCAGTCATCTAATGGTGGGATGCCGCCTCTGCGCTGAAGGTTGTCCGAGTGGACTTGCAGGGCAGGCACAACTGTGGTGCAGCGGTGCGCGCCATCGTTCACACGTGAAGCAAATGCTGGCTTGGAAAGTGAATGGGTTAGTGGAACAATACTTTCTTCTAATGACCGTCCTATGGGGGTAATCCAGACAGGCGTATGTGCCTCCAAGCCCCATTTTAAACCATTATAGGAATTTCACAGGGGTAGGGCAACATTTTATCGGATCGGTTTATACTAATTAGCTATGGGGTACAATTCTTAATTGAAGGTCACTTGGGGCCTCCCTAGAGGGTGGCAATAAACCATCCTACTTTTACCCTTGTAGGTGTGTCATCATAATAGTGCTTGGTTCACAAACATGACTTCAGCCACACGGACTGAACTGTAGCTTGTTACTACAGCCATTTTCACTCAATATGGGATTGTTTCACATCGCAAGTTGTGTGTGTGCCTTTTAGTCTTCGAATGACTTGGTGTGCTTAATATGCATTTAGCTGAACATGTGATGCTCCGGAATATTCACTCTGAAAATGTGAACCAATTGTGCAAGCAGGAAAGCTTTCTGTTCTCGGAAAATGTTAGTGCCATGGGTTTACTGCCCATGGAGGCGGTAGCTTGCCATTAAGGAAGACTACTAGGCGAAGCCATTTTCATCTGCTGAAAACATAAACATGTGTGGAGAGGTTTTTGTAAAATACTCTTGTTCTCCCTCTCCCCATCTCCCCCTCTGCCTGCTCTCCTCTCTCTCTCCCTCCCCTCTCTCTCCCCTCCGTCCTTCGCTCTCGTCCTCCCCCTCTCTTATTACCCTCTCTCTCTCCCTCTACCCTCTCTCCCTTTCCCTCACTTCCCTCTCCCTCTCTCCCTCTCTCCCTTTCCCTCTCTTCACTCTCCTCTCTCCCCGTCTCCGTCTTTCTCTCCTCCATCCCCCTCTCTCTCTCCTCTCTCCCCCTCTCTCTCTCCTCTCTCCCCCTCTCTCTCCTCTCTTCCTCTCTTTACCATCTCCCTCCTCTCCTTTTTCTCCCTCTCCCCATCTCCCATCTCACCACTCAACACTCTACCCTCTCACCACTCACCCTCTCCAATCCCTCTCTCTCTCCTCACTCACCTCTCTCTTGCCTCTCTCCCCTCTCCTCACTCACCCCTCTCCTCACTCTCTCCAGGCCTGACTCTCTTCTCCAATATCACCACTCAGCCCTCTCCCCTCTCACCACCACTCTCCCATCTCAACACCACTCTCTTCACCACTCTCCCCTCTCCTAATTGCATTTTTTCACAGCCGCCAGGCCGTAACATCACATCAAAGGGCTTTTTTTACGGCCGGCCGTACTTTAAGTTTCACGCCCGCCACACAACATACAACCACACATACAACCACACGCACAACCACACCGTCAGTGCACAGTTTCAGCAGGCACAGACACCAACAGTCGTCAGTGCATGCTTTCACCGGGCACAAACACCACCAACTGTCAGTGCACACTTTCACCGGGCACAAACAACACCAGCCGTCAGTGCACGCTTCCACCAGGCACACACCACCAGCCGTCAGTGCACGCTTTCACCAGGCACACACACCACCACCAGCCATCAGTGCACGCTTTCACCAGCCACACACACACACCACCAGCCATCAGTGCACGCTTACACACACACCACCAGCCATCAGTGCACGCTTTCACCAGCCACACACACACCACCAGCCATCAGTGCACATTTTCGCCGGGCACAAACACCACCAGCTGTCAGTGCACACTTCCACCAGGCACACACCACCAGACGTCAGCGCACGCTTTCACCAGGCACACACACACCACCAGCCGTCGGTGCACGCTTTCACCAGGCACACACCACCAGCACCACCACAGCACCACTCAGCACCACTACAGCATCACTCAGGGGCACCACAACATCACTATGCGCTACAACAGCATCAATGAACGCCACAGCATCACTTGTCCGCAAAACAACATCACTCAGCGCCACCACAGCATCAATCTGTGCAACCATTCAACAACAACTGGTTCAAATATTTTCTGTAAATGTTTCAAGCTTTATTACAAATGTCATAAAAAGATGTTAAATATTTTCACTTCTGTTCTTGTTAAAACAAAAAAAGCATAGGATACACAACCTCACAACCCTCTCACCCTCTCACCCTCACCCTCGCTCTAACACACTCACCCTCACTCACCCACCCACCCTCACCCACCCACCCTCACTCACCCTCACCAGCATAGCATAACAAAACATAGCATAGCATAACAAAACAAAGCATAGGATAGGAAAACATAGCATAGCATAACAAAGCATAGCATAACAAAACACAACAAAACATACCATAGCATAACAAAACATAGCATAACAAAACAAAGCATAGCAAAACAAAACATAGAATAGTATAACAAAGCATAGCATAGCAAAACAAAACATAGCAAAACACAACAAAGCATAGCATAACAAAGCATAGCATAACAAAACATAGCATAACAAAACATAGCAAAACAAAACATAGCAAACCATAGCATACATAACAAAACATAGCATAGCATAACAAAACACAACAAAGCATAGCATAGCATAACAAAACACAACATAGCATAGCATTACAAAACAAAGCTTAGCATAGCATAACAAAACATAGCATAACAAAGCATAGCATAACAAAGCATAGCATAACAAAACATAGCATACCAAAACAAAGCATAGCATAACAAAGCATCTCATAACAAAGCATAGCCTAGCAAAACACAACAAAACATAGCATGGCTTAACAAAACATAACAAAACATATAATAGCATAGCAAAACACAGCATAGCATACCAAACACAGCAAAACATAGCATAGCATAACAAAACATAGCATAGCAAAACAAAGCATAGCATAATAAAACACAACAAAGCATAGCATAGCATAGCATAACAAAACATAGCATAACAAAGCATAGCAGAGCAAAACATAGCATAGCAGAGCAAAACATAGCATAGCATAACAAAACATAGCATAGCATAACAAAGCATAGCCTAGCAAAACACAACAAAACATGGCATAGCATAACAAAACACAACAAAACATAGCATAGCGTAACAAAACAAAGCATAGGATAGCAAAACTAAACAAAGCATAGCATAACAAAACAAAGCTTCGGATAGCAAAACAAAACATAGCATGGCATAACAAAACATAGCATAACATAACAAAACATAGCATAACATAACAAAACATAGCATAACAAAACACAACAAAACAGCATAGCTTAACAAAACAAAACATAGCATGGCTGAACAAAACATAACAAAACCTAATAGCATAGCAAAACACAGCATAGCATACCAACACAACAAAACATAGCATAGCATAACAAAACATAGCATAGCAAAACAAAGCATAGCATAATAAAACATAACAAAACACAACACAACATAGCATAGCATTACAAAACAAAGCTTAGCATAGCATAACAAAACATAGCATAACAAAGCATAGCATAACAAAGCATAGCATAACAAAACATAGCATACCAAAACAAAGCATAGCATAACAAAGCATCTCATAACAAAGCATAGCCTAGCAAAACACAACAAAACATAGCATAGCATAACAAAACACAACAAAACATAGCATGGCTTAACAAAACATAACAAAACATATAATAGCATAGCAAAACACAGCATAGCATACCAAACACAGCAAAACATAGCATAGCATAACAAAACATAGCATAGCAAAACAAAGCATAGCATAATAAAACACAACAAAGCATAGCATAGCATAGCATAACAAAACATAGCATAACAAAGCAGAGCAGAGCAAAACATAGCATAGCAGAGCAAAACATAGCATAGCATAACAAAACATAGCATAGCATAACAAAGCATAGCCTAGCAAAACACAACAAAACATGGCATAGCATAACAAAACACAACAAAACATAGCATAGCGTAACAAAACAAAGCATAGGATAGCAAAACTAAACATAGCATAGCATAACAAAACAAAGCTTCGGATAGCAAAACAAAACATAGCATGGCATAACAAAACATAGCATAACATAACAAAACATAGCATAACATAACAAAACATAGCATAACAAAACACAACAAAACAGCATAGCTTAACAAAACAAAACATAGCATGGCTGAACAAAACATAACAAAACCTAATAGCATAGCAAAACACAGCATAGCATACCAACACAACAAAACATAGCATAGCATAACAAAACATAGCATAGCAAAACAAAGCATAGCATAATAAAACACAACAAAACATAGCATAGCATAACAAAGCATAGCAGAGCAAAACATAGCATAGCATAACAAAGCATAGCATAGCATAACAAAGCATAGCATAGCATAACAAAACATAGCATAGCATAACATAGCATAGCATATCATAGCATAGCATAGCATAGCAAAACATAGCATAGCATAGCATAACAAAACATAGCATAGCATAACAAAACCGCATAGCATAGCGTAACAAAACAAAACATAGGATAGCAAAACAAAACATAGCATAGCATTCAGCATCATTCAGCACCACCACGGCATCACTCTATGGCACCACAACATCACTGAGCTCCACCACAGCATCAATCTGTGCAACCATTCAACAACAACTGGTTCAAATATGTTATCTCAATGTTTCAAGCTTTATTACAAATGTAACAAAAAGATGTTAATATTTGACATATGTTCTTGGATTTTCGTCACAATAAAATACACTGAACATAATCTTCACAAATGTTATTTACAAAAGTTTAAGCTATTGCCATTATAAATTACAATTACTTTTATTTAAGTATTAATTATTGAAAAAATTAAAAACCATTGTTATTTGTAATATCAATACATGTAAGTCACGTAAATACAACACATATTGCATTACAAATGCTATAGGTGTCACATTTGCGAAAGTTATAACTATTGGCATGGTAAATGACAAAGCTATTAATTTCGCTATTTTCAAAAACAAAACCTAAATACAAATTTTGTCATTTACAATACCAATAGCTCAAACTTTCCTAATAAGAGACCTATTGCATTGCAAATGCTTGTTCTATTGTATTTTCTTACATAAATGTTGTGCCAATAGACAGGTGGGAGTTACTCTTCCCAAATGTTAGGACCTATTGCTAGGCTTTATCTGAAACTATATCGTATACGAAAGTCAATTATTCAACACATCTACCACATACCAGTAAACTAGTGCAATACACCACCACATCCAAGTGGAAGTCACTGCTCAAACTTCTGTCGAACCAAAGAGTTGATATAATGCCTGACATGCGAGTATATTCCTAAATCCACAAAATAGAATGGCAATTTCTTTAGATTATGCACACATTTACTGTGGATTGTGTTGGAAAGCAGAGCAGCGGAAAGGCATCATTTTAGTATGCTCAGATTGAGTTCTGGATGCTCAGTTTCGTTTTATTAGTGAAGCATATTATTGTTTGACACTATCATTTGCATCACACACTTCTCATTGAGCGTTGCCATTGCCACATGTTTATATTTCATTGTTCAGACTGTACCAAAAGAGCGTGAGACTGTACTATAATGTGTATAACACACTAGCATTACAGAGACACATTGGAAGACACTGCATTGTTTTTGTCTCTCCTTGTGGGTGCTTTCTTGTAAATGTCAAGACACAGAAGTATAAAATACATGTTTAGTATGATGCACAGCGTTGAGGACTTTCTTGCAGCTTCCTGATGAGCAGCCAGCCAGCTGGAAAGCTGTGAGCGATGGTTTGATTGCCAGAGACAGGCAATGGTTGAGGTTTGAGTGAACAGGAGCATCATTATTCCACTCTCTAGGGGTGGAGGAACAGAATGTATTTGACCTCTGACCCTTCAGTCTTGAAGATGATAATCAGGGTGTCTTAGATGTGTTTGAAGGGTGGACAAATGGCCCCAACAATTACGTTTTGTCATGAAAACAAGCACTTTATGAACAACACAAGTTTAACACTTTGTTCCAAAGTGCAAATATGACCTTGTAAATATATATTGTAGCTTTATGGCATTTCTATGACGTCCTGTGAATTTGAGGGCTTTACCAGTGGGCAGTCAGAGGCCAGGGCACTGTGCATCGTTTTAGCTGCATAGTGATGACTTTTGTTTAGTTCAAAGTACATTAATTGCAGTGGCGACAGCTAGGGATAAGTAGTGGTGGGGTGATTACAATAAATAAATAAAATGGTTTGGTGCTCAGACAGGGAGTGGGAGCTTGTGTATGTTCTCCACTCTGCTGTGCAATACAGCCAGGCGGAGAAATGATAAGTGCGCATGTCTGATTGGCCGGCCAAACCATCATGTGCACTTGAGTGCACCAACCACTCCTCGCGCTGCTCGCCACATAACCCAGCCCAGCCCTGCCCTAACCTGGCTCGTACTAAAAATAAAATGATAGCAACATAACATTATAATGTTGAGTCATATTATCATTTTATTTTTATTTTGCACCCAGTGGGGCAACGCTACCCCACCATAGCGGAGCAGCTGCCGCTGATTAATTGACAGTTCCTTGCAATGAATGTGTGCCTCCATGCTCCAATAAAAGTCCCTTAGTGCCTGCATTCATCTTAATTTCTAAAAATAGCTATCACAGTAGTAGTAGTAATAATAATAATAATAACAATAATAATAACAATTACTATTATTATAATGATAGTAATAGAAGCTTACCAGCAGTGCTCCTGAATGCTAGGAAAGCAGAATGCCTGGGCTGCCGAAAACCAAGGCAGCCTAGTTTTCCTTCCAGCTCATGCCTCTTTCTTTCATGCAAAAACAAATGCAAAAACTGGGGTGCCGTAGCAGGCAAAAGAACGATGGATTTAACACAGATCTTTTGACTGGGGGAGAATGTTTGCATTGTCAGCATTCTGTCCATCATTTGTTTACTGTAACTCTTTCTTTCTTGAGCATACACTTCCTATCTCTTTATCTCACTCCTGAGGCAGTTCTTTTTCATCCCCCATTTCTCTCTCTCATTGTATTCTTGTCTTTTGCAACCTCCTATTGTCCGGGATGCCCGCCACCCCTTCCACCACCAATCCCAATGGTAGGAGCAGACACAGTTTGAACTTTTGGAAGGCAGGGGGGCCTCAGGACCCCCCCAACCGTATTTATTAAAATATGAAACAAAATTTAAAACTTTAAATTAAAAACGTTTCATGTATCATGTACAAAATTCAACTTTCATTACATTTGATGAAGACAGGTATCTAGGCTAACCTTAACAAATCTCTAATACAAAGATTTTCCTAACCGAGTCTAACATCATGACATAATGCATTGCATACCAATTTTGTACATCCTATCGTTAGGGGCCAACGGCAAGGTCTTAACCGGTGTCAGATCCCTATCACCAAATTTCCGCCCTTACGTGTGAGTGGCGCATGCGCAGAGGGCTTTACCCTCGTAGCCAACTGTAACTTCCCTTGTCATAGGGGCCCCCTTTCACTCGGCGCCATCTTAAGGTCATCCGAGTTCCTGTGCGGGGTATCCGTAAGAAGGACACCGTGGACTCCCCCCCTTTCCCCGCACTCTCTTCCGCCAGAGCGGATATCCGGCCCCCGGGAAATTCGTGGGAGGGGCATATAGCCGTCTCCCCCTGGGAGGGGCCTATGGCCGTCTCCCCCAGGGCGATCCCATCTGTAATGGGTGCCGCCCCCCCGTGGGAGGGGCCAATGGCCGCCTCCCCCGGGCGCTCCCATCCATAATAGGTGGCACCCCCACTAGGGACCTTGAAATCACTGCTCACCGATCATGACCTTACCGCCCGACCGAAGACAAAATAAATACGACAGTTAGTTACCTACTAGGGGGAAAAAACTATGCTTAATCTTAAATTACAGCTAGGTATATCCAATGAACTATAAACATTGCTACAAAGGAGAAAAAGGTCCTATAACAGAACGTTTTTTATTGCATACATTTCATTACATTTTTACAAAGGAAAAAAGGCCTATAGGCAAGTATTCAGTTGCATGCATACTCTTGGCATTAATCTAAGATGAGAGCAATGGTTCCAACAAGACGTTTATTCATTACAATCGAATTGCCAATTAGAATTTTGTTTACTCCCAAACTTCTGCAACAGGGGCTGGTGGGTGGGTCAAAAACTGAAATTACTGCTCACCGATCATGACCTTACCGCCACAGGCCAGATAGTTGACCGACTATCTGGCCCCCCACACCTCCTATACGTCATGTCTCCTCAATCCCACTAGCCAAGCTATCATGTCTCCTATCAGTGTCATTTCCCACCCTGGACAGGTGTACCCCATCATCTGAATAACAGTGGTCCCCCCAGATGCACCCATTAGGTATGCTTTGAAGATGAGCAGAGCAAAACAATTTCTCCATTTTATTGTTGACCCTCTTTACCGAATGGTTCAACGCTGTTGTGGACAATCCACCCCTCCATACCCTCCTCGGAATTATGTGTGACCAAGCTATCGTACACCCCGGGAGCGTCTTTGCTAACCAACTAACTGCTGAAAGTATGTGCTCGATTAAAGCTCGTCTGCCCAACCTTACTAAGTCATTGCCCCCAATGTGCACTGTGACTACAGATGGCGGTGACCTGTGCCGCCCTAACAATTCTTCCACAAAACTTTGCAGTCGGTCAATACATAGGCCGCCCTTCCCATGGAAGGACACCCTGAAACCATATTCCTCAGATGTGTGGATCGCATCACCTGCTTTGAATATGTCTGCGACACGCCTCACGTATGAGTGGCCCACGACCCAGACCACTCGTCTTCCATTCCTTGTTCCTAAAGTGGTGGTTAGCTGATACTGGGCCGGTCCTAATTTCCGCCCCACGTCACAGTCTCGTGAAACTGTAATCCAAACAAAAGACAACAAGCGTGAGTGCACTTCTTCAGTAACTTACAACATGTGCAGCCGCACGTACCGTTTGAAACAATTCTAAGACCAGCGGCCTAATTGTTTAACATTGTCTGCCTGCAGACCCCAGCCGTTGCTTCTGTAGCGGCCCCTATCCTGAATGAATGAGTCCCAAAATCACTCGGGTTCAAGCCCGCAGCTCCAATCGTGATTGCCAGCACCCTCTGGAACTGAAACTTTGTTAATGGGGTGCCGTCAGCATGTCGCAGCAAGGCTCCCCCCCCACGTCGTCAACCTTTGTTTTAGGTAGGCCTCAACATGCCTCACTGGACAACAGGGACTACCTGGAGCGCGCTGCAACACAATGCTATTCCCCTGGGCCTCCTGGTCTGTCTTTGACCTGGCTATCGGGATCAGCAGGAAATCCCCCCTCACTTGCGTGTGGTCCCTGCGCAGACCCCCCTCGGTATCCCTTTTGTTGGCAGTCACTAGTTCGCTTACCCGCAGGGCCCCATAGAACGCCAACGCAAATGCTGCTAGGACGACCTTGCTAGGTGAGAAGCATGTCTCCTCCAGTTTAGCCAACAAGGAGGTCAATCTGTCAAATCCTATTGGGTGCCTGGTATCCTTTTTGCAACCCTCTAGGCGCCGCCAGCCGCGCAGCGCCTTTCTGACTATAAAGGAACCCGTTGGGTCCCTAATCCCCTGGAGCTGAGCCATAAAGGATATGGCGGCCTTATACCGACTGGCGGTTGCCACCGACCGGCCCTCCTTATGAAGTGCCAATAAAAATTGGGTAAAGGACCCCTCCTGACCCCATCTATGCTCCCATGCAGGGCCCAAAAAGGCGTAGTACGAGCGGAACGCCCCTTCATAAGCTTTCCTTGTCCTGAGCACTAAACTGGCTGCCACGAGGTTTTGTAGTCCTGGGCGCCGATTTGCCGTAATGCTTCGGGAAATGGCGCTGCCACTAGCTCCGCTGAGGGTAAACAATCCCTGAAAGCCTGCATTTTGAAACGAGAGAGCGCATCAGCTGCATTATTCAGTACTCCCGGCACATGTTTTGCCCTGAATTGTACATTTAGTCTCAAGCATTTCAACACAATTTCTTTCAATAATCGCAATATCCACTTGCAGCGTGCTTCCTGCTGGTTAATGCACTCGACCACGGACATGTTATCAGACCAAAATATCACCAAGCGGTTTCGGAACTCTTCTGGCCAGGCCGACAGCGCTACCCAGATGGGGAATAGCTCTAGAAAACCAATGTTGCTCGTCAAACCACTTCTTTCCCACCATGCTGGCCATTTCTGGGCCGACCATCGGTTACCAAGGATCGCGCCAAACCCCACACTGCCCGCAGTGTCGGTCCATAAACCTTATTCTGCTGACGAGGCCAGGGCTTTGCTCCAGACTACTCGGCTGTTGAAATCCGCCAAGAATGCCAGCCAAATGAGCATGTCCTGGCGAACCTCTGCCGACAGCCTGGTACGATGGTGCCCTTCCTTTAGGCCAACCATGGCCTGGGCAATCGATCGGGATAAAGGGCGAGCCATCAGTATAACCCTCAATGCAAAGTTAAGCTGTCCCACTGTTTGCTGGAGTTGGTGCAGTGTCACTTTGTCGTTCCGGAGACATTGCAACAAGGAGGCCCTGAATTTGGCGATCTTCTCCACCGGCAAACGGAAGCAACCCTCTACGGAGTCTAGTTCGATACCCAGAAACTACAGGGAGGTAGTTGGACCCACCGTCTTACCTGGCGCCAACGGTACCCCGAAACGCCGCATTAGCACGCAGAAATCCTGCAATGCCTGTGCACAGTCCCGAGAGCCCGCTGGGCCGAGAAACAAAGGAAATCATCGAGATAATGCATCACATGTTGGTGCCCTGAGGCCTTGGAGAATACCCACTCCAGAAATGAGCTAAACATTTCAAAATAGGCACACGAAATTGAACAACCCATCGGCATGCACATATCCATGTAGTACTTCCCCTGAAATGCAAAACCCAGCAAGTGCTGATCCTGGGGATGCACCGGAAGCAACCTAAATGTGAATTCAATATCCGATTTTGCTAACAATGCACCGGGTCCTAGGCGATTCAACATTACCACTGTGTCATCGAATGATGCATACCTCACACTGCAAATGTCTGCATCGATCGCCTCATTAACGGAAGCCCCCCTTGGTGCAGATAAATTATGAATGAGCCTGAATTCTCCCGGCTCCTTCTTGGGAACTACCCCTAATGGGGAACACACAAAATTGGCCGTTGGTGGTTCACCGAACGGTCCTGCAACCCGCCCCAAGTGAACCTCTTTTGCGATTTTTGTGGCGGCCACCACCGGGTTGTGCTTAACGGACAGTTGGTTTTTGCATGAGGGGGCCCCCCGAAATTCACCCGCCGGGATCCTGAAGCCATACGAGAAGCCATCTCGCAGGATCCCAGCGGACACATGATCAGGGTATTTGTTCAGCCAGGGAGTCAAAGCCAGAATATCCACGGGCGATTGTTTGGACCTCCGAGGCACCGTGTCAATCCTGCTTGGTACCCCCTTTTCCACCAGTACTATTGCCTCTGGATCGGTAGCTACTTTCGGGGTGGGAGGTGTTACCACAACCTGCGCAAGCATGCCTGAACCTGCATGTTCCCTGCGGCCTGCTACATGTTCCCTTGTTAAAACCCCAACATAATCCTCGCTTATTCCCATTCCCGCCCGATCTAGACGGAGTATCTCCCCCGTAGGTGGGTCGAAAGGGCTGTGGATGTTTCTACTGAAAGGCCCTGGAGCAGTTTGCACTCGACCCTGAACCACCTGCCACGACCGGCAGGAACTGCGCATGCCAAGATACAGTATCCAAACAATCCCAAGTGAGTATTTAATTAAACTCTTTCGCTTTTCTAAATGCCACGTCATACCCTTTCCATTCTCCCCCCCATACTTCTCATGGAAGCCCGTGATCCTGCTCTGGTAGCAAGGACACGTACACAGCAAGCAAGGTCTCCCAACAGTTCTGGTGATCGCTCACCCATAATTGCAACAAAAACAGAAAAAGCCCTGATCCAGTTCATCATGGACTCTTCCACCCTGAATTCTGCCATCTTTGCCCTCCATACACTGGGGTGCCATAAGTCCTTCTGAGTCTTGGCATATTCTAACTCACGATTGTATGTCAACAATGAAAACATATTGATATATTTATTTGCCCACACCATCTCCTTTGTTGCCATAGGAACATGTTGCGCCAAGCATTCCCACCTTGAGGGTACAGCGCCCTCCCCCATTATTAGGAGCGATCTCTTACCAGCTTCTGTTGTACCTCTGGTCGTGTCCGTCGACTTATTCCGATTTTCGACTGCGGCCACGTTCTCCACCTGCGGAGAAATAGAAGGCACGTTTGCTGTTCCAGCATCCCTTGTCTGCCTGAGCTGCTCGATAATCTGCCTAGCTTCTTCGGCTGGGTCTTCCACAGCCGCGGATCCCCCCGCTCCCTTCTTCAACCAGGGTAACACAGCCGCCAACTGAATCGCTAGTTCTGGAGGCATTTGGTCGTCATCCAGTGGTGTGATAACCAAAGGGATTGGCAATCCCCCATCCGGTGTGGGTACCGGGCTGGACGCTGGTGCTACTGGGACAGTGAGACCTCCATCGGGACTGGGGCCTCGCTGGGACCCGCTTTCCCCTTCCTCTTTTTCCCCTTATCCCCCCTGGGGTAATGTTTGGCAAAGCAGGCCCCACGATCCTCTTAGGTCGCCCTGAGGGCCCGCTTGGGCCTCCACTTGTTTCCGGAGGGCCGCTAAGCCGCGACCCAGCTGGTCTACTTTACCGAATTTCCTGTCCATCGCCGACACTCGGTTCACCAGTGTGCGCAGCATTCGTTCCATCTCGGAGCTCTTTCCACTCTTCTTACCAGGCATATCTGCGTTCTGTTTTATCTCTGCCTGTTTTCCAGTAGCGACTCGGACTCCAGCTATGCCTTGACGACTGAAACAGAAAAAACAACGATTACACATTCAAAAACTGCAGCTTGTTCCCTTGAGGGCGCACGAGCGACGAGTGGTGCAGCCTTCAGAGCGCAGGAACAAGAGGACGCTTGCCTGGATCCCCGTGCCTTTTATCTTGCAGCGGGAAGGCGGGGCAGCGTCCCCATCTCGCCCAGAGGTGCACAGTCTTCCGGGCGGGTGTTAGGACAACCCTTTTAGGCGGCGGGGGCGTGCTCCAACCACGCCACTATGGGCATACCGGCCGGGACACGCCCCCCGCCCACAAAGCTTTCCCGGGGGATCGGGGCACCCAGCCATACGTTCGGGGTGACCAAGGGGTCTCCCCTTTCCATTATATCTCGCTTTCCTGCCTTGCTCTGATGATAAAGTCCAGGCTCCCAAAAACGACTGCCAGGAACTAGGGTTGCGGGAGGAGCTGCAACACTCTTATAAAAATTAGAATAAATAGTAAACCGAGACTTCAAATGTTTTTCTTCTGGCAGTATTTTTGTATTTTTCAAAACTACATTATCAAATATCCCCTATGCTTTTCCTGAGATTACGTTCTTGCCCAGAACCCCTAGTCTAAAAACCGTTCCAGCGCCACCGTGCCAGTGCCCACCATTTGCAACCACTGGCACAAATTAAGCACTCCATCCTCATTTCTCTACCAACAAAAACCAGAAAACTCTTGCTGTCAGTGGATCCACCAAGATTGTGCTTTGAGAGCAGCCTGTGCGTCAGTCGTCTCAGTTCTCTCATCCCTGTTGCTTTTCCTCTTCATCCAGAAAGCCATCTATGCAGCGGGCGGGAATGATCTCACATTTCGTAATCCTGAGTAAAAGAGGCCATTGTAGATGTAAATTTGCCAAACCTTCTAGTGACGTTTGGATAAAGGTACAATGGTATGAACAATTCTGTCCCAGTAAAGACATGTTGCGGTTTGCTCAATCAGAATGCCTCTTGCTTTCAGAAATAAAAGTTTCTTTCACCTTATTGGAGTTTTGTATTTTTGCAGATGGGTTGATCATGTCTGAAAAAAGTTATGTCCTTAAAGTTTTGAAGAGTGAGTTCTATTTGATGCGTCCTGCAAGTTTCACTGATCAATTTGTTACCCGTTTGGAAAGTTTTCATTCTTACATTTTCTCCTTTCAGGTAAATGGGTCAATGCATGTTGTTTTTCTTGGATGGCGAGCTTGAGCCCTTGGTTAGCTGCTTGCTGTAACTTTATTCCCGAAGCACTAACAATCAGATTTTTTCAAAGGCTAGCTTGTGTTTGCTTCCTTGCTTCCTGATTTTCTTGTTATGGTCTCTCTATGTCTCTGAATTTGGAAGCTATTTCGCATAAACAGACATTTTCTGTTCCTCTGTTCTGTAATCTGTCTACTAATGCTTCTCCGACAACAAATGTCTTCATTTGCTCGTTCTCCCATCTTAGAGCTACGTCCCCATCGTTTAACCTTTGTTTCTGCGTTAATCTCTCTTTCCTAGCTGGTCATTCCCCCTTCCATTTAACACACTGTCATCTTACTGGATATCAAAGTCCACTCTTTAGCCTTCAGCATCTTCTATTTTCTATATATCGCATCTCTATATTTTTTTTAATCCTCAAGCCACTGCACCCCACCAGCTCTCATCCTCCCTGAAATGTCTTTCTTTGCTTCCTCTCCTTCTGTTCAGGTAGGCTTGCGTCAACCCTTCATTAGGAACTGGGCTTCTTGAAGTTTCAAATCCTTCTGCTCGCCATTTTGATCTAATTTCTCTTGTCTTTTGGTTTTGTCCATTGCTTTTGCTAGAGTGCACCGCTCTATCTGCTTTTCACCCAGTCTTCCTTTGGTATTTCTGGTACTGTTCTTTTTGTTTCTCTTCCTATAGTCTTGATCATCTATATTCTACTTATCTGTCCAATTCATCCTCAAGTTCTAGACCTCTACACTGTGGGTTTTGTCAGGGATTGGGTCTTACGCCTATCTTTTTCTCTGTATGTACTTCATCTTTCTCAGAAATCATCATCTCTTTTAACCTTTCCTACACTGATGCTTCTCAGCTCCTTATCTCCTGTTCCTACTGCACACCTACTATGCACAATACCATCCCATTCTGTCTGACAGTCTTATGCACATTACTTAACTCCATCTAAAACTGATGCTATTGTCTTCCCTGCAGCTGCCTCTACATCTTCCCTGCCCCGTTCATCTCTCTTTTTCTCCAATCAAATCCTATCTTCCCCTTTCGTTATCTGACCCTAATTTGGGCAATCCTTTTCAACTCTAGTCTTTCTTTCTCTTTGCACCTCTCTACTGTGTCTCAGTCCTGTCATTGTCATTATCTACTCCAGTATCTTAGTAAGAGTCACCTGTTAATGTATTTCCAGACTCCCAAAAACTGTATTCTTACTTTTATTCTGTTCTGTCTTGATTACTGCTCTGCCCTGTTGTTAACTCTTCCCCCAATCCTCTGTCCCATCTAAAAACATTTTTCAACTCTACCATCTTCCAAAATCTTCCCTCACCGCTTGACTGCCATAATTTCATATCTCTTTATGGCTACCCCTCGCCTTCCACCTTCCATTCTGCTGTTTATATATTGTCTTCAAATGTACATATGGCCCAGCCATTCCTTGCTTCTCCTCCCTTGCCCAGCTGTATGTTCACGTCCACTGGCTTCTCTCCTTCTTTCGCTGACCTTGCCCAGGTTCTGGGACTCTCTTTACTTGTCTGTCCACTCTTCCTCTTCATTGAACAGTCTCACACTTCTTTGAAAGCCCTTCCAGGATACTTTTTAATTTTTATGAAGCATGTCTGAGTTGTCCTCCTTGTACATCTTTGTCCTACTCATTAATTCACATGTACTTTTCATTCTGACCTGTTTCTCCCACCTGTGCTTGGGGATAATCACTCTATAAATGCAATAATATGGGAAATGACAATGAAATAGGAAAGCAGAGATGTTGTGGTTCTAGCTTTGATCGGTAAATACCCAGAGCCCACCTCAAGAGTAGAGCCGGGCTAACTCTAGGATTCAAGAAAGCCTCTTCTAAGCTCTAGGGTGCACCGACTAAGCCATCAACGGAACCAACTTAGGCGCGGGGTTAGCAGAGATATGATCCAGGGCCTAGTTGTGCTGTGCACATGGGCCACAGAGGTAGAAAATGCACTGGCAAAGTCATAACATAATGTGTTTTTGTAATGAGCACTTTTACCCAAGGGTATCTTGGCGCTGAATAACAGATGTTTATTGTTACCCAACTCAATGGTACTCACATTATCAACCTCAGAAGGATGAAATGCTGAGTGAACCCACCAAGATCTGAACCATTGACCAGGAGGTCGAACACAGGTCTCTACAGTGGATGCATCAGTCCACTAAGCTACCAGGCCTGGCCTGGTGGGCTCATAAAAGTGGGAATGAGCTAACTAGAAGGGAAGTCTGTGTCATATGTGATGTTATCACATTTAGCTTCTAAGAATGATCGGAATGAAATCTGAGGGCGCAGGAGCGTTGGTGCTCAGTGCCGCTTTGTCTAAGTGTTTTGGGGCACTGAATGGGGTAAGGTCAATGCTAATGATGTAAAGGAGATTTTTGAGTATATGCCAAAAGTGGTGTGAATTATTTTAGTTTGATCTAAATGTCTTCTCTATTTCCCCATTTTGCAACATTGGAGTTACAAGCGAGTAGATGAGGCTTTGATGGACGTGGGGCAATAATGATTATGGTGTCTAAAAAAACAAAATGCTACTTGGAGTGTCAAAGTATTAATGCCCCCTAATAGTGTTCTCTGCTCATTTGCACAAAATAGAAAGAATTTGGTTTGGTTGTTTCAAGTCGAATTACATTTTATTGTAAAATGCCTCTAAAACAGAATTCTCCAAAAAGGCATTTTGATGAATTATCTAAGCGATTTCAAGATTATCCACACACTATGTGCTGCACAAATAAATCTTAGCTGTGACAGGAGCTGATGAGCTCCATCGCATATTATAAAAGCAAGTAACGATTTTCGTAGCACAGCTTGTAGTGTTAAACAATTTAAGCAAGAAGAAAACATAAATATGAAACACTAATAGAAAATCAATGATAAAATATGAAAGGACAGTTTGTGGAATTAGGTGAGAAACTGTCCGTCTGTGGGCCTGATTTTCAAACTGCACTGTGTAGGATGTGTTGTAGTTCTACAAAATGTACAAAACCTGCTATTCATAAACTACGTGTGGAGTTTACATCTCCGCCGGCCAAACAAAAATATTTGATTTCATGTTATTAACAGTCTTCTTAGAAAAAATGGTGTTATAATTAAATACATATAATTCATTTAATTGTACTGACTTTCAAGAGTAAATTTGGCTGAAAGACAAAGGTTAGCTTGACAATATTATTAATTTTCCCACTTCCCTTATGAGCTAAGTACCACTGAATGCACCCGCTAAGCACTCCAGCCACTTCACCACAAAGCACAGATTTTCAGCAACAGACACCTCTGGCACTCTGTCAACATGCAGGCTGTCTGTGATGCCATGGGCTGTTCCCAGACGTCAATGCTTCCTTTCTTGGAATCTCACACAACAGATTTATTTTCCATCAGTCACCTCTTGCACATTGTCTGGTTGCTGGTGATTTTGGTGACATATGGCTTCTTAGTAAGTAATAGATCCCCATAAACAGCTAGCATTATTGAGTGACTTTTTAATAATAATACTAAATTATTTTGACATAATCAGCACACTGAGTCTGACACACATAGGTATGCATAATGTAATCACAATAGAATAGAGTGCCCTTTAAATAATTGTATTTTTTCGTCTGTTAAGGTGATGCTGTTCTGTTGCCCCTCCCCATTTCCTCACACCCTTCCGTAGTTCAACCATAGTATCTTACAGGAGGTACAATAGGACACACATACGTACACAAGCCATTACTGAATACACTTTGGGGTCCTCAAGTCGCGATTCAGCTGTCTTGATCATTCATGGCCATGCTGGTGTGCTTCCCTGAAGTTGTGTGCAACATTGTCATAGCATGTTGTGTGTTGCACAACATTGCCATGCAACGGTTCTTACAGATAGATCTTAACCCTTGCTTAAGTGCATATCCGGGCAACCAGGTTATTGAGCTGAACAAAGGTCAGGTCATGCAGGTGCATGATCGGCTGGTCAACTCATTTTTTCTCTTGAGCTACTAGTTGTATTGCCTTCATGTTGTTGGACAGTCTCTTGATGATGATTGTTGGACATCTAACACATTGTTCATGAATAGCATCCAGAGTCAACTCTGTTCACTTTGGATAATGTATGAAATGTTAAAGCAGTGTTTATTAGTTATAAATGCAACCTCACTTGTCCATAGAGTGCTTCTATATTTGTACCTAACTGAAATGTATGTTATATTGTTATTGTAACTTTTGCATAGATAATTTTAGTTTTAGTCAGCGTGAATATATATATATATATATATATATATATATATATATATATATATATATATATATATATATACATATATATATATATATGTATATATATATATATATATATATATATATATATATATATATATATATGAAGTCCAAAACGGCGTCCCAAGCGCGCACTCAGGCACATCAATAACCACACCAGAAATCAGGTCTGCCAAACAGGTAGGGTTTATTCACACCATAAGCCCTACGTGACGCGTTTCGCACTCCGTGAGTGCTTGTTCACACAATAGTTCTCATGACATTTGCTGTATTTACCGTGTGTACAAACTAGACATCAAAGATGGACTCACACGCCTAACCATAGTGTTAAAGGCGCCATCTTTAAGTGGGTCTGCCTGAATGGTAATCACGACAATTGTACAGAATCTCACCTGTATTCATAACATGAAACATATGCCTGATATATGCAACTAAATTAATATGCATGTGCAAAAATTCACATTATAAGGTCGTCATACCAAAATAATATTGTTCACGGTAAATATACATTGGCCTGGACTCATGTTATGACTTATGCATATAATCCATATTTATAAGGGGTATATTGCAAACTATACGATATTTGAGCCCACTCGCACTGGCAAGAATACGGACCCTGTGATTGGGTCATCCAATCACGTGTTTAGCGCGTGATTGGCCAATGGAACACCCTATGGTTCCCTTGGTGACTGACTTGCTTGACTGTAAACAATACCAAATTAAAATGCATTGTAGCCTCGTGGCTCGCATATCATTGCGATATTATTCATGGTAAATATACATTGATCTGGACTCATATTATAACTTATGCATATAGTCCACGTTTGTGAGGGGTATGTTGCAAACAGTACGATTCTTGTGCCCACTCGCGCTGGCAAGAATGCGGACCCTGTGATTGGGTCATCCAATCACGTGTAGCGCGTGATTTGCCAATGGAACACCCTGTGGTTCCCTTGGTGACTGACTGGCTTGACTGTAAACAATACCAAGTTAAAATGCATTGTAGCCCCGTGGTTCGCTGGGCCACCTGGATGAAATCTCACAAATGTCCCCTGATTAGTGGGTATGTGAGAACAATTGTATAAGTCTAGTCAAGATCCGTACTTCCAGTTCCCTTGTTAGTGGGGATGCCATCGGACACCAATAGTCTAGAATGTCCTGGTCAAAAAGGATTGGCACAATGTATGAGTATACACACAGAAACAGCAGAAATGAGAACTACGTTGAGGATCTGCATTGAAAAAACCCAGTTCCAACTACCAAAAGGTGATAAAGTGCACTGTGATTCAACAGAATAGAAAACATACTTGAACTGAAGAATGGAGAAGGCCAGCGTTGAAAGGACTGGGGTGCTGATTTCATGGACCTGAGACATAGTCTCAACCTTTCAACCTGTAGAAGGAAGCATATGAGGACTAATGTACTATTGAAGTCAAATCATCACAATAACCATAACAAAAATCATTCATGATGTAAATGTACATTGTATTCCTCATCGAGGTTGTGTCCTTTCGGAAAGCGGGTGCAGAGACCTATGATATATTTCGACTCTCTTTGTCTTAGTCTCAATGCTCGGTTGCCACCTCTTGTGGATAAGATCACTTGTTCAACAATATAGTACCTCAGAAGTTTGGCATTGGAAAAATGATGACTCTCAAAATGCCTGGCAATGGGATATTGTTTGTCTATATTTGTTATGGCCCTGGTATGTTCCAATATCCGTTGTTTGGCCATTTTTGTGGTGCTGCCCACGTACCTGAGTTCACATGGGCATACAAGTACATACACCACAAATGTGGTAGTGCAGGTCAAAAATTGTTTAATGGTTTCCATCTTGTTGGTACTACTTGAGTGATCTACTGGTACACAATCTGATCAGTGACATCATACCCCGGGGAGTAGATCTTCCCGGATTCTTTCCCTGTGGGCACTGCAAAGCCTGTGCAAGCAGTCATATGGTTAAAGAATATTGGAATCCTAGTACCAACAAGATGGAAACCATTAAACAATTTTTGACCTGCACTACCACATTTGTGGTGTATGTACTTGTATGCCCATGTGAACTCAGGTACGTGGGCAGCACTACAAAAATGGCCAAACAACGGATATTGGAACATACCAGGGCCATAACAAATATAGACAAACAATATCCCATTGCCAGGCATTTTGAGAGTCATCATTTTTCCAATGCCAAACTTCTGAGGTACTATATTGTTGAACAAGTGATCTTATCCACAAGAGGTGGCAACCGAGCATTGAGACTAAGACAAAGAGAGTCGAAATATATCATAGGTCTCTGCACCCGCTTTCTGAAAGGACACAACTTCGATGAGGAATACAATGTACATTTACATCATGAATGATTTTTGTTATGGTTATTGTGATGATTTGACTTCAATAGTACATTAGTCCTCATATGCTTCCTTCTACAGGTTGAAAGGTTGAGACTATGTCTCAGGTCCATGAAATCAGCACCCCAGTCCTTTCAACGCTGGCCTTCTCCATTCTTCAGTTCAAGTATGTTTTCTATTCTGTTGAATCACAGTGCACTTTATCACCTTTTGGTAGTTGGAACTGGGTTTTTTCAATGCAGATCCTCAACGTAGTTCTCATTTCTGCTGTTTCTGTGTGTATACTCATACATTGTGCCAATCCTTTTTGACCAGGACATTCTAGACTATTGGTGTCCGATGGCTTCCCCACTAACAAGGGAACTGGAAGTACGGATCTTGACTAGACTTATACAATTGTTCTCACATACCCACTAATCAGGGGACATTTGTGAGATTTCATCCAGGTGGCCCAGCGAACCACGGGGCTACAATGCATTTTAACTTGGTATTGTTTACAGTCAAGCCAGTCAGTCACCAAGGGAACCACAGGGTGTTCCATTGGCAAATCACGCGCTACACGTGATTGGATGACCCAATCACAGGGTCCGCATTCTTGCCAGCGCGAGTGGGCACAAGAATCGTACTGTTTGCAACATACCCCTCACAAACGTGGACTATATGCATAAGTTATAATATGAGTCCAGATCAATGTATATTTACCATGAATAATATCGCAATGATATGCGAGCCACAAGGCTACAATGCATTTTAATTTAGTATTGTTTACAGTCAAGCAAGTCAGTCACCAAGGGAACCATAGGGTGTTCCATTGGCCAATCACGCGCTAAACACGTGATTGGATGACCCAATCACAGGGTCCGTATTCTTGCCAGTGCGAGTGGGCTCAAATATCGTATAGTTTGCAATATACCCCAAATAAATATGGATTATATGCATAAGTTATAACATGAGTCCAGGCCAATGTATATTTACCGTGAACAATATTATTTTGGTATGACGACCTTATAATGTGAATTTTTGCACATGCATATTAATTTAGTTGCATATATCAGGCATATGTTTCATGTTATGAATACAGGTGAGATTCTGTACAATTGTCGTGATTACCATTCAGGCAGACCCACTTAAAGATGGCGCCTTTAACACTATGGTTAGGCGTGTGAGTCCATCTTTGATGTCTAGTTTGTACACACGGTAAATACAGCAAATGTCATGAGAACTATTGTGTGAACAAGCACTCACGGAGTGCGAAACGCGTCACGTAGGGCTTATGGCGTGAATAAACCCTACCTGTTTGGCAGACCTGATTTCTGGTGTGGTTATTGATGTGCCTGAGTGCGCGCTTGGGACGCCGTTTTGGACTTCATATTAAATACCGGATACCTCACCGGCAGAGCGCCACCCCCACGAGACGAGGGATGCCCCATTGAGGTAAACTTTGGATTAATATATATATATATATATATATATATATATATATATATATATGGGGGGTATATTTATTGGTTTTCAATTCCATGAAAGAAAGAAACAGTAGAAAACACAACTGTCATCGCTCATTGTTATAAACACCCTTCTTTTGAAACTTTTTCGGTTCTATTAAACAATTAAACATATACGAGCATAGTACAAATTCTACTGTAATATGTCTGAAACACCCCAGTAGTACCTCTCCCTTACCCGGAACATGTAATGCCCATCCTAAAGAGATGCCCATCCTAAAGAGTGACTATATTTTAGATTTTACTTTGTGTTTTTGTTCTTTTGTTTTATGTACAGTATTTCCCACCCGCATACGGAGCCTTCACCCCATGTTCAGAGATTATCCTTCGGGAAACATCCTTTGCAACGCAACTTTTACAACGCAGTGCCCTTCCGACACAACTTTTATAACGCAAACCATTACAACGCATTGCGGTGGGGGCGCTCTAGGATAGGGAATGAGTTTAATTTACTATCCAATACCTTCCCTAGTGTCCACGGGGACTGGAATTGGAATAGTAAATTAAACTATTCACTATCCAGCACCCCAAAGCGCTATGCGTTGTAAAGGTTTGCGATGTAAAAACCACGTTGTAAAGGCATGCGTGGTAAAAGCATGCGTTGTAACGTCATACATCCTTATCCTTTACACTTGGGGAAGAGACTCCGTACATGGGGAGGTGACTGCACACTAGGGGCGCAGAGCTCCACCTACCGCCATTAAGCAGGTAATGACAGGAAGGCAGTCATTTTGAATTCATTCTGACCCATCCTCACCTCAAAGAAGCATCCTCTTCAATCCTGCTGCTCCTTGCACTAATCATGCCCCCAGCATGGCTAAGGGACTTGAGGAGAAGACCCTCCCTTTCACAGAACCAGAATTAAATATCATCAGTGAGACGGATGTAGCCAAGTACCCTTAGCTTTATGGGGCCCAAGAAACAGAACTGAGCAATGCAGTACGGGCCCAAACAGGAGGAACATTGCCATGCATTTGGTATAGGAAGGCATGCTGCAAGCGCTAGGAGCACCTGTCACTGGGTGCAGATAAAGGCCCAGGACATCATGGGCTTGTCCTCTTAGCAACATACAGGGGTGTGTTACCGCTACAACGCATCTTTTACAACGTAATGCTGTTACAACGCAGCTATTACATCGCAAATACCATTACAATGCATGCCATTACAACGCATGGCATTACATAGCAGATGCTATTACAACGCATACCATTACATCGTAAGTATTGGTAAGTATTTTTTTTTTTTTAATTTTATTTAATATTTTATAATTGATTTAATTATTATTAATTATTAAAAAATATTTATTTCGTTTTTAAATATTATAAATTAAATATATTAATTTAAGTATTTTTTAAAATAAGTATGAGTATAGGAGTATATGTTTTGGGGTACTGATGTATATGTTTTGGGGTGTTTGGATATTTTTAGGTTTTAGGGCAGTGTTTGGGTTTTGGGGTACAGGGGTGTTTTTAGGTTTTAGGGCAGGGTTTGGGTTTTGGGGTACAGGGGTGTTTTTAGGTTTTAGAGCAGGGTTTGGGTTTTGGGGTACAGGGGTGTTTATAGGTTTTAGGGCAGGGTTTGGGTTTGGGGGTACAGGGGTGTTTTTAGGTTTTAGGGCAGGGTTTGGGTTTTGGGGTACAGGGGTGTTTTTAGGTTTTAGGGCAGGGTTTGGGTTTTGGGGTACAGGGGTGTTTTTAGGTTTTAGGTCAGGGTTTGGGTTTTGGGGTACAGGGGTGTTTTTAGGTTTTAGGGCAGTGTTTAGGTTTTGGGGTACAGGGGTGTTTTTAGGTTTTAGGGCAGTGTTTGGGTTTTGGGGTACAGGGGTGTTTTTAGGTTTTAGGGCAGGGTTTGGGTTTTGGGGTACAGGGGTGTTTTTAGGTTTTAGGGCAGGGTTTGGGTTTTGGGGTACAGGGGTGTTTTTAGGTTTTAGGGAAGGGTTTGGGTTTTGGGGTACAGGGGTGTTTTTAGGTTTTAGGGCAGGGTTTGGGTTTTGGGGTACAGGGGTGTTTTTAGGTTTTAGGGCAGTGTTTGGGTTTTGGGGTACAGGGGTGTTTTTAGGTTTTAGGGCAGGGTTTGGGTTTTGGGGTACAGGGGTGTTTTTAGGTTTTAGGGCAGGGTTTGGGTTTTGGGGTACAGGGGTGTTTTTAGGTTTTAGGGCAGGGTTTGGGTTTTGGGGTACAGGGGTATTACGACTTTACATAAATTAAATTAATTTTATTTAATTTAATTACATTAATAACTATATTTACAATTATTAATTTAATTTTATTAATAAACGATTATAATTAAATTATATTATTTAAAAATGTTTAATTATTTAAATTCTTTTAATTTTATTAAATATAATTATATTATGTATTATTTATAACTAAATTAAATTATAATTATATTTATTGTAATTAATTACATTATATTATTTTCTATTTATAAATTTTTTATATTTCATTAATTATATTATTTATTTTAAATATATTTAATTAATATCAATTTTAATATTAATTAAATTACTATAATTAAATTAATTACTGTTTTAAAAATGTTATATTATTTTTATAATTTTAAATTAATTTAATTAACTTTATTACATTTTTTAAAAAAAAGATATACTTACCTATACTTACGATGTAATGCCATGCGTTGTAAAAGTATCTGCTATGTAATGCCATGCGTTGTAATGGCATGCATTGTAATGGTATTTGCGATGTAAAAATCGCGTTGTAACGGAACGCGTTGTAATACATCGCATTGTACTGACACCAATCCCATACAGGGCACCCCGTCATCACACCTCTGTATCAAGGGGGGTTCTAAAAGCTCAGCTGTACATTTTTATTTGTTACATATACTTATGTAAGTTAGGAGTAATATGTACTGTCATGTGTTAAACTTGACTTTATTTTAACCAAACCTTTCCAATAATACACACTTTATGTTTTGGGTAAAGTATGTATGTTTTAGGTTTATTAACATGCATGTTGAGCCTGGTCTATGTGTGATGTGCTGGCCCAGTCCAGACTTTTCTTTTCAATTCGTGGACTTGGAGTCTTGTTTCTTGATGTAATGAACTCAACAAGTATAGATCGGACAAAAAATCAGTAAGAATGCCTTTTTGTCTGCAGATAACAAGTTTGTTTACGTAGACCTAAACAGTGCATGTATCCTGTCGGTAATGTGCAGTTCCAATAGGTATACGTATATTTGTTAGCAATTTTGAAACATTAGACATAAGACTGCACATACTTCAAATGTGGGTTATGTCATCTATAAAGTGAATTAGTTTCACAAATACCTTCAAATTCACCCCATTAGCATTCGAAAACACATAATTGGGAGTTGTTTGGTCAAGCTACCACAATGTCAGCAATATTAACAAAGATGTGTTGAAGTCAGCCAAGTTTGAAGTAATCAAATCATTTGGTGTCTTTTTTTCTTTTTCAGCAAACCAGGTTAACCAGTTTACAGCACAGCAGGACGGGGGCGGGACAGACTAAACTCGGCTCAGAAGCGGGCACGTTATCTAGACACCTCTAGAGAGGAGGAGAAGTAGGAACTGAACACCAGCAGGGGTAGTGCTCCCGCCTGGGCAATAACGTGCTCCGCCACCAAGCGACTCCAACTAGATGCTGAACAGTCTTCTGGGGGGTAGTGGGACTGGACACCACCAGCTAGGAGGAGAAAGATGCAGGCTCTCCTGGCCAACAAGAAGATGTAGAAGTGAGGCACAATTGCAGACTCTAGAATCTGATCTTTAGATAATTGAGGGTACCGTGCAGAGCGACCGGAGCCCTGACACGATACACCAGCTCCAATTGAAGGCTGTGGAGTACAAGGACCTTGCTACTGACATGGCCAGGACACTGACGAGGGACAGAGAGGGTAGGTTATACGATCAGGAAGACAAGGCGGGCAAATTGATAACGTGGTTAGATAAGAAGCAGCAGGCTCATAAGGTGGTGGCTGAATTGAAGACGGATACGGGAGCTGTTCTTACTGACCCATACGAGATTGTCCAGGAGTTTGCATCACATTATAAACGGGTCTACACTCGAAGATCCGTAATGGCGGAAAGAGAATCGGCGGCCTTCCTGGACGACATTGTCCTTCCCTCCCTCTCCGAGGGCGAAAAGGAGACTCTAGAAGCACCCCTGACCGTGGAAGAGATCGTGAAGGCCATTCATGACCTTCGCCCCGGAAAGGCTCTTGGGCCCAATGGTCTACCGGTGGAGCTCTACAAGCTCAAACCTAACCGTCTTGGTGCACATCTGAAACGGATGTTCGAAGAAAGTAGGGATCTGGGTAACCTGCCTCGGGATCAGCGGATAGCTACCATTGTTGCTGTTCCCAAAGTGGGGAAACCTAAAGAGTCTTGTGCCTCGTATAGGCCGGTATCATTGCTCAATGTAGAACCGAAACTCTTGGCCAAGGTCCTGGCCAACAGGATCAAACCGGTCCTCCATACCCTAGTGGACACGGACCAATCAGTCTATATGCCTCACCGCAATACGGCACTGAACCTAAGATGTCTCAATGTAGTGCTGGGTTGCTGCCACCCGTTACGCAGAGATGCAGTTGTGGTGTCCTTAGACGCAGCGATGGCTTTCGACACACTTGAATGGTCGTACAGATGGCAGTACTTCGAAAGTTGGGGTTCAGCCCTGACTTTGTTAGCTGGGTACTGCTCCTTTATACAGACCCGTTAGCTCAAGTCGTTGTCAATAATAAAATCTCAGAGACCTTCCGACTGGAGAGGGGAACGAGGCAGGGATACCCCCTCTCACCTATGCTCTTTGCTCTGGCTCTCAAACCATTGGCAGCGTGAGTGAGGCAGACCCCCACTCTGCAGGGGATACGGTGGACTGACGTGTGGGAGGATAGGATTTCGCTATATGTGGATGACATCCTCCTGTAACTTACGGCGCCGCACGAGTCTCTAACGGCAGCACTAGATATCTTTCAGAGTTTTGGGAAGTACTCCGGTTACAGTATTAACTGGGGGAAATCTCTCAATTATGTCTTGCACGGACCTCCCCACAGACACCGGCTGATTGCCCGATCCAAATAGTCAGCGACGGCTTCACATACCTAGGCATATACATCTCAAAAGACCGTGCAGCGAGGTACGAGCGGACCCTCTTGCCACCCTTACAGTGGCTCCAAAGAGATGCCGCAATATGGAAGAACCTCCCGTTATCGCTGCTTGGCCGGGCTGCCCTATTTAAAATTATGGCGCTGCCACGATTCCTATATGCCCTCCAAAACCACCCGGACCTAGTCCCGCAAAAATATTTCGCTGCTATTGAGGCAACCCAGAGGGACCTTCTTTGAACTGGTACACCTCGTATCTCCCTCCAGAAGCTCACGTTGGGCTGGTTTGATGGGGGGATAGCACTCCCGGACATTAGGAAATACTACTGGGTGGTGCATCTGTCGGCCTTTAATCAGGGGACATACTGTGCAGGGAGTGACCCGGGGTACAAGATGGACAAATGGCTTCTTCCAGGAGAAAACTTCGAGGCGGCTCTCTAATCCAGACCGGGAAGGTACTGATTGACGGGGCCAACCAAACACTCTGTCCTGCTGTGGCATATAGTACACAAGAAATTGGGCTGGGCTGGCAGACTTACCCAGGCAACCCCACTGTGGGCTTCAGAGAAGCTAGGCACCCTTAGCAGCACAAAAGGATTCAGAAACTGGGATCTCATAGGCATTTCTCGGATCAAGGATTTATGGGTCCCAGGGGGAGTACACACATTTGATACCCTTCAACACACGTGTGATCTTGCCCGGAACACTTCTGCTACATGCAGGTCCGACATGCACTACAGGCCAATATTCCTCCTGGGACACAACTCCCAGAGTCCTCCCCACTAGAAGATAGATTGCTAGATGGACACCTCCCGGAGAAGGCCATTTTGCTCACATACAAAAAGCTCATTATCCATACCCCGGATCCATTACTAGCCCTTAGAGAGAAGTGGGAGGCAGACGGACTCGAGATTGACAATGAGGAATGGCGCGAGGCGCTGGCGTCCCCCAGGGAAATAACAATATCAGCCAAACTGCGACTGATTCAATTGAAGATCCTACACAGAGTATACATCTCTGGCACCAGGCTGGTCTTGATGGGGCGCAGCGACAAAGGACTCTGTCGTAGGGGATGTGAAGAGGTGGGAACCTTTCTGCACATATTGTGGGAATGCCGGGAAATACATGCCTATTGGACACGGGTGCTTAACTGTATGAGGGACGTCTGGGGGGTGGAATTGCAGCCTGAGGCAAAGAGGTGCCTCCTTAACATATGGGAACCATCAGACCTCTCAGCAAAAGGCAAACTATAGGCCACACTGGGCCTGGCAATAGCAAAGAGGAACATTGCGAGGTTATGACGGGTGGCCACACCACAAACACTGGGGGCTTGGCAGAAAGATATGGATTGGAGCATGGTTCAGGAGAAGACGGTGTAGGTGGCTAGGGGGTGCCCGAGAAAGTAGGTTGTGGTGTGGTCTAAATGGAATGAGTACAGGGGAAACATACGTGAACCCCCCACGATTACGACTGTTGATGAGCTAATTGATTGAGGATTATGGTATTGTCAGAAATGGACTTAAACTCATGATACATATTGATTCACCAGATTTTTAACTCATGTGTATTCCTGAAGATGTGAAACTAATAATGCTGCTATACCCTGTATGTGACCGCTTTATGTTGGTATTATTTCTCTTTCGTTGAAAATAAAAAAGAAGTATAAAAAAAAAAGAAGATGTAGAAGTGGTATCCCAAGAGCAGGCCCCAACATCATGAGGATTTGCCTCAAGACCCTCGTTAACTTTTGAGGCCCCCAATCCATTGGGGCATCCAGCTGCACCACCTGCATCTCCTTTGCCTCCCAATGCTCACCTGGAAGTACAGGAGTTAAGGGAACAATCTACTCAATGCCCCTCACACCCTTGTGCTGATCAATCTGTTAGCAGCTCATGGAGTAATCTTTATGGACTTCCGGGACATAATGGAAAAGATTTGGATGCACGAGAGCTCTCTGGGAAGTTGGTACCATCATCAACTTGACTGTCACCATTCTGTCTCATCTACCCACCACACCCACCCCACCTACTGTTGTCCTGTCTCCCCATTTGTCTGTCCTGTTTCCCCTGCTATCCCTCGAGTTCTTTCTTCCTGTGGGATATCTGGACCTCCAACATAATATCCACGTTAGAGGGGGATTTAACTCTCATAATAAAAACAGAGAACAAAGATGGATCATGAGTTTTCCCCCCAAAGCCAGGACCCGAATTGAGGTTCTTAATGTGACTTGGGGGTTAGACGTCCTTGTTTATTTTGACAGTGAACTCTTATATTTGGACTCCGTTTGCACTATGGACATTTTTGTTTTCCCTGCCATATTATTTTCTTTTGTCCAACACTCTCCAAGTTAGCTTCCCCATTTTGGATCAAGGTTGTATTTATATGCCTTTCTCCAGTTCCAAAGGACAGTCTTTCATTTTGTATTAAAATGTCGGGTTTGTGAAATAATTGTTTGCAAAATATAAAAAAGAAAAACTTAACAAAACAAATGTATCTTTCTTGCATGCATTCAAAATAATGTTTGTTGCATGCAACGTCCTTTGATTAAAAAGTCAAACTGTTTGACCCTTTTGCTTTCCATATCTCCATGGCTTACCTTTCAAAATCCACAAAGATGAAAACATATGGATATATATGTGGGACAACAAGGAAAACAAACAAAAACATTATTAACTCGACACTGGTTTGAATTGTAATAAGTGCACTGGTTTATATTAGTAGATCATGGTGTAAATAATATCTGAACACTGTTATTATGGGGATTTTTCCTACTATTCTGCCTATGCAGAGCTGGTGGTGAAAGTGTTTGTGTCTTTGAACTGGTTCTGGGTAGTTGTGCAGGTGGTAGCGCAGGTGAGACAGGAGCCATTGCAGATGGGACAGGAGCCACTAGAGGTGGAGCATGTGGCAGTGCAGGTGGGGCAGGACAAGATCAAAACGGAGTATGCAGTTCCTAAAGAGACTAGAAGTGACTAGGGAGAAAGGTGTAATTTAATGTCTACCTGAATGTCTCCGCCAACTTTCCAATGACAGATACTACACTCCCAACAGAGAGAATCCTACCAAAAGGCTCATCACTACAATATCTGCCATGGTTTATACTCCAGAAACAGAGGGGTAGATTTCAAAAAATGAGTCTAACTTTTTGTTGACAAAGACCCAAAGACACCGTACTTTTATATCCTCTCGAAAATACATAAAGGAATGAATCTGGTACTGGGTAGACCGATAGTCTCCGGCATAGGGTCGCTGTTGAAACCACTATCCAAGTTCTGTGATCACTTCCTACAGCCTCTAGTGAAACAGACACCAGCCTTCCTCCTTGATACCACATCGGTACTACAAGTAATTGATGAGTTCCCCCACAAAGTGAGATTGACTTATTAGTCACCCTAGATGTGAAATCACTCTACACAAACATACCCCAGCGTGCCACTCTAGAGGTCATTGAAGATGCCTTCGATTCATCAGAATGGACATCTCCCACACCAATACCGTTTGTAATGGAATGTGCTACCCCGGAAAACTATTTTGAGTACGACAAGAAACTCTACCATCAGACACAGGGCACATCTATGGGTAGCACATTCACTCCTAGTGTGGCATGCCTGTATGTGGCAGCGTTTGAATCTAGGTCCATTTTTAACCCTTCCAACCCCTACACTAGCAATCTCATTCTATGAAAGAGATTTGGAAGGGGGACATGGGTAACTGTGTGGCCTTTTTCCAATGGATTAACACCTTGAATCCCTACCTGAAGTTCACCCACACCATCTCTGACACTAGTGTCCCCTTCCTAGACCTGAACATCAATTTGGGTTCAGGTACACTGAACATAACACTCTTCAAGAACCCTACTGACTGCAACAGTCTTTTACTTTTTAGTAGCCACCATCCCAGAGCTCTCATAAACAATCTACCATTCGGACAATTTCTCCGCTTTAGAAGAAATTGCACATATATTGAGGACTACAAGGTAGAAGCCACTAAACTAGCATCAGATCTACGCCAACGAGACTACCCCAAACAGACTGTGTCCACGGCCATGAACAGAGCTAGAAATAACAATAGGGAGGCACTACTAGAGAAAACTGTAAAAACACCCACTGATGCAATCACATGTGTAACCTCTCACACCCCCTCGTCAAACCAGATCAAAAAGATTATTTGCAAACACTGGGGCATCCTGAATACGGGAAACATCCTTTACAATGGAACCGTTACAATGCGGTACCGTTGCAACGCTGGATTTACAACGAAAGTCGTTACAACGACTTTCGCTGAAGGGCGCTCTAGGATAGGGGATAGTTTAATTTACTATCCAACACCTTCCCTACTATCCACAGGGACTGGAGTTGGACTAGTAAATTAAACTATTCACTATCCGGCGCCCCCAACGCAAGTCGTTGTAACGACTTGCGTTGTTAAACCTGCGCATAAAGGTACGCGTTGTAACGGTACGCGTTGTACCGTCATACATCCCCTGAATACAGGGGATTTGTCACTACCACTCCCCCAGGATTGCATTTAAAAGAACAAACACTCTGAAGGATCTACCAATACACACCAGACCAAAATTCAAGAATGTACCCAGTCAAAGATGCCTATGGGGTTTACCTTCTGTCACTGGCCATTACCCATGCGGATCTTGCTCAATGTGTTCCCAGACTAAACAAATTAAGGAGATAACCTTCGCTAATATTTTCACATGGCAGATGCGGAAGCATACTAACTGCAACATGGCAAATTGCATCTATCTACTATCCTGTTCTTGTAATTTCATCTACGTGGGTATGACCACTAGACCAGTCAAGACTCGTATAACGGAACACAAGAGCCACATTAGGTGCCACAAGACCACAACACGCCTTTGCACCCATTTTTTAAAATGCCAGCACACCTGTAAATCGCTCAAATGGTTGATCCTGGAAGCACATGCATCTATCACTCCTGCAGCTCTCTTCCAAATTGAACATCGCTAGGTCCACAGTCTGAACTGTGACATAAATTGGTTAAACGAGGCGATCCCCTGGAGCACCTTGAATAACCACCAGCTTGGCAGATAACTGACAACATCTCCTTAACCCTACAACATCTCCCAGGTTTACCCCCTCTGATACCCACTACACCTGCAACACTGGACCTCCTTGGGTTTAGCCCTACCAGTATCAGTTACATCTCTACCACTGGACATGCTAACCCTAGTTTGTCGTTTGGAACACATGCCAGCGTAAAGAGTCTAAATACCGCACTGTACCTAATATACCTATACCTTAGCAAGCCATAGCAACTCACCCTCTGTATCAGGAGCTGGCGAGCGGTGACCAGCCCATATAGTCTTGTTTTATGATTCTTAATCAAATTCCAACTATTTTTATTTAGACTTCCATCATTGGGGTCCCTCATGATGCCATGAACCATGTGCACACACACAACACGTCACACCATTCTATGTGGGTGCCCTTTTCTAGTAGCTTCCTCTGACCTCAATAGGGCCACCATTCTCACTCGCTAGGATACTTGGTGGGTGGCGCTCTAGCTCGCGCATCACAACGCGGATGCTTGTTCCTGCATGCCATTTCCGGGTACATTAGCAGCAGGTCCCTGGCTAGTTAGCTACCTTCCAGGAACCGGCATACAGGGTCAGGTTTCCCGCAGAGTGGGCACGAGTTATTGTAAGTACCTTTACCTTTCTTCCCCACAGGAGCTAACGAGGTAAGATCCACCAATGTTTCAGGACTCATTGGCAGTGAACATCGTGCTGTCAAATGGCAATGTTCCCTACGACGCCGTACTGTTGGACCTTGGGTGCGCGTTGGATCTTATTGAACCCCGTGCCTCCCGGTTTGCGTCTGCGCGCCACTCTGTGAGCACTTAGCTAAGGCGGACTCCTCCCTTGGGCGATCCACGGCATCCACGGCATGCACCTCCGTTAACCCACTAACGCAATCACTGAATGCTGGGTCCACCACCTCCCAGTCTGACTTCCGTGGACATCGCTCTTTTAAGTTGCTGTACCTTTTATATGACCCTCCTTGATGGCCACACCTTTCAAGACACCTGTAGGATGGACGTGTCCACTTGATGCCGTAATCCCGATGCGGCCAGTCTTATACTTCATATAGGGGAGTGGCCACACCTTTTACTACTCTGCTGCCAGTCTGCCACTACCTATGCCTTTGCTTTATTTTAATATGCCACAAGCTTTACAACTATACGCCACTTCTACACAGTTTTTTCCATATGTAATTAGTACCACATTGAGGTGCTAGAAACTTTTGGATACCATTCAGATAATTGGCGATGTGACAATCCGACCAGGGTTAGTCAGACTACTAGTGACTATTATTTTTTTATATATTTTTGTGCTCTCTCCTAGATTGTCTACTGCACCTACGGACACCGGATGCCACTGGTGCCACAAGACTGGTAATATTTAGGTTACTACACCTCATTATCAGTCACATAGTGTAGATCACAACTTTTATTTATAGGTCCTAAATAATTGCCTCCTGATCCCATGGGGACATACAAGGCAAGAAACATGTTGACCGCATGAGACTTTGAGCAGCTGCCTATAACATAACTATAGACAGTCGCCAATACTCTCCTTTTAACCAGAGTGGGAGACAGGATTATTAAATTAGTTGCCCTGATCCTCGCTCTCCTTGTTTTAAACTCACTTTTTTATACACCATTTCACTACATTTCTACACTTTAGGGCCCCTTACACGCACTCACCTTAACGGCAAGGATTAAAAGATCTCCGCCAAAGAGCCCCCACGGAGGGTGCCTGTGAGAAGTTGGCCCGATATGCAACGTTCGCTATTCTAGCGACCGCTATGTATCGTTCCAACGACCCTAATGGTGATTGGTTGTAAGTCAACCTTAGACCAGCTATCCTAGTAGCGTGGATACGAGCAGTCTTCGGGTTAAACTCTAGAGGGCGTGTTAAGCCAGCTGTTATACCATCACATACCCCTTGAACCCCAAGTGAAAGGACACCACACAAGTGTTATGAAAATAAACAGAATATTTATTAAGAATCACAACAGCCCTGGACTCTTTATGAGGACAGGGTACTTAGCACAAACCAAAAACTCTTGGGAGAATACTTCAAGTGCACAATTTAAACAAGTGTCCGGGGACACGGGAAGTTTAGTGGTCTCGGGCGGACCCGATAAGGCAAGTCGGAAGCGAGGGACTCGGGACCCTAGAGTAAGGAGGCTATGCAGGCACCGAAATGCCGAAGTTACCTAGCCACGAGGGCTGCGGCTGCACAAGTCTTACAGGCGTCGGGGTCTTCGCTGACGAGCCAGGAGCCGGAAGAAAAGGAGTTGCTGGCCGGCGACCAGTGCTGAATAGTTCGTAGAGATCCAAGCCTGGATCAGAGATCGTTGACACCTGAAAGCAGAGGGGACCAAGTTCGTACTACTAGCCAGTAGTCAGAGGGTACCAGGAAGGCACCGGTTGGCCGTCACCTCGACTAGGTGAGTGGGCGACGCTAGGCTCTGCAGTCTCACGGACCAGGAGGCGTTGTCGGCGACCAGGATGGAGGTGCGAGCTGTCCCACGAAGGTTGATGCTGTCGGCGTCGCTGGGCCCAGGATTGGGGCCACAAGCCTTGGCAGATTTCAGGGCCACGTGGTGGGCCTAAAATAGCGTCTTGAGTGGACCGGGAGGGTCCGGGGTGCTTCTCTCAAAGATGGAAGCAAGGGCCAGTCTGGAGCAACCAGACCAGCAGCGTTGGTTGTCGGGTGTCGTCAAAGAAGGGCACAAGCCAGCGGCCAGTGACCAGACAACGCGCTGAGCAGCGAGCAGAAGGGCCCCACGCAGATCGTGGAGATGCTGGGAGACTGCACTTCGGTGCTGGAGCTACTCAGGGTCGGGGCTTCTCGGACCCCAGAGCACTCACCAGAGAATTGCTTCGATGGTCGCGCTGATTAAGAAAGCGTGCAGGTTTTGATGATGGCCGGTCCCTCGAGGTCTCGTCGCACCCACAGATCACAGCTGAGCTGATGACGTGGGTAGAGGTCAGAGGTGCCAGGGAAGCCGGTTCTCGTCGAGCTGGGCTGTCGGATTCCTTGAGGAAGGACTTGCAGCAAACCGCAGAGTTCTTAGATGGTGCCCGCTGGTGCAGGGTGACTACTCCTTAGCCACAAGGGAGAAATCTTGAGAAGAGTCTCGAAGTCCTGTCGTAGAAAGTATTCTTGATTCAAAGATGATCTAATTTGGAAGGGTCCCCGCTCCGGCCTTTATCCTAAAGAAAGGGGTGGGTACATGACTAGGTCCTGCCCTAAGGGTGGGACCAGGAAGGGGGGTAGTTACACCCCTCTCCCCTGCCGGACTGTCCCCAGGTCAGGGGCTGGCGCCCCTGGAACTGGTTCTGACCGGCAGATGCGTAGTGAGCACCGGGGTGCCACTCCTCAGTCACCTTCTCGCGAAGCCCTACCTACCCAGAATACACAAACCCTGTCTGGGACGGTGCGAACACCGCCCTTGACAGGAAACCCTTTGTCCAAGCTCTCCTCGCTGGAAGGACTCCCAGCAGCAGGAGGTCAGACTCGTGTCTGTGGTGGCAGCATCCATTTTGTGGAGCTGAGGCTTTAGTTAACTTTAACCGGGGTTCACAGTTACATACATGTCGTGTCCCTCTAGAAGGGCGGAATGCTAACCTCGTCGCCAGAATTGGTGAGGGGGTAGTATCCCGATTCGTATGACACCTTACTCGACATGTCTGGATAACGCAATACCGAAGTTACCGATATGGCACGCGTTATCATGGAACAGCCATTGGGTCTTGGTTCCGCCAGCTGCAACCGGGCTCGGCTCGGGCCAGAACCCAATTCACACGAGTCCAAGCACTCTGCCTTCAGGATTGTCAAGGCCTGCCATAGGAGTGTCTGATAGGAACTCGGGTGTCCATTGTGTGGTTAGATATAGGGCTACTATACCTAAAGCAACGAGCGGGTACGCTACGTTGCCCCAGCTGTCGTGCAGCCAGTTGTGTCAGATTTCGATGGCCATCCAGGGGTGGCATAATACATGCTTCAGCCCCTGGTAGGCCCTGGGTACACCGATGCCCTGAGTTACAGGGTCTGACAGGGTGGCCCAGTTCCAATTGGGTAATGCACCTAAGGTACATGCATCAATTTAGAGAGAGAACAGCTAGGCTGTGGGTCTGATTAGCAGGCCCGCAGCCCGAGAAAGTCGTAAACCAGTGAAACAAAAGCAAAAAGTCCGGGTGATCATAGGATTGCAGACCCTACTCTCCTACATGACCCCCCCCCAAACGTTGGGACAATAAGCTAACCTTGACCAGGTGAGTCTTCTTGTTCTAAGTGGAAATACCTGGAGAGCCCATCTGCATTGCCATGATCAGTACCAGGTCTATGCTCCACTGTGAAGTCCATCCCCTGTAGGGAAATGGACCACCTAAGCAGTTTGGGGTTTTCACCCTTCATCTGATTTAGCCATAAGAGGGGCTTATGGTCGGTCTGAATTTTGAAATGAGTGCCAAACAAGTATGGCCTCAGTTTCTTCAGGGCCCACACCACAGCGAAGGCCTCCCTCTCTATAGCTGACCAATTTTTCTCTCTGGGGTTAGCCGTCTGCTTATAAAAGCAATGGGCTGGTCATTACCATCAAAATTCAGTTGAGATAGAACAGCTCCCACACCCAACTCAGAAGCATCTGTTTGGACAATGAATGGTTTGGAGTAGTCTGGACTCTTGAGGATAGGTGCCGTGCACATGGCCTGTTTTAGGTCATCGAATGCTTTTTGACAGCTCGCTGTCCACTGAACCTTTTTTGGCATTTTCTTACTCGTCAGTTCATTGAGCGGAGTCACAATCGATCCGTAATTTCTGACAAACTTCCGGTAGTAACCAGTCAGGCCCAAGAAAGCTCGAACCTGAGTCTGGGTGGTTGGAGGAGCCCAGTCCCTGATTGACTGTATCTTGCTCTCCAGTGGCTGAACCTGGCCTCCACCTACGAGGTGGCCCAAGTATACAACCTGTGTCTGCCCTATCTGGCACTTGGTAGCCTTGATAGTGAGACCTGCCGCTTGCAGAGCCTCTAACACTTTCCGCAGGTGGACCAGGTGATCCTCCCAGGTGGAGCTAAAGACAGCAATATCGTCGAGATACGCCGCACAGAAGTCGTCCAGCCCAGTGAGAACGTGATTCACCAACCGTTGGAAGGTGGCAGGTGCATTTTTCAAACCAAAGGGCATCACCACAAACTGGTAGTGCCCACCAGGGGTAGAAAATGCGGTCTTGGGCTTGGCGTCCTCAGCTAACCTGATTTGCCAATACCCAGCTGTCAGGTCAAACGTACTTAAGTAGTTGGCCGAAGCCAATCTATCAATAAGCTCGTCTGCCCTTGGTATTGGGTGGGCATCAGTCTTAGTGACTGCGTTGAGACCCCGGTAGTCTACGCAGAACCTCATCTCTTTCTTACCGCCCGGGGTGTGAGGTTTTGGCACTAGAACTACGGGACTAGCCCAGGGGCTGTCCGAGGGTTCAATGACTCCCAGCTCCAACATTTTCTGCACTTCGTTCTTGATGCAGTCTCTAACGTGATCTGGCTGCCGGTAGATTTTACTCTTCACGGGCAAACTGTCACCAGTGTCGACCTCATGGGTGCACCAATTGGTCTGACTGGGTGTTAGAGAGAACATATGCCGGAAGGATTGAAGAACCTGTTTACAATCCTCCTGTTGATGTTCGGAGAGGCTGCCACAAAAGACAACACCATCTACCGATCCATCGTCAGGATTCTGAGTGAGCAGGTCGGGGAGAGGGTCACTCTCCTCCTCCTGTCCCTCATCCATGGCCATGAGCAAACTCATGTCCTTCCTGTCGACATATGCCTTGAGCCTGTTGACATGGAGCACCCTGTGGGGGCTCCGGGGAGTTCCCAGGTCTACCAGGTAGGTGACCTCTCCCTTTTTCTCCAGGATGGTGTAGGGCCCGGACCATTTGTCCTTGAGTGCTGCCGGGGCCACTGGCTCCAGCACCCACACCTTCTGTCCGGGCTGATAAACAGTCAAGACAGCCTTTTGGTCATGCCAAGTTTTTTGGAGTTCCTGGCTGGCCTTAAGGTTTTCGGATGCCTTCTCCATGTACTCAGCCATCCGCGAGCGGAGGCCCAGCACATAGTCCACTATGCTGGTTGCAGGCTTTTTGAGAGGTCTCTCCCATCCTTCCTTCACCAAACACAGGGGTCCTCTCACAGGATGCCCGTACAGAAGTTCAAAAGGGCTGTAGCCAACCCCCTTCTGTGGGACTTCTCTGTAAGCGAATAAAAGGCAGGGGATCAGGACGTCCCATCTACGCCGAAGCTTTTCAGGTAGTCCGTGAATCATCCCTTTCAGGGTCCTGTTGAATCTCTCAACAAGCCCATTGCATTGTGGATGATAGGGTGTAGTGAATTTGTAGTTGACACCACATTCCTTCCACATAGCAGTTAAGTAGCTCGACATGAAGTTTGCACCTCTGTCGGAGACGACCTCCTTTGGGAAGCCCACTCTGGAGAATACTCCAACTAGGGCTCTTGCCACAACAGGCGCTGTAGTGGTCCTAAGGGGAATAGCTTCAGGATACCTGGTGGCATGATCCACTACCACCAGTATAAACTTGTGCCCTGATTGTCAGGAATCCAGGTGCTCCAACGCTTCGCAGGGGCAGTACTGACGAATGTCCCGATCACCCTTCCACCGGTACCCTCGCTACAAGAGCAAGACCACCAGCAGCAGGGAAAGGGGAAGTGGACAGAGAAGAGAATACCTGTACTTCGACTGGCACCCTACTTCCAGCGACTGCTACTCATCTTGCCGCCATTTCGGTGGGTGCCTAATACACAGAAGGGGGAGAGAGAGAGAATATACCACAAACCTTCTTTCACTGTGCTGACTATTCGTAAATGATAAACGAAACTTGTCCTACCAGTTTCTGCCCAGGTATTTGCCTCTCTTCTATATTTTTGAATGTTATCTGACTGAACTTCCTGCAGGGAAAACATATACGAACATTAGTTTTTCTCCCCAGAATATTTCTACACTGGCACACACTCTCTCTATCAACCCAAATTGTACCTGTGAAGTTCTTCGTCAGACTTTGTCTTGGGGTTCTGTGCAGAGATACCTTCGGGTCAGAAGTGCAAGCAAAAGTTCACGAAATCTCTGAAGCACGCAAAAAGGATAAAGGGAGGTACAAAAGGGGAGGAAAGGCAAGGAAAAACGCACGGGGGAAAGTCCTGCGGGGAAATGCGAGTGAAGCAATACAGTTGGTATATTGGTTGACTTGACGAGAAGATGAAACACCTTACTTGTAGAGTTAAAGTTTCTCTTCAGGCTGAATACTCAACTACGTCTTGTCAGGTTAAGTCCTCGTTGACACTCGTCTTCTCCTGAAGAACCGCAGGAATGTTGGATGACAGCTGTCACAGCTCTTAGACAGCGACGGGGAACTTCGTCTGACCAATGTGCCTCTCTGAGCAATGAGAGCGCACGACAAGGATTTCTCTCACGAAAGTCTCTGGAAACTCTAATACTATGATACTTAGAATATCTTTGATAATTGCTGTTATTCTCCCGTCATGAATAGTTGACGCGGAGCAGCGACAAGAACAAGCTTCTCGAACGGAATCTTCGTTGAAGTGCGCAGTTAGGAGCGCGCGCCTTCCTGAAGTCCACTAGAGGGCGCATCGATTGAATGCAGTAAATGGAACATTGAGCGGCCATCTTAGGGAGGGGAACTATATACAGTCTTAGCAGTTCTTTAGTTCAATGACTCGGATTACCTCTGGGATCTCTCAGTCTGCCAGAGGAACAAGGAAACCACACATTAGATCGTGCAGAGCGGGGCCAAGGCAGGGAGCTAACCAACAGTTTTGGGGAAGCTACAGTGGCTACTCGGTGAATCCTGACAGTACCCCCTCTCAAGGACCGATTCATCGGTCTTGGTTTGTGTGGAAATCTGGAGTGAAAGCGTTTCAACAGTTGTGGGGCGTGAATGTTGCTGACCGGTTCCCAAGACCTTTCTTCTGGGCCAAACCCTTTCCAATCCACTAAATACTTCAAATTCCCTTTTACATACTTGGAATCTAAAATGTCCTTAACCTCATATTCTGGGTGCCCTTGAACTTTAAGTGGATCTGGAGGTTTTGTAAGCCGTATAGGCAATTGAACCTTTTTCAGCAAGGATACATGAAAAACTGGATGTACACCTATCTTGGCCGGGAGTTTCAGTCTTACAGTAACTGGTCCTAACACCTTTTCAATAGTATAAGGACCTACAAATCTAGGCTGAAATTTTCTGTTTCCCTTCAAATGTAAATTTTTAGTGGACAACCACACCTGATCTCCTGCTTGGTACTGTGGGGGTTTTTTCCTATGTGAATCTGCAAACTTTTTATAGGACGCCTTAGCTTTCTCTAGATTCTTTTCAGCTGATTTATGCAAAGAACTCAAATCTAAAAGGGCCCTCTTGGCTGCAGGGACGTCTAACTCCTCTTGTAACACCATAAAGTTAGGATGTCTCCCAAAGTTCAAATAAAACGGAGAGTAACCAGTAGATGCACTCTTCGCATTATTGCAGGCAAACTCGGCCATCCACAACTTTTCGGACCATTCCCCACCTTGATCCAATAGGAATAACCTCAAGTACTGTTCTAGTTCTTGATTGGTCCTCTCTGTCTGCCCATCGGATTCTGGGTGGTAACTAGTGGACAGTCTACCCTCTATCCCCATCCCCTTTAGGAAAGCCTTCCAGAAGTGGGAAATAAATTGGGGACCTCGGTCTGAGACCACTATCTTAGGAACACCATGAATCTTGACAATATTTTCACTGAATATTCTAGCTAATTGGGCTGCCGTGGGAATTCCTGACAAAGGGACGAAATGACTCATTTTCGTGAATGTATCTACCACCACCAGGATGGTATCAAATCCCTTGCTCAATGGTAAGTCTACGATGAGATCTAAGGAAATCGTATGCCACGGGGAAGGGGGAGTGGGCAAAGGCTGTAACAACCCTTGGGGAGCCTGTCTAGTGGGTTTACTCCGAGCACAAGATTCGCAAGACTGAACATACTTTTTGATCTGATCGGACATTCCAGGCCACCAAAAATAACGTTGCACCAATTCTTGAGTCTTGGCAATTCCTTTGTGACCCGCTAGAGGATGGTCATGACAGTTTCGCAAAGCCTTTTCCTGAAGCTCAAGGGTTGGAAGGTATAAGGCTTCTTTGACATATGGTAACTGCTGTCGACACTGACGCTCTTCTCCGAGTAGCACCCACTGTTGAATTTCTTCTGAGGTTAAACTCTTACGGACCTCTTCTTTGAAATTGTCCAACGTAAGCGCCCCCACGATCTTTGTTTCTGGGATGATTGGTTTTGCTTCTACAGTATGCTCAGATTCTTCGGTCTGTAGTCGAGACAGCGCATCTGCTTTCCCGTTCTTGGGGCCAGGTCGGTATGTAATCACGAAGTCGAAGTCCGCAAAGTAAAGGGACCAGCGCAACTGACGAGGAGTCAAGGTCTTAGCCGTCTTCAAAAACTGCAGGTTCTTGTGATCGGAATAGACGGTGACTGTGTGTCGTGCCCCCAACAGATAGTGTCTCCAGTCCTCAAAAGCATCCTTTACTGCCAATAGCTCTTTCTCTGTGATGGTATAGTTTATTTCAGCAGAGTTCAATTTTCTGGAGCGGTACGCCACGGGATGCAACTGCCCAGTCTTTGGGTGGCGTTGAGAGAGAACTCCCCCGATGGCCTGATCTGAAGCATCAGCTTCCACGTAAAATGGTTCGGCAGGATCCGCATGCAGTAAGATGGGGGCAGAGGTGAATTGTTTCTTCAGATTCAGGAAAGCGGAGTTTGACTCATCTGTCCATTTAAATTTTACTCCTTTCTTCAATAGAACTGTGATGGGAGTAATCAATTGTGAAAATCCTTGAATAAATCGCCGATAGAAATTGGCAAACCCCAGAAACCTTTGAATTTCTTTCACATTCTTGGGAGCTGGCCAATCTTCCACTGCTTGTACTTTTCTTGGGTCCATGGTCACTCCTTGAGGCGAAATAACGAATCCCAAAAACTCCACTTGCGACACATGAAAAACACACTTTTCCAATTTAACAAATAGCTGGTTTGCTTGCAATCGTTCCAGGACCAAACGTACATGCTGGGTGTGTTCCTGAGGATTCTGCGAGTAAATCAAGATATCATCCAGGTAGATGATGGCAATCTTATCCATTAAATCGCTCATTATGTCGTTGATAAAGTGTTGAAACACTGCAGGAGCATTACAAAGGCCGAATGGCATAACACAATACTCGAAAAGACCAAACTTGGTTCGAAAGGCGGTCTTCCACTCATGCCCTTCCTTCATTCGAACCAAGTGATAAGCTCCTCGTAAATCCAGTTTGGTGAAAATTTGTGCTTCCTTAATCTGATCCAGAAGAACAGAAATCAACGGCAATGGGTACCTATTTTTAATGGTGACCTGATTCAAGGCACGATAGTCTATGCAAGTTCTGAGACTACCTTCTTGCTTCTTCGGTATGAAGAACAGAGGTGAGGAAACTGGGGACTGAGATGGCCGGATAAATCCATTCGCAAGATATCGATCCAGGTATTCTTTTAAATGCACATTTTCAGCTTCAGTCAACGCATAAATTCGGCTACAAGGAAGAGCAGCTCCCGGTTCCAAGTCGATGGTGCAATCATAAGCACGGTGGGGAGGCAATACTTCAGCTTCCTGTTCACTGAACACCGTCTTGAGATCTCGATACTCAGGAGGAATCTCTTCCGTCACAATAGCTCCAATGGACTGTCCGCCAAACGACAACAGCATGGACGGCGTAGATTCCTTCTCCATATTCTTGGCACCGTAACAGTGGGACAGGCAAAACTCCGAATGCAGACTGACTGTCCGGTTTTCCCAATCTATAGTCGGGTTGTGGAGGGTTAACCAGGGCAGTCCCAGGATCAATTGAAATTGGGGGGCATCGATTAAATTGAACTGCAACACTTCCCGATGTCCCTCTCCTTGAGTAATTTCCAATTCTTCGGTGTGACTAGTAATTGGTCCGGAGGTCAAATTGGTCCCGTCTACAGCACGTACTGGCTCGGGATGTTCTTTAGCGATTGCCTTAATTCCCATCTGTTTAGCATAGCGGATATCACAGAAGTTTCCAGTGGCCCCGGAATCGAGCATAATGGCCACTCCACAAATCTGATGTTCACGGAATCGCATGGTTACATGAAGGATTACATGAGGAGTCATGGTCTGCAGCGTATTCAAAACCAAATGAGACTTTGGAGTCGTCTTATCTTCTGTCACCACCAGAGCGACCCCGTCTACTGGCGGCTCATCTCGTTTCCCTTAAACGGAGTCTTCGGACGCTTCAAACAATCCTTTACAAAATGGCCGGCAGTACCACAATACAAACATAACTTCTTTTGTCTCCGTAGTTCTTTTTCTTCGTTGCTCAAAGGGCCTCGAACAGTCCCAATTTGCATGGGTTCCGACTCTGAATTTCCTCCGGGTCCTTTTTCGCTCTTCGCTCTGTCAAAGCGCGGGAAATTTATCTTCCAATCTTTCTTCTTCTCGCCTTTGCGTTCCGAGTTCCGAAAATCCAATTCCAAAACCAAATCTACCAACGCTGACAACTCGGTGGGTCGATTGGGAATTTGTGCCAGGGTGTCTTTGATTTCATCTCTTAAACCCCGATAAAACAAGGCAGCTCTCTTTTCTTCTGGCCAGTTAGTCTCTAAGATCAGTTTATTAAACTGTGTGAGGTAAGTAATCAAATCTTTAGATCCTTGACGCAGCTCCAATAATTCGTTATCGGTGGCCTGAGATATCCTTCTCCGATCAAAAATTCTAAGAAATTCAGCCTTGAATTTAGTGAAGTCACTAAGCAAAGGATCATCCTCACTAACTAAAGGCATAGCCCAGTTGGCAGCATCTCCACTTAAATATGACAGGATAAATGCTACTCGAGATTGGGCGTCTGGAAACAAGGTGGGTCGGCACATGAAATGAAGGGAACATTGGGTCAAAAAATATTGAGCCTTTTGAGGATCTCCCGAAAACCTTTCAGGAGTTGCCAATGGGATCAACGGAGATACCGAATGAATTACCTGAGCTACAGATTTTGGATCCACTGCAGCACCACTAGTGGCTGGTACCGCTGAACTCTGTACGGGATTCCCCATAGCTAACCCAATCCACTTTTTGTGCTAACAACCTAGCCTCTTGACGGGACGCCACTAACTCTGACCTTAAACTTTGGTTTTCATCTCGAACGGCTCCCAAATCTCTCTGAATCCCTACTAAGATAGCGCCTAATTCCTTCAAGTCCATTCCCTCAGCCATACTGCCCGGGCGAAGGTAAAATACGTGGGCACTTCAAACTGTCAGGAATCCAGGTGCTCCAACGCTTCGCAGGGGCAGTACTGACGAATGTCCCGATCACCCTTCCACCGGTACCCTCGCTACAAGAGCAAGACCACCAGCAGCAGGGAAAGGGGAAGTGGACAGAGAAGAGAATACCTGTACTTCGACTGGCACCCTAAGTCCAGCGACTGCTACTCATCTTGCCGCCATTTCGGTGGGTGCCTAATACACAGAAGGGGGAGAGAGAGAGAATATACCACAAACCTTCTTTCACTGTGCTGACTATTCGTAAATGATAAACGAAACTTGTCCTACCAGTTTCTGCCCAGGTATTTGCCTCTCTTCTATATTTTTGAATGTTATCTGACTGAACTTCCTGCAGTGAAAACATATACGAACATTAGTTTTTCTCCCCAGAATATTTCTACACTGGCACACACTCTCTCTATCAACCCAAATTGTACCTGTGAAGTTCTTCGTCAGACTTTGTCTTGGGGTTCTGTGCAGAGATACCTTCGGGTCAGAAGTGCAAGCAAAAGTTCACGAAATCTCTGAAGCACGCAAAAAGGATAAAGGGAGGTACAAAAGGGGAGGAAAGGCAAGGAAAAACGCACGGGGGAAAGTCCTGCGGGGAAATGCGAGTGAAGCAATACAGTTGGTATATTGGTTGACTTGACGAGAAGATGAAACACCTTACTTGTAGAGTTAAAGTTCCTCTTCAGGCTGAATACTCAACTACGTCTTGTCAGGTTAAGTCCTCGTTGACACTCGTCTTCTCCTGAAGAACCGCAGGAATGTTGGATGACAGCTGTCACAGCTCTTAGACAGCGACGGGGAACTTCGTCTGACCAATGTGCCTCTCTGAGCAATGAGAGCGCACGACAAGGATTTCTCTCACGAAAGTCTCTGGAAACTCTAATACTATGATACTTAGAACGTCTTTGATAATTGCTGTTATTCTCCCGTCATGAATAGTTGACGCGGAGCAGCGACAAGAACAAGCTTCTCGAACGGAATCTTCGTTGAAGTGCGCAGTTAGGAGCGCGCGCCTTCCTGAAGTCCACTAGAGGGCGCATCGATTGAATGCAGTAAATGGAACATTGAGCGGCCATCTTAGGGAGGGGAACTATATACAGTCTTAGCAGTTCTTTAGTTCAATGACTCGGATTACCTCTGGGATCTCTCAGTCTGCCAGAGGAACAAGGAAACCACACATTAGATCGTGCAGAGCGGGGCCAAGGCAGGGAGCTAACCAACAGTTTTGGGGAAGCTACAGTGGCTACTCGGTAAATCCTGACACTGATGCTGTTGGTGGTTCCATGGGACCGACGATGTCAATCCCCACCCGTTCAAAGGGCACCCCCACCACAGGCATTGGTATAAGGGGGGCCTTCGTCGTGCCACCTGACTTACCACTGGCTTGGCAAGTGACACAGGAGCGGCAAAACTCCTTGGTATCTTCGTTCATGTGAGGCCAGTGAAAGTGTGAGACAAGCCTGTCCCACGTCTTCGTCTGGCCTAAGTGTCCTGCTAAGGGAATCTCGTGGGCCAAGGTAAGGAGGAAACCACGCTGAGACAAGGGGACGACCAGCCTCCTGGTCATGCCAGGCTTGGGGTCTCTAGCCTCAGTGTACAGGAGTCCATCTTCCCAGTATACCTTGTGGGTACCTGTGGCATTCCCAGCAGCCTCAGCAGCAGCCTGCTGTCTGAGGGGTTCAAGAGAAGGGCAGCCTAACTGGTCCTTCCCCAGGTCCTCTCGTGTGGGTCCCCCTGAGCCCAGAAACTCAACTTGATCAAGTTCGAGTTCTTTAGGTTCAGTTTCCCGCAATTCTTGGAGGTCAGCCTCCTGTGAGTCCTGATCCTTGACCTGGGGCAAGGGGGAAGGCGAAGCCTTAACCCGACTGCTCCTCTTCTTGGGAGGTGTCTGGTCCGTTGTTCCAGGATCCAGCACCTGCTCAGTGGGGCATCGTCTGACCTGTGACCTGGTCACAGCAAACACGTGTGCTGGCAAGCCTAACATCTCCATGTGAGTCCGTTGCTCCACTTCCGACCATCGCGATGAATCCAAATCATTGCCCAACAAACAATCCACTGGGAGGTCTGAACTAACAACAACCTTTTTCTGGCCATTTACCCCTCCCCAGGAGAAAGCAACAATCGCCATACTATGTCTGGTAGTGGCGTTGCTGGCATTGGTCACCAGGAATTCTGTACCTGGCATGATCTGTCCAGGGTCCACAAAGTTAGGCGTCACCATGGTGACGCTGGCACAAGTGTCCCTATAGGGCTGAGCCATTCTTCCATTTATTAAAGGCGTCTGTGGGTATTTGCCCAAAGTATTGGGACTGATATCAGGGGATATATCCACATCCCCTGTACAGACAAGGACAGCCTGAGTGAGTGTACCAGCTAAGCCGTCACACCCCTCAGAACCCAAGGTTAACCCAACTAGTCCCTTGGGAGGCGCACTACTACTAATGGCTGTACTAGGGGGCACAGGTGCCGTAGGGGCTGCAGGAGCAGGAGTCTGCCCTCCTTTCTTGGTGCACTCACTAAACCAGTGAGTTTTACTTTTACAGTATTGGCATCACCTTTTCGATTGACCTTCTTGATTCTTCTTTTTCTGGGAAGCCTGACCCCCCCCTCTTTGGGTTGTTGGGGACCTTTCGAAGACTTCTGGTCAGTTTGTTCCCCTTTCGAATCTTTACCCTTCTGGTCTGCTTTCTTCTGACCACCCTGGTTCTGGCCCTGGTTTTGCTTAACCCTTGTTCTGACCCATCTGTCTGCCTTCTTTCCCAATTCTTGGGGAGAGGTCAGATCCGAGTCGACAAGGTGCTGATGCAACAACTGGTTCTGACAATTGTTTAAAATCTGTTCTCGCATGATCAAATTATACAATCCTTGGTAATCAGTAACCTTACTGCCCAGCAACCAGCCCTCAAAAGCCTTAGTGGCACAATCAACGAAATCAGACCAGTCCTGAGACTGAGTTTTCTGGGTATCCCTGAACAGCAACCTGTACTGCTCAGTGGTTAGGCCGAACCCATCAATCAGTGTGTTCTTCAGGATCTGGTAATTGTTAGCGTCCTCGACCCTTGTGGTGAGGAGCTTATCTCTACCTTTACCTTCAAAGGAGAGCCACAAGATAGCTGCCCACTGACTCTGGGGGATGCACTGTACAGTGCAGGCCCGCTCCAAAGCAGTAATCCACTTGTGGATGTCGTCCCCTTGCTTAAAGGGGGGATCTATCTTATTCAGGTGCTTAGTGTCTAAACTCCTGGGTTCCCGTGGGGGAATGCTGCCACCAGTGGGAATCGTCCCACTCAACTCTTGCTCTCGGGCAAAGGCGAGTCTCTCTTTGGCTAGGGCAAGTTCTTCCCTTTCGATCCGCAGATTGACTTCCCGCTCCTTTGCTTCGTACATTCTCCTCTGAGGTGATGTCATCCCTCTTCGAGCAGAACCTCGAGAGCCATTGGTTCGAGCGGATCTGTTAGAGCCTCTCGACAGAGACCTAACTCGTCCGTTCCCAATGTTAAGCTGGCCCGAGAGAGGCCCCAGGGGTCTCCTAGTACCAAACTCGTGCCGGCTTAAGTTGTCCTGAGTTAGCTGACTAACTATGACTGGACCTTTGTCTGCCTCGTCCCCAGATGTCTCTGGTTCCTCGTCCTCCTCTTCGCCCTCGGCAGAGAGATGGATAAGGTCAGGGTCACCTCGGGTTCCCTCGAGGGGAGGCATTTCCATTTCGGGATGAGAAGGGTCGGTGTTACCCGCCTTCTTGGCATCATAAGTCTCCAAGAGACCAATCAGAAACGGAATGGTAGGGTTTGCACCCTGCTTAATCTTTCGAGACGTACAGATCTGTCGCATCTCATGAAAGCTAAGCGCAGCATATCTGGAGGTGACCTGTGGAAGGTCGACTGACACGAGGGGAGACTCAGAGTTTCCGCCTTTGTCCGACATGCTGTTTCTAGTGTGGTGTAAGTGATGTACCTACCTACACTATGGGTTTACCTACTGAGCCCTTGCTAAGAGTTGTAGCCAAGGTGTGCTAAGCCTTGAAGAGCTACAACAGCTGGTTCAGTAGAACTCAGAGTATTCTCAGCTAGGTTATATGTACCTGGAGTACTTATGCGATCTTTCACAAGATGTTCTTAGGATACGCGTGGTAAAACAACAGCAAGCTCAAATCCCAACCGCTGCTCACCAATGTGAGAAGTTGGCCCGATATGCAACGTTCGCTATTCTAGCGACCGCTATGTATCGTTCCAACGACCCTAATGGTGATTGGTTGTAAGTCAACCTTAGACCAGCTATCCTAGTAGCGTGGATACGAGCAGTCTTCGGGCTAAACTCTAGAGGGCGTGTTAAGCCAGCTGTTATACCATCACATACCCCTTGAACCCCAAGTGAAAGGACACCACACAAGTGTTATGAAAATAAACAGAATATTTATTAAGAATCACAACAGCCCTGGACTCTTTATGAGGACAGGGTACTTAGCACAAACCAAAAACTCTTGGGAGAATACTTCAAGTGCACAATTTAAACAAGTGTCCGGGGACACGGGAAGTTTAGTGGTCTCGGGCGGACCCGATAAGGCAAGTCGGAAGCGAGGGACTCGGGACCCTAGAGTAAGGAGGCTATGCAGGCACCGAAATGCCGAAGTTACCTAGCCACGAGGGCTGCGGCTGCACAAGTCTTACAGGCGTCGGGGTCTTCGCTGACGAGCCAGGAGCCGGAAGAAAAGGAGTTGCTGGCCGGCGACCAGTGCTGAATAGTTCGTAGAGATCCAAGCCTGGATCAGAGATCGTTGACACCTGAAAGCAGAGGGGACCAAGTTCGTACTACTAGCCAGTAGTCAGAGGGTACCAGGAAGGCACCGGTTGGCCGTCACCTCGACTAGGTGAGTGGGCGACGCTAGGCTCTGCAGTCTCACGGACCAGGAGGCGTTGTCGGCGACCAGGATGGAGGTGCGAGCTGTCCCACGAAGGTTGATGCTGTCGGCGTCGCTGGGCCCAGGATTGGGGCCACAAGCCTTGGCAGATTTCAGGGCCACGTGGTGGGCCTAAAATGGCGTCTTGAGTGGACCGGGAGGGTCCGGGGTGCTTCTCTCAAAGATGGAAGCAAGGGCCAGTCTGGAGCAACCAGACCAGCAGCGTTGGTTGTCGGGTGTCGTCAAAGAAGGGCACAAGCCAGCGGCCAGTGACCAGACAACGTGCTGAGCAGCGAGCAGAAGGGCCCCACGCAGATCGTGGAGATGCTGGGAGACTGCACTTCGGTGCTGGAGCTACTCAGGGTCGGGGCTTCTCGGACCACAGAGCACTCACCAGAGAATTGCTTCGATGGTCGTGCTGATTAAGAAAGCGTGCAGGTTTTGATGATGGCCGGTCCCTCGAGGTCTCGTCGCACCCACAGATCACAGCTGAGCTGATGACGTGGGTAGAGGTCAGAGGTGCCAGGGAAGCTGGTTCTCGTCGAGCTGGGCTGTCGGATTCCTTGAGGAAGGACTTGCAGCAAACCGCAGAGTTCTTAGATGGTGCCCGCTGGTGCAGGGTGACTACTCCTTAGCCACAAGGGAGAAATCTTGAGAAGAGTCTCGAAGTCCTTTCGTAGAAAGTATTCTTGATTCAAAGATGATCTAATTTGGAAGGGTCCCCGCTCCGGCCTTTATCCTAAAGAAAGGGGTGGGTACATGACTAGGTCCTGCCCTAAGGGTGGGACCAGGAAGGGGGGTAGTTACACCCCTCTCCCCTGCCGGACTGTCCCCAGGTCAGGGGCTGGCGCCCCTGGAACTGGTTCTGACCGGCAGATGCGTAGTGAGCACCGGGGTGCCACTCCGCAGTCACCTTCTCGCGAAGCCCTACCTACCCAGAATACACAAACCCTGTCTGGGACGGTGCGAACACCGCCCTTGACAGGAAACCCTTTGTCCAAGCTCTCCTCGCTGGAAGGACTCCCAGCAGCAGGAGGTCAGACTCGTGTCTGTGGTGGCAGCATCCATTTTGTGGAGCTGAGGCTTTAGTTAACTTTAACCGGGGTTCACAGTTACATACATGTCGTGTCCCTCTAGAAGGGCGGAATGCTAACCTCGTCGCCAGAATTGGTGAGGGGGTAGTATCCCGATTCGTATGACACCTTACTCGACATGTCTGGATAACGCAATACCGAAGTTACCGATATGGCACGCGTTATCATGGAACAGCCATTGGGTCTTGGTTCCGCCAGCTGCAACCGGGCTCGGCTCGGGCCAGAACCCAATTCACACGAGTCCAAGCACTCTGCCTTCAGGATTGTCAAGGCCTGCCATAGGAGTGTCTGATAGGAACTCGGGTGTCCATTGTGTGGTTAGATATAGGGCTACTATACCTAAAGCAACAAGCGGGTACGCTACGTTGCCCCAGCTGTCGTGCAGCCAGTTGTGTCAGATTTCGATGGCCATCCAGGGGTGGCATAATACATGCTTCAGCCCCTGGTAGGCCCTGGGTACACCGATGCCCTGAGTTACAGGGTCTGACAGGGTGGCCCAGTTCCAATTGGGTAATGCACCTAAGGTACATGCATCAATTTAGAGAGAGAACAGCTAGGCTGTGGGTCTGATTAGCAGGCCCGCAGCCCGAGAAAGTCGTAAACCAGTGAAACAAAAGCAAAAAGTCCGGGTGATCATAGGATTGCAGACCCTACTCTCCTACAGTGCCCATCAGGTATTGCAGCGCCGACCTGACAAGGAACATACCCAATGATGAAGCATGACACCCAGCTGGCTGGGCGTGTGAGGGTTCTAAATCCAAAAGGAAGAATTCCCCATCCTCCTTCCTGGTTCCCCATCCTCCTTCCTGGTAGACAGCTAATTTCACTTTTCCCCCTAGTCACTTCTAGTCTCTTTAGGAACTGCATACTCCATTTTGATCTTGTTACATTATGCATGTAGGCTGGACCTCTAAAAAGCCCCCTGTTATCGTCTCCCCTTTTGATAAACAGGTGGTAATGCAGGTCGGGCAGGAGGAATGATGCTGAGGCAGGAGCTGGTGGAGGTGGGGTAGGTGGCAGTGCAAGTGGGGAAGTAGCCGATGTAGGTGAGACAGGTGAAAGTGCAGGTGGGGCAGGAGGTAGTGCAGGTGGGGCAGGAGCTGGTGAAGTTGGGGCAGGGGTAAAATATAAAATCTGATTCTCTCATTTTTTGATTAAGCTATGCCTCATCCATTTTTCACCCCTGCCTTACTTCCAGCCCGGCTCTATCCTTGACACCGCATCTGTATAAACATGAGTAAAGAATCAAGATTGGGGCATTGAAGGCTGTGTATACATGCAGAGTCAGCGCAAAATCCAAAACACACTATTTTCACAACTCAACATTGCACAAACACACCCTTCCCTTCAACCAAAAAATCCCAAATATTCGGCACTCTTGCCAATCCACTCTCCCTACAGCTCACCCAAGCCACAATGGTTAATCCTCAAGTAAAGTTTACTCAGATAGCATATCTTGTTGTTCAGCCTTAGGACGCGGCAATTGCACAAGACACCGAGGCTGTCGATTCTTGCTGTTACCTCATTTGTGTGTTCTTCCCAAAGCTCTATTTACCTCTGGGCATCCCTTGTTCATGAGCTTTTACTATAAAAACCCATGTAACCCATTGTTCGGTGTGCTTCCTCTCAGAGTATCTCTATGGTGCTTGTGGGATGGGCCCCCATTCATGAATGCTAAATAAATGATCCTTGGTTTATACTTCACTCCAGTGTCGATTCCTCCTCACTTGTTAAGAACCCGTAGACTCCTGCACCAGTGGGTTTTCAATAATCCACTGCCACAGCAGGTGCCAGTGCAGGTGGAGCAGGAGCCAGTGGAGGTGGGGCAGGTGGTAGTGCAGTTGAGGCAGAAGATAGTGCAAAGAGGGCAGGAGCCGGTGGAAGTGGGTAGGAGGCAGAGCAGGTGGGACAGGAGCCAGTGCAGGTAAGGCAAATGGTAGTGCAGTTGAGACAGGATCCACTGCAAGTGGGGCAGGTAGCAGTGCAGGTGTTGGTGCAGCTGGGATAGGTGTCTGTGTGGAACCTTCAGCATGTTTTCGCCATGAAGATTGACTTTGGTATGTTTGGTTATTGCCTCTGTCATTTTTATTCCCAATGCATGGTGTCTTGCATTCTCTTCTATATAAATTCTTAACTGTTCTTTGTGCATCTGTGTCATGTCTTGGTAACATTTCGCACCATTATCCAATGAACGGGCCTGCCTGTCACCTCTGTGAGGGTGAAGTTAAGTGAGACTGTAATTTCATGCAGAGTAGCCCCCATTGCACGAATGCACTGCTGGACATTATTTTTCTGACTGTAGAATTCATCCTTCCAGTTGCCCTCATGAGCTCATGTGAACCACCAGTGCATGCATGGCAGTCTCAAATAACCAGCAGGTTTATGAATGGAGGAATCCTGCTCCTCACCAGAGGTGTTCTCCACTTCCAATGAATGTGAGCAGGCTTCAGATGCACCTTCATGGAAGGAGTGTGCTGGATATTCTACACAGAGACTTGTGAGAGTTGCACAGGCTGACATAGTCTCCGCAACTGCTTGGAAAATGACTGGAGACTGGAAATCCTCAGTCAGAAGGTAGTAAGAGAAACACTGCTGCCCAGATGTGAATTTGCCTTCAGTCTTTTAGGTGTTGGGGTAACAATCCCCTCCTCCTTATCCATATCCTCCTCCTGGACCAGCTCCCGCACATTGTCCGCCATCCTCCACTTGTACATGGTTCAGCTTCATTGTCCAGCTAAGTGTCCCAAGTACCTGGAAGAATAAGATTCCAACAGATGAATTACATCACATTCCAGGTTCAACGGAAACAGGCAATGTATCATTTGAGTACATATTTAACAAAGACTTTAAAAACACAATTAAGGGGTTAGTTGAACTCAACACGTGCTATGAATGATCGAACCATAGATGATGTTTTCTAAATTTTAGCAATGCAAGCTCACCAGCTTCAGCCACAGAGATGAGTGTTTTGGAATTCCCCTGTGGTGTCAGCTGCGGAACCATGGTACTTGATATTCTATGAGACTAAGACAGTCTTGATTTAGCAGCTAGAAATATAAGTGATAATTTAAAAATATATATTGTATAGTAATAAATCATCATGAACAAAAATAGAAATCACAGTACCATATGCAGGACATTTAAAACACAATAACCAGATTATACACATTTTAAATACACTTGAAAATACATTTCCAAAGATTGATGAGTGTGTACATTAAAATATGTGTAAGTAAAAAACGCGCCCATAAATTCCTGATGGACGGATGATAGGGGGCCTACTTGCTGCTGCCAGATGTGCCTGGACGTGCTAGATGTTTTTCTTAAGGTTGTCAAAAGCGGCTGTTGTCTTACAGAAGATGGCATGAAACAGAGACTCCTTTTGTATAACAACTAACATTACAAACATACATAGATTAAGTCAAAATCTAAATGCAATTCCTACCTTTTTTTTTACAGCAATGTTATAAACCAAAAAGTTAAAAACAAACAATAGCAAAACAGCTGTGTAGCATATTGCGCTTTGGAACAATGCGAAATCAGAAAAAACAGACATATAGCCTGTATGGAATACAATAAAGCTATTTACTTATTTTAACAAAAGGCTATGTTAAAACAATACAGTGTCTACTAGTCGCCTGCTGGTTGGTGCCAGTCCTATTGTGAAATTCCTTGGCGCTGAAGTCACCCTTGTGGGCGATGGCAGATAACATCATAGGGCCTACATCCAGAAACAAACAATAACATTATATCGTAGCATCCCAATACACATGTAAAGGATACTTTTAAATCAACTCTTCAGACATGGCTAGACATTATATTCAAATTTGTCTATAGGTTTAACAACAAAAAAACATTTTGTTAGCATACATCAGTGCCCCCACAAAATCAGCGAATCACCAAATGAACATTCTAAGAAAATTAAAACCCTTCCTCCTCGCAATGATTTCAAGCATGCAGTGCAAGCCCTAGTGATTCCCAGTTTGGACTATGAAAGTGCAAACCGCTCTGGATTGTCAAGCTCCAAATTGGCTTCTCTAAGGGCCTCGCTCAATGCTGCCGCAAGGCTCATCAACGGATCAAAAATAGACAACCACATCATCCCCAATCTGGAATCCATCAACTGGCTCCTATTCAAATAAGAATCCAGATAAATATTGCCCGCATGATACATAAAGCCCTCCACTTCAAAAAACCTCTAGTTGTTATCACTGTACTGCTCTCTGTAAATTTGTATAGTGCTCTTAAACCCACAAGGGTCAAGTTCACCATATAAAAACGATCAAAATAAAAATAAATAAATATATACATACATACCAATCGTTTTTTTTCCGGCAAAACTTGTCCTATGTGTGACCCTTCTGCAGGTACCTGGCTGTCTGAGGAATAGTACAAAGAGGCCTGCGAAACACATAAAAACATTTTAAACTAGTGTTAGAGGGCGTTTATGGTGCACAACAAGCAATGCAGATAGGAGTGAAGTACAGGGTAGTTGCTGTCCTGACAACACACATGCCTTTCTCAAACCCTTTCTGCACTGCAGCTCACTTATCATTGCTTCCACCAGTGTTCATCCCATATAAGGATCTCAGGACCTACTGCTTACAGGCTGAAAACCACACATATGGCGCTGCTGTTTTTTCTCTTATCCTCCTTGCTGCAATGTAATATAGGTATATTATGTAATAGTCAACTATTACTCTGGCATGGTCCTAATGTATTATGAAATGAGAGCTTGATTTGCGGGACATAAATAAGTGCCGCAGCCATAATCTTTTCTTAGGAACCAGCGGCGTGCGCTGCTGACTTCCAGGTTTGACAACTGCTATGGCTGCTGCGTCTTGCTCCTTCCATGTGCCTTTTTCTTCCACAACTGTACATTTCTTTTCTCTTTAATTCACTCTTGCATGCAGCCGTGGCCCGTGGCAGAAAGGCGGGGCAGAAAGGCGGGGCGGGAGGTGCTAAAAACCGGAATATGGATAATTGGAGGTAAGTAAACAATTTAATAAATAAAACGAATTTCGTAGTGCGCCCTACATCGCAAAATGTGGCTGCTTGCAGGTTCTTTTTCATAGTAAACAACAAGGGGGACAATGAGGGCTTGATAAAGGTCCACTGTACTTTCCCTGGGTGCAACTAGAAGACAAAAGAGGTACGGTGTTCCGCGATGGCACGCTGGCCACCTGGTGAGTACTCAGAGTGGTGGGGAGGTGGGGAATACCTCCTTTCGGAACTAGGACACTCCACACCCAGCAAGCTAGGTGTCATACTTCATCATATGGGTCTGCTCCTCGTCGATCCGATTCTGCAATGCTCGACGGGCACCCATAAAGGGGCTCTTTATCGGAGATCTTTTGTTCCTTGCCGTATAGGTGCCGTGGGTGTGGGGGACCTGGTAAGATGTAGATGTGGTGTGTGGGTTAAAACAGGTAAGGGAATCCTCTATAATTATTTTTATTCTGGGGAGTTTGCAACCTGATTAAAAAGTAAAAAGAAGAAGGAGGGTGACTATTTTGTTTTAATCTGAAAAAATTACGCTCTGCCCCTTAGTGGTCAACATGTTTTTTGCCTATAAAATGTCTCTATTAGATCAGTTGGTGATTCCTCAGGACCTAGTGACACCTAGCTTGCTGGGTGTGTGAGGGTCCTTGTTCCGAAAGGAGGTATTACCCACCTCCTCACCACACTGAGTACTCACCAGGTGGCCAACTTGCCACCCAGGAACACCGTACCTCTTTTGTCTTCAGGTTCTTTTTCATCCCTGCTTTCTCCCTTTGTCATCCTCTTCCTCCTACGTTCTTCCTTTTCTGGCTTTATCTCTCTTACTCGGAGTCAAAGTCTGAGGGTGAAAAGTCATTCATGGTGCTAAAACATGAGTGCCCAGGCCCAACACCTGTAAACACTTGCACAAATGAAGCACAGCTTATTCTCTCCTTATAAATTCTATACAATTTACATCATATCTGTTCTGTGTTTACATATTTCCCAACTCAGCAAATGTCTTCCCACCCCAATATCCTATTCTTGTATTTTCATTGTGCTTTTGTTTTTTTCTTTATATTCGTTTGGCTTGTTCTACAGCGTTCTATAGTCTGTCTCGTGTGGTTTGTCCCTTATAAGTCAAATGAAAATAAAAAATCAATAAAAAAGCTTGTTTACATTATCAGTTGTTATTCTACAAATCTGGGGCATAGTGTCAAAGAAGTGTGTGGTGTTAGCCTTCTTGGCTTAACGCTGTGCTTTGCCATTTCTAAAACGCAGGGCTGCAAGGTATTTACAACAATACGGTGCAGCCCCGCGTTTCCCCCTGTGCTAGCGCTAGTTTCAGCTGACTAACGCCAACGCAGGAACCTTGCACCTGCATTGGGGTGAATTATTGTTTATGTGGAGGATGTTGTTCCTACTTTGTGCAGCATACATAGAAGTTGCAACTCGTCATTTCTAAAATGATTATTTATGTGTAGAAAGGGACACCTTTCTACACATAAACAATTATGCATTGCGTTTTGCTGTTTCTATGCGTGCTACACAATGCAGCACACATAGAAACAGTAAAAGTGAGGTGAAATAAAGTATTTCTCCTCGTTTCACTATGTTAACACCAGGGTGCCCATTAGGATCTTGGGCGGGTTGCCTGTATGGCGGTGGCGATCCGTTCGAGATCCGTCCCCGCCAGCCACCCATTTACACCCCAGCCATATTACTATGGTGGGGGGACCGCGGCGGATGGAAAGACCGTCCGTTGCTTTTCTGCCCGGTCAACAAGTCGACCGGGCAGTAAAAAGTTTAATATGGTGGCAGTGTCTGTTAGACACAGCCAGCCGTATTACTATGGGGGCGGAAACATGCCTTTCCATGGTGGCATTGCCGCCACAGAAAGGCATGCTGGAATTGCCTGTGGGGGCCCGTTGCGGGCCCCCAGGGACTCTGGGGGTGGGGGTGCACATGGGGGTTACCATATGGTACCCCCCCTTCAGTTTCATGCACAACATGGTAGGCACCGCGCGGTGCCTGCCATGTTGTGTATGGAAGTGCACAAGATGCCTTCCTGGCATTGTGGGGGGCGGTGCACCGCCCGCCACAATGTCAGGAATGGAGGATACGGCTGCCACTGTGGTGGGCGCATCCTAATGAGCTCCACGGGACCCCACCCTTATGTTGGGCGGTGCCATTTCACGATAGGATCCGCCCGCCATCCTAATGACACCCCAGGTTGTTTTTGGTCTTCATTTTGGCGCTGCCTCTTATTTAAATCACCCTTGTAAATAGGGGGCAGTGTCAAAATCAATGGGTGTTGAGGGGGAAAGCCCACTGCAACAGCCATTTCCCACCACTTTCATGCTAAATTTAACGTGAAAATGAACCTTATTTTCAAGGCGACGTTAAGTGGCTTAAAACTGCCTTGTAAATAAGGTGAACCCTGTATCGCCACAGGAACGACAAGAAAAGTGATGTTCCTGTGGTGATAGGGGCTTGTAAATATGCCCCCTGGACTGGACCACCCCTTCCTGGTCATACTGATAAAAGGCTAAAACGTTTGATAGCATTTGGCATTTGCCCCGATCAACATTGTTTAGTGCTTAAAAAGTGGACCCTCGTCTGATGCGTCCTTGCTTGCAGGAGGACTTTGATTACCGTGGCTCCCACCAGAGAAGCCAGGAGTTTAAAACTGCACTGCCAACATCCCAAGGCTGTCCTTGAAAACCTTCAGCAAGAAAAGCGGGCCTTGCCTCGTGCGTATGTGTATGGCCCTGCTGTTATTATTAAGAGTGTTCTTGCGAGGATAATTAAAATCATTGCAAATAGGTAAACTCATTAAACTCAGTTCATAATTCTCCTGCCGTGACCCTCGATTAAAGAAAATAAAAATAACGTGAATCACACGGGCACGCAAACAGTTATGCAGTTCATCAATTCATATGGCAGAAAAACAAACAACTACGAAAACTCACAGTAAATCAAATCCATATCTATATATATATAAACGAAAGTACGTCTGTCTGTCTGTTTGTCCTTTATGCATTACTACACCATTCATCTGATCGCCATGAAACTTTGGGACGTTGTTGAGCACACTCCCGCAAAGGTTTCTGTCAATTTTTTTTTTAATCGCCCCCCCCAAGGCCCTCATAATCTTTCGAACACTGAAATAGACAGCAAATTTGCGAGCACATAACGAGTTTCCTTGAATTTCCTTTCTTCTGAGATCGCAGCAATGCGCGACGGGTAAGCTAGTATTTAATAAAAACAACCAAGCTAATTGTGCTGAAACACCTCTCAGACATGCTGTTACTACCTCTTACCTTTCTTACCTTTCCAGTAAATTTTAGTGCTACCCCATAAGACTCGCTATGACAGTTAGCATCAAATGCATAGGTGTATTGTTTATTTGTTTCTGGGGGATGATGGGGTGAGACAGTCCTGCCGAGATTCAAACATGTTGTTTTAAGTGAGTTTAAGTGAGTTTTTACTCAGGATTTCTTTCTTTGATGTTGTTTAGTAGTGTTTTTGGGAGCATGGATGGTTCTTAGATTCTTGTTGCCTGGAGTCAATGTATTCAGTGGTTATTGTATTGGGTTGGTCTTGGTATTCTTTAATAATGAATGGTGTTGGGTTTTTTTCTTTTTAAAAGAATGTTTTTATTACACTTTTGCATGCGTACAATACACATTGCAAGGGCAGTATCGGGTAATGATTCAGGTAATCAATGTTCAATGCTCCAATAGGTCAGTGCATCACATATAGTAACGTAAACATCCGTAGGAGCCATTGGTTCTTTCTTTAATGTAAAAGTAACAAGGGATATGGTTAACAGTTTGAACAGTCAGGGCACTAACAGCCTCAAAGTCAAGATCGGAGTCGCCTTTGTGGAGGGGTATATGCAAGGCACATGGCAGACTCACCTCCTCTAGCAGGCACTCACACAGTATTCCGGCACCACTTCCGCCACACACAGAAGGGGGAATGAACTAAAGTGGCGGGAGCTGGGCCGGCTTTTGGGTAGTGCGACCGGCGTAGCCACAATGGGCGCTGACCTGGAGTGGGGGCACCGTGTTCAGCAAAAACACAAAAAGCTGATGCAGAGTTCCTTGTGCATCCAGATTTCAGGCAGCAATAAAAATGTCAAGATAACTCTTGTGATTAATGTTCCTGCAAGAGAGAGAGAGACTGGAGTTTTTCTAGTGGCAATTATGACTCGCCTTAAAGCTGGGTAGAGGGTTAATATGCCTATAGCAAAGAACAGATCTGTACTTAAAGTGGATAGCTAAGTAGATGTGTAAAGCCAGCCTTTACCAGTGCTTTACATTTTTTTTAATGTATCTGAGAAAGGGGCTGTGAAGAGATGAGGAGCCCTTTTGCAGGGTGATGTGAGGAAATCTGAGGGGGAGGTCATGGGGGGCCGTAAAAAAGATTGTCGCACTGAGCGCCACCAGCGCTAAAGCCGGTCCTGGGGGGGAGCATTTCAGTTGGGGCTTCGGGAGCAAAAAGGGGGAGCTGAGCAGAATCACAGCTCACTGCCGGGCCCCCTACCCCTATGCCTTATGAATGGTATTGGAATTTAAACCATTTGGGATAGAACTGGGTAATCTATTAATAATTGCTCATCCTGGGCAATGGACCCCCAGGTCCTGCTATGCACCTGTATGCAGGCGCGCTACGCCCATTGGGCTCAAAGGGCTTCAGCCCCCGTCGCGTGTCAGCCCGGCTGAGACAGATTCCCCGGGCACACACACAGCCGCACCCGAGTGCTTCAAAGGTCTTTAAAAGACTATTAACTTGTTAACGAGGCTTTGTTGTTTTCTTCCTCTTTTTAGAACCCCTGCATCTCCACTTTGCCTATTGTGGGAAGAATCAGCACCAACGACATTTTTAATAGCCCCCTCACCCCCCCCGCCCCGAAATGTGCCTCTAGTTGCGCTTCTGCCTGTATGTATATGTGAGCAAAAGACTTTGTTACTGTTGTTGATCAGCACACAATCTGCCACTAATATAGCATTGTGCTGTCAGTGGGGTGACTATGTCACTTTTACTGACCAGAGATCTGCACCATAGGGCTGTTCAGTTTGGAAGCATTATTATCCAATGGCATGGTGCTGATGCCATATTCTGAGTTTCAGCCTGTGGAATTTAAGTTAAATTCCTCTGAATGCTTTTTAGGTATGTTTGGGAGAGGGCATGCATTTGATGTCTGTGCCAGGGGCCAGGGCCGGATTGGCCGTAGCGGGCACCGGTCAATCCCCCGGTGCGCCGCACGGGTGGGGGGGTCGGTTTGGGGCCCATGGGGGCAGTTTTTGTTACAGGGCCGTTTTTGCAGCATAGCTGCAAAATCGACCCTGTAACAAAATCGGCCGAAAACCGGCCCTTGCAGAGAGCTCGATGGCACCCACAACCACCTAGGGGGAGGAGGGGGACCCGCCGAGCACTTTGCCAGGGCCGGTTTTGGTTCCCAGTCCAACCCTGCCTGGGGCAGGGCCCAATGTGTACTGCTGCTACTTGGCAGAGCACAGAGATATCTGCTTGTGATATGTATACGTCCGGTAGGTCCCACTCTAGCGAGCAGCAAGCACTTAACTGGTGTAGTCGCGTGCGTGCGTGCATGTGTGCGTGCCATGATTCTGAGGTAAAATGGGCTGCAGGGAGGTTGTGAGAGTGCCCAGATAATTACAGGGAAGGTATTTCTTTTACTGCACGCTGGAGTGGATGGATTTGCGACAGCTCTTTGGCATGCATATTTTAAGGTTGTTTGCTGTTAACCTCATCTTTGGTGGCGGTTTCAGCAGGGGTGGGAGGAGGTGAATTTCAGCAAGGGTGGAAGCAGGGGAGGAGAATTGGAGTGAATGTGAGTCTTTTAAAGGTCCTGCCAGAGACCTATAAATGTCAAATATCTTTCGTTTTAGAAGCTAGCATTGGGAAAGCAAACAGGTATGGCATTTGTAAGCCTGCAATATATATATATATATATTTTTGCAACCATATGCAATAGGCATTAGCGAGCATCGTTGCGAAACGATTTAATTACTTTAGTCAAGATTTACTAACAATGATTTCGTTTACATACTTCAGATCTTCTGTTTGTGATATAATTAACTGAAAGGATGTCACGATATATATCTAAAAGAAGCAAATTAGGATTTCCTTTGTGTTAGAATAGAGAAGCTGGCGTAGTTTTGTGCAGCACACATGGAAAAAGCAAAATGCTGTGGTTTGTTTATGTACAGGAAGGTGTCCCTTCCTGTACATGAACAAACCGTTTTACTATTGTTACAATAATTTCCCCAAGTCACCGTTCACCTTTTTAATACCATACAGTTGTACACCTTATTAAAATGAATTTGACAACAGTATTGTTTTTTAAATCACACTCACTACTCACGGGCCCCCACTTAGTTTAGAAGTGCATCCCTGTCATCAGGTGTATGCCCGCCCGCTGGGTTTTTAGAGGGCGTGGACTGCCGATGATGAAGCATGGCACCAGGTGGGGTGTGAGACCAGTCTTTCACTTTTTGTGAGATGTCAACACTCACAATTTAATTAAGAGCACCATTTGGTCACTTTTCTGGGAGCAGCCCCACTTGTGTTAAAACATTGTTTATTGGAAGCTGGCTTGCTCCTGGCGCCCTGTGCCTCTAGTTCCCTCCTCTGGTTAACTACTGGGTTTAGTGTGGTTTATACATGCCTGTATACCACTGAGGTGAAATTTTTGTCCCAATATTCAGAATGTTCTATAAACAGCAATTGCATCACTTAACAGTACTAGCAGAACTTGGATCCTTCTAAAAAAAAGTAGGTGTTAGTGTTCTCTCGTGTCAGGTGTCAGACGTCAATTCTTCATTGTCGGGGGCTGCCGCATTTCTTACATAAACTACCATCGGACTCATAATTGTATAATTTTGGAAAATGTATTTCTTGCTCTAATTAATTAACGATCATAAATATATGTGCAAAGTAATGGTATATTATTTGAGTCTCTATTAATTACTTGTATAGTGCTAAAGTTACCTTAAGAAGAGATGGAAGAGAGTGGATGGGAGGCTACAAAATAAAGGGAAGGAGTGAGGATTCTTGTAATGGAGTAGGCTTCCCAAATTCTCTACTATGTCACTGATGAGAGTGATGGTGCATTGTGGGGCATGAGGAAGAGGAGAAAAGTGAGGATGAGGGTGACAGTGAGAGGAATCAAGGCCTACCTGTGAGATTCCCAGCTAGGCTTGAGAGAGCTGATGGGAATCACAACACGTCCACCACCCTCTACATTTCGATAGTCAAATCTCTCATGGAAGCCTCCCTGTACTGGAAACATTAATATGTGTATCTGCAAATGAAGGGGTGTAGGAGAGGGCATCTGCCCAAAGTATTGTAACATGACATGGCATAACATGCCAGAGGGAAAGTCTACCTTTTCAAACAACACACAGCTGACCAAATATTTAATTGGCATGATAAATCCGACATACATAAGTGTATGGGCTACCAAAAGTGATAAATAAATGGCCTTTTTGTACCTTATCTAGTGGAACCTTTTCCCGTAAAATTCAGTTTTTCTATGTGGACACTGTCGCGCCCTGTCTTAATAGTTGTGGGTCGCCTAAACCAGGCATAGCCCAGGCATTGCCCATCCCCATTAACACATATTACCACACTGCAACCCCTTTTACCCATTTTGGCATGTCTCTTTGCAGGTACATGTGGCTTTTGACACAGCAGTGTCCAAGAACGACGTTTATTGGCTTGTGTTTTGAACTGGGGGTTCCATGGAGACAAAAGAGGGCACTCATCATGCTGGATGTGGGGTCAGGAGGATGATTTTCTGTGGCTATTCTAAGGATCACTGGTTATATGCGATTTTATGGCTACAGCATTGTCCACATATTTATCTACTTACTGCAGTTGACACATAAATCAATACTTGGTGCATAATTTGCAGACTTTAACAAAAAAGTAGGTCTCTGTTGTAGTATTGTCTGTATGTAATGACAGAGAGCCCTTCTGTTGGAAGAAGGCTTTTTTTCTTTCCACTCTGATGTTTGTTGGAAATCGGTGGGTTTTCCTTATATAACCCTCACCCACCAGTGTTTCCCCTTGGTGGTATGCTTCATCATCGGGTTCCTCCCGTTCCGCTGTGGAATGGGGTGTGTTACGTCCAATGTGCTACATGGGAGCACTTATTGTTGGTACAATATGTTTGGATGCAGTTTAAAGGTGTGAGGGGGAGAGGAAATTAAAAATACCTGGCTAGTAGGAAAAGATTCTTTACTAAAAACTCTGTCCAGTATGGTTTAAAATATGGAGGAAAGTGGGAACATAAAAGGGACAATGTGCCTAAGTTCCGCTTGCTGACAAGTTTCTAGCCCTACTCCAAGGTTATTCATCAGTAACAAGAATAAATGCTACCTGGTACCACTCTTATATGTCCTCTTAGTCAGGAGAAACAAAATCATTCAAAAAATTGATATATATATATAAATAATAAATATATACAGCCCCGATTGGTGTTAGTGTTAGGATTATTCAGTATAAAATATTAGCTGCCTCTCAATTGCAACATGAGACCGTATAGGGGGAAGGGACGCGCCCTTGGTGGGCGAGGGTTATCTAAGGAAAACCCACCGTTTCCCCAAAAACATTAGAGCGGAAAGAAAAATAAAACCTTCTTCCAACAGAAGGGCTCTCTGTTCTTACAACATGTTTGTTTGTTGTTCCTTTTCCCTCTACCTCTCCCCTTTTTTTGAAGCGTACTATTGTCTGTAGAAATGTAGAGGTTGGCATTTGGTTCGAGCATTGCTTACATCTGACAATGTAGCACTGTACATGAATCTCCTAACACTGCATAGTTCCCTTCTCTGCATCTGTCATGTTGCGTTTGCATTCTGTATCCAGGACTGAGGCAGGGATCTTTCTCCTGTTCCCAGAATCATCCACAGCATTGTCTGTTTCTATGTAGCTGCACGTGATGGCATTATCCATGCTGGAATTGATTCAAAAGGGATTTTGCCATTTCAGTTCAGTAAAAAACAGCAACAGAAAATGAAGACAACACGTAAACAGAGTGGAGATAACAACTCTATGCAATGAAACATATTTTATTCACAGATTTTACAAAGTTTCCCCAATTATGAATTAACAATTTACAGAAATGAAGAAGCACAACATATGAAATGTAGAGAAATATTTTTTTTTTATTTTTTTTTATTGTATTTATTATGAAAAAGCACAGCACAATGTATACGCAATCACTTGCCTACAACCCATCCCGGGCCGGCAACAGGTCTCCATGCAACAACAAATACAGATACCGTGACACATTAACATCATAGAGTCCAGTGTGAAAGTTCGTTGGAGGTCTGCCGGAGACGGGCCTCCTCTGTAGGCTCGTATCATCTACAAAGTAGTGTGCAATTCAAATAAATTGGCAAAGCAAGACAGTTTTATATTCCCCCCCCCCCCCCCAACCAGCCCCAACTCTCTAAACGCCCCCCTCCCCTCAACTGGTCCCTCATTCGTGCTCCCCGAGTCGCCTGTAGACGTCTCCATCACCTGTGGTAGCTAGTGCGGCCTGCCGCCCTCCCCCTGTCCGGTGTGCCTCCCCCCTGTTCTCGCTTCTAGTAGGATGGGGAAATCCCTACAGGTTACAGTACCTTAGTTGTGCGGAGGAGCACCCTAGTCATGTGTATCCGATGGCCCTTGCACGTCACTCCCTCTGTCTCCCCCCTCCCCCTCCTCCGAGATTTCCCCGTCCAGCTTGGAGGACAAGTAGGTCTGGTACAGCCCCCAGAAGTTCTTGGGGCGACTCCCAGGCGGTAGGAGCTCACTGTATGTGTCCGCCTGCGTGTTACAGTATTTCATGTCGCTAACCCATCGCTTGAGCGTAGGTAATGGCCCCCTCATCCAGCATAGCGCGACCACCCTCTTCGCCAGGAGCAGTCCCATGCTCACCAGTTTCCTAACCGCGACGGGAATCGATTTTGTGTACCCCAGTAGAGCTAGGGCTGGGTCCATTTCTAGATCCAATTCCACTATGGCGCTCAATTCCGCGAAGACGCTGGCCCAGTACCTCTGGACTCCCGGGCAACCCCATGCCATGTGCAGGAAGTCCGCAACCCGGGCCCGGCACCTCTCGCAGTGTGGGGTGTCACGGAGACCGTACCTGTGGAGCCTCTCCGGTGTGTGGTATACTCTTTGCAAGAACTTAAAGTGGACCAACCGGTGCCTCCCGTTCAGGGAAATGCGCCTGGTGGCCGCACAGCAGTAGGCCCACATGCCGTCATCGACGTGCGTGCCCAGGTCAGTCTGCCAGGCCAGTCGCGCCCTCGTGTAGAGCAGGGCCGTGTGCTCGTGCCCTATCCTGTATAGTCTAGTAATCAGCTTCTTCGGTGATTCGGTGTCAATGACATACACCAGTTCCGGGACCGCAGGGGGTTCCTCCATGTCGGGGCCCAGCAGCTCCAGCAGGGCGCTACGGACCCGATGGTACTGAAAGCGTTGGAGCAGTGTGGGGCTCTCCCTCCGATGTGAGATCTGTGCCCACGTCTTCACCTGTCCATGCTCGAATAGGTCCCCCAAAGTAAGAGCCCCCAATTCGTGAAGGGCCCTATGGACCCCCGGTTCCGCCAAGGTTGGTAGCCAGAGCGCCCATTGTAGAGGCATGTTGGGAGCGTACATTAACTCTTTGTTTTGCCTCTGCAGAATAGAATGCCATGCATGGTTGGTAGACAGAAGGGAGTCTAGCACGCCAACTCTGCGGTCTTGTGGGCCACAAATGGTAGCCGGAAGCGGAGTAGGGTCCGCGAACAGCCGCTCCAGTATCACATGCGGAACATCTCGGCTGCCATGTATCCAGGTGTGGAGGTGGGAGGCCTGCGCTATCCTGTAGTAGCGTTCCAGGTCCGGGGCGGCTAAGCCCCCCTGCTCATACGGCAATTGCAGTACCTTCCACTGCACCCTAGGTTGTTTCCCGGCCCACGCTAGTCGCACCAAGAGTTTGTTCAGGGTTGCAAAGAAGGCTTTCGAGAGGACAATCGGGAGATTATTGAACAGGAACAGAAACCTCGGGAGAATGACCATTTTCATTAAGGCAATCCTCCCCATCAGAGATAACGGGAGTTTAATCCAGAGCTCCACGTCATCCGCCAGTTTGCTGTAAGCAACCCCGTAGTTTTCCCTCAGCATAACGTCAGGGTCCGTGTGGAGCATGATTCCCAGATACCTTATCGGGTCAGTGGACCATTGGAGCGGGTAATCCATCTCGAAGGGGGCAGTGATTGGGGTCAGCGGGAAGGCAACTGATTTCGCCCAGTTAACCCTCAGTCCGGAGAGCGCGCCGAACCTCACAACTTCCCTCAGCACCGACGCGAGGTTATTGGCCGGGTCCCTGACATAAAGCAGGGTGTCGTCCGCATATGTGGAAATGCCCATTTTGTAGGTGGGGTAGTTGATGGCTTCGTACGAGTGGTATTCCCGGATCGCACACGCCAGAGGCTCTGCCACAAGGGCGTAGAGTAGCGGGGAAAGGGGGCATCCCTGTCTCGTGCCCCTGGTGATGGAGATCGGCTCCGAGACTGCATCCCCCAATCTGACTCTGGCCGTGGGCTCGTGATAGAGGGCACCCAGCAGTTGGAGGAAAAGTTCTCCGAGTCCCAACTTTTGCAGCACTTTGCGCATGAAGGGCCACTCCACAGAGTCAAAGGCCTTCTCCATGTCAAGAAAGACCGCAATGGCTTTAGTGTCATGCCTAGTATGCTGCATGGCTCCCATGACCGTACGGATATTGTAAGTGAGGTTCCTGGCCGGGATAAACCCAGCCTGCTCCGGGGCCACCAACCCCGGCGCCACTAGTGCCAGCCTGGTAGCTAGCACTTTTGCATAGAGCTTAGCGTCAACATTAAGAAGGGACAGTGGGCGGTACGAGCCTGGCAGGTCGCTGGGCTTACCAGGTTTAAGTATGGTGACAATCAGCGCCTCTCGCATGGAATGTGGCATAGCGCCGTTCTCGCAGATTTCGTCAAAGAGGTTGGAGAGGTGGGGTAGCAACTTATCCTTATACGCCTTGTAAAAGGCCACCGTCAGACCATCTATCCCGGGGGCACTATCCGCTCTCATGGTGGCCAGCGCATCGGATATCTCCTCACGGTGTATGGGGGACATCAGGAATTCCCTCTGCCAATTCTCAAGGAATGGCATCCTGATATAGGCGAGGTAGTTGTCAATTTGGTCCTCAACCCCCGAGATTTTAGTGGTGTAGAGCTCCTCATAGAATCTCCTGAGTTCCGCCAGAATGCGTGTCTCCTCCGTGAGCGTCTCTCCCCCTGAGGTACGCATTTCCGCGATGGTCTGTTTGCGCCTAGTGCCTTTCATGATCCTGGCAAGCAGTGCACCCGGGCGGTCCCCTTCGCCATACGCGCGCGCTGTCGCGTATTTCCCTAAATGTCGCACTTCCCTGTCAGCTTCCTCGTGGAACTCACTCAAAAGGTCTTGCAGGGACTCATCCCCAGGTAGGTTCGGGTCAAGCAGCTGGCGGCGTTCGTAGTCCGCTATCTGCCCCTCCAGATATTTCAGCCTGCCTCTAATTGCCTTTAGCACCCCTGAGTGTTTTGCCATGACCACCCCCCGCACGTACACCTTAAATGTCTCCCAAACCGTCCCAAAGCTGTCCACTGATCCCAGATTGGTGTCGAAGAAGGTGTCAATGTCCTCCCCCAGGTCAGCCCTGAAAGCCTCATCTAGCAGCGAGTAGGGTGGAAAGCGCCACGTGAATGGCGGGATTCTCTGCTGGGGAGTGCGCAACGCCAACAGCACCGGTGAGTGGTCCGACAGCGTGCGGGGAAGCACACTGCAGCCCCTGACCATGGAGAGCAGGAAGTGTGAAGCCAACCAGTAGTCAATCCTGGTATGGATGTTGTGGTAAGCTGAGTAATGCGTGTACCCCCCCTTGGCGCTATTTCTTTCCCTCCACACATCCACCAGACCCAGTTTCAACATTTCTGCCTGCATGCACTGCGCCGCCGCCGCCGGGCGCCTGGCAGGGCCCGCAGACCTATCTAGCTCAGGGCTAAAGGTGAAATTGAAGTCCCCACCCCAGATCATATTACCAGCGGCCCATTCAGTACAATGTTCCGCAACCGTTGTATAAAATTCAGGGGAGTCATAGTTCGGGCCATAGACATTCATGACCAGCAGGTTGTGTCCCTTGCCCGTGCACTTGCTTAACAAAAACCTTCCCTCCGGATCCGCCTTAACCAGGGCGAGAGATAACTTGGATTTCGGGTTGACCCAGGTGAGGACCCCTCTGGCGTGGGTGGTGAAGCCTGCGTAAGTGGAGTGACCCTGGATCCCCCTGTGCATGAGCATCTTACTGGTGTTGGGCAGATGCGTTTCTTGCAGCAGCGCCAAGTCTATGTGGTGTCTCTGTAGATAGTGCAGCACCTTACGGAGTTTCCGATAATCATTCAAACCCCTCACATTCCAGGTAAGAGCCCTGAGGGACTCTGTATCGCTCAGTGTGTCTGCCTGTGATGTGTCAGCCATTAACAGTGAGGGAGTACAACAATTGCAGTGCAGCGTCGAGGGCCCCCCCGCACCAGTGACAGCAGCCGCCCACCCATCCTATAGAACAAAACATTTTAGAGCACCTGTCGGACCTTTCCCCAAACAACCCAAACTTCCCCGAACTCAGGACCCCCATCGCCCCCCACCGCCCACAGTCAACCAACCCCAACCTGGTGTGACCGAAATCCCTACATTCACCTCCCCCACCCATCATCAAATTCCCCCAAGCAGTCTCAAGAAGAGCCGCAAGCACTATGAGCGCCAGGGCAGAGGTAGCACGCTCAATGTCTCAATCGACCAACGTCCGGTCGTCGCTTCTGCGCAATGTCTTTTGGCCGCCCCTACGCCAGCGCCCCCATTTACCAGTGCGGCTTTTAAGTAACAAGCACAATATCGTACCCGCCTTACCACCCCCCCCCCCCCCAGACCCCATCGAACTCTCCCTGTCGTAGGCCGTTATCAACACCACCCCCGGGCAGGCTAGTTGAGTCATGGAGAGTGCCGCCCACCACCTTAACCCGTGTGGCCCGTACAGATCTCACCCGTGATACCATGTCCAGAAGTCCGCTCACTGCAGTGGAGAGCCCAGATTGGGCATCCTCCGGGCCAAGAGGCTGTGATCATGGCAAGGCCTCAAGTGGCCAGGTCCTCAGGAGAGACCACTGCGCCCCTCCATCTCACTAGTCCTGCTCATCCAGATCCTCGTTGCCAGCGCCCTCCTCCGCAGGCGCCGCCCGGCTCTCTTTATGCTCCTTGATCCACTGCTTCAGGGATTTTTGCAACTCCTTCGGGTCGGTGAAAAAATGTGAGTGGCCCTGCCTATTGATGCGCAGCCGAGCCGGATACAACATGGCGTAGTCCAAGCCCAGGTCTCTGAGCTGCTGCTTGTAGGGGACGAACCTCCGTCTCTCCTCCTGTACCTTGGAGGTGAAGTCAGGGTATAGCGAAATGTTCATTCCCTCGTACTGCAACTCCCCCTTCTCTCGAGCAGCGCGGAGGGCGGCATCCCTGTCCCTGTAGTTGAGGAGTTTCGCTATTATCGGCCTGGGGTTCGCCCCTGGAGCGGGCCTCGGGCCCAGGGTGCGGTGGGCTCGCTCCACTATGAACATGGGAGAGAAGGTGTCGTCCCCCAAAAGAGTTTTAAGGAGTTTCTCAACAAATAGCTCCATTTTCCCTGTCTGGGTCGACTCCGCCACGCCCGTGACGCGTATGTTGGACCGCCTGGAGCGAGCCTCCAAGTCCTCCGATTTTTCTTGTATCACCTGTAGCAGCCTCCCAAACTGCTTGCGGTCAGCGTCCCACGTCGTCTGCGCCTCCTCCGCCTCCGTCAGCCTGCGCTCCGCCATGTCCAGCCTCTCCGCATGCTTATCCACCCTCTCCGTCATGCGATCCATTCGATACGCCAGGGCGTCAATCTTGGTGCCGATGGCCGTCATGCCCTCCTGTAGGCCTTTCTCCATCGTGTTGAGCATGCCTCTGATTTCTGTGCACAGCGCGGTGTTCGCGTCCGCAGTCGCTCCCGGGGACTGGGCAGCCGGTGGCTCCGTTGCCTTCTGTTTCCTCTGGTCAAACGAAAGTTTTGTTTGCGTCCTATCGCTCTTGCCCATCGCTGCTGCTGATAGGGAGGCCAGTGTTCACAGACCTTACAGTGTCAATGGTGCCCCAGTGGGACGATGCAGGAGCTGACCTCGTGCACAGACCGGCGCCGGAGGCCACGCGTTCAGGCCGCTGTCGCGCTGAGGCCTGCGTGCCCAGTAACGCCTCGGGTCAGGGTTGGCTCTCACCTCTTGCTTTCCCCCTCCGGGTGCCTCAGTGTCAGGGCACCCCCAGACGGCTCGGTGGTGCAGTGCTCGAGGGTGCTGGGCTCGTGTTGGGTGGCCTCCGTCCCAGAGCTGCCCGCTGCTCCGCAAGGCTCCTTCCAAGTAGTCAGGCCGTCAGGCGGGTCCCCTCCGCAGCATGCAATGGCGCCCGAGAGAGCGCCACGTGTGTGTCCCCAGCGGGGCCGCTTCGCCGCCGGCTCTCACTCGGCGCCTCCGCTCCTCTCCAGGGGTCCAGGCGTCACAGCGGGGGTCCGCAGTGCAGTCGCGGAACACCGGATAGGCAGCAGCTCCCGCCGGCAACGCCGCACGCACCACAGCGGGGCTTCCTTTCGCCGGGGCCGCACGTCGGGTGACGCAGCGCGGCCTCGGCGTCCAAGGCAGAGCGGGGATCCTGGCCTGGTCCGCGGCTCTTCTGTCGGCGACGGCGCCGGGGGAACCAGCGCACGCAGCCCCTCCAAAGTCGCGCCGGGGGTCCGCAGGGGGTAGGGGAGGCAGCCCCCGCCGGAATTTCGCAGGTTTTGCCGCTTCTGAAGGATATTGGTCGGATAGTCGGCAGCGCTAGCGGAGAGCTCCGCACTCAAGCGTCCACCATGAACGCCGGCTAGCTCCGCCCCCTGAAATGTAGAGAAATATTCATGTCCAAGTGATGCTATATATTGTGATTGGCTACAAAGAGTATTTTGTTCTTTGACTTCAATAACATGCCAAAAATCAAGAACAACAAAACAAGATTGCAAGCTTACATTTATAACAGACTAGAGACAATAATATATCTTTGTAACAAAATAACAGACATGAAGAAGCACGAATACATATGTCAGTGTGCTCAATATTAGACTGATGTTAAAGCAACTTGAGATGAAATTGTGTTTTTATTTACCCGTTGAATGTATCATTTCACTGTTGAAGATAATTCATGTTGGAATCATATTTTTTCTAAGCCGCTATGCTAACCCAGCTTTCTGTCCTGCTGAGGGTGATAAATTAAGTTCTATTAAGGGCCCTATTCCGAGTTTCCCGTTATCTCTGGGGCTGGATTTAACCCAGCTGATATCTCCATATGAGATAAAGGAATTACAAGTTACCTACAAGAATGGGGAATAACATTAAACCCCAATGATACCCTCTTCCATGCGAAAGAACAAGCCTAAGTGCATACGCACTTGTCACTTACTTTAAACAGGTAGTAAATGTTTTTTTGTGTTTAGTCCTCATATGTGACAACTTGCAAAGGCAGGTGTTATCTGGTACTGGCGCCCCAAGCCCACAGCCTGCTGGGAAAAATTGCTCCTGATGTGCCTTCTGCTCCATTTGCGAGAGATAATAAAATCACCAGGCCCAGGTCTCTCTAGAAGCGAGTGTCTTCATCATTGGACCGATTCCTGCCAGAACTATATATGTGCTAATTCCAATATGTATGCAACTAGTGGCTTCCAAGTTTTAATCCCTTCCATGCGGATGACGGCCCCCAGCCGTCATGCATCACGGTGCTCGTGTGCTGATGAAGGCTGGGGGCTGTCATGAACCCGCCCACTTTTAAAAACGGCCGCACAGGTGCAGAATCGCAGCCGCGCCCAAGGGGTTAATTCAATTTGGTGAACCACTTAATCAATTAAGAATCCCAATACGTTCAGATGTTGTTAACCATTCAGCACAAGTTGGAGGTAATCGTGAGATCCTCTTAATGCAGATTTCCCGACGTGCAATAATTATCAGAGTGAGTAGGACTTGTTCTTGGAATTTCTAGCTCTCCCCACAAGGTCGTTATCTTCTAAGATCCCAAAGACAATAGTGATGGTAAATGTTACACAGGCTTCTTTTTTTGGCAGTGGGGAGGGTGGTGTGGGGTGAAGGGGGAGGGCTGAGATCCTTTCACTTCAGTTAATAGTCCGGGCCCCTTGATATACATCCATAAAAAAAAATTGCTATCCAGAGATTTTCATTTTTGATTCTTGTTCTTGTATCATTAGAGAAGTAATTTAGCTTGAGTAGAAATTGCTAATCCGAGCTGAATTTTTCTGGATAACATTTTTTAAATTGGCAGATGTGTTGCAGTAATGATGTAATATTTCAGGAACCATGAGCCCTTTATACTTCAGTTTGGTGTCAAAACATAGGTTTTGGGGGTCAAGTAGTCTAGAGACAGAAAATAACTCAGAGCATTCCTTCCTCCATTTTCCAAAATGGCGGCTTAATAATGATGTGTTTTAGCCATCATATTGGTAATTTACTTTAATATTGTTTTTGTTTCAGATATTCTGTTGATTCAAATTCATAAACATGAGTGAAGCAGGTGATAGAAGAGGTTTTTTACCTACTGACTGAGCGTTGCTAACTACAAAATCTGAGGACTCGTTCAACAAGAAAAATGCATCAAATATTTTATAATAGTAACAAGAAGTGCTACAAGTCGCATACAATGGAAAAATGCCTGGTAAGAATTTGTCAACAAATAGCAGAAACCAGTGAATCACAACCTTCTGAGAAAGCGACGACAACCAAAAAAAATGCCCATCCACTTAGAAGATCGATGGCTACCCCTCGTCCACCTCCAACAACGGATCAGAAAGCAGAGGATCTTCAATGTGTTATCTGTGGTTTAGCCAGAACAAGGGCCAAAGGGATTGATGAAAGAACAAAGTATAGAGTATGTGAGTCTCAAAGGGCAAACATGTTTTTATTTCCAGCTAGTTTCTTTCAAGATGAGGTTTTCAGCTGAGTAGCTGGTCTAAACAGCGAGGTGAATGTATTTGCAGTGTATTTATATGCCCACCCAAACTGCATGCATGCATACATTCAAACAAATGAATGTACAGTGAGCTCCCTGCAGCAATGTAACCACAAGCTTTCAGTTAAAGTTTGCACTCTTTGAAAAGCAAATTAAGTTTTAAAGCCACTCTTGATCAGTGAGTTCAGAAAAATAATGGTCAACATTGATTAAACTGTGTTGATCCCAAATACATTCCGCAATAACCGATGAGTGTACATGTGCAAAGAATAGTCTAAGGGGTTTACTAGATGGCAGTCCATCATATGTGCAAGGTTGTTATGTTATCAAAACAAAATCAATATAAAAAAAACTTAAACTGTATTGTTCCACAATAATGAAACTAAGATGTTTCTGGTGAGAATGTACACTGACAGAATTTGTTTTTGCCAGCTAAACAAAAAGAATGAGCCACTCATGGTGTTCTCAATAACCCTGGGTGTAGAATTCGTAGTATCTCTACACGTAGCTACGCGAAGTGCACTTCACCCTATGCATGCTACGCGTAGATACACAAACTGTGTAAAGCGGTACGGAAATGCTGTTTGCACTGATTGCACAGTGCCGGATGCTTGTCCGCACTGTGCGATAGGGTCGCCCTTGTGGTTAGTTAATCAATCATTGCAAACAGCATCTTGCAGAGTGCAGGCAGTCGTTTTCTGCCGCTCGAGTAGATTTGTACTCGAGCTGCAGCTTTCTTGACGTGGACTGGTAGTTTCTGATTGCAGGTGGTCGCGAGCATTCGTGACCACTCGCAATGAGAAACCTGACCGCCCCACGTTGAGAATCTCGCTGGGAGATTTATTTTCCACGCTCGCGATCGGCAACTTGATGTTGCTGATCGAGAACGAGGAAAAAGTCTTGCCGGGATGTTGATTCTGCTCACTAGACGTTGAGGACCACGAGTAAGCAAAAATGGCTGCTATGCGTTTTTGCACTGTGCTACATGCAATTCGCATATTGCGAAGTAGCGCAAACTACGCACACTCCACGAGTGTAGCGTAGTACTACGCCCAGGGTTAGTTCTCAGCAGATTTGACTACTGAAGTTCTTGCTGCCAAAATAAGATCACAGGATGCAGTAAAATCAGCAGCAACCATTTTAAGAAACGTCCTGAAAGATTTAGATTTTGGACTTAACTATACATTTTGTGTTGCCCCAGAGCTCCACATATCATGGGAGTCAACAAGAATCCCTGATGCTGTGTTAACATTTTTTACATCATTGTTTAGGCAAAGCAGAACTGTTACAAACTAAAGTTCTTGAGTTTGGAACAGAAGCTGACAACATTGATGATGCTTTGAACATAAAAGGAAGAGGTGGAAGACAATCCCATGAATCGACAATCTTATGCTGTGCAAATTTTCTGGCCCTCATTTATGAGATTTTTCCATTGGGCAGCGCAGCAGGCCTTCCTGCTGCACTGCCCTATGGCAAAGAAAAGGACAGAAATGCACCATATCTATCAGATTTATTTTATTTATTCAATTTATATAGGGCGTTATCACCAATAGGTCTCTAAGCGCTTGTACTTGGAAAGACCGAACATTACAGAAACAGGCAACCAGATTAAAGCACGCCCCATGCATCTTGAAAGAGCACCGTTTTTAACATCCGATGAAACAGCAGTAGATTAGACTCCTTCCGAAGGCAGAGTGGCAGTTTGTTCCAAGCTGCCGGAAGAATGGTCGAAAAGGCACGTCCACCAAGGGTGGACAGGCGGTAGCGAGGGCTAACCAAAAGAGTATCCTCGAATGAGCGCAGAGTCATCCTAGGGGTGTACTGTAACAATCTGGCTTTGATGTAGCTAGGCGCATTGCCATAAACTGCCTTGTGCGCGATGCATAAACCTTTGAATATTATCCTCTGCCTAATAGGGAGCCAATGTAGTTGACACAGGAGAGGCAAAGCATGCGTGCTCCTGGATTTTTTAAAAATCAATGTAGCGGCATCATTCATGACTATTTGCAGTCTTGAAAGTTGTTACTGGGGAAGCCCGACATAGAGGGCATTACCGTAATCCAAACGTCCTAAGATCATTGCAGACACCACTCTCCTTAAGGTAGAGAAGGACAACAGTTGGGAAATTTTTCGCAGTTGCCTAAGGAGGCCGACGCATGTGCCCACCACAGAAGACACTTGCTTCTTCATAGACAGATTACCATCAATGTGGATGCTCAGACTTTTCACCACGACTGCTGGTACTGGAGTCCTACCCAACTCCTTGGTCCAGAAGCGATCGTTCCACGGGTTGCCCAAGATGGTGATAGGCAACACTTCGGTTTTCTCTGGATTAATCTTCAAGGAGTTGGTGAACATCCAGTTACTTGTAAACTTTAAGATGTTATGCAGCCTGGCTTGGGCTCCTGGTGAATCCTCAATTTGGATGATAATCTGTGTGTCGTCAGCATAGTTGTATATCTGACAATCCATCTGATTAAGAGCTGAAATCAATGGCTGCAAATATATCTTAAAAAGGAGCGGTGAAAGAGCAGAACCTTGCGGAACTCCACAGGTTATGGCCGCTGCTGTAGATACTAGGTCTGACAACTGAACCCTCTGCGATCTTCCCTGCAGGAATGAAGTTAGCCAGCCTAGTGCGGTCCCCTCGATACCCAGATCTCTCAGACGCTTCAACAGTAGACTATGACACACCGTGTCAAAAGCGGCGGAGAGATCAAGGAGCACCAGGGCCCCAGGGATCTTCTTGTCAGCTCTGCATCTTAGTTCATCCAAAATGGATAACATCACCAGTAAGCATGGGCGGAAAATCCGTTCCGCTCGCGGATTTTGCGGATTTTCGGTAAATTCGCAATCCGCGAACGCTCGCGAATTTACCGAAAATCCGCAAATTCACACGCAGCGGAATATTTTTCTTGGTGATACAATTTTGCGGCATGTGGCGTTCACTTACCGTCATTCAGCGTTTGCCGAGTTGTTTTTCTCAATATTTTGCGAGTGCTGCACCATTTTGGATCTTGCTGGGAGTTTGGCGACGCATCGCGAGAGTTCGCAATTGCGAACATGTAGGTGCGGCCGGCAGAAACAATCTCGCACTCGGGAAATTACAAAATTTGCAATTCTGCACAAGAATTCCACTAGCAAGCAGCATAGACCTTCTGAAAATGATGATTTTTATCAGAATAACTCCTCAGGTTGACATTTGCCTGCACTTTTTTGGATTTGAGGCCTTTTGACTCTCTTTGGATCACTTTTGGATTAGAAATCAACTTTCATAAGTAAGTTTGTTTGGGGCATTACAGTTGCTGTTCTGCAGAAAGCACTCAGCAGGTGCAAAAGTTCACTCATCGTTAGTAACCATTCCCTGTATTACTTCCTGAGGTCCCCCTCCAGAGTTCAGTTGCCTATGTTTGTTTGGGGCATTACAGTTTCTGTTCTGCAGAAAAACGAATTTTGCAAACTGAAAGCACTCAGCAGGTGCAAAAGTTCAAACTCATCATTAGTAACAGTAACCATTCCCTGTAGTGCTTCCTGACTGGGGCCCCTCCAGAGTTCAGTTGCTAGTTGCAACAATTGTATGACCCTGCTCTGACCCTCACAGCAGGCTCATAGAATAGCTACAAGTAGGCCACAAAGGTCCTGGAAAAAAAATTGCACTGCAACAGAAAGCAAATTACAGATAAGGAAGCAGGTGCCAAACTGGAATTTTAAAACAGTGACACATTAATAAATCAACCCCAAATTAATTCATGTCAGTTGAAGCAGGGCAGGTGTGCTTGCTTTCCCCCCCCCATAATCTACAGTGATGATGAACCAGAGAGTGGCATTGATGTTCCAGAAGGTGGCATGGGTGAAACAGAGGGTGGCAGTGGTGAAACAGAGGGTGCTGGGAACCTGTGATGATGAACCAGACGTAGAAACAACATAGTCACGACCGTTGCGAGCCGACAAGTAAGTTCGCAATTGCGAACTGGTACAAAACCCTCGCGAACTGGCAGAAACCCTTGCGAACACAAAAAAAATCCGCAAATTCGTTAGAATTTGCGGATTTTGCAGATTGCGAGTTCGCAAATACGCAAATTCGCGAATGCCTGATTCGCAAAATTCGCCCATGCTTAATCACCAGCTCCGTGCTGTGATGTTTCCGAAAGCCAGCCTGATTTCGCTTTAACAGATCATTCGTCTCAAGATGTTTCGAGAGATGCGTCAGAACATGCTGCTCAACCACCTTAGCTAAAAAGGGTAGTTGGGAGATGGGCCTAAAGTTCTTTAAATTTTTAACATCCGCCCCAGGCTTCTTATGAAGCGGGATCAGTCTGGCCTCTTTGAAGGAAGTTGGAACCTGTCCCGTCTCCAATGACCTGTTTTGGAGGGTAAGGACGTCCTCCTCAATCCCTGACATAGCAAGCTTAAAGACTCTGGGGGGGCAGGGATCCACCTGAGAGCCGGACTTCACTCTCTCCACCAAGCTAACTAACATCTCCTTCGTAATCAAGGGTAATGTATTTAGGGAGTAGAGGACCTCAGGGGTGTCTGTCATAGTTTGTAGTGGACAGTAAAGGATTGGGGTACGAGATATTTCACTCAGGAGATCTTCAATTTTACTTGTAAAGAAATCCTGAAAGTTCTGGCAGTCCTCCTGCGAGAACTCAGGCTTCTTCTCCTTATTATTCCTCAGTTCCGTGAGTACCTTGAAAATTTCTTTCTGCGGATCTCGAGCTGTCGCAATTCTAGTCTCAAAAAGCTCCGCCTTTCAAGCCAGAATAGCCTTTTTATAAAGTGTGAGCTCCTGCACATATAAACTCTGAGCATTCGTATTATAATCCCTCCGCCAGGCTCTCTCCACTTTCCGTAGAGCCTGTTTCCTAATTCTCAGGGTGTCGTTAAACCAGGGTGCCCCCATCCCTTTATCAACCCATTTCACCTTTTTTGCCGGCGCAACAACGTCAATGGCTTTCTTCAATTTGTCAAATAACTTTTGACTAACAACCTCAATGTTCTCATTGACTGTGTTTGATGAGGTGGAATTTAATAAATGACCAGCCAGCTCTTCCTCATTTATATTATTCCACCTCCTCACCATTTTCCACGCCGCTCTAGGTTTGCCTCCACAACTGTGGGCCATCCTCTGGCCCCTAATTAAATAGTGGTCGGACCAAACACACGGCGTAGTAACGACATGCACTGGGGCAGGATCCATTGTCCATACCAAGTCTAAGGTATGGCCTTTATCATGCGTAGGGCCGATCACCAGTTGGACCATGTCTAAGGCCATTAAAGCCTCTTCTAGGTGGTTAGCTTGCCCTTCTTTAGGGGAAATCTCCCAATGGAAGTTAAAATCTCCCATCACCATCAGATTCTTGTAACAGGATCTAAGGTCATGGGCTACCTCCACAAAAAGATCCAAAAATGCTGTTTAGCCCAGGGAGGACGATACACCAATAGGATGACCAGGCAATTAGTGCACAATCCTGTCCTTTTCCCCTGCGCTGGCACACAATGGGCTGCCTGCAGGGGTGCCTGCACTGATTTTATTTGTACCGCAAGGGAGACCTTCCTGTACAAAAATAATCACAAGAGGCTTATTTTCCTCTTTCTATGTGTGCTACAGACATAGAAAAGGGAAAAACAAGGAGAAATAAAGATATTTCTCCTTGTTGTGCCTCCCTTATGCCTTCCCAGTGGAGGCGTAAGATTTTGGCGCTGCCTCAGATTTACGATTTCTTGAAAATATGGGGCAGTGTCAAAAAGCCATGGGTGTTGCTGGGAACGCCCCCAACAACACCCAATGCACGTCCCTTTAATGCAGAAAACTGCGTTAAATGGACCGATATTTATCAGGCAGCATTAAGCCAAAAAAGTGGCTTAGTGCTGCCTGATAAATATCACGCAAGCTTCTGCGCCAGGGAATGTCACAAAAAGTGACGTTCCGGCGGTGAAAGGGGGCCCATAAATGAGGCCCTCTGTCTTTTCCAAATCATGTTTTATGAATTACATCATGGCAAAAAGAAAACTCTGCTATACATGAAGACTGCCCACTCAATCGATGACAAGAGCAAAAGTAGAGAGCTAATCACTTCAATGAATAGGATGGGTGTATCAACAAGTTATAATGACATAGGGCAGAGCAGGAACTTTTAAGCATATCATGCTGTAAAATCTTGTGCTAGAAAACAAGTTGCGTCAGCAGTAGGCATAAACAAACAAAGCTGCAAACTTATAACCCAACTGCCTTGCCAACATGTGCCAAATTACTTAAAGCCACCAACACGTCGCAGTCTAACAGAAGGTTTCAAAGTGGCTGACAACATGCATCTCCTTCTCCCTGATGCTGCGGTCTGCAAAGCTGATTTAACTGAATTCATCATATTGCTTATTTGGTGCAGACTGAAGTATGAAGAAAATCCAGTTCCTCCGTGGGTTGGAATTCATGCTATAGTTTCCCCGAATACTGTCCCACTGAAGAAGGTTGAGTTTTCACCAGTAATACCATCTCCAGTGAAAACTATGCAACAGTATACACAGCTCTAAAACATTTCCAAAATGTGTGTGCTCAGCATGAAGACCAGCCTATCCTGCCAATTTTCTACGAGGTATGTGTTTTCCATATTGTAGCTAGCATTTTATGACAGTAAAATTCTATGATCTTTATCGAATGATGGGCCTTTTCCACATGACAAAAGTTGAGGGCCTTATTTATGAGTAGTGACGCATCGCTGCGTGAAAACAGCAATGCCTCACTTCTCAGTGTGCCCTCCTTGCGACATGATTGATGTGTCATATTTACTGTATGTCACATGTCGCAAGAAATGACAGATGCATCAGTATTAGTGACGTATCTGCCGGCGCAAAACCTGACGCATTGCTGGAGTTGTGTCAGAAGCGTGACGCATGTTCAGCAATGCAGGGGGAGGGCTATGAATAAGTCACCCTTGTGCCTGCTATTAGGTAGGCATAAGGAATTGATGCAATGGCATCCTAGAAGTGGCACACAAAAATCTTATAGATTTCAATTCACCACTTCTACGAGGCTTGGATGCGGGGGAACCCCCACCCTGCATACATTATACCTGATGCAGGTATAATGTAGCATAGGGGCTTACAAAGTGACACATCTGCCTAGATGCATCACTTTGTAAATAGGGCACAACATGGTGCATTTTTTACGCCACTGGTTCATCACAAAAAGTGATGCACCGGCAGCGCAAAAGTGTTGCAAGGGCTCATAAATGAGCCTGTGAGTTTCTGTGTGCAGGATGTCATCTCAGTGGATGTGGTATAGATGATGCACTTATTAAGGCTGAAATCTTTGGAAGCAAAACTGTCCAGTCAGCATTGAGTGGACTTCATTATGTGCTTTCTGGAACAAGAATGACAAATTAGGTATTGCATATCTTATCTTAGAAGTGAAAAAGGCACAGTGTGCACTTCATTCAAAAGACAACATGCAAAGCCAGGCAATGTTCAATACACTCATTTCAAAATTAGAAAACCTAAAAAACAAGTTTGTTCGTCAAAGAATGTGAAGAAAAATCAGAATGTTGCAAGTACTGGGGAAATGTTTTACATATAACCGCTGTCGTGAAAACTTGGTACATGCTGATCAGGAAGTCACTGATTACTGTGTTTCGCAAATTTGATTGTTTTGAAAAAGGTCTATAGCTAAGTTAGAAAGCAACGATAAGTAAACTAAATAAATAACCAAAAAGCAATTGAAAGAGCCCACATTGAAACGACTAATCACCAAATTGATAGAAAGATTCTTAAATTTTTATAAGTCAAAAATACTTGTTTTGTAATTTTTTTAGTAAAATTTCATAATGTTAGACTTCATAGGAATAATAGATCATTTATACAACAGCATCATAAAAATTCCTAAAAAACATGACAGACATAGACAATGCATTAGACAAGAAAGACTATGGAGGCAATGTGGTAGATGAGAGCAAAATTTGATTGCATAAACTACCTGAGATAAAGGTCCAGGTATTTGAAAAGAGAGAAGAATCTAAACCATACCTCTACAGAAAATTCATCAAGACATTTTATGGTGAAAGACATAGACAGAAGGTTCAATGCTGTGGCTTCAGCTATGAAACTGGAACAGATGATGCAGAGATAACAGAAAAGCATCAACGGAATTGTTGGTCAGACACATAAAAGTGAATATGTTGCTTAATGGCAGCTAGTGTACCATGAAGTCCTTTGTATTTGCAATGTTTTTAGAGAGATAATAAATTCAAAATTGATGAACCACCGTGAAACTATTCCTCACTATGAATTTGTGGGAAAGAGAGGGGAACGTTTTAATAAAGATGATGACAGCCTTCTTCATTTCATGCAGCAGCAAGGAAGCCCTTTTGAAATGATTGAGCCTGTGCAACTACACAACTTTGTGACCAAACAATATGTGGATAACTATATAAAGACATGTTTACTTGATATCCTGGAGCATGTATCTTAATTATACACAGAACTAAAGCAGGAGAGATTTATATTGAAAGAGAAAAAGCTGTTTGACATAATCACTAAAGCTAAACTTCCACGATTTAATTGCCATAGTAAGAGTTTGGTCCAACCTGCTGCTACAAAACAGGTTTAAAAAAAACTTTTGCAAGCACAAAGATAGATGGGTGTGGCAATAGAATAGGGTTAATTTATCAAGGACATTATGTCACATGATCATGTTCCAAACTCGTACAAGAGCTCAAAAAAGAACTTTCACCTGAAGAATTTGAATCCGAAAAAGTGTCCTCATTGAAAATTGCTGTTGTGGACTACATGTCACAATTGCGAATGGTCATTATTTCATCCATGCAAAACTTTAGAGAGGTTGTTCAGACTGTTCACCAGATATGAAAGTCAGTGTTCACCTTGCAAGAACTGCACATTGTCTTTGAAAGTTATCTTGAAGTATCTGGCAAAGAATGTGAGAGAATCAGACAAATGTCTACAAGTGGAACAACTGACCTTGCATGCATCAAAAATTCAACACCTATAGCTGCGCAACTTGATCAATTCTGGTCATCAACATCAAACAAGATGAATTTTAAGATATTAGCACGCCAAAACATTGGTGATGCTTCTAGAAACACGGAATTTCCAATTATTGCAAGTGGAATGATTGTCAATGAGGAGTTGGTGCCTGCAGAGAGATAATCAAAGGGTACAGGCCATATTGTTCAAGAACTTTACAGCAAATTGGAGGAAGCTGACCTTCGTGTTGCGCCACATGTTGAGTGGGTTAATTGGAATGGTTCCAATCAAGTTACTGTACTTTCAAATAACACAGATGTTATTAGTGTGCTACTTAGATGTGTTGCATTGTTCATCAGTCAAAGGTTGTTAGAGTTAGGAATATGTTATGGAACAGGCAAGAAAAGACACTTAATCCCACTTCATATTCTGCACAAGAAACTTGACCATGGTACCTCTTAAGGCACATATTCTTAAGGGTAATGACACTATGAGCAAAATTAGAACAAAATTTGGAGCTTTAACTGCTAAACCTGTGATAGAAGAATGTGTCTTTAAAGATGTTGAAATATACCTTGTGCGTGGAAAACAAGTTCTGACCGTCACACATTTGACGATCTTGGGTACAGTGAGTTCAAGAGATCAGTTCTGCTAAGTCACCTTCCACCAACGGACACATTAAAAGAATGTTCTGCTTGATCAGAAGATGGGTAAATGTTTTGGATCATGCATATGTAGAGAAATACCTGTGTGAATTTGGTTGGGAAGTTATTGATGGGGCACTAAAACCTATGAAATCTCTAAAGCCTCTTTCCACATTACTTACACGTACGTGTACATGCAAAACCTGGGCTACAATAAGATGCCCCTGTCTATATGTGCTTCTCAAATGTTCAACATTCTGCAAATGTACCACAAATGATTTCCAAAACAAATAAACATAGTGAACTATGAAAATGTGTCTAAAAGAGGAGTGATAAACATAATTTTTTCCATCTTCAGAGCATAAACAGTGTTTGATGTATACATAAAAGGATTAAAGAAACATTATTATTTGTTTCATTTCTATATATGCCTCTTCTTCCTCTATTATAGCGCCATTTTGGGAAATGTCAGAAGGGTTGCTCTGAGGAATTATTTTATGTCTCTATGAAACTACTTGACCCACAAAACCTGTGTTGACACCAAAATTAACTATATAAGTCTCATGGTTCCTGAAATATGACATCATCACTGCAACAGCAATGTTTACCCAAGCTAAATTACTTCTCTAATGATCCAAAAACACAAATCAAAAATGAAATTATCTGGGCAACAATTTTTTTACAGAGGTGTATCAGGGGGCCGGAATTATAGGAAGAGCTATTGCTGCTCCTCCCCGCTGTAGTATTTTGGCAGGTGGGGACCAGACATTGCAGCCCCCGCAGCTCCTAGGAGGTCTGTGGGAGTTATTGGCTCAGAGTTTGAGGACCCAATAATTCTGGCCCAAGAGACACCGGAAATTTGTAGTTGCCCAAAGAGGTATTTACCACTGTCCCCCTCACTCGCCCCTTCGACTGGGATACCGCTCCAGGCAACTTGCAATGAGGGCATAATATACGGAATAGTAACAACTTTCATTTACAGTTATTTAGAAAAGTGTGTTATGAAGTGCTTTATAAAAGAAGGTTATTAATACAAATATTTTCATGTCATCAGTATGTTGAAGAAGACCGTCTTTTATGCCGTCTGTTTTTATATATCCATTGTCTTTTCCGTTCCTGGTTAACTTAAAGTGCCATCTAGTAATATATTACAAACAGTACGGTAGAGCTGTTTCTTTTCAACGGAAGGAACATGGCGGCCCCGCAGTGTAAACACAGAAAGACTCACGCAGTCCTCCGAAGGTCAGGCTTTAACAACATAGCTGGAGTGGGCAGAATAAAGGAGGCGCTGCTTTCATTTCAAAACGTGTTTACGTGCAGGGCTCTGTTCTGCTGAGTGCAACATTTATCTGTTAGTACAAGTTGATCTTCCATGAAAGTGAACGAGGACGTGCCTAGGGCGCTCCTAGAAACAGCGCTGCTAAGTTACAGTGCAGGACAAAACATGCACAGATGTTTAGATGTGTCAGTTAAACTTTTGGAAAGAATTGTGATCGTTCTTTTAAAATCTAAGAATGACGAAATTCCTTGATAGCTTGATAATATTGCCCCACAATTTTGTATATGCTGAACAAATATTTCAGCTGCGTGGTTGCACTCTTACCCGTTGCATCATGTTAGGTGCAGTTCAATGTACTCACAATTTAGTTATTTTGCAGTTCAGTGTACTTTTTCTTTAATTATTTTAGCTTTTTGGTCAGTTCTGCAAATCTCCCTTTTCATATTTGTTGCCATTTATCGGAGAAGAGTACTCCTTTCATCATGCAGGTTTCCACAGGTTACTAAAGCATCACTGCGGTGAAATACCAGATTAGGGGGTGCATCCCAGTGCCTCAACCAACCAACGCTTTGAGTTCCTTCCAGCTCAAAAGGGGGTCTATTTACATCTCACACCTTGTACCAGACTTCCTGCAATCCATTATGGTAGATTACGTTTTCCATTCTCGTATTCAACTAATAGACTGCCATGTCCACTACTCAAATTAACTCATACTTCCTATACTTATCCTTTTGGGTTCCGGAGTAGGGTGCTACTCATCGAAAAACACTTCGGTACCTTGTCAGGGGTAGTAAGCGCTATATAAAACTCAAAAATAAAATAAATTAGTAGATTAAAAATAAATACAATTACAATAATTTACTTTGCCATTGCCTGGAAGAGCTGTTGGTACTTTTATGTATACTTTTATGTTTTATGTAGTAGGACCTAATGTTCATTGAAAATCATCCAGAGCTACTAATATTAGAGAAGTAGTAACCACATAAAACAATATTACATTAGTGGCCCCCAGTGTAAGATTAGTATCAGTGATCACATCCATGGTTCAGGCACGGTTGCCAGCAGTAATGTAAAAATGCTTTGCCATGTGGAATGCCTCTACATGGGTAATATATAACAGCCATAGTTGTAATGCCCCTGCCACCAAATTAATAATAATAGTAATAGTCTCCTCAACATTGAATGATTTTTTATAACTCAAGTATCAGCTTTGACAATATTTCAGAAATTCAACCATTTTTCTTCGATATATCAGTATATGAATTCTGAAAATACACACATTTTGTTTCAAATATGCACTTTTCAGTTTTTTATCCGTATATTAATTAAACTAAGCAAAAGTTTCTAATTTAGTTCACTGGGCTACACACAGTAGAGTTACTTACAGGTAGCAGGAGAGCTACTAATAATTTGCGAGCTACTTGTTGGAGAAACCTGTTATAGTATAACTCTGACAAATGCCTGAGAGGGCTTTTCTGGGTACAGGAGAGAAACAAGATTAAGGCAACAACATCAATACAAATCAAAATATTCAGTGCACAAGTGGGCCGATTCTTGGTACTATATGTTACATTACATTGGAGCTGGTGCATGCTAGCATAGTACGAGTCCACCCTCTTTGTTCTTTTTCTTCTCTCAATTTAGTCTGTTTTTATTGCCTTTAATTTCTTTGATGTTATTCCATCTTGATATTCTGTTTCTCTCTGTACCCTTCTTTTCTGTTGCTTTATTACATTTCCTTCTCCTTGAAGTTCTTTCATCTTCAAAGTCTTTCTTTCCTCACTTTCTTTTCCTCTATGTTATTATTTTATTATCTCTGTTTCATTCTCAAATTCCCCTCTGGTGTCTTTCTCCAAAAATATTGGCTATCCTTCTTTCCTTCTGAGCTTTATTAATCTCCTCTTTGCTGTCATGCTTCCCTCCTCCTCTGTCTCTCCATCCTATCCTCTTTTACTTATTTCCTCATTCTATTTTTTAATCATTTATTTTGAATAATTTATTCCCTGTAAGCCAGTGGTTCTCAACCTTTTGACGTTGGTTGACCCCCACGTAATCAATACTGGTACCCATTGGCTCCTACTAAATTATTATTGGAATCTACGGCCCCCCCACTGAGTCATTACTGGAAGCAAAGAACCTGGCCTGATCATTTTTGATTATTTGAATTGCAAAATCATACACAAAAAAACAAGATATACAAATGATTAAATATTATATTTAATTCAAAAACAAATATAAAGAAAAAAGTATTTATTGGAAGGTTGGAGTTTCTAGATTTACCTGAAGCCACTCATCGTCCATACTGTATTCTGTTCGATGCACTTGCACTGCTCTCATGAAGCAATCCGAGGACGCTAACTTGATTTTTAGCCACCAATTTCAAACTCCTTCACAGAACGTTTCAAAATTTTCAGTGGCACATTTTCTTTATTTATTTATATAAACTTCATTAATCTGTTAATATTATTTAATTTTCTAAACAGTCACGGACCCCCTACGTGGGCCTTGTGACCCCCAGGAGTCCCCAGAACACAGGGTAAGAAACATTTATGTAATGTTGTTAAATGTGTACAGCACACGTTTACCCTGAGGTTTCTTGGTGCTGTGAGCAACAGTTACTAAATATCCATGAAAAAACATCACAGTATTAAAATGATGTCTATTAACATAATTCAGCATAATTAGTTTCCTTACTTAGACCACATATCAGTGCGGCTCCCCCGCTTAGGCGAAGGAGCGCCGCCGCACTGCTGCTGTGCAGCAGTGAGGGGCGGCCTCAGGCATGTGCAAACTGTGCGCCTGCAAAGAGCCACCAAGCCCCAGGGGCCACCACGCCAATATATATCCTTAATATAATAATCATCTGAGGATGGATACATATTTGCGTTGCGGCCCCTGGCAGGGGTTTTGCGGCCTCCGGCTCTGTTCCACTTCCAAACACCCTGACCCCCCCTCTTCACTGGCCTCCGCGCCTGCGTTCCTCCTGGACCCCCTCTTCCGGGGCCCCCTACCTACGCTCCGTGCCCAGGGCCGCCATGAGCCTAGAGCCGCCCCTGCAGCAGTAAAAGAAAGGAAAAATAAAATGATAAAAGCGCGATGTTATTATCATATTCTTCTTCTTGCTGCTGCAACATGAGGGTGGGGCTGCTCTGCTGACGGAGTAGGCAAGGAGTGGTGAGCACACTATAGTGCGCATGATGCTTGACCGTCCTTCTTGGGCCGGCCAAACAGTCATGCACACTTTAGCTTGTTCCCCGTGCAGGCTGCATTACAGCCGGCATGTAGAACATGCCCAGGCCCCCTGTCCCCGTCTGAGCCCCGAACCACGGTGCGCAGACCAATCACAGCTTTGCATTGCACCGTTGTGATTGGTTTTGGGGAACCAATCACAACGCTGCATTGCTGCGTTGTGATTGGCTATGGGGAGCCTGGCTGCTTCCTGCTCGGCGGAGGAGAGACAAAGTGGGACCGAGGGGCGAGGAGGTAAGTATATTTGTATTTTTTTTAGAATTATACCTCCTAACCCCCTCACCTCGCCACCCCAGATCCGTGCTGGCCGCCACTGCCACATAGCTTACATATAACCACATAAAGCTGTAATACGATTCCCTGATATCTGCGGCGAGAGATAACGAGACTGGAATTTACTATTCCAAGTGGTATCTCCCTATGAGATAATGGTGATTATAAATAGTTTCACCCCGACTGGGGAATAACATGCAGCTCCTGAAACCTGGGTCCAATTGAATGGAAATGATGGGACCAGATGTCCAGCTATTTACCATTTGCTTGGGGTGAGTGGTTGGGGGGATTTTTGTGCATGTGGTGGGTGTAGTGGATGGGGAGGGAGCAGTGCATGTTGCTTTGTTTTACAGGTAGGCAGTCGTGATAAGGCAGACCTGGGATTCCCTCTCTGCAGGACTCCCAATCAGGCCATAGGAAGGTGGGACATCCTTCTAAAGACGTCAGACTCAGGTATGTCAATAGATTGTTTTTCTAGACTAGACCCACAGGGGAAACAGACTGGCCTTCTATCATTTTATAAGGGTGACTGATCTAAAACCGCTGTATTATGTGTTAAAGCGATACAAAGCATTCCACAATTAACTTTTTTTCTCCCATATTGCAATCATCTAACCAATTCACTTTGTGATCGATTAAAGCGCAAATGTGTTTTTAATTACACACTCTGAAGCGTCATTCCATTGAGGCCCTAAAAGTGTTATAAAGTTTATCCAAACACCTAGCTTGTGTTTCGGTGGCTTTACAAGCAACCCGAGGGTTATGCTTTGCAGGGCTGAGGATAGCGCCCACTGCCAAGGATAAAGCGCCTGCTGTTGGCCAGTTGAGATGCGGGCCAAGAGTATAGAATCAGCCACGTGCCAGGTATGGAATCTGCAGGGACCCATTTCCGGTGGAAACAGATCGCCGGTTTTTCAATGGAAGTTTAGTTCACTTCACACCAGTAGTTTTTAAACCCCAGAGACACATGCGCCCTCCTTGTCTCACGCCTCTCGCGCAGCAGGTTCCCCACTCGGTAGTTGTGTCATCAAATTATGCCACAATCTGATGAATGCATCCGTTCCTTTCTCTATCATCCTTCATGCCTTCCTCCCTCCCTCACTCTCTCTTTCACTTTCCTCCTTCCTTTCATACACTCTCCCTACATCTTCCCTCTGTCTCCTTTCCTCTATCCAGTCTTCCTTCTCGTCCCTTGTTTCTTCACCCAGCCTACATTGTGACACGTGTGCTTCCTTTTGCCATTTTCTATGTCTTCCTTCCTCCCTTTGACCCTTCTTCAGTCTACCCTAACCCTCTTTGATTCATTCTTCATCCCTTTGACCCTTCTTTAGTCCACCTTCTTCCACAACCCTCTTTGTTTCCTTCCTCCCGCTCTTTCTCTCACTCCATCTATCACTACTTTCTGTTCATCTATTCTGCTCTTTTCCTCACTTTCTCGACTCTTCTCTGTCCTTTCTGTCATTTCCTTCAGATCCTGCTCCCATCTCTCGCTTTCTCCCAGCTGACGATGTTGTAGTCTGTACTAAAATCAGCTTCAGAGTTAATGACCAGGATGAATTCAAGAAATCGAGGGCTAGAGAAGGCAAATTCCGGCATTTAGAAGGGAGAGCCCTGGATTCAGTATAGGTTGGGGAAGGGTACCGGAGCAGGGTTGGATTGGGATTGAAAATCGGCCCGGGCACGCCAAAACAAAAATCGGCCCATATTTGCAAAATCACTCCTCAAATCACTGCTTTGGCGTAATCTTATTAAGAAAAAAATTTAGGGGGGGGGGTGTAAAAAAATGCATGCGTTAGTTTACAGTGGTGAAACAAGTGAGGCCACTTGTACTCAGGCCCCCTCCCACGCTCAGTATGTGCACACCTTAATGGGCCGGCCAGCGAGAGAAAGAAAGTGACACCTCTGCTTGTTGCTAAAGGGAGGTGATGATCGCCCATCTGTCTCTATAAAGGCCACTCAGACACCTACTGGGTTGCTGGCTGAGCCTGTATTCGATTCGTGGTTAGTGACACCTAGCGTAGATGTCAACTCCCTGAGCACAACCTTGGAGAAACAAACAATGTTTCTATATCATGTAATCCAAATGTCGCCAAAAAAATTGAACCAAAATTGTTGTTATTTATCTCATGTTTAATTCACACGAATTTCATCAATATCCATGAAGTTCCATAGTACATGTGTATCCAAAATCAATATGTGGTGATAGTATCCCAATGCATTTCGGACACATGGTCTACTATCACCACATATTGATTTTGTCACTAACCACAAATTGGATTCCCACACCTTCTTTGTCAGGGGGTGATATCTCTGATGCTCACCACAACCTGCTAACCTTAAATTCACTGAGGAGTGCGTGACCCACACCTGAACATGAGCCTGTATTCGAACAATAGACACAGCGCCCAAATGTCCCCCCCCCACACCCTCCCCTCCCTCCCGACTGCTAAAAAAAAGCAGCCCACAGCAGAACTCGGACATTGCATTGCCCGAATGTCTGTGTTACCAATCCGACGCTGTACCGGAGGCTGTAACATAAGTCCCAGGAGGGTACCGAATGCTGTAACATAAGACTCCCCTGGGCACTGAGGGCCCGATTCACAGAACTAACTTAAGACAAAATCCTACACTTACTACCATTTTTGTATTCACAGAAGGCACTTACTCTTTTTGGTATTCACAGAAGGCACTTACTTATTTTGGTATTCACAGAAGTTAGGAGTCCTAACTTTAGGACTCCTAAATGCCTTCTGTGAATACCGAAAGTCTTAAAGTTAGGATTTTTCTCAGTTTAGGAGTAGTAAAGTTAGGACTCCTAACTTCTGTGAATACCAAAATGGTAGTAAGTTTAGAATTTTTTCTTAAGTTAGTTCTGTGTCCTTAACTGGTGCTCATGAAAAGCCCCGGGGTTGATGATCAAGTACCAGACACCAGAATCCACCAGCTCAAATTAAGCACTGGTTCTGCCTCAACTGTTGATACACCCAGTGTGGAAGCACTGAAATCGCAGGCTGCCTTCTGTCCTGACCTGGGTCTGTCTACTTGTTGGAGGGTTCTGGACCATTCATATACTTCCCACAAGACCCCCAGTACAGCTTCCGTCTTCTGCTTCCTGTACCAGAGCTTTTCTCCACTGGTGAGAATCCAGCATGTCCCTGCAGCCCCACTGCCCACAGCCCTCTTGCTATGTGGGTTTTTCTGGTGGCTGCTGCCTCGCTCAACTCCTCCCCCCCCCTCGTTCTGTCAAGATACCGTGACTCCATATTACGCATCATGGTTGTGTTTCTTCTCTCTTCGCAGCTTGAAATCCCTTCCCTCCAATGTACGCCGTAATCCACTATTTCACATGTTCAGACCTGACATTGCAGAACACCACCCTCTACAAACACTGACCAGCCTTAACCCCTCTTTTCTAGCTACCCCCCCCTCCATTCTCTTCTTTTGATGATTCATGGCCTATGGAAATGTCCCTAAATTATAGGTATGCCCTGTCTTGTCATTGCCCCCACTTCACCATTTCTCCATGCTATGCACGTGGCTTCTTGTCTAAATGCTCTGACACCAATAAACAAATACATCAAAAGGCACATAGGAGTGACAGGAGAAAGCCATATACATGTACTGGCCGGGAAGGGGAGAGCAGTCAACATGACTTAAGGGACAGGAGGCTGATATAAAGAGAAGGGCATTTCTTATTCCTATAGGGACTGGGCGCGCCTCCTCCTATACACCGTCGAGGCTCCCACAGGCCCCACCCTCCACGATTTGGTAGAACCTTTATGAACTTCCACACTATGAAAAATTAGAAAGGCAGCAATCCGAGACTAGCCCATCCCTCTGCGTGATGGAGAAACCCTGGGCTGTGAGGTATTGTCTGGCTGCTGGGTACCCGGAGTCAGCCTCTTTGTGCAGGAGACGTGCTGAGCTCTGCCGGACTGAGGTGCGTGTACAGCACGCCATACATTCCGTTGCATAGATACCGAGCCATGGAAGCTATTTATAGCCATGAAGATAGCTGGAGGGAGCCTTAAACACACACGGCACCGCAAGACTTCTTATTTAAGAAACACGTTAGCATTATGCTTTTTTTATTCAATTAAATACAGCCGCCATCTGATAAAAGCGATGCTTTGTCTTATCTTTAATTAAGGATGAATACTTTAAAAAACAATGCACAAGCCAAGCACTGCAGCAGAGCGACTGGTGGCAAAGAACAGGCAGAAGCCGAGTAGCCTGTTGGATCAGGGCCGCCTTAACAGCATTACTAACCCCCGAGCAAAGCAGTGCATGGTCCCTGCCCACACAACTACTCACAGGAATGAACATGTTTATTGGAAAATAAGAGTTACATTCTGGTCTGCATGGGGCCCCTATGCTCGTGGGGCCAACTGCCCAGCGTGCCCAAGCGTTAAGAAGGCACTGTGTTGGATTCCTTGCGCACTGGGGCACCGTAGCATATATTTACTCCCCAGCCATGTCCTTGCCTCTCCCCTGGGTTGTCCCTGTGAGTGGCTCCTGCTCTGTGGATTCGGATGCAGATGTTGCCCCTTGCCACACTTCATGCACTCCCCAACCCATCTTTGAGGACCTTCCTGGCTGGCACTATGCCCCAGTTCACTCCAGCAGCTCTCCTCTCATGACCTCCTGCCCTAGTACTGCACCTCTGCTTGAATATGCACCTCACCTGTGCTGTTTTTATAGCACTGTGGATCTAAAATGACTTTATGCCCCCGCTTCAATTCTACAGCGAGGTACGTAAATGTCTTTGCCACATTGTCTTTCATACTGAATTTATACACTCAAGATATTTCAAGGTCACTCCACCAACCCCTGCAGTCTTTCTTAAGGTATCTAAACATCTCCACATTTCCCTGTTCTCCCATTACTTTATTCATACCCTGGGTATAACTCAATGATATCTCCCCTCTCACCTCCGCTACAGTATCAATACCCTCGATATCTTTAACTATCTCTAAATGATACCTCTAGACTCGTCTCTGATGTATGTTTCTGCTACACGTCAATGAATCACGTCTATTTCCAAGTCTACCGTAGTTATGCCGACAATCCGTCCCTTGCTTACCTCCCACCCTGCTCCTCGGTCTCTTTAAATCTTCTATCTTGTATGCCCTCTTCCTCCAATACTTTATTCATAACCCTGGATTTTAGTATCCTCCCCATTTCTTCTCTCTTCCTCCTCTACTTTATTTATGCCCCTCGGTCCCATCAAGGTGTCTATCACATATACTGTCTCCCTCCTCTACTCTATGCATCTTCTAAGGGTCATTGCAAATCTCTGGCATATCCCACACCGCCTGTATTCTTTTTATACCGCAATAATCTATTAGTATCTTTTTCATGTTTCTCCTTTTCATCCTCTAATGTATACTTTGCCACAGTGCTTTCAATGCCTCTTTCATATCTCCCTCTTCCTGATTTACGGTATGCATCCCTGGAGGTCATTGAACATTTCTATCACATTTTTATCATATCTTCTGCCACCGCTTCTTGTGCATTGATACATCAACCATCTTTGATTATGTCTTCCATATCTTCCCTCTTCCTCCTTTACTGTATCCATCCCCAGAGCTAGTTAAATACCTTGTTTATATTTAACATTCTCTCTCTTCTGCTGCATGTATACCCAGAGGTAATTAAATATTATATTCATCCAAGGTCTGTTTGACTATTGCTTTCATATTTCTTCTTCCTCGCACAATCTACTGTAAAAGATTAAACCCCTTATCCAGCTCATATTTAGGAACAGTTAGCAGAGGGTTGAAGGGGTGTCAGAGAACAGTGTACATAGATCCTCAAACATATATCTTGCCATGGGTTCTTTGGTGCACAGCCCATGAGTTTATCATTTCGTGGGAACACCAGTGCAAGATGTAGCCATTGTTTACTGTGTAGGGTACCACCTTCAGATCATTATCTAAGAACACTGATGCCACCTTGCATAGATGTGGCCTCTAGGACTGGGTAAAGCCTTGAAATATTCTCATAGACGCCAACACATTGTTTGTTTCTGCTGGTCTATGAATGGGCAGCCATAAAACCCCCATGGCTTTCCGCATTGCCTTGTAGGTCTTATGACACTTCCACCAGTACCCTTACAGGTCATATTTTACAGACTCCAGTACCCTTATGTTTCTTATGTTACAGGCTCCAGTATCCTCATGGGTCTTATGTTACAGCTTCCTGTATCCTTATGGGTCTTATGTTAAATCCTCTGGTGCCCTCATCGGTCTTATGTTCCAGCCTTCAGTGCCCTTATGGGTCTTATGTTAAAGCCTCCAACACCCTTATGGGTCTTATGGTACAGTCTCCTGCACCATCATGGGTCTTATGGTACAGCCTCTGGTACCCTCCTGGGACTAATGTTATAGCCTCTGGTACTCTCCTGGGACTTGTGTTACTGACTCCTGCACCATCATGGGGCTTATGTTACAGCCTCCTGCGCCATCAAGGGTCTGATGTTACAGTCTTCTGTACCGTCTTGGATCTTATATTACAGAATCCGGTGTCCTTATGGATTTGATGTTAAAGCCTCCGGTCTCTTATGGGTCTTATGTTACAGCCTCCGGTACCCTTCTGGGTCTTATGTTACAGCCTCCAGTGCTCTTGCAGTTCTTATGCTACAGCCTCCAGTACCCATATGGGTCTTATGGAACAGCCGCCTGTACCCTCCTGGGTCTTATGTTACAGCCTCCGGTACCCTCCTGGATCTTATGTTACAGCCACCGGTCTCTTACGGGTCTTATGTTACAGCCTTCGGTAACCTCCTGGGTCTTATGTTACAGCCCCCAGTGCTCTTGCAGTTCTTATGCTAGATCTCCCAGTACCCTCATGGGTATTATGCAACAGTCTCCCGTACCCTCCTGGGTCTTATGTTACAGTATCCGGTACCCTCCTGGGTCTTATGTTACAGCCTCCGGTACCCTCCTGGGTCTTATGTTACAGCCTCCGGTACCATCCTGGATCTTATGTTACAGCATCCGGTACCCTCCTGGGTCTTATGTTACAGCCTCCGGTACCCTCCTGGATCTTATGTTACAAGATCCGGTGTCCTTATGGGTTTGATGTTACAGCCTCCGGTCTCTTACGGGTCTTATGTTACAGCCTCTGGTACCCTCCTGGATCTTATGTTACAGCCTCCGGTACCCTCCTGGATCTTATGTTACAGCCTCCGGTACCCTCCTGGGTCTTATGTTACAGCCTCTGGTACCCTCCTGGATCTTATGTTACATCCTCCGGTACCCTCCTGGATCTTATGTTACAGCTTCCTGTCTCTTACGGGTCTTATGTTACAGCCTCCGGTACCCTCCTGGGTCTTATGTTACAGCCTCCAGTGCTCTTGCAGTTCTTATGCTAGATCCTCCAGTACCCTCATGGGTATTATGCAACAGTCTCCTGTACCATATGGGTCTTATGTTACAGCCTCCGGTACCCTCCTGGGTCTTATGTTAATCCCTCCGGTTCCCTCCTGGATCTTATGTTACAGGATCCGGTGTCCTTATGGGTTGGATGTTACAGCCTCCGGTCTCTTACGGGGCTTATGTTACAGCCTCCGGTACCCTCCTGGGTCTTATGTTACAGCCTCTGGTACCCTCCTGGATCTTATGTTACAGCCTCCGGTGTGTTTATGGGTCTGATGTTACAGGCTCCGGTCTCTTACAGGTCTTATGTTACAGCCTCCGGTACCCGCCTGGGTCTTATGTTACAGCCTCCAGTGCTCTTGCAGTTCTTATGCTACAGCCTCTGGTACCCTCACAGGTCTTAAGCAACAGTCTCCAGTACCCTCATGGTTCTTATGCAACAGTCTCCTGTACACTACTGAGTTTTATGTTACATGCTCTGGTACCCTCCTGGGTCTTATGTTACAGCCTCCAGTGCTCTTGCAGTTCTTATGCAACAGCCTCCAGTACCCTCATGGGTCTTATGCAGCAGTCTGCCGTACCCTCCTGGGTCTTATGTTACAGCCTCCAGTACCCTCATGGGTCTGATGTTACAGCCTCAGAGGCCAATTCACAGAACTAACTTAAGACAAAATCCTAAACTTACTACTTTTGGTATTCACAGAAGGCATTTAGTAGTAGTAAAGTTAGGATTTTGTCTTAAGTTTAACTTAAGACAAACTTAAGACAGACTTAAGACAGACTTAAGACAAACTTAATACAGACTTAAGACAGACTTAAGACAAACTTAAGACCAAATCCTAACTTAAGGCTGTCTTACGTTTGTCTTAAGTCAAACTTAAGACAAAATCCTAACTTTACTACTACTAACAGCCCGATTCATGAAACTGAATTGCGCTCACAAAGGGCCAGATTCTGAGAATCTGGCCCTTTGCAAGTGCGATTTTTGCATTTGGGATTCATCATCCCAAATGCAAAAATCGCTATTTGCGAAATCGCATATTTGCGAGGAATTGGATTTAAGGAATCTCAATTAGAGATTCCTTAAATGCAATTCATGAACCAATTCTGAATTGCGAATTCGCAATATGTGGTCGCTATTTACCACGAAGTCTGACTTCGTGGTAAATAGCGAAAAATTATTAAAAAGCACTTTAGTGCATTTTTTACTGTTGCATGTTACACACACACATGTCCTTTGGACATGTGTGTGCGCAACACCTGTTTAAATTTGCATTTCAGGGGTGCTACAGGGTGTCCTTTGGACACCCCTGGCACCCTTGAAATCGCTATCTTATTTGCGATTAGCTAATTGCTAATCGCAAATAAGGAACACTCCCCATTCATTCCTATGGGCCTTTAGGCCTTTAGGCCCATAGGAATGAATGGGGTGTTATTCCTTATTTGTGATTAGCAATTAGCTAATCGCAAATAAGGAATGTGTACGAATCGCAATTTATTTTGCGATTCCTACATGAATCCCGTTTTGCGAGTCTGTAATAGCGATTCCTTATGAATCGCTATTAAAGACTCGACTTTGATGAATCTGGCTGTAAATGCCTTCTGGTAATACCAAAAGTAGTACGTTTAGGATTTTGTCTTAAGTTAGTTCTGTGAATCAGGCCCTAAGACTCTGCATCTAAAGCCTGGGATATGCCAATCGGTATTCACTCCTATCCGAATCAGAGAATAGTACTTCTTAGTTGTTTATCTGGCACCTTAAACGGATAAGGGAAGATCTCAGCATTACTAGGAGTGCTAATAAAGTTATCAATTGATTACTTCCCCTCTAGGTACAAGCTGTCACAGGCAACAGTGGTTTTCCATACCCCATTGTGGAGGATATACTTCAACTTATTAAGGGACTGTGAATCAGCATTCTCAAAAATGTGAACTCCCAATTCATAGTAACCAATGAAGTTGCAGATAAGTCACGCATAACCTTAAGGAGGAAAGTATTTCCTCATTACTACATTGTTCCTACCTATTTGCCTCTATCACTGAATTATTAGGAAGGTCTAAAAGAGTCTTTAAACAAAGGCTCTCGTGTGACTCCCAGTACACTTATTGATCAAGGGCCATTAACTGTGCTCGGTAAAGTGTCTGCAGAATATGTTTCCCTATTATTGCCTTCATCATGAGCTCTACCGAGCAACCCCTAGAAGGGAGTCAAACCTTTTCAATGCATTTCCTGTGGCAAGGAGAGAAATTCTTTACTTTGCTTTATGTCTGTCATATTCTACATTTCTGGCAAATGTATGGCATAAGTACTTATATTAATGTAATTGTTCTAGAGGGATGCTATTTAGGTAGCAAGTACATTTCTTATGCCCCGTACCAAAAATAAGAGTCTTTGTTTTGTCCGCATAACAGTAAGGCTGGTTGATTCACAGTAGTTATGCAGCGCAAGGAGTTTCAATTGTCATCCTAATGGAGAGTAGTCCATTATGACTATATCACTTGTGTACATAGGTCAGTGCTCATGGGAACCCTGCATTTTTGGAGTAAAAGAATGTGTATTTGGCAGCACAGTCGGAAGTTCAAAAATAAACAGACCAATAAGTAGTGCGACTAGGAATCACCACTGCCTTAGACCATTTTCAACTGGGATTTTTTCTGAAAATGCACCTGGACCATCTAAATCAACCTTCACCCAGTTATTAGAGTGCAAAGGCTGAAGCACAGGTCCTGGTGAATACTCCATTTTCAAAACTGCTTCCAAAGGAGGATCTAATCAACCTGGTAAATAGCAGCCCAGACGTGGACAAAACACCATCAAAGTTTAGGGGAGAGGATCTGGTCTAACGGCTAGAGTGGCTGTTCTCAAATCTGGGTAACCGGGTTCGAGCCTCGGCAATGATGGTCAGCATCCTGTGATTCTGGGCACATCACTTAATCTCCCTGTGCCTAACAAAAATGAATGTGTCCTTGTGTAGCAAAACTGATGCTCATGTAAAGTTCTCTGATACCTTCGAGTCAAGATTGCCCTATATAAAACAACGGGGAAAAAATATTTGCCTACAGTTGATGCCGACCTCCTTGCAGCTTCCCACAACACTGAGCAGTGATCAATTGTTGAATATTTTTGTCGAAAACCCGCTTGTTTTTTAGGGATAATTCCCAACACAAACATTCATGATTCAGGATATTCAAGCATTGATTGAGCTTGAATTTCAAACGGAATATCGAAAAGAGAGACCAACCTATTCTCTTCTGGGTCATCCATAGGACTCTTTTTATGGTAAGACTTCATAGGCTTTATAATAGCTCCCCTCTAAGTAGGTTTGAAAATGTTTCAATTCTGAAAATATGAGATTGTGTCTTATACATACAAATGTCTGTGGAAAAGATAGTGGTGGTCAGAGTGCCTTAATAGCTGAACACAACCTAAACTCACCCAGACACCTAGAGGCGACTCAGATTGCAGTATGCGCTGTACAAGACTCTTGTCTCTCATGAAACAAAACTAAAGAACCATGACATCAGGAGAAAAGCAAATACACTTAGGCAATGCAGGATTAACTAAAACATGTGAAATGTAAACAGTGACAGCATTGTTCATGCGGATTACCTTAAGGGTTTTGACAGTCATTGTGCAGACATCGATCAGTGTATTTGCCTGTAAATTTAAGGATATGAATATAGGGCCTGAAAGTAACCCTTTCAAGGTCAGTTTACAATTATTAACAGGTCTGAGATCTGGAAGGACCTGCCCCATTTACAGCCCTCCCTAGTGTGTGCAATGCACCAGGTCCCTGCTTTTGCCCAGTGTATGCAGATCTCTGTGTTCTTTGGGCTCTATGCCACATTAACAATTACAAAACATCGACCTGCGATAATACTGACTGCAGGATATCAACTAATATCTTCAAGGTAAGGATATACAGCTTTAGATGTACTATTCTTAACTCAATATCTGCGTAATTTCAAAACATATATCGTCACCTGTGTTAGCAGCTCCCTGTGCCCTTGTGTGCAGCTCTCCTGGTCCCAGCCTGTAACCTGTGTATGTAGATTTCTCTGTTCCTGTGTGCAGCTCCTTTGGTCCCAGCCTGTAACCTGTGTATGAAGCTCTCTCTGCTCTCGTGTGCAGCTCCCCTGGCCCCAGCCTGTAACCTGTGTACGCAGCTCTCTGTGCACTTGTGTGCAGCTCTTGTGGTCTCAGCCTGTTACCTGTGTATGTAGCTCCCTGTGCACTTGTGTGCAGCTCCCCTGTCCCCAGCCTGTATCCTGTGTATACAGCTCTCTGTGCTCTTGTGTGCAGCTCCCCTGGCTCCCGCCTGTAACCTGTGTATGCAGCTCTCTGTGCACTTGTGTGCAGCTCCTCTGTCCCAGCCTGTAACCTGTGTATGTAGCTCCCTGTGCACTTGTGTGCAGCTCCCCTGGCCCCAGCCTGTATCCTGTGTATACAGCTCTCTGTGCACTTGTGTGCAGCTCCCCTGGCCCCAGCCTGTAACCTGTGTATGTAGCTCCCTGTGCACTTGTGTGCAGCTCTTCTGGTCTCAGCCTGTATCCTGTGTATACAGCTCTCTGTGCACTTGTGTGCAGCTCCTCTGGTCCCGGCCTGTAACCTGTGTACTTAGCTCCCTGTGCACTTGTGTGCAGCTCCCCTGGCCCCAGTCTGTATCCTGTGTATGTAGCTCCCTGTGCACTTGTGTGCAGCTCCCCTGGCCCAGCCTGTATCCTGTGTATACAGCTCTCTGTGCACTTGTGTGCAGCTCCCCTGGCTCCCGCCTGTAACCTGTGTATGCTGCTCTCTGTGCCCTTGTGTGCAGCTCTCCTGGTCCCGGCCTGTAACCAGTGTACACAGCTCTCTGTGCTCTTGTGTGCAGCTCTCTTGGTCCCAGCCTGTAACCTGTGTACGCAGCTCTCTGTGCTCCTGTGTGCAGCTCCTCTGGTCCCAGCCTGTAACCTGTGTATGAAGCTCTCTGTGCTCTTGTGTGCAGCTCTCTTGGTCCCAGCCTGTAACCAGTGTACACAGCTCTCTGTGCTCTTGTGTGCAGCTCTCTTGGTCCCAGCCTGTAACCTGTGTACGCAGCTCTCTGTGCTCCTGTGTGCAGCTCCTCTGGTCCCAGCCTGTAACCTGTGTATGAAGCTCTCTCTGCTCTCGTGTGCAGCTCCCCTGGCCCCAGCCTGTAACCAGTGTACGCAGCTCTCTGTGCTCTGTTGTGCAGCTCTTGTGGTCTCAGCCTGTTATCTGTGTATGCAGCTCTCCTGGTCCTAGCCTGTATCCTGTGTATGCAGCTCTCTCTGCTCTTGTGTGCAGCTCTTCTGGTCTCAGCCTGTAACCTGTGTACGCAGCTCCCTGTGCCCCTGCACACAGCTCTTCTGGTCCCAGCCTGTAACCAGTGTATACATCTCTATGTGCACATGAGTGAGGCTCTCCTGGCCCCAGCCTGTATCCTGTGTATGCATCTCTCTCTGCTTTTGTGTGCAGCTCCCCTGGCCCTAGCCTGTAACCTGTCTATGCTGCTCTCTGGACTCTTGTGCATCACTCCTGGTCCTAGCCTGTATCCTGTGTATGCAGCTCTCTCTGCTCTTGTGTGCAGCTCCCCTGGTCCCAGCCTGTAACCAGTGTATAAATCTCTATGTGCACTTGTGTGCAGCTCCCCTGGTCCCAGCCTGTAACCTGTGTATGCAGCTCTCTGTGCTCTTCTGTGCAGCTCTCTTGGTCCCAGCCTCTAACCTGTGTATGTAGCTCTCTCTGCTCCTGTGTGCAGCTCCCCTGGTCCCAGCCTGTAACCTGTGTACGCAGCTCTCTTTGCTCTTGAGTGCAGCTCCTCTGTCCCAGCCTGTAACCTGTGTACGCAGCTCTCTTTGCTCTTGAGTGCAGCTCCTCTGTCCCAGCCTGTAACCTGTGTACGCAGCTCTCTTTGCTCTTGAGTGCAGCTCCTCTGTCCCAGCCTGTAATCTGTGTATGTAGCTCTCTTTGCTCTCGTGTGCAGCTCCTCTGGTCCCAGCCTGTAACCTGTGTATGCAGCTCTCTGTGCTCCTAAGTGCAGCTCCTCTGGTCCCAGCCTGTAATCTGTGAATGAAGCTCTCTCTGCTCTCGTGTGCAGCTCTCCTGGTCCTAGCCTGTAACCTGTGTATGTAGCTCTCTCTGCTCCCGTGTGCAGCTCCTTTGGTCCCAGCCTGTAACCTGTGTATGTAGCTCTCTCTGCTCCTGTGTGCAGCTCCCCTGGTCCCAGCCTGTAACCTGTGTACGCAGCTCTCTTTGCTCTTGAGTGCAGCTCCTCTGTCCCAGCCTGTAACCTGTGTATGTAGCTCTCTCTGCTCCTGTGTGCAGCTCCCCTGGCCCCAGCCTGTAACCTGTGTATGCTGCTCTCTGGACTCTTGTGCAGCTCTCCTGGTCCTAGCCTGTAACCTGTGTATGTAGCTCTCTCTGCTCCTGTGTGCAGCTCCTTTGGTCCCAGCCTGTATCCTGTGTATGCAGCTCTCTTTGCTCTCGTGTGCAGCTCTCCTGGTCCCAGCCTGTAATCTGTGAATGAAGCTCTCTCTGCTCTCGTGTGCAGCTCTCCTGGTCCTAGCCTGTAACCTGTGTATGTAGCTCTCTCTGCTCCTGTGTGCAGCTCCTCTGGTCCCAGCCTGTAACCTGTGTATGTAGCTCTCTCTGCTCTCGTGTGCAGCTCTTCTGGTCCCAGCCTGTACCCTGTCTATGCTGCTCACTGGACTCTTGTGCAGCTCTCCTGGTCCTAGCCTGTATCCTGTGTATGCAGCTCTCTCTGCTCTTGTGTGCAGCTCTCCTGGTCCCAGCCTGTAACCTGTGTATGAAGCTCTCACTGCTCTCGTGTGCAGCTCTCCTGGTCCTAGCCTGTAACCTGTGTATGTAGCTCTCTGTCCACTTGTGTGCAGCTCCTCTGGTCCCGGCCTGTAACCTGTGTATGTAGCTCTCTCTGCTCTCGTGTGCAGCTCCTCTGGTCCCAGCCTGTAACCTGTGTATGCAGCTCCCTGTGCCCTTGTGTGCAGCTCTCCTGGTCCCAGCCTGTAACCTGTGTATGCAGCTCTCTTTGCTCTCGTGTGCAGCTCTCCTGGTCCTAGCCTGTAACCTGTGTATGTAGCTCTCTGTCCACTTGTGTGCAGCTCTCCTGGTCCCAGCCTGTAACCTGTGTATGAAGCTCTCTCTGCTCTCGTGTGCAGCTCTCCTGGTCCTAGCCTGTAACCTGTGTATGTAGCTCTCTGTCCACTTGTGTGCAGCTCTCCTGGTCCCAGCCTGTAACCTGTGTATGAAGCTCTCTCTGCTCTCGTGTGCAGCTCTCCTGGTCCTAGCCTGTAACCTGTGTATGTAGCTCTCTGTCCACTTGTGTGCAGCTCCTCTGGTCCCGGCCTGTAACCTGTGTATGCATCTCTCTCTGCTCTCGTGTGCAGCTCCTCTGGTCCCAGCCTGTAACCTGTGTATGTAGCTTTCTCTGCTCCTGTGTGCAGCTCCTTTGGTCCCAGCATGTAACCTGTGTACGCAGCTCTCTTTGCTCTTGTGTGCAGCTCCTCTTTCCCAGCCTGTAACCTGTGTATGCAGCTCCCTGTGCCCTTGTGTGCAGCTCTCCTGGTCCCAGCCTGTAACCTGTGTATGCAGCTCTCTTTGCTCTCGTGTGCAGCTCTCCTGGTCCCAGCCTGTAACCTGTGTATGTAGCTTTCTCTGCTCCTGTGTGCAGCTCCTTTGGTCACAGCCTGTAATCTGTGTATGTAGCTCTCTCTGCTCCTGTGTGCAGCTCCCCTGGCCCCAGCCTGTAACCTGTGTATGTAGCTCCCTGTGCACTTGTGTGCAGCTCCCCTGGCCCCAGCCTGTATCCTGTGTATACAGCTCTCTGTGCACTTGTGTGCAGCTCTTGTGGTCTCAGCCTGTTACCTGTGTATGTATCTCCCTGTGCACTTGTGTGCAGCTCCCCTGTCCCCAGCCTGTATCCTGTGTATACAGCTCTCTGTGCTCTTGTGTGCAGCTCCCCTGGCTCCCGCCTGTAACCTGTGTAAGCAGCTCTCTGTGCACTTGTGTGCAGCTCCTCTGTCCCAGCCTGTAACCTGTGTATGTAGCTCCCTGTGCACTTGTGTGCAGCTCCCCTGGCCCCAGCCTGTATCCTGTGTATACAGCTCTCTGTGCACTTGTGTGCAGCTCCCCTGGCCCCAGCCTGTAACCTGTGTATGTAGCTCCCTGTGCACTTGTGTGCAGCTCTTCTGGTCTCAGCCTGTATCCTGTGTATACAGCTCTCTGTGCACTTGTGTGCAGCTCCTCTGGTCCCGGCCTGTAACCTGTGTACGTAGCTCCCTGTGCACTTGTGTGCAGCTCCCCTGGCCCCAGTCTGTATCCTGTGTATGTAGGTCCCTGTGCACTTGTGTGCAGCTCCACTGGCCCAACCTGTATCCTGTGTATACAGCTCTCTGTGCACTTGTGTGCAGCTCCCCTGGCTCCCGCCTGTAACCTGTGTATGCTGCTCTCTGTGCCCTTGTGTGCAGCTCTCCTGGTCCCGGCCTGTAACCAGTGTACACAGCTCTCTGTGCTCTTGTGTGCAGCTCTCTTGGTCCCAGCCTGTAACCTGTGTACGCAGCTCTCTGTGCTCCTGTGTGCAGCTCCTCTGGTCCCAGCCTGTAACCTGTGTATGAAGCTCTCTGTGCTCTTGTGTGCAGCTCTCTTGGTCCCAGCCTGTAACCAGTGTATAAATCTCTATGTGCACTTGTGTGCAGTTCCCCTGGTCCCAGCCTGTAACCTGTGTACGCAGCTCCCTGTGCCCCTGCACACAGCTCCTCTGGTCCCAGCCTGTAACCAGTGTATACATCTCTATGTGCACATGAGTGAGGCTCTCCTGGCCCCAGCCTGTATCCTGTGTATGCAGCTCTCTCTGCTCTTGTGTGCAGCTCCCCTGGTCCCAGCCTGTAACCAGTGTATAAATCTCTATGTGCACTTGTGTGCAGCTCCCCTGGTCCCAGCCTGTAACCTGTGTATGCAGCTCTCTCTGCTCTTCTGTGCAGCTCTCTTGGTCCCAGCCTCTAACCTGTGTATGCAGCTCTCTGTGCTCCTAAGTGCAGCTCCTTTGGTCCCAGCCTGTAACCTGTGTATGTAGCTCTCTCTGCTCTTGTGTGCAGCTCCTCTGGTCCCAGCCTGTAACCTGTGTACGCAGCTCTCTTTGCTCTTGTGTGCAGCTCCTCTGGTCCCAGCCTCTAACCTGTGTATGCAGCTCTCTGTGCTCCTAAGTGCAGCTCCTTTGGTCCCAGCCTGTAACCTGTGTATGTAGCTCTCTCTGCTCTTGTGTGCAGCTCCTCTGGTCCCAGCCTCTAACCTGTGTATGCAGCTCTCTGTGCTCCTAAGTGCAGCTCTTTTGGTCCCAGCCTGTAACCTGTGTATGTAGCTCTCTCTGCTCTTGTGTGCAGCTCCTCTGGTCCCAGCCTGTAACCTGGGTACGCAGCTCTCTTTGCTCTTGAGTGCAGCTCCTTTGGTCCCAGCCTGTAACCTGTGTACGCAGCTCTCTTTGCTCTTGTGTGCAGCTCCTCTGTCCCAGCCTGTAACCTGTGTATGCAGCTCCCTGTGCCCTTTTGTGCAGCTCTCCTGGTCCCAGCCTGTAACCTGTGTATGCAGCTCTCTTTGCTCTCGTGTGCAGCTCTCCTGGTCCCAGCCTGTAACCTGTGTATGTAGCTTTCTCTGCTCCTGTGTGCAGCTCTCCTGGTCCCAGACTGTAACCTGTGTATGTAGCTCTCTTTGCTCTCGTGTGCAGCTCTCCTGGTCCTAGCCTGTAACCTGTGTATGCAGCTCTCTCTGTTCCTGTGTTCAGCTCCTTTGGTCCCAGCCTGTAATCTGTGTATGTAGCTCTCTCTGCTCCTGTGTGCAGCTCCTTTGGTCCCAGCCTGTAACCTGTGTACGCAGCTCTCTGTGCCCCTATGTGCAGCTCTCCTGGTCCTAGCCTGTAACCTGTGTATGTAGCTTTCTCTGCTCTTGTGTGCAGCTCTCCTGGTCCCAGCCTGTAACCTGTGTATGTAGCTTTCTCTGCTCTTTTGTGCAGCTCCTTTGGTTCCAGCCTGTAATCTGTGTATGAATCTCTCTCTGCTCCTGTGTGCAGCTCCTCTGGTCCCAGCCTGTAACCTGTGTATACAGCTCTCTGTGCCTTTCTGTGGAGCTCTCCGAGACCAGCCCTCCGCCCCGTGTAGGCAGCACACGGCGTCCTTCTGTCTGCGGCTCACCTGGTCCTGTCTGTGCCTTGTGCACACAACTCGGTGTCCTTTGCAGGCAGTCTGCACCTCTCACAGCTCCACACTGTGCCCTTTGTTGACTCCGCTTTGGAGCCTGACTTAGAGTTGGCGGATGTGGGACATCTGCCAAAAAGTGGCGGATGTCCTGTCCACCCTACTTGGGCTGCACAGACATCAGTACACTCTACAGTTACACAGGGCAGACGGGACATCCTGCACTCTTTGGCGGACCCCCCCCCAGACAGTATTGTTTTTAACTGACTATTGTATATTTATGTACTGAGTATCATTTAATGTGATTTATGAATATATGTGCACAAAAAAAATTTGGGGGGTTCTATGTGAGTAAATGTTTACATTAAGTTTTGTGATGAAAACCTTTTTTTAATAAATATTTTAACTAAATTTGCTTGGATACATCTTATGTCATGATATAGTTTATGTGCATTACATTATGATTTGGGGATATTATTGATTTAAGATAGGTGTCATTGCTTACAAATTACACTAATGCTTTAAGCTTTAACACACAAAAAGGAAATTTTTCTGTTTTGGTATAATATTTCCCGGTCCTTTCTGGGTTGATAATGGAAAACTCTCTTTTTCTTCTGCCAGGTCCCCCAGATCCACCAAACTTTAACTCCACCCCTTCGGTTTCATGAACTGGTTCCCGGTGAACCCTAGTTTTTAGTGCAGCAGCTCATGGGCCTCACCTCTCCTTCCAGGTGCAGCCTGCCTAATGTCACTAGGTTTGTCTTATAGGGTATGGCCGCCTATACGTGCTGCACGGGACATACTCTTCCTTATATAATGCTTCATTGACCAAGGTTACCATAGACGCCACTCTTATACACCAGAATTTTAAGCTCTGTTATTTTACACAAAATATTGCTTTTTGGTACTACAAACGCTGCGTGCACAGCTTGGAATGCTGCGGGAAATAAAAAACAATGTCAGCATTCTGTGTTTGCAGTGCCTGAGAGACAGTGGCTGCTGCTCTTCTTGTGCCGGTGCTGAGTAAGTGTTATTACTCACACTCGTCATCTTTCGCTGGATAGCTGCTCGGCCTGCTCTGGGCCCTGAGTGCTCACCGCCTCCAGTCTGCCTGTGCAATGGTATGTGTTGTGATTGCTGCTTGGAGAATATGTTTCAGTTTTGAGTCACTTGCAAAACTATGTGTCAGTGAGAGTCTAAAGGGTTAAGGAGTGCCCCTGTGGGAGCAACAGTCTTGACATTAATGTACCTAACAGCCACAGCCGACTGACTGTCTAATGCTAGACCTATGAGCGCCCGCAGGTGATTATCACCATGTTTAACACGTCCTTCAGCACACCTGCTTGACTTCGCTGTTACCAGCCCCAACCACCTGCCCGACATCTGCATTGACGAGCTGCCTGACATCCAGAGGTGAATACCTGCCCTGACAGCAAGAAACGTCCTGCCCAACACCCACAGAGAGATGGATGTTCACAGCACTAATAAAGTGATTTATACCCAAAGAAGTCGGACCTCCATTGGTACTACTGTGGAAATTAGAGAAATTGATGTACATAAACAGCGTTCATTTCCCCTTTTTCCCGCTCCTCTCCCTATAAGCACCATGAATACCGTAAAATATTGACCGCATCACTCTGCCAGTAAAGGCCCGTACCCATATATACATGACAGCCATTTTAGGCACCCTGGCCTTTTTTGCCTGCTCATTAGACTCACCGGCTTCCCTTCTGCGCGTATCTGAAACCCCCCCTCTCTCACATGCATAGACTATGAAACCCTCTCCCTCTGCGCGACCCTGCCCTGAAAGGCAACCCTCCTGCTTGACCCACGCAAACCCCCCATTCCCTCTTGAAGAGGCATCCTTCGCCTTAGCTGACATAGCCCTCCCCAGCTGCACCTGACTACCCCCGCTCTTTCACGCATGAGTCATAAGACCTCTCTCTCTCTCTATGCGACTCTGTCCCTATGCACACCCTGGTTCCCCCTCCCTTCTCCCTCACACGGGCAAGTCATAAACCTTCTTCTTCTGCAAGACCCTGTCCTTGGGAGTCACGGCCGCGCCTGACCAGCACCTCCTTTCCTTTCATGAATACCCCCTCTGTTAGTAAACCCTCCCTCCGCGATTGACTGTCCACACATGTCTGAGGTCATCGCCTAAGCCAGGAGATACTGTTTACTGCTTATTGTATGGAATCACTCCTCTTCAAAGGACCCACTATTGATCCTGGCCACCCCACCCCCTGGGCTATGATCAGGCGCACACATCCTAAAAGTTGGCGGAACACTCAGCTGCGTGATTACCCTCCCCTCTTATCAGCAGGTCAAGGGTCCCTATTGTGAACATATGTGGGGTAGGATTGACACGAGGATCATGGGGATGTCTTTTCCGTGTTTCACAATGTCGCGATTGTAATGCTAAGTGTTTTGTAAGGTATAAAAGACGACGTTTCAGCTCACTTGTTAGAGCACCTCCCGAAAGACACTGTGTTTCGTGTCCGAAATGACAGGCTCTCCTCATGAGTAATAAATCCTGTTCTTGTGACTCCTGCTTCCAGCGCCTGTCTCTTTATTTTGGTAACTATTCAGAATGGGAACTAAGAGGCAACTTGCGCCAGCCATCCGGGCATCGATACTAGTATGGACCCACGTTCAACAATTGGCGTCCCAACGCGGGGTCCATCAGTGACATGAGGTCCAGTAAGAGAGATCCAGACGATGAGGTGAATATCTAAATGATCGGAGTATACCTGCCTTGAGAGGGCCCTCGTCCGGCTGCCGATTGAATGAACTTCACCGATTCTGAACGGACCTCTCTCGAGTGACCTACTGTCCTGACTGGAATCCCACAGGAATGCTGCATAGAGTAAGAGAACGACCGGGCGCTGGAAGGGGAAGACGAAGAACTATCCGCATGGTCCGGTCCGGGTAAGATTAAGTAGGGTGTTTTTACGCCTGATTGGTAGGGTGGTTCTATCCACCTGATTGATTGATTGATTGTATTGGAATCGGTATTTGAATACTGATATTGTTGTTATTGGTTCATTTAGCTTTGGATGCTACTTGAAATATTGGTTCTCTTCTTGAGAACGAGACATTCTCTGTTTGCAAACAGCGGTGAATAGGAACGTTCGCCCCTCTTTGCAGATAGAGAAGGGTAGGTAATGCAGACTTTTGTGCCCGTTGTAATCCGTCATGCCTACCTTTCTCCCCACTGATTGTTTGAAATCGATTAATAATCGATTGTTGCTCTTTGAGATCTTCCCTGTCTACAAACAGAGACAAATAGAAATATTCTGTCTTCCTTTATAGATAGCGAAGGGCAGGTAATGCAGACGTTTGTCCCCGTTGTAATCCGTCATGCCTGTTTTTCTCCCCACTGATTGATTGGTTGCCTGGACATTGTTGTTCCAGGAATTGTTTCGTTTGAGGTATTTTCTATTTGCAAACAACGTGGAATAGAAATATTCTGTCTAATCTTTGCAAGTAGTAAAGGGTAGGTTATGCCCCTTTGTGAATTCGTCAGTCCTACCCACTCCCCACTGATTGATTGTTTATTTGGGGGGTAGCTCGCCTGGTCCGCCCAGGAGGCTACCCTTATGGAGGACATATGCTCCCCACTCATGGGCCATTTCGTGGAAGTAGGCCATCTGGTCCGTCCAGGAGGCTACCCTAGTAAGTGGAGGTACATCATTTGGTCTGTCCAGGATGATACCCTAATGAAGGAATATATGTTCCCCTTTGATCGATAATCTAGTTCCACCCCGGACCATTTATTGGAGGTAACTCGTCTGGTCCGTCCAGGAGTACCCCTAATGAAAAGGACACATAAAAATATGAAGTGATCACCGTACCTTGTTAACAAGAAACTTTAGCTCGAAACACGCTAAGGAAAAGAAGAATAAAAATAAAAAGAAATCAGGCTAAGTCAGTAACCCCCTGATGAGCTTTCGACTTCACTAAAAATAAGAAACATTAGAAACAGTTCGTAATAAGAAATATAAAATGGCGAAAAATTTGGCAACAAGACAGCCGCGAGGTAGCTAGGTTCCGCTGCCTACTCCTGCTCCAAACATGTCTGCCTCATTGCCCACCACGCCCAAATAACGGTCACATGAAATAGATACAAATCAATAGGTACCTACCCCCATTCCGGAAGCTCCCGAAGTGCAACAGGTCTGCGGTTACGCCCATCCGGAAGGCGAGGCCTCGATGCATGCAGGGCTCGCCTGGCCGCAGTCGGAAGGGGAGGCTGTGGGGCGGACGGCCCAAAAAAATCGTAATGACCTCTCCTTCTCCCCTCTTCTGCTGCCCTGCAGGCCACGGGGGGGGATGTCTTGCCTCAGCCACCGACCCCCCCCCCCATCTCCAATAGCCGGCACGGCCAATACCGAAGCGGTGGAGCCGAGGAACGGCGCGGGGTCGCTGGAAGGGGGAGGCGGCGCGAACGAGCCTCCCCCACCTCCCTCCAGGTGGAGGCTTCCAGCGACACCCCAACGCTCTTGCTTAAAGAGGGTCCACATCGAAAAGCGGTCTTTTGCCCGGGACGGGCACACGCCCCATGCCTTCTCTCCTCAACTTTGAAGATTCTATGAGAGCCGGGGAGCCCCCCGACCCCTCCGCATGGGCGCCCCCGTCCCCCTCACTGGGAACCGCGACATCGACGCACTCCTGCCGGCGCCAGCCTCAGTTTGGAAATGGCTAAAACACAGCCAAGGTACAGACTTGTTTAGTTCCGGTGGAACACCAGAATGACCCGGTAGGAAAATTGTTGCCACCCTCCCCACTCTTTGACTGATGGTCCATATTGTTACACTGTTACCACATTGCGAAAAACTTTTTGAACTACCAACGGAAGGTTCTGGTCCAACCACGAGTCATTGGAGACATTCTGACTGTACTGGAACCTGCCTGACCTCGCCCAAAATGGCGCCGATACACGAAACAAAACTTTCAAACTCCCTGTTCACCCGGATTGCTCGAATCTTGATGCTCTGAGATATGTATGCATTTTTGGACAATGAAAGTCGATAAGATGGATAGTGATTATGTGCTTAGAGAAGAAAGCAATGTAAGACAGATATTGATCATGTGTTTGGACAATGAACTGATTTAGGGTGGGTACTAATTATGATTGGGAGCAATGAATTGGTGTAATTTAGGCACTGAATGAGCATTTGGATAATGAATTAATGAATTAATTGAAAAACTGAATTCTTGACATGCATCAATTTTGCTCTGTAGGAAAGTTCGATACGATTTTATTGCACTGCCGCACTTTATGCAATGAACTGCCACCAACTTCGTTCTTCTTATGTACAGTTCCAGTCTGCTCCGTGGCCGGTCCACTGGGTTGTAGGCCCGTATTTGTACACCAACACTTTTTATTAAAGGTATTTTGAAAAAGAAAGTATAATTGTAGCGGTTGCATTAATGAGTTTTGAATGTGTTACTACTGTGAGCGAAGAATAAGTATGATGAAGGCTGAAGGTTAAAAAGGACCCGATATTTGGCAGCTACATTATGTGTCACAGGCAGCCGGAAAAGTGTTTTAGACGCCCTTAAAACGACACCACAGAAATGCCACCTGACCGCCACCCTTGCACACAACCAAAAGGGGTCGCGACCAAGTAACTCATGTAGATACGCAGATCGTCAATGATTATCTATCTGACACTACTGGTCCCTCTGGGCTTAAACGCCGAGATGGTAAAGAAATGCACTACGTGGAGATAGGTCGAGTATGTGGTAGGTAAAAACACTTTCGGACTACTGCATGCTGATGTGGTTTGAATGCTGCCCCCCACCCCTTCTTTCTCCTCCCTTCTGCAGGTCGCTTCGGAACGTCGGCTGAAGTATGGGAGAGCGATGATCGAACCACCGACGAAAAGGGAAGGAGGGAATATGAGCATAGTCCTTATGTCGATAAGTTTTTGAAAGACGTAGACTTAAACATGACTGTTCCTCCTTAGAACGTAGCGACTGGGAGGATGGACTGACATAGAAACTTGACGGGTACTGTATGACGAAAATTGACTCGAAATAACACGTTAGATAATGTAACTAGACGTTTGACTAGATAGGGAAAGGACAAAGAAGAGTGCATGGGTAAGGGTTACCAAGGCACCACCCGTCTGGGAAGTTAGAAATGTTGCTGATGTTCAAAATGTACTGCCCCCCTCTCACACTCTTATAGATATAGCCAAGCTGTCCGACTGTTCTCCCGATCAATACTTGCCGTTGCCTCAGCCTGGAGAACTTCCCACCAAAGGAAGAAACTGAAAAATGGTTTAAGATCCAACCATGGGTAAATAGCGCGACCAGGTTAATTTCTGATCGACTGACCGAGGTGTAAGTATTGGCAATTGAGAACGCTCGCAGAAATAACAAGCGAGAGGGAAAAGGAGGGAAAGGTAAAAAGAGCTAAGCACGTAGGTAAATAGGATAGTAAAGATACGAAGGATATAAAAATAGATCTTGTTGGCCAACAATTGTTTTCTGTTTTGTTGTGAATGTCTTATATATGTAATACATGTACTGTCTTCCTTCGTCTGAGTTCGTGTGTGTGTACTATAGGGGTTTATGTTCTCCCTCTGTTTGCGTCTCTCCGTTACCTGACCCCCTGCTGTTCTGTGTTGTGAACGCACTAAATGACCTATTTTTGTACACGTCTCTCTCTTTCTCTATCTCTCTCCCCCCTTTTTTTATCTCTCTCTCTCTCTCTCTCTCTCTCTCTCTCTCTCTATGTCATACGTGTACCGAATGGCTCGTTTAGATTGCGGACGACTCTCACTCTCTATGAGATTCTCCCTATTTCCTCTTCCTTTTTGTGGTAAAATCGTGCCTCGCTGGCACCAGTCTGATTGGATACTTATTGAACGCGAAGGTGTTCAGCGAAATTGACCGAAACTAAAATGATTGTATCTCGCCATATTACTACCTCTCCTTTCTGCAAAATGAATGAACTCGAATTGGCTGAGAAGGAAAGGACAGGTAAGACGACTAAGGTCCCCCAATCTGGCCTTTTATAGGGGAACTGTATGTCAATGGCACCTTATTTTTCTGTTCATCAGAGACGAACGCCAACGTCTAGATTGACCCCCAATGCCCAGATTGCCCCACCCCCCTTTTTGCACCCAAGCGCGAGCGCCCGAAGCATCCCCTCCCCATTTGATAGACCCCAGCTGCTGTCCCGGATATAAACATGATGACCATGAGTAACTGTCGTCCATCGAGAAAAACCTGTTTTTCCCTGACTCTCGATGATAGCGCCCCTGCCCTGGTTGAAAAAGGTTAGCCAGCCTTGAAGGGAAATGTTAGGCTGTTAAAGGCTCAGGTTTGAAAGGCAAGTCTCCGCTGGAAGTTCCGAAATGTTGAATTTGATGAAATGCGCAGTTGATGGGAGTCTTATTTCTCTCCATTTATGTGATGAATAGACGATGAATACACTTGGCATGAACACAGTAGGAATGCCGACATGTGCACTGCTTGGTAATAGACCTCTGACTATGACCGATGAGCGTATCTCCCAAGTGCGTAGGATTGAGGGAGGAATTCACATGCATAAATGACTTCTTCTGCCAGTTCTCTAAAAGCTTGTTTTGTACCTATTCAAAGATTTACGATCACCGGAAGAGAAGGGTCGGACGTGACGTACAGCCTGGCTGCAGATCTTGAGACACATGTGACCTCGACCAAAGGTGGAGCTGCAGAGCAACAAGATACGGGACGAGACAGCAATTCCAAACGTGGAAAATGAAACTTGACGGGCCGCCCTGAAGCCCTCCGTCTGCTAACCCACGTGTGCCTGGAGTCTCCGTCCCCCTTCTTTGGGCCCGATTGATGGGCCTGCCTGCTTGTTATCCTTTGCTCCCTTGGTCCCTTTTGTGTGTCCCAGGAACTCTGACCCAACTCCGCCCCCTCTCCTATCGACTATTTGAACCACACACACCCTCTTTTCCATGTGACTTCGCGCCAAAAAGAACGGCATTCAGGTGGGAATAGGGTGTTGCCACGGAAATATAGGTGCCGAACATAAGGCGCCACTAAAAGGACTGGTTAGGGAACAGGACTGTGGTCTAACAGCAGAGGACAGACCGCACATTGCAACGCGAAAGGTTGAATACGAGCTGGACCTATAGCTCCACCGCCGGTGCTCAACAGCGCCAACTGAAGGACACGGACTAGAGCCTACCAGTGATGGCTCACTGCTAAAAAGACACTGTGACGAAGAGATCTTGTGTATTGAACTGAATTCCGCCCTCAACTACTTGGTCAAAATGTTCATTGGTCACATTTTTGAGTCAGAAACATTTATGCTATGTAGTGCGTTTGAATGTTAGGAACTCGACAAATGCAATTTCCTACGTGCTGCATTCTGCCCATCACATCAACTGTCCATGATTATATGCCAAATGTTAATATTGACAAATGCTAATTCTTCAACCACGCCTGTTTATTTTTGTACCCCCATCAATTACAAAAATGAACTCTGTCATGTAAAAAGGGGCGACTGTGGAAATTAGAGAAATTGATGTACATAAACAGCGTTCATTTCCCCTTTTTCCCGCTCCTCTCCCTATAAGCACCATGAATACCGTAAAATATTGACCGCATCACTCTGCCAGTAAAGGCCCGTACCCATATATACATGACAGCCATTTTAGGCACCCTGGCCTTTTTTGCCTGCTCATTAGACTCACCGGCTTCCCTTCTGCGCGTATCTGAACCCCCCCACCCCCTCTCTCACATGCATAGACTATGAAACCCTCTCCCTCTGCGCGACCCTGCCCTGAAAGGCAACCCTCCTGCTTGACCCACGCAAACCCCCCATTCCCTCTTGAAGAGGCATCCTTCGCCTTAGCTGACATAGCCCTCCCCAGCTGCACCTGACTACCCCCGCTCTTTCACGCATGAGTCATAAGACCTCTCTCTCTCTCTATGCGACTCTGTCCCTATGCACACCCTGGTTCCCCCTCCCTTCTCCCTCACACGGGCAAGTCATAAACCTTCTTCTTCTGCAAGACCCTGTCCTTGGGAGTCACGACCGCGCCTGACCAGCACCTCCTTTCCTTTCATGAATACCCCCTCTGTTAGTAAACCCTCCCTCCGCGATTGACTGTCCACACATGTCTGAGGTCATCGCCTAAGCCAGGAGATACTGTTTACTGCTTATTGTATGGAATCACTCCTCTTCAAAGGACCCACTATTGATCCTGGCCACCCCACCTCCTGGGCTATGATCAGGCGCACACATCCTAAAAGTTGGCGGAACACTCAGCTGCGTGATTACCCTCCCCTTTTATCAGCAGGTCAAGGGTCCCTATTGTGAACATATGTGGGGTAGGATTGACACGAGGATCATGGGGATGTCTTTTCCGTGTTTCACAATGTCGCGATTGTAATGCTAAGTGTTTTGTAAGGTATAAAAGACGACGTTTCAGCTCACTTGTTAGAGCACCTCCCGAAAGACACTGTGTTTCGTGTCCGAAATGACAGGCTCTCCTCATGAGTAATAAATCCTGTTCTTGTGACTCCTGCTTCCAGCGCCCGTCTCTTTATTTTGGTAACTATTCAGAATGGGAACTAAGAGGCAACTTGCGCCAGCCATCCGGGCATCGATACTAGTATGGACCCACGTTCAACACTACTAAACACACTGTAATGTACCCACAGGGCACAGACTGTTATCAGCACTGAATAACCTGCCCGGCAGCAACAGGTGACTGACTGCTATCAGCGGTGACGACCTGTCCAGCGCCCAGAGCAGACTAATATTAGCCCTAACATTCAGTCCAATATCCACAGGTGGCTGACAGATGTCAGCCCCAACAACCTGTCCTTCACCCACCGCTGTCTAACATCAATCCTAACAGATTCAGCAATCAGATAAGATTATTATCCACCCTAACAACCTGCCCAACCCCCACAGGGGGCTGCCTGCCATCAGCCCTAACAATGTGTGCACGCGCTGTTCTACGTTTCTCTCATTGACTGGCTACTTCAAGACGACCACCTGACTCCTTCAGTCTCCTATATTGTACCTAATGCCATTCTTCAATGCGTCCTTGTATTATAGTGGTGTGAGCTTATAACCACCTGATGACGTATTCCTCTTTTCTTTGACTCTTATGAATTCCTCATGTACATCTTGTAAATGTAATCACATAGCATGTAAAGCGCTCTGATACCCTCGGGTCTAGCTAGTGCTATATAGAACTCAAAAATTAATTATTTCAAATAATGAATAAATAATGAGCTCTTTTTTCCCTTCAAATCTGCCCAGCAGCCACATGAGAGCCAGGTGATAGCCCCATGTGACCCAGCAACAAGTGATCCCAGGGGATGATTGCAAGGAGCTGCAGGGTGAGGAGCATTGTGCATGCTTTTGACCAGTTATTTCTAAGCAGGTTATGAAAGGGGTGCTATATATACATTATGGGCATGTTGTAAATATTAACTTTTGAGTGTGTCGAGGATGGTGGGGAGAGGAGAGAATACCGATATTTTGTGTGTTGGGTGGGCTGGTGGATAGGGCTGATGTGTTAGAGAACGACACATAGTTTGGGGATGTCAGCATCCTGGGGCTATATGATTAGCACATGGTCCCCGTGGCACCTTCAGGTGCATCATTTCAGGCATTCTTGTGCTAGGGAGGCAGCATGTTTTAATTCAGATTTGACATATTTCTAGGTACAAAGCAACAAGCTTATTGACTAAATGGCAAAAAAATTGGGAGGCATTAGATAAATATAATGAAGTACATTTGAGGCTCAGCCCAGTCCAACTAGTGTTCAGATTGTTGACATAATGTAGTTATGCAGTGTTAAGTAAGAGCACCAGTCCTTTGTGGGGAGTTTTTCACCTAGAATGGGGGATTGACAACCAAGGATGGGTGAGGAGGGGTTTGCTGCAGCACTAGCAGAGGCATAACACTGGGCATGCAGCTTCTGCAGTGCAGGGGCCCCCAACCCTCCAGGGGTCCCCTAAACTTTCAGAGGGCCCCCATTCAGCTCAAGACAAATGAATGTCTGTAACATATTGGAAACTCAAGGGTCCCCCTTCACATTCGGCGGGGGGACATTTTTTGTCTTGTGCCACTGATCCCTAGTAGCGTCCCTCTGCTTCATTCTTATGCGCTCTTGACAGTGGGCGCCAGGAAGGTGATGCGTCGCGTGTCCTATATGCATCTATGACTTCACCCTCCATTTATAAAAAGCTTTGTGAATCCCCAATGGAAAGGCTCACACAGATTCTAATTTAACATTACAAGATGGTGCAATGTCTGCTCTGGAGCTCCCCGGGGCACCGCGGGTTCTCCTTTTAGAGCAGCAGTAAGACAAACACTTACATAATTGCTTCATAGAATGGACTGCACCGAAAGGCTAAGAGATAGCGCTTCTCTTTCACTTTTGAGGGGATGACAAAATTCAATGTCTGATAATGAAGACATCATTCCCTTTTTAGACGTAATTTGCTGCTATGACAAAAAACAAAGTCATACGTGGATGTGCTTTCAAGAGGCAGTTTTGTTTCGCAGCTGTCCTTCATTTGTTGATTTATGTATTTAAGTATTTAAGTATTTTGTATTTACATAAGAAATGTGAATGATTCATGTAAACGTATGAACAAATGTTTTCACAATGATATTCGTAATATGATTCTTAGTCACACTTTTATTCGTACATTCAAAGTTATTTCACATTTACTGAAATGTAACATGAATCAAATGTACTGGCATGTGTTATTCATTTGTAGATGTACATGCACATGCATATTAAATGTGCACCATTGAGTTAGTATGAATAAACCTGTATTTCTTTCAGAATAAACTACTGCCTTCCATTTCTGCTTGTGTCACTTTTTGTTTGCAGGTACATTCAAATGGTTTGATAGTTTGAGAATATATGTAACTCTGTACTAGTCATACAGTACCTGAGAAGAAGACCTTGACAAGGAACATGGAGAGCCAGAGCGTTAACTGGCTGCCTCAATTCATCAGTGTATTGGGGAGTCACATGTAGCCACGGGCAATGTCATTCTCAGGACTGCCCTGGAAGAGTATGTCAATGTTGCAGATCAACGTGAGAATGGAAAGGATAATGGAGCACCGGATGATGGGATCAATGGGTGTTACTCGAAACTTTGGGAGGTATTAACAAGTGTTTACACAGGTTGATGTTGGCCACTTTCCCTTAGACTTTGAGAAGTACAGACCTCTATGCTTATCCCTTTGATTCTTTGCTGAAGTGTGGCTTAGGCTAACAATTCTTGCCCTATCCCTAGAAGACTCTTGACCACGCTTCTGAAATGCTGACACTTTACCACAACTTCCCACATTTTCCTTTTTTCTGCATTTTCCCAACTTTTTTAGATATGTTTAGATTTAACCATCCTCGTCAGTTTTAGACTCTAGATATGATGACTTTGACATTACTAATGTTTGGGAGAAAAGATTGAAGACTCTTCTCTGAGCATTAGATGTTTCTGGTAATTCTTTGTATTGTTATTTATTTATTTATTTTAGAGTTTTATAGAGTGCGAACAAGACCCGTGAGGGTATCAGAGCGCTTTACAGGATTGACAGGTGGTACAAACAGTCTTAGGACGTGTGTATACAATTGGGATGGGAGCAAGTAGATGTATCATACAAGGAAAGAAATAATAGGCAGTAACATATCCCGGATACAGGTGGGATAAAAACAGGTAGATACATTATATGAGAGAGCAGCTGTCCCAACTCCCGGGTGGGATGCCCATAAGTACCAGGTAGGTAACATTTGTTACAGAACTTCTTGTTTGTCTCATACTGATGTACTTGAGCTTCTTTAGGAGGTTTGGCTATACAGTTGTTATTCTGTATCTTTATAGAATCGTATTGAGATTGATTTACATTACCTGGCTGCTAATTTGCAAATAAAAACAAGTCTTAACTTTATTTACTGATTCCTGGTCCTTTTTGTGTTGCCAAATGGGTTACACTGTTAATTATATGTAGGTTTCCCTGTTTTATGGTCTTCTTTCCTTTTTATATTCCAGGCGTTTTTATCCATATTTATTTTTTAGGCACCTTATTAGTATTTATCCATATTTATTTTTTGTTTTGAGAATAAATAGAGTCGTAAAATGGTATATTTCCCCATTTATTTTACTGATATGCACTCATACTTTTCTGCCTGTTGCATTTTAGCAACTTTAACAGCCAAATATAGCGAAACACTACACTCAAAGGTAAATATGAGCATTCTTATACAAATATATGTTAAGGTAGGCCTGTATTTAGAAAAAGAAAAATGTCAACCTGTTTTTTAGCTGCTCATGCTGTCTATCTGCTCAGCTGTTGTACTGGAAATTACCAAGATAGCATGGAGAGTCACCCACATGAAGGGCATGTTTCCACTTTTAAAAATACAGACTGGAAACACAATGTTTTCTGTCTGTATTTATCTGTAAATATGGAAAACTGGGAGCTTTAATTATACGTGTTTGATGAAGTGCTAACTCTCGTCACCTCTTAGTCACATAAAAATATTAATCAGACAACCAATGGTCAGAGGGTCGGCGCAGTGCTGGATCAGCAGGCAATGGATGGCAGCAAGATCCACTGAGAGCTATGGGACAAATGATGGTGCATGAAATGAGGGGGAGTTGAGAGGGGTGCAGTGTTATATAGCGCAAACTAGGCTCAAAGGCACTGGAGCGCTTTACATGAGCAGCAGTTATAATGCACAAGGTCAGATTCATTTTAGGCCCGTGGAGATTAGGTGACTTGCCCAGAATCTCAGGTTGTTGGGCTAAAGCCTAGTTCCTCAGTTCCAAAGTCAGCCGCTTTGGCCGAACAGCCACATCTTTTCCCAATGTATATTACAGGACTTTAAGAGGGGATTGAGGTGGCTTTTGGGGGATGGCCTGGGGACCAATGCCCCTCTACAACCTTCATGCTTCCTTGTTTGTGTCTTCCAAACTACAGAGTGCTACTAAGGTGGCCTACACTCCTGCAGTTGGCATGGTTTTCCCTCTATTGTATGTACTGTCCTGCTGCCGTCTATGAACTGTTAAAGTGGAGCCTATCAGTGTCTAGGAAGGGAGAGCTACAGCATAGGTGTAGTCCTGCACAGCGCAGCTTCAGGACCACCTCAGCTGTGGAGATACAAATACAACAGCTGTCATTAAACAGTACTAAATGTGTGAATAAAACCAGTGCTGGGGTCCTGTACTGGGTATATGTTTTTGGTGTTTTTTTCTTACATGAACTATGTTTCAAAGTCTTTACATATAGTCTGATTGGTAGCCCGAGGGCACAGGGATCTAGTAATATGTTATAGTAGGAGACCGGACACTTCAGCACATGCCCACTTGCATTTTGGTGGTGAAGGGATTGGAACTAAAATACAGTGTGAATAGTAATCACACTTGATAAACTCAATACCCTTCTGAGTAATATCTTTCAGGATGGCCTTGGTCTGAGTCTCCTCTGCCACAACCACTCAGACACATCTCTAGCCCACGCCCGGACCCCCATCCATGTGATAGCTATCCACCTCCTCGTCAGCACCAGTTCTAACTGCAAGAACCAGTATTTCATCTTGCACCTTTTGGGGTAAACCAGATGGCGCAACAGATAAATGTAAGGCGTGAGTACATAGGCTAATGTCGTGGCCCGAGCAACCCTATCCACTACTCCACCCCAGAAGTCCCTCACCTGCGGGGAACCCCACGCCAGATGCATAAAGTCGGCGTCCATCCATGGCTCCACAACGCGGACAAAGCGATACAAAAGGGGATGATGGACGGAGCGTTTGAGCAAATCAAACACTCACCCCCAGTCAACTGATCTGGGTTTAATCCCTCACCATTCTTTAGCTCACTCCGCCACCCCAGGTCAGACATGGCCATATGAAAATCAGTCTGACCCTGTGCCTCATGGGAACAGTCCAGCCCGAACTGCCAAGCCATGTCTTCCTTGGACCGGAAACAAGCATCCTGGGACCGGTTTCGGAATCATAATCCTCATCAGCCAGGCTATCTTGAATCCAGTGGCCAAGTAAGCAAGGGACTCACGTCTGAGCATACCCTGCCAACTTAGGGCAAACAAAGCGATACAAAAGGGGATGATGGACGGAGCATTTGAGCAAATCAAACACTCACACCCAGTCAACTGATCTGGGTTTAATCCATCACCATTCTTTAGCTCACTCAGCCACCCCAGTTCAGACATGGCCATATGCAAATCAGTCTGACCTTGTGCCTCATGAGAACAGTCCAGCCCGAACTGCCAAGCCATGTCTTCCCTGGACCGGAAACAAGCATCCTGGGACCGGTTTCGGAATCATAATCCTCATCAGCCAGGCTATCTTGAATCCAGTGGCTAAGTGAGCAAGGGACTCACGTCTGAGCATACCCTGCCAATTTAGGGCGAAAAAAGCGATACAAAAGGGGATGATGGACGGAGAGTTTGAGCAAATCAAACACTCACCCCCAGTCAACTGATCAGGGTTTAATCCATCACCATTATTAGGCTCACTCAGCCACCCCAGTTCAGACATGGCCATATGCAAATCAGTCTGACCCTGAGCCTCATGGGAACAGTCCAGCCCGAACTGCCAAGCCATGTCTAACCTGGACCGGAAACAAGCATCCTGGGACCGGTTTCGGATTCATAATCCTCATCAGCCAGGCTATCTTGAATCCAGTGGCCAAGTAAGCAAGGGACTCACGTCTGAGCATACCCTGCCAACTTAGGGCAAACAAAGCGATACAAAAGGGGATGATGGACGGAGCATTTGAGCAAATCAAACACTCACACCCAGTCAACTGATCTGGGTTTAATCCATCACCATTCTTTAGCTCACTCAGCCACCCCAGTTCAGACATGGCCATATGCAAATCAGTCTGACCTTGTGCCTCATGAGAACAGTCCAGCCCGAACTGCCAAGCCATGTCTTCCCTGGACCGGAAACAAGCGTCCATCCATGGCTCCACAACGCGGACATGCAGAAGTATGCTCTGGATAGATTCTTTGCATTCCCACGAGAGTCATATAACTATGATGCACAAAATGGAAATGTATCAAACTAAACTGCGCATTGCCGGGCACAGACCTCAATAATTCACATATCCTGGGCCAGTCCACATGCGAGAATGGGGTCCGATGGTCCCCCTTCCATTCCCGCTGCACTCCCATCACCCCATTAACCGTGCCATCCAGTAGTGCATTATAAAACAACGAGACAAGGTGGCGTCCCTCCCCCAACATCAACAATGGAGCCGAAGCCTGAGGCGCTGAAGGGAAGGATGAACAAACTTGCCTGACCACATCTGTCATGCCTGCATAATGCTGAAACTACCTGGGTCCCAATCCAAAGTTGGTCCTCACATCTTCAAAGGATATCAATATGTCATTTGGATACAGCTCTCTAACCAGCTCACATCTTCCCTCTTGCCAGGTTTGAAATAACATATTTTCTTCCATCAGTCACTGTGAAAGGGGGCCTTCCTGATTATCAAGCTCTGAGCCACTGTGGCAGTGTGACTCACCACATAAGGAACTGCAGAGGATACCCTTGATCTCTCCATCAGCAGCGCCGGTAGCCCAGACCACTCTACTAACCAAGCCAGCAGAGCCTTCTCCCAGTGAATCCCAGCCTCCATCATTTCCCCGTATGTTGCAAGTGAGAAGCAAATCCAGCTTCAGGACCCCAAGCCCACCCTCCTCGTATCCCCTGGTTAAAGTCAGATGGGCCAAGCTACTCCTTGTCCCCGCACAAAGAAGGGAGGTGAGGCGTATAAACTGACAAAAAACGCCTGCTCTCAGGGAACACAAGTAATTCTGAATCACATATAGACAGGGCTGCAGAAACATCATCTTCAATATTGCAATTCTTCCCATCAGCAACAGTGGCAGGGTATTCCAGAACTGCACTGCTTCCCGCAAGGAACTTGTCACCTACTCAATACTATACTGCAATTGCCTTTTGTGCATGTGAGCCAACATCATGCCCAGGTAACGGAAACGATCAGTCTCATACCCCTCAATCCGGTAGCCTCTCCACAGGCTCCCCAGCCAGAATTGCGAGTGGGAACAGTAAGGATTTCCTTGTAATTATTTTGAGGTCAGACACCTTTGCGAACTCCATCAGTAGCTTCAACAAGATTGCCAACGATGGCCTACACGTCCTGAGAAAAAACAATGTGTCTTCTGCATTGAGCGATATGATGTGTCTTTTGTGGTTTACCTCTAGCCCCCATGCCCCCATGACCATACGCACCTTTATCACCAATGGCTCTACTCCCAAAGCAAACAGTAGGGGGGGACAAAGGACATCCCTGTCTAGAACCCCTCTCTATGTCCCTCCATTTTGACCTATAATGTTCCTCTTTCACAGACGCTCCCGGGCTGGTGTACGATTGTACCCAGGCCCTAAAGTGGAGTCCAATTCCCATGGCCGTCATACCTTCAAATAGACATCCTCAATCGACCATGCCAAATGCCTTTTCGATGTTGATTAAGGACACCACAATTTCTTCCTGCCTGCACTCAACCTCAAAGGAGCACATGTGTTAGTCGCTGCTGATTCACAGTCATGCCGTGACCCAGAATAAAGCTGCACTGGCCCACATGAACCAGACCACTCATTATCAGGCTCAGGTAACTGGCCAAAAGCTTACATATGATTTTGATGTCAGAGTTTATCATTGTGAGAGGCCGATATGAAGCAGGATCGGATTCGATCTTGCCCGCCTTAGGGAGCATGTAGATAATGCCTGTGTGCATGCTCGGTGGTAGCAAGTCCCTCTCCTTTGCTTCGAGAAACGCTTCTGAGTTAGAGGCGCTGCAAACCCCTGGTAGAATTCAACTGGGTATCCAATGCCCCTAGGGCTTTGTTCTTAGGTAACATTTTCAAGGCCGTTCTAAGCTCCTACAGTGTAATTTCAGCATCAGGACCTCCTGTTCCCAACTGAGGCACTTCCAAGGGTGCCAAGAAATCCCAGACCCAATCCAGAGAGCTACTGGAGTCCCCTCATTATACCCATTCCAAGTGTCGTTTAAAGGCCCCTGCCAGCACCCACTGTGAGGCCACAACTGTACCATCCTACTCTATCAGGTGAATTAGGGGGTGCAAGCCGCATTCCCTACGGAGGAGGCAGGCCAACAATCTAACCAACTTATCTCCCTCCCAGTGCAGGAGCTGCCTGTGTTGTGTAAGTGTGTACGCATCAAGTCTATCCCATCACATGCCGCAGACGATTAGGTGCTGTGGCCGGAGACGTCTCATTTGTTACACAGCAGACTTCTTTCCCAAAGAACTACAAGTCCCAGCGCTCTTGTGCTGTCCACGGGACTACAAAGGGAGGGGTGAGCGCTTCTTTGTGAGAACTCCTTGCTTACCGGGGGCGCTCAGACTACGTGTGCTGCTCCTGAAGACTGTACTTTACAAATGACATAGCTCACCTGAGGCGGAAAGCCGGGTGATAGTTTGCTTGCTGCTTTTTTATAAATATTGTTTTAATTTTATTCTTTGTTTGCGCCGTGTTATGCTGTTTTAAAAAATCCACAAACCTTGTGTGACTCACATTCCCATTGCCCGCACTGTCCCCTCCGCTTACCGCAGACGATTAGGTGCTGTGGCCGGAGACGTCTCATTTGTTACATGGCAGACTTCTTTCCCAAAGAACTACAAGTCCCAGCGCTCTTGCACTGTACACAGGACTATAAAGGGAGATGGCCACTTCTCCGTGCAGCGGACGCGTGCAGCGGGCCCGCCGCTGTCGCGCCGAAGTCGAGCCTAAGTCCAGCCCGTCTGCGCCCGTCCGCGCCAGGCCGGTCCGAAGGGCCACCAATACTACTCAGGAAGGCCATACCTCTGGTCACCAAGGTACTGCTATTAAATTTACTGCGGGAAAATTAAAATCGTTTAGACATGTGCCATGTACACACTGTTTAACCTGTACATTTCCTATTCATGGTTTTAACTGCAATAATTGTGGGTTTTCATTGGGTAGGATGAGCCGGTATAAACAGTGGAAATGTCCACAGAAGTATGGCAAATTGACTGTTACTAGACCATCCTCCATTTCTCCCAAACTCCAGTTTTGGAGCATAAACTGTAGGTCTCTTCCTAAGCACAAAAATCATATTTATGATTTTATAGTCGAATGAAAACCGGATGCCATGTTCCTGACGGAAACTTGGCTCCACGCGAGCTCTGAACCTGACATTGCTTTCGCAATTCCTACTGGCTATGTCATGGTCGTGACAGATAGAGACACTGGCAAGGGAGGTGGCATTGCTATAATTTTTACATCTATTTACAGCTGTAAGTTTGAAGCCTTTCCCCTTCAGGGTTGCGAGGCTGCCCAATTCAAACTAGCAATTAGTGCTCAGATGACTTTATCTGGCCTATTGGTATATCGTCCTCCTGGGAATTCCAATGTATGGAAGACATCCTTTTCTGAAACTATTGCCCCGTTGATCTTGAAGGCTGCCAATTTCACCATTTTGGGGGATCTGAACTTACATTTGGAAGATCCTCAATGCACAGTCAGTAAAACTTTTTTAGCTGATTTAGAAGCTCTTAATATTCTGTTGTGCAATTCAGGGTCTACGCATTCCGCAGGACATTTATTGGATCCTGTCCTCTCGAACCTTCCGTATGATTGTGAACCTGCCGCTCGTCCTTTGGAATGGTCTGACCATTTGGCAGTTCAGGTTTCTCTCTCTTGTACTAAGATTACAGCATCTGGTGGTGTTGATACAGGAGAGAGTCTACTTCGTTGGAGCAAGCTTAACATCACTGATCTTAACTCGCACCTGTTTGATACTTCACCTGATGTTGTTGACTCATCTCTGTTGGTGCTGGAGGCGGCAGTTTCCAAATGGTTGAGCACTGCTGTGACAAACTTGTTCCACTTGTACCTATGCATTCTCTGCCCCACTGTCACCCTGCGGCATGGTTCTCGGAAAATTTAAAAACCATGAAAAACCATGAAATCTCTATGTAAGGCCCTCGAGAGGAAATGGAGACGTTCTTACTCTCCGTCTCGCAAGGTGGCATATAGGGAAGCTCTTAGAGACTACCACAAACAATGTAAAACAGCTAGAGTGACCTATATTGCCAATACTGTAACACACGCCCAGAATTGTCCTCGCATACTTTTTTCGGTGGTAAAAAAATTGACAGGTGCAGATTCCACTCCTGCCCCTCCTGTTCTGAATGAGGCACAATGTAATTCCATCGCCGAGTTTTTCATCACTAAGGTGACTCCTTGAGTCCTCTACGTTTGAGCGAAGAATTATTATCTATGCCTGTGCCTGTTCAAAACAGTCAGTCCCCCTTGACAGTCAAACTTACTGATTGGCCATTTTTTGATGACGTCTCCTTTGCTTACTACCTCGAGAGCATCAAATCCGGTTCCCCCCGTGACCCTTTACCGGCTAAACTCCTTAAACAACTTGATTTGGATTCTCGTCGCGTGGTGATGAAACTCCTCAATTCTTCGGTGATAGAGTCTCATGTTCCACAGGAGTGGAAACATGCGATGGTTATCCCTCTGCTCAAAAAGGCGGGAGCGGATGTCTCCAATTTATCCAACTTCAGGCCTATCTCGTTGCTGCCCATTTTTTCTAAGATCGTGGAAAGGCACATCACCTCACTGCTGACTCTCTTGGTAGAGAGTTCGGGTTTTTTGCATCCATCGCAATCCGGCTTTAGAGCACACCATTCCACTGAGACCACACTTCTAGGAGTTACAGAGAATTTACGGCACGGTATCGATCGCGGGGATACATCTGCACTTATACTTTTGGATTTAAGTGCGGCGTTCGATACCGTGTCTCACTCCATCCTTCTCGCAACTCTTCAATTCTTGGGAGTTGGGGGCTCTGCTCTGGCTTGGATAGCCTCTTTTTTAAGTGGTCGTACTTTCCAAGTTTTCTCAGCTAAAGCATCCTCGAAAATATGTTCATCAGCGTACGGCATTCCCCAGGGGTCCATTCTCAGTCCATTACTATTTAACATCTATGTTAGACCCCTGGCCACTATTGTGGAGAAAGCCGGTCTGACTTTATTTTCTTACGCCGATGATACACAAATCATTTTCTCCCTCTGTAATAGGGAAGGTAATAACATCTCGGCTCTTAAGCAGGGTTTGACCCGAGTGGTAGAGTGGATGCAGGATAATTTCCTCAAGTTAAATGAGGATAAGACCGAGGTTGTGATCCTGGGCAAGGGTAAAGATCAATGGGGTCCTCAACATTGGCCCGAGAGTATGGGTCCTACCCCTCAACCCGTTGCTCTGGTTCACAATCACGGATTCCTCATTGACGAAAAGCTCACAATGCGGCAACAGGCTGTTAGGGTGGCTTCTATCTGTTTTGCCACCTTAAGATGGCTTCAAAAAATCTTGTGGATGCTCCCCGCCTCTACACAGAGGACAGTGGTCCAGGAATTGGTAATCTCCCGCCTGGACTACGGTAATGTCCTCTATCTTGGTGCCGATTCAACAACAGTGAGTAAACTCCAGGTCGTCCAAAATGCGGCCGCACGGCTTTTACGCAATGTTCCTCGGAGAACAACTGCCCTTCAAGCCCTTCGCGACCTGCATTGGCTGAGAATAACGAGTAGAATTAAATTCAAGGCCTTATGCCACATCTTTAAGATAAAACAGGGCTCTGCCCCGAGGTACCTACAGAATCTCATTCATGCTTATAAGCCCAGTCGCTATCTGAGCTCTTCGGGAAAAGGAGATTTTATTGTCCCTAGATTTAGGTTGGTGAAGATGGGCGGCCGCTCCTTTTCTCATCTAGGCACTAAATCTTGGAATGAATTGCCCGTGACCCTGAAATTGGAGACAGATCTTTTTCGCTTCCGTAGGGGTTTAAAAACTTGGCTTTTTCAGCAGTAATCTGAGCAGTCTTCTTTAGTAGTTTCATTGACAGTTGCTTGGCAGTTCATTCTTCTTCAGTCTATCCCTTGGCGCCGGGAAACCCACTGCGGGTAGCTGTGCGCCTTATAAGTTTAAATAAATAAATTTTGCAGTTATTGCACGCCATACCTGCAATGTCTCCTCCTGATGATCAGGCCCAGTCAAATCTAGTCCCTGGAACTCAGCCAGTGCCCCTTCCTCTGATTGCAGTTCCTGCTGCAGCTGTCTATGCACTTCAAATTTCAAACCTAAGCCCCCTCGGCACAGCCTTCATCACATCCCATTCACATGCACAGGTATCTGTTGAGTCGCAATTGGTGTACAAATAGTCGGTCAAGGCCAGTGCCAGTGTATCTCTTCCTACTGCATCATTTAGAACATTAACTGCGAAGCACCACTCACGTGTTGGTACTCCGTAACCATTCCAGGACAACTCGCAGAGTACTGGCGAGTGATCAGAGAGGTAACAAGCTATGTGTGTTACTCTTGATAAACTATCAAGTGACAGTCCTACACCCAGCACCCTGTCAAGTCTTCTGTACACTCTGTACGCAGGTGAGTTGCAGGTGAATGCTCTGTCCAAGGGTTTATGAACCCTACATAAGTCCAGCAGAACCAAATTAGACATCACCTCGTGCAACGTTGAAGTAATTCATGGTTTCATGCCAGCTCTATGGGGTGCCTATCCCTCTCACCATCCATAACACAATTAAAAATCCCCAAGTTGAAGAAGTGGATTGTTTACCTCTTAACCAACCACCTCCTGCAGATTAAAGGAGAATCAGAGTCATCCACATTGGTTGCGTACAGATTAAGCAAGGAGACAGCCCTCCCATTGAGTTTACCCTGCAGAAAAACATACCTTTCTGCCACGTTTGCATTGACATTACTGGGCACAAAAGAGGTTACCCACTTCAGAACTCCTCTAGCGTAGGTTGAATAGGAGGCATGAAACAGTTGCTCCTCTGCTATCTCATTAACTTCTGCATCACTAAGATATGTGTCCTGGAAACAAGCAATATTCACTCTATAGCACTTCAAGAAGGATAAGACCCTATATCACTTGTCGTAGGTACCCAGTCCCTCGATTTTCCAGGTGAAAATGGTAAATCTTCCCGCCATGTGTAGAGTGTGTCCGTGCAGGATATTGATCTTTCCCCTGTTACACCACAACGTTTAAACAGTAATGCATACAAAAGGTGATTAAACAACTTAGACACATTAACACAATAGCAACCCCCCTTCCTAGAACAACCACTGTGTATCCATTATGCTATGTACCCCCACCCTATTCACGTGCCAGGACAACACAGTGCCCCTTTCTACCCAACTGGGATAGTTAACCAAACTAACCCCCCCCCCCCCCCCCAACACATCCTACCCGTACCCCATTCTTTGGGCAGCAGCAGCGCAATCTACTACCCATATCACTGATCACCAGGGATTTATTCTTAAGCCCTGGAAAAGAAAGATCATCAATCTACACAATACATAATTAGTCCTTGCCTGGGTTAGGACCTGGCAAGGTCACCGCCACCCCAACCCAACAAGACCAACAGTCCTCCGGCAAGTCGATTTGAAGGTTACCAAAGTCTCAGTGCAAGCCTCCCTAAGAGTCCGCTGCAGAGCCTCAGCGGGCCCGAGGTGCAAGCTCAGTTTTTCGCCACTCTATCGCACCAACCCAGGCAGAATCTTATCGCACCAACCGGGGCAGAATCTCGGGCGGGCCGTCTCAGAGGTCCAAAGAGGTGTTACTCCGGTACGTCTACAGGCTCTCGGGGCAGGCTCAGGCGATCTCCTTCAGAAGACGTGCACATATGCACTGGGGCCAAACCTAGCCCCTGCAATTTTTTTTGTGTGCAGATTTTATATATCGCAAACTCGACCCGAAGGTATTGGGGCGCTTTACATGAGCACTGGTTACATTACAAATTCAGGCAACGGGGAAATTAAGTGATTTACCCAGAATCACAGGATGTGGACGCGAAACCGAGGCTCGAACCCTGGTTACTAGCTCCAAAGTCGCCAGTCTAGCCGATGGACCACATCCTCTGCATTCAGTCTAGGCTCATCCCCCCACCTCCACTCTCCCCCGGCAAGGGTCTCTTCCTCTGTTCAGTAGGTGGCTTTCACAAGTGTGTGGCCCCTCCGTATCACAGCTAGCCAGCATGAAAAATGGGGCATCCCCCAGCTCCTCCCAGGTACCCAGCAGGCCACATCGCCGTCTGCTCGGCCTCTCCGGAGGTCTCTGCAGCTCGCCGGGTGTAGCAACGCCAAAGCCAGTCCTGCCCCAATGGACCCAGTTATCCCCTCCTGCTGCCGTTCGCCCCTGATCCTGCCGATCGGTGCAGGGAAAGAAGGTCAGAATCCCCCAGTCACCAGGGGATCACACAGAGCCTGCGCTCTCTCTAGGCTGCAACAGCTCGGCAGCCCTTTTATATTGTCGTAAGGGTGCACCGCAACTCCACTTCGCAGCTTGCCAGCTCCACGTACCACAATCTTCCAAATTTAAGGGCTAAAGATTGCTCAGCGGGTTCAGGATTGTGAAGGATTACGGACAATGCGCCAGGAGCAGCAGGCACTACATCCTGCCAGCCATCTTGCCAGGCCCCACCACAACTAGGGTTAAATAAAAAACAGAAGAATCAGCCACACAATTGTCTTGCCTATGACACAGTAAAATATAATGGCAAACAGCTCAATGGATAAGGTTCAATTGGAATGAGATATGAGGATTTGAACCAAAAAGGGAAACTTCTCAGATGTAAGAGCAATGGGTCTTTTGTTCGGTCATGCTGAACTTCAGTTAAGGTCTTTTGTAAAGTTTTTATTGGCAGAAAAAAGATGCCCACGTTTCTGAGTCCGGATTTGAAAAATTCCAATTGCCTAATGGTCATTCTCTCCTTGGACCCCTGAAATTGTGTTTTTGATTTGCTTCAGTTCTGTAATATGATTACAAGTATACTACAACTATATTATCCTAACACTATTAGTATTATATAAAAATGTATGTTCTTCTTCAATGTTGCCTAGACCAAGAGATTCATTTGTCGGCAAAGGGATGATATCAAATCTGCCTTTATTACAAGTGCCTTGTCACATTTGTAATCAATTAACCCATCTGCCAAACTCCACGTCTGGTCCCCTTAGTATTTGGTCCTCAGCCTTCCTTAGAGCCCCCACTGGCTTCCTTTTTCTAAACCAATTATCCTCCCTCAGATCTTCTCTTTCTCCTTCCCAGGTGTACAAATGCATTTTTTCCTCCTAAGAGAAAAGTATTTTACACAAGGAGAAACCCATTCCCTTACACCTCCTCCAATGTTCAATGCTGATTCCCACCCTAAAAATGGATCTTCTCTTATGACTGCAGGTAAATTAATCCTAGTTATAAATGAGTACAGCATTGCTACCCATTGACTTTTGGAGCCCATGATGACTCACGAGGCTCCCATCTAAGCAACTTTGACTATGATGAAGTCCCGCATCTTTTCTGCATATTTGATGGATGCAAACAAGTAAACCCAGTATCAGAGACAGCAAGTAGGCAAAGCGTCCCAGCACCCTTCAAAAGCAAAGCATAGTGAGGTTCAAACAGGAGAAAAGCCAATCTGTCAATAGCATTTTACCAGTGTACTAGGGTGTGTTTTTAAAACTAATAGGCTGAACGGTATTGCAAAGTTTGAAATACTAATGTGAGAAAATAAAATATAACAATGAAAAAAAAATTAGAATGTCATCGCCTAAAGTCCATGAGACAGTTGTTTCCCTTTTTCACATAACATTTTTCATTTCATCTACTGGATTTAGTGTAAGAAAAAATCACCCAAAACGTAGGTTATAGACTTTCCATTTAAAATGCTATTTTCAATCTTATTTGAAATATTTGTTCTGCTTCCTATATTTTGCACAGCCTACATTTATAATAAGGATTTGAAAAGGGTTGATGACTATCGTTTTTGTCTACAGTTGTTTTGAAAATATGCTCCTAACCCTGTTGCCGTTAGACTTTTCGCCCTAAATTGGATGAGTATGCCCAGACATAGAGCCCTTGCTCGCTGTGCCACAGGATTGTAGCTAGCCTGGCTGATGAAGGGTGACATACCCTGAAACCGGTCCCAGGATGCTTCTTTCCGGTCCAGGGAGTACCTGGCTTGGCAGTTCGGTCTGGCCTGTTCCCATGAGGCACAGGGTCAAGACTGATTTGCATATGGCTGGGTCCAAACTGGGGTGGCGTAGTGGGCAAAAGTACAATGGTTTTCACCCAGATCTCTTCACTGGGGGAGAATGACCGGTTACTCACCGGTAATATTCATTACTCCGAGTCGTAGCCCTCCCCGTCCCAGTCCTAACTACATGAGCATAGCTCCTCCCACCAGAAACTCCCAAGCAACTTGAAACCCATCCCTTCCCTCCAGGCCACACCCATACCCTGAGGCATATAATCCCAAGACCTGCCAATCAACAACCTGTACCCAACAAGCACAAGAAGCCGAAACAGGGAGGGAGGGATGGGAACCTGGACTGGGACGGGGAGGGCTACGACTCGGAGTAATGAATATTACCGGTGAGTAACCGGTCATTACCTCCTGGTCAGCCCTCCCCGTCCCAGTCCTAACTACATGAGCAGATACCAAAGCATTAATCGGCTTCACTCAGTAGCAAAAACAGACTTTATTAAAGCACAGAAAGTCACACCACCGGAGTGGAACGCAACACAGCGTCTCCAAACCCAGCAGAATCAGTCCCCCCAACCACCAAACGATAATGGGACATAAAGGTGTGCAGAGAACTCCAGGTAGCAGCCCTGCAGATTTCAGCCATGGAAGCCCCCTGAAAACAAGCCCAGGAAGTCGCCACCCCCCCGGGTCGACCTTCCCTGAACAGACCCCGGAGCCAACACACCACAGGCCTCATACGCAGCACCCACAGCCCATCGTAGCCAACGACTGAGGGTAGTCCCAGAAGGCTTAACACCCTGACCAGCCAGGCCAAAGGTCACAAAAAGGGATTCCACCTTACGAAACGGCCCAGTACGCAATAAATAGATCTCAAGAGCCCTGAGAACATCCAAACAGTGCAGCCGCACCTCAACCTCTGAAAGAGGATCAGGACATAAAACAGGCAAAACCAGATGCGCAGAGCAGTGAAAAGAGGAAGGGGCCTTGGGAACAAAGGAAGGATCAGGCCGCAGTACCACCCGATCAGGAAAGAAACGTAAAAAAGGGGCCGAACGAAGCAAGGAGCCCAACTCCCCAATCCGCCTAGCCGACGTAATAGCCACCAGGAACAGCACCTTGATCGTCAGAAACCTCAAAGACACCTCCAGTAGAGGCTCAAAGGGAGCCCCCTGCAAAGCCCCCAAAACCAGAGGCAGATCCCAACTAGGAGCAAAGGACCGAATGACAGGCTTCTGAAGGAAGCAACTCCGCAACAAACGGGACACCAGGGGAACCACCGGGTCACAGACCGAACCCCGAAAGGCCCGAACAGCAGCCCACTGAGCCCTCAGGGAGGACACAGCCAGACCCAAGTCAAAGCCGTCCTTCAAAAGGTCCAAGACCAGTACCGGATCCACCTCCAATGCAGACCACCCACGCGCCGTACACCAAGACTGAAAAGAAACCCAATGCCGGGCATAGGATTTGAGAGTCGAAGGGCGCCTGGACCTCTGAATAAATTCCGCCACAGAAGGAGAACACCCCAACGCCACAAGGTTCATCCTCTCAACAGCCAACCCGCCAGTCTCAGGCAGACCAGACACTCCAGAGACAGAGGGGGAAATGACAAGGGACAAGGGACCACCGGCAACCTCCAGCAAGGCCCCACTGCCAACTTCAATAACAGAGGGAACCAAGGCCGCCTGGACCAATCCGGAGCCACCAGGATCACCGAAGCCTGATCCAATTTGACCTTCAGCAGAACACGCGGCAGCAGGGCAATAGGGAGAAAGGCATACATCTGGCCCCCCTCCCACCGGAAGGACAGGGCATCCACCCTCCAAACCTCGGCAGAGCGAACCAGAGAACAAAACGTCTCCCTCAAGGCGTTCCCCGGGGCCGCAAACAGGTCCACCACCGGCAACGAAAGACTTCCTGAGACAGGCACATGTCCGACAGGGAGGGAAACACCCTTCTCAGGCGATCCGCCTCCGAGTTCAAAATCCCAGGCAGATGTAAAGCCCTCAGAGACAACAAGTGAGACTCCGCCCACAGGCCTATACTTTGAGCCAACAAATTGAGGGAAGCCACCCTCGCGCTCCCCTGGCGGTTGATATAACACACCACCACCGTGTTGTCC